>NC_136980.1:12636402-12658902 GCF_032717465.1 Coenobita brevimanus | reverse complement strand
AGCTCAAAGAAAAGAACTGTAAATTTATTGATTACAATGAAATAAATTTACGTTATATGAGTCTCAAAAATGAATTCAAAATAACAAGGAGAATACACTCACTCACTCATTCAGAAGCTAGTTAAACTTAAGCCTAGAAAAACGAACAGAAATACTGGTCAGTGAAAGGGAGCTGAAACGAAAGTCTGGACGCCTGTGATGAACATCAACACACTGCTATTCGCTGTAAGCCCACTTCGCCAATTCACCGTCTAGGTGGAGATTCAGGAACCCGTTGTACAACAGAGGCGCTGTTCTATGCTGGGGACAAACAGTTCTATCCTCGAGGCGACTCAAAGCTGACAAAATTCAAACGGGGAAAAGGGGTAGGGGCTGGCCGTGTTTGCTGGATGTTGGAGTGGTCTAACTCAGCGGTCAGTGGAAAGAAGGCGAACAATATAAGCTCATAATAAATCACTCAGTGGAAGCACTAATGTCATGGGTAAGAATGGACAGTTGTGAAACAGTGACAAATGTTCTGAAAACCATCCCGATCGAAATGAATACATAGACGGTTGAACTGAGTGATGCCCAGTGGGAATTCCACTAGAGTTCGTGGTTTTCTTGCTAAAGTACAATGTCACGAATTTGTATGAATACACTCGCGCAAATTTATGACATTACACCCCATCAAAATCAAACATTTCTTCAGAAAAATTTTACGATATACATACATATAAATCCTAACTCAGTCACACAAGATTCACACTGTGGTGTGTGTACTATCCTGCAACAGGAGAAAAGAGGTGGCAGCATGCAGCAGAGATGATTAGCTGATCTGCACGACAAAATTGCTACACCCGCCAGCTGCACCTGCGAAAGCAATCAAGGTGGAGCATCAAAAGCGTCAGTGCGAGAAACAGTTTTTATTAAATTGCATTTTCTCTCTCTGCCTTGCAGTCAGTACATATGCTACAAAGAGTACACCCTAGCCGAAAATTTTATGTGACAGCCAAGCTTTGTACATTCGAGGTAGCCATTATTTTCGTATTGGATACATTATTAACCAGGAAACGTGGTCCCAGGACTGAATCTCAAAGGACCGTAATAGTTTACTGGTTAAACCTTAAACCTACATTATTATTAACCAGGAAACTTGGTCCCAAGACAGCATCTCAAAGGACCCTTATAGCTTACTGGTTAAATCCTAAACCTACATTATTATTAACCTGAAACGTGGTCCCAGGACAGAATCTCAAAGGACCCTTATAGTTTACTGGTTAAACCCTAAACCTATATTATTATTAACCAGGAAACGTGGTCCCAGGACAAAATCTCAAAGGACCCTTCCACTGTGCCAACAACTTGTTCTGGGCAGCGAGGAGTAATACCAAACACTTATTGTCTGGACTGAACTTCCAAAGCTTTGCCTTCTTATCATAATAAGCTTTCTGAACTTTGTGCGCCTTGATCAGTTCTTCCTTAGCTAACTCGCACGTCGACTGGAGGCGGTCAGCTAGATCAAGGATGTAGGTGTAGGTGGTCTTGACTTCAGGGTCGGGTTCTTCAACATCCCATAACTCGTGAAGGACTTGAAGTGGTCCATGGACCGACCTTCCATACACCAGTTCAAAAGGTGAGAACTTCAAGGAATGCTGTGGGGCTTCTCGATATGCAAATAGAAGAGGAGCAATGAACCGCCGCCATTCCTTTGGCTGTTTGGCGGCCATGCGCTTTAACATCTTCTTGAGAGTCCCACTGAACCTCTCACACAACCCGTTACACATAAGATGATAAGGCGTAGTTCGCAGGCCTCGGATGGATAACAACCCGAATGCTTTGTTCATCATTGCAGTGGTGAACTGCAAACCCCGGTCGCTTAAGACCTCCTTGGAGATACCTACGCGACAGAACACTTCAATCAATACCTCAGCAACAGTGACGGACTCTATATTTTTAAGGGCCACGGCTTCAGGCCACCGTGTGCCGAAATCAGCAATAGTGAGGATATACGTTGATCCATCACTTGCCCTAGGAGAGATTGGCCCAACAATGTCAATTGCTACTCTCTCGAACGGTTCAGAGATTATAGGCATTGCTTTCAGTGGCGCAGGATGGACACGTCCCCGGTCAGTGGTACACTGACACACACATCACAGGAACGCACAAGCCTTGTTATTTCCTGTCCCATTCCTAGCCAGAAAAAGTCAGCATGGATGTGGTCAGAGGTTTTCTTTTGGCCCATGTGACCTCCCATCACTGAACAATGACCTAATTTGAACACTGCTCAGCGATACTTCGCGAGAACGATGAACTGCAGTCGAACCTCGCCCTGGGGTGTTTGTGACTCACGGTATAGCCATCCTCGCTTACGAAGGAACCTGGCTTGACCTTCCCGTGAATACTTAATCACTTTACCCTCCAGCTTCTTCTGCACTGAGGCAAGTGTCGGGTCAGACTGTTGTTCTTGGACAACATCTTGACTACAAATCAGATCTTGTGGCATTGCGAGGGTCAATGGAGTGACACGATTCGGAGCCTTGGCCATGGCTCGTGTTACTGCAACAGCCGAAGTCTGAGTAGGAACATCTACGGCACATCTGTTTTTGACGCCTGGTATGTTGCCAATAATGAGGTCAAACAAAGGTTCTGGCATGACAACAGCAGCTGTCAAGCCAGTGTAGAAAGGAGATGCCACCTGGATACGTGCCTCAGGGAACAATCTCACTGATCCATCAATAAGTCTAACTTGGATCTGCTTACCTGTGTACTCGTTGGGTCGAACTAAACTTTGTTTGACGGAGCAACCTGAGGAACCATTATCTCTCAGAACATTTACGAAAACACCTCCCACAAACCCTGGCTGAGCAAGAAAGGCAGTGTTACTGGTGGAAGGGACTGAGGAGGTAGCAGCCAGTCATAGATGAGATTGCAGAATGAACGATGCAGCAAATGTGGCGCCCTGAGAACTAGATGCCTGAGGGGTCGTGCTCACCATCTGAGGAGTTGGAGCATTGACTACCTGAGATGGAGAGTTCATTGTCGCTGGGGGACTAGTAAACTGTGGAGAAGTACCTTTGCTGGTGGGGTTGGCACCACTGTGCACTTGTTGTGGAATGAAGGCTGCATTTGCATCCTGCCTCCAATACACTAAAGTCGATTGTCCTGACTGAGGGTTACGTGGTTTCTCCTTGCTCTGCTGCTGCTTGAAATACAGGTACTGCTGCTGGTTAGGGTTCTGCTTGTCATACCGCTTCCACTCAGGTGTCTGGGTATTTTGCCCCTGGTCCTTCTTCTGCTGTTTGTTTGGACCTTGGCCATTATTCTGAGAATGGCCTTGTTGCTGGGGTTCAGTCTGAGACGGTTTCCCAGATTTGTCAGCTTTCCTGTTCCAGGTGTGTTGCTTACGAGTTTGATACCCGTACACAGTGAAGAATGCATCAGCCTTCTCCACCATTTGGCTGGCATTCCTTACTTGGCAGATCTTAAGCTGAGCCATAAGCTCAGCAGGCCACGACTTTTCTAGCTGCATGGCAGCATAAGGTCAATTATCCCCTCTTGCGTGGGAGGAGTTTCATCTTTCTCCATCCACTCATCTAAGTAAGCAGTAAGCCGATCAAGAAACTGAAAAGCAGTCTCCTTTTCTTGTAGACGCGCCCTCATAAACTGACTCCTGGTGTCGTCAACTGTGAGACCATATGCGTTGACGAGTGCGGCCTTCATCATTTTATACATGAGATTGTCTCCACGAATTCTATGGAGAATATTGAGGGCAGGGCCCTCAAACAAGCTAAGAAACTGGAGCCGCTTAGCTACCTCATCCACCTGGTACAGCTGAGCCATGCCTTCGAAATGAGCTATGAATGGCTCGATTCGCTCGCCTTCCTTGTATGGAGGAAGCTTGATGTGTGGGGTCGCCGGAACATGTGTAAGGAGAGCGCTCATGGGGCTAGGGTTAGCGCACCAGATGTGTCTGAAGCCAAGGAGTCTCGCTGTAGCTTCAGCATCTCAAGTTCATGTTTCTCACGTGCCTCGCGTTCAGCGCGTTTGTGTTCTCGTTCTCTCTCTCGTTGTTCTCGCTCATATCGCATTGTTCTTGTTCGTATTCGCCTTCTCTCTCGCATTGTTCGCATTGTTTTTGCTTGTGTTCACGTTCTGTCTTGCGTTGTTCTCGCTCGTGTTTGCGCTGAATTTGACGCTTTTCATGGGCATCATTCTCACATTGTTGCTCGTAGCTAAACCGTGAGAGTACATACTCTTTTATTTGTTGAGGGTCAGTAAGCCCCATATCTATGGCTTCCTGTACATATATATTAGTAGCCATAATGCTAACTCAACTAAGGCTGAGTAGACTAAAGACTGAGTACTGACTGCTATTTTCCAGAGAAATGCCAATAATCATAAGTAAAGAATATAGGCACAGGTTGGTGGTGACCAGTTTTATCAAGTTAAACTGGTAAAGAAAGAAAATTAAAAAAAATGCAACTGACTGGGAAAACTATTACGTAAAATTAATAGAAATGAATCAATAACCACCAGTAAGAAAGTGCCTATAGACTTTAATGATAAATATCTAGGTGTGAGTGAGTGAGTATTATCTCGTTAATAGCTTTAGAGCTAGGAGTTAATATCCTGGAATGAAGTCACCAGATGTCACGGGGGGATGTGAATATTAAAAATCAATAATGCTGGATGTTACTTGAAAATAGAGACAAGGAATTAATTTGTGAAAATCTAGCAGTAAGTTTTACTTTATGCCAGCTTCCTTCGCCGATTCTCTAAAGACAAGAATTTATAAACTTTCTCAACAGTACACAGCAGAGACTAATTACTCACGAGTGCTGTTTGTAGTACTGTTAGCCTCTCAAGAAAGTAACTCCACCCCTGACAATCAGTAACTAATGCTAATAATAATAAACAGGTTATTGCCGGTGCTTAACTCCTGGCTGGCACAACGGATTTAAGTTTGATACAAAGGAACTGGCCTAAGTACCAGTTATGAATATTGTAAAGAGTTTGTGCAAGCTAGGAGCAGCAACTAAAATAAGCTTAATGTGGAGAAATAAAACACGAGTCTAATTTTATATAGCTCAAAGAAAAGAACTGTAAATTTATTGATTACAATGAATTAAATTTACATCATATGAGTCTCAAAAATGAATTCAAAATAACAAGGAGAATACACTCACTCGCTCATTCAAAAGCTAATCAAACTTAAGCCAAGAAAAACGAAAAGAAATACTGGTCAGTGAAGGGGAGCCGAAACGAAAGTCTGGACGCCTGTGCTGACCATCAAAACGCTGCTATTCGCTGTAAGTCCACTTTGCCAATTCACCGTCTAGGTGGAGATTCAGGAACTCGCTGTACAATGGATGCGCTGCTCTACGGTGGGCATAAACGGTCCTATCCTCGAGGCGACTCAAAGCTGACTAATTCAAATGGGGAAAAGGGGTAGGGGCTGACCGTTTTTGCCAGATGTAGGCGTGGCCTAACTCAACGGTCAAAGGAAAGAGGGCGAACAATATAGGCTCACAATAAATCACTCAGGGAAAGCACTAATGTCATGGGTAAGAATGGTCAGTTGTAAAACAGTGACAAATGTTCTGCAAACCATCCCGATCGAAGTGAATACATGGACGGTTGAACTGAGTGATGCCCAGTGGGAATTCCACTAGAGTTCGTGGTTTTCTCACTAAAGTACATTGTCACGAATTTGTATGAATACACTCGCACAAATTCGTGAGTCATCATCATCATCATCATCATCCCTGTCTTCGTCGTAGTGATCATCATCATTGTCGTTACATCATCATCATCCCTGTCGTCGTCGTAGTGTTCATCATCATTATCGTTCCATCATCATCATCATCATCATCATCATCATCGTCATCATCATCATCATCATCATCATCATCATCCCTGTCTTCGTCGTAGTGTTCATCATCATTGTCGTTACATCATCATCATCATCATCATCATCATCATCATCATCATCGTCATCATCATCATCATCATCATCATTATCCCTGTCTTCGTCGTAGTGTTCATCATCATTGTCGTTACATCATCATCGTCATCATCATCATCATCATCATCGTCATCATCATCATCTTCATCATCATCATCATCATCATCCCTGTCTTCGTCGTAGTGTTCATCATCATTGTCGTTACATCATCATCGTCATCGTCATCATCATCATCATCATCGTCATCATCATCATCGTCATCATCATCATCATCATCATCATCATCATCATCATCCATGTCTTCGTCGTAGTGTTCATCATCATTGTCGTTACATCATCATCGTCATCGTCATCATCATCGTCATCATCATCATCATCATCATCATCATCATCATCATCATCATTATCCCTGTCTTCGTCGTAGTGTTCATCATCATTGTCGTTACATCATCATCATCATCATCATCATCATTATCCCTGTCTTCGTCGTAGTGTTCATCATCATTGTCGTTACATCATCATCGTCATCGTCATCATCATCGTCATCATCATCATCATCATCATCATCATCATCATCATCATCATCATCATCATTATCCCTGTCTTCGTCGTAGTGTTCATCATCATTGTCGTTACATCATCATCATCATCATCATCATCATCATCATCATCATCATCATCATCATCATCATCATCATCATCATCATCCCTGTCTTCGTCGTAGTGTTCATCATCATTGTCGTTACATCATCATCGTCATCGTCATCATCATCGTCATCATCATCATCATCATCATCATCATCATCATCATCATCATCCCTGTCTTCGTCGTAGTGTTCATCATCATTGTTGTTACATCATCATCGTCATCATCATCGTCATCATCATCATCGTCATCATCGTCATCATCATCATCATCATCATCATCGCTGTCTTCGTCGTAGTGTTCATCATCATTATCGTTCCATCATCATCATCATCATCATCATCATCATCATCATCCCTGTCTTCGTCGTAGTGTTCAACATCATTGTCGTTACATCATCATCGTCATCATCATCATTATTCCTGTCTTCGTCGTAGTGTTCATCATCATTGTCGTTACATCATCATCGTCATCATCATCATCATCATCGTCATCATCCCTGTCTTCGTCGTAGTGTTCATCATCATTGTCATTACATCATCATCGTCATCATCATCATCATCATCATCCCTGTCTTCGTCGTAGTGTTATCATCATTGTCGTTACATCATCATCATCATCATCATCATCATCATCATCCCTGTCTTCGTCGTAGTGTTCATCATCATTGTCGTTACATCATCATCATCATCATCATCATCATCATCATCATCATCCCTGTCTTCGTCGTAGTGTTCATCATCATTGTCGTTACATCATCATCATCTTCACTCACCTCATTAAGGGATGCAAGCCAGTGAGACAAAGTATGTTAAGCATGTCAGGTTTGAATGACCAGGTTACATTATGTTAAGCTGGGCATACAACGATACACAAGATGGATGGTATATTGCACCCTTGTATCGTGTGGTCCTGGCTCAGTCTGCTGGTATGGGGACAGCAGAGATTTAGGCTTCATCATGAAAATACTAATCCACCATGCAGTCAGTGAAAGCATAAAAGTGGAGAGTATTAAGGATGTAAAGATTTATGGAAAGTAGTAAAAATGTAGAAAAGAGGGAGAGGGAGTGGGAGACGGAGGATGAGATGGAGGGATGGAGTGGAGAGGTATATAAGACAGGGGGATGTGAGCTGGGGAGAGGCCAGCGAAATGGCAGGAGACAGGGTGACATGGAGGCTATTTGTTTGTGGGCACCCGTTACGGGATTAAGGCGTCTGGCTATACACAGATAAACAGTAAAGATTTATGGGAAGTAGAAACTGTTATCGCTGACTGAACCGTCCCTGCAACGCATGGACCTATATTGTTACTGGGTAAGGAAGCTCCCTAACACCTCTTCCTTAGTGATTTATTTTGAGATATGGCTGGTTAATATCCTTCTGCACGTTATTTTTGCAGAGTATAGTGATGTTAGAAGTAGTTATGTAACACTGAAGAGTACAGTAAGGCATAATAAACAAACCGCTTAGGAAAAGGTGTCAGGGACCTTCCTTAACTGACAAGAACACGGGCCATGGTGTAATATATGGACCACCCTTAGCTTGAAATAGGTAGATATAAGCTGGGTGAGATTAAGGTGAGCCCACAGATAAAGGTGAAATAGCATGTTTTACCTGACAGATCCATAACCCTTTGCGGCTCAGTTGATGGCCAAGTGAAGTCAGATTGGAAGGTCAATTTAACTATTAATGAAGGAGACCCATGTCCACTTCATTGCTGTATTTCACATAAATTCACGCAACTGCGACTTAGTTTTCAAGTTGTAGGTTTGACCCAGTTCCATCAGGTGAATTTACACTGAGTATTGTATGTTCTCAGTGGCAGCGTTCTCAGTGTTGATCCTGTGTTCTTCTCTCCCTACAGGTGCCACTGGGGACTGGGTCAATCGCTTCACTTCCCAAATGAAGGCCAAGTTCCAGGTACCATACTCACAATTTTTCTTGAGCATGATTTGAGTATGAGATTGTTACTTTATGCTTTTATTTCCACTCCTGACACTTTATGGCCAATCTTGAGTTAGTATTATGATGAAAAATTTATACCAAAGACAATGATCTGTGATATTATTGAACCACTGCAACTGAGATTTGTTTATTGCAATAATTGACTAGGATCTTTATTCTTCTCCAGGCTTGGGTGGAGACAGGGAGTAAGGGAGTCGGGGAGGTGCCACCTAGGTACACCCAGGGATAAAAGTTCACTTAACTTTACACCTGTTCTGCTTCCCACTCTCCTCTGTTGGCTGATGTTCAAATGGTGAGAAGCCTGGTTTGTTTCTCATCCCATTAATAATGCCCTCTGATCTAAACTATTAGCTGTGGAGGGGTGGGTGATGTCCTGCTCTAAGTGAAGCTAAGTGAACTCATTCAGCTTAGTTTAAGGACACATCCGATGCATGGATGTCCGGAGGGGTGGGTGGGTTGTAGTATGGTGTTGTGATCGAGGTGTTGTATTGCCCTGCACATGAGTACAGTAGGTAGGTGTTGTTTCATTGTTAGTGTTGGAATATCTGGAGATGGGATATTGTTGTAGAGGGTTTGATAATGTTTGTGTGGTGAGTGTTTTATGTGCCTAGGTGTGTTGTGTGTTTCTTTCATATAAGGGCAAGGGTATTGTGTATTGGAGACGGCTGCTGTAGAGAATTGTGTGCCCCTCATATCGAGGTAGTTCTGACAGGGAGGATTTTTGTTTCAGATTGCAAGTTAGCTGTTGGTGTGATTTTGGTGGAACCAGTGGTGATGCATAAAGCATTATTCTGTATGATCTGCAATATATTGTAGCGAACATTTGATAGGATGGGAGCCCATGCCGGGGAGGCATATGACATTACTCATCTCATGTTTGTTGGGTGAGGAGAGTGTTTCTTTTTGTTCAACAGAGTGTGGCCTTATAGTTGGCCTTAGTGAACTGAGTCTGAGGATGCACCGCCTCTTGATGTACATGGCCCTTGAAGGTGAGTCCAATGTTATACTGTATGTCACTCCAAGGGTCTTAACAGAGGGTGTGTGGGGCACATGTACATTGTTAAGTGTGATGTGGGGGGAGTACCTGTGGTCATGTTTACTGCTGATGATGAGTGTGGTGCTGGAGTTGACTGGGGCAATCTTCAGCCTGTTGTCCACACAAGTCAGCAGTGTGCTGAGTAAGTCCTGTTGCGGTGTGCAGTCTGTGTTTGCAACGAAGTGTGTGGTTATTTTGGTGATGTCATCTGCATACTGAGGCAATGTTTATAAGTGGGTGGGGTGTGGGAATATGCGTGTATAGGTCGAAGAGTATGGGTGAGACAAGAAAGCCCTGTGGAGCTACGTTAGGGAAATTTCTTCTTCATGATGACTTGCCGTGGAATATAACATTTGCTTATCTACCAGATAAATAGTTGGCAAGCCAACAGTTAGTGTTGTTTTCCATATTCATTTTCATTATCTTGGTGATTACTTTGCACTGCGGGATGGCATCTACAGCTTTACTTATCTGTTGTGAGAAGTGTACTCTGACCTGGTGTCGTGGAGTTCATGCCATTCGATGCTCGTTGCGTGATATTAGCCAGTAAGGTGCTTGTAGAATACATTGCTTTGAATCCGTGCAAGGGGGACATGGGGAATGACTTTATTGAGAATGAGACATTCACCTATTTTGGATGGTGTGCTAAGAAGTGTTACGAGTCTGTGCAAAGAAGGGAGTGTCGGGTCATTGTTTGGTTTAGGTACAGTGGTGACTGTTCCATGTTTCCAAATACTGGGAATGCTGCAGTGTGATTATTAGTAGTTGCTGATGTTTGTCAGGGTCTGGATGCCTTGTGGTCCTTAATGTTTTAGGTGCAGGTTGCTGATACCGTCTGGCCCTGTGCTTGTAAGGTTCTTTTTGTTGATATTAAGTGTCTCTTCCGGAGCGAAGGAGGTTGCACTGTGATCGAGAGAAAAGGATGGCCTATGTTGAGAGGTTTGTTTTCAGACCCCGTGCGTGTTATGATTTATGTTTTGTAGTGATTTATAAGAATATTTGCTTGTTCATTGTAGGATGTGATGCGTTGGGTGTTGGAGGTGATGGTAGCGTGGGTCTTGTGAAGTGCATGTTTGTGATTTAGTGATACTGTTAAATATTTTGTAGAGTCTAGAGGTGTCTGTGAAGTGACAAAGTGTTTTTACAAAGGCTTTTCAGTTTTCCATTTTCTTTGTACAAAAATGTTGTTGATCACTTTGTTTAATTCTTGGAGCCTTGTGATGGTGTGTTGTGTGTGTGGAACAGGTGAGGTGTGTTTAAATCTGTTGCATTGCCTTATGAGGCAGACAATCTTTGGTGAAAAGTTTGGGTTTTAATGTATTCTGTTGCCTCGTGGGTTGTGGTGTTCGTGTGTGTTGAGTATGATGTTGTGGATTAGTAAAGATGCAATTGGAGCTGCATGTTTCTCAGCCGTTAGATGATTTTCCCTGACAGTGTGTATCAGGGAGCAATATGATGGACATTCCCTAACTGTGAAGTAGATGCAGTGGAATAGCTGAGAGGTATGGTATATATGGTATGTTTCTCTGCTCGTAGACAATTTTCTGTGGTACTGTACTGTACATCAGGGAGGAAAGTGATGTACTGTACATGCTGTAAGTGTGAAGTACTCGTAGATGCACTGGAATAGCTGAGAGAGACTTAGTATGTTTCTCTGCCCATAGATGATCCTCTTTGGTGTGAAATGTCAGGAAGAAAGTGACACTTATTTGATCATGAACTAGACGCAGTGGAACAGTAGGCTAACTTGATGGTGGAGTTGTTGTTTCATGAGTTCAAACCTTCCTATATAAAGGATATATTAACTCTTGCTATACTATATATCTGTGGCAATATTTTCTTAATACTTTGAAGACTAATTATCTATTTCTGTATACTTGTAGTTTATTCTGCTACTATCACTATTTTTTGTTAATATTACTCTGATCGAAATCTTTATGAATTTTACAAAATAAAGTTTTTATTCAAGTTTATGAATATTTTGTATTATATGACCCATAACTCTTGTACAACATTTTGTTCAAATGATACCAGAACTCTGAGCTGACTCTGTCTTATAAATATGGCCTTTGACCTTCCCCTGTGACCTTGACCTTTGATTGTGCTCATAAATACATCCTGTTATTCGTGTCTTATCCACAACCTTTCACAAGTGATGTAAAGTTGACCTTGCCCCATGATCTAGAAATTTGACTTATAGTTCTAAAAAAAAAAAAAAAATGCTTTACTCCATGCCCCACCCTCAGCCATTCAGCCAGGCTATAGTAAAATCAGACTACAACTGTTTGAGTTATTTTGTTAACCATTACATATCCGAATCGAAAATTTGACCTTGACCTGTGACCTTGAGTGTTCTCAAAACTGAATCACCCAATTCCTGCCATACCCTCAGCTCTTCTTCCAAGTTTTGTCATAACTGGATAAAAACTGTTGACGTTGATTTTGCTGAATCATCGTTTGACCCAGCCCCGTGACCTGCATCTTTGACTCATTGTTCCTGAAAGACAAGAACATTCCTCTTGTTCTGTCCTTCAACCGTTCCCCCAATTCTGACTGAAAGCAGATTACAACTTTTTAAACTATTTTTTTAAACACACACACACACACACACACACACACACACACACACACACACACACACACACACACACACACACACACACACATCAAAACAAAACATCCGTTCTCGTTTCGTGAGTCCTGGGTACAAAAACGTGATTTGGGTTGAGAGGGGTGGGGGGGATGGGTTTGGGTTGTGGTGGGTGTTGGAGCAAGGAAGATGTAATACTTACCTGTTAACAAAGGTGGTGCAGGTTGCCTTCAGTGGATCTGTCTATCCCATTCTCTTCTCTCTCTCCGAGTATGCCTAGGGAAGTCCAGTCCAGCTGTTGTAAACAACAATAACAGCAATAAAGCCGTTCAGTCTCTCTCCCAGTATTGCGTTTTCCCACCCACCTCCCTCGGGAGTCGCCTCCGCCCAAAACCGAGTCAGCAGATTATTGCTTTGCACAAAAATTACTTCACTTTTATTTATGCCTTGCGCTACTACAGCATCACTATATTAATTCCTATATTTATTGTGGAAAAATATCAGAAAAAATATTTCATTCCTTTATAAATAATATATTGTAAAGAAAGATGTAATTGTTCTTGATTTGTCTGGAGATAATTAAAGTTGATTTAAAAGTATGTAACCGAACACTTTTATTCCCAATTTTCACCTTGGATTAAAAGATGCCAGAAAAATAGTTGTAATATTTCTTAATCTGAACGATGAGAAAATAATTAAACAAATATCTAAATAAAAAAAAAACGAAACAAGTTCCGAACTGCTACATCTTGCTTACTATACCTTTGAAGTATGAAACTGCTTGCACCACACATGCTTGGCATCGCCACACACCTACTGCAGGCCAGCGTTGAGAGATGAATTGGATAGACGCCTCGTCTTGTATGACAATGAGCATTTGCGAGTTAATACTAGCTGGTATAGATTTATTCATACCAAGTCAACAGTTCACTAAAAGGTCGAACTCTCCAGAATGATTTGACAGCAATTGTGCCAGAGTAACAGCCCAAATGTCATTAGCATAAAACTCTTACATAAAATCAAAAACATCTGAATCACTCTCTCGGTTTAAAATTGTTAGAACCATGCAAAAGCTGTAATAAATCTCGCTAAATCAAACTTTCCTCAAAATCAAGCATCAAAACTACTTAACAACCCTAATGACAATTGAATATTCTGGTCAACTCTCAATTCTTTCAAAAATAACTTTAACAAGTCATCATCCATTCCCCCACTAAAATCTTCAGATGGCAACATTACAAATGACCCGCGTGGGAATGCAGATATCTTTGCCGGTACATTTGCCAGTAATTCTTCCTTAGAGGAAGCCAGCCAGAACGTCCCAGCACTAGAACTTAACTCTCCCGAAATTGTTCCACTTAAGCTTCAGACAAGATACGTAAAATCCATCCTAGACATTTTACGTACCAACAAAGCTCCAGGACCAGATGGAATTTTTCCAATAATTTTGAAGAAGTGTTCCCCAGAGGCTGCCTCTGTTCTAGCTAAATTATTCAGACTATGCATTCGTTCTTCTTCGTTCCCTAATTCATGGGAAGAACCCAATATCCACCCAATTCCAAAGAAAGGAAGTTCCTCTGACTCCTCTGATTACAGAACAATAGCTGTCACATCTTCTCTTGGTAAAGTATTTCAAATTTTAATTAATAAGCACATAGTTAAATGTCTTGAATCCAACGATTTAATTAGTGATAGACAATATAATTTTCGCCACGAAAGATCAACCACTGACGTATTCAATCTCCTGACTTGTACCATCCATCAATCAATCGACCTACATGGCGAAACTCATGCAGTAGCCCTTGATATTTCTAAAGCTTTCAACAGAGTATGGCACCATTCCCTGCTGTCCAAACTCCCTTGCTATGGACTAATATCTTTTGTTCCTCTGCTTTCCTCATACCTCAGTGACAGAAAAATCAAATTAAAGGTAGATGATGTACATTCCACTCAGATAATGCTGGCGTGCCACAAGGATCAGTTCTGGCGCCAACCCTGTTCCCAGTTCATACTAATGATCTCTTATTTGTCACCCATAAACCCATCCATTCATATGCAGATGACTCAACACTTCATAGTTCATTCACACTCACCCATTTACAGTGTCAAATATCTCTAACTCTCAACTCAGTACATCCATCTCCATAAATCAAGACTTATCTACTATCAATGAATGGAGACAAAACAATCTTGTCTCATTTAATGCTAGTAAAACCGTATATATACAATTTACTAATGGACTGATGCTGCCAGATTCGTATATTACCTTCAATGCTACCAGTATTCCCATTTCTAAAAGTATTGAAATTCTTGGCGTCTCACTTAACAATGCCCTCAGCTGGACCTCTCATGTCAGATCACTTGCTAAAATCGCCTCAAAGAAACTTGGATTATTGTACAGAGTCCGTAACTTCTTCACTGATGAGCAGTTAGCTATAATTTATAAGTCATGTGTGCTCTCAGCTTGAATATTGCTCACCCTTGTGGAATGGATGTGGAGAGGTTGCATTAAAACAACTAGACAAATTTTAGAACAAAGCTGCTGGAATTATTTATAACCCTCCTATTATAAATAAATTACCTCACCAACAAGTAAGAAGAAATGTTGCCTCCCTTGCATTAATTTACAGATATTTTTATAGCAAATGCTCAGACGAAGTTGCGTCCACTGTGCCATCTCTCCATGCCTTCCCTTGTGCTACACGGGCATCTGGTAGCGCTCATGACTGGAATGTCACTCAGTCATAATGCAGAACTTCTGCCTATCAGAATTCTTTCATTCCTCGAACTGCATCTCTCTGGAACTCGCTTCCCTAGAGTTGTTTCCCTGCAAACTTCAACCTTCAGTTGTTCAAGTCCAACTGTTACCGATATTTTATGAATGGAGGACACCAGTAATCTGGTGTATGGATTATTTTTTTTCACTCATTTGTTTCCCCTACCTCTGTTCCGTTATTTAAAAAAAGAAAGAAAAAAACATGAACCATCTCCATTCTACTCCACATGACTTTTATTAGGCTTAGGATATACTTCTCACACTGAAGGGATTAATGAACGTTGCATCTAACTCCTCCAGTTCACAGTCTCGCCTAAGCGGAAGAACATCATCTGGAGAGAGCAAGAATAATTCTGAAACAAAAATGGCAAAGAATGGGTTAATTATCTTTCTAGTTTCAGTTAATACCCAGTTGTGTATACGGGGGGGGGGGGCACTCAGCCATGCCCCCCCTCCTTTTGTCCCAGTAGGCCTACATATCTGCAGCTCTAAATACGTATACAAAACAGACCGCTATCACAAAAACTGCAAGATATTGAAGTGGATCTAGTGCAAGCTCTTGACAGTGTGAAAGACCGTAATGATGTGTTGCAAATGTACAGGAATGATTATACATTCAAAAAACTGTTTGAGGCTGCTAACAAAAGTGTGGAAGAGAGATTCAAGCCCCAGGGAGTGTAGGCCGACAACAGTACTGGTCTAATCCCCCATTGAATCTGGTGATGCAGAAGCATACTCCTACCAGAAACGAGCTGTTTTTTTGCCTGATATTGATACAGTATTACAGTTGCTGAATGAGTGCTTCACTTCAAAGCATTCCTCATGGCAGAAGCTATGCTATATCTTAACTTCCCTTTGTGTAAATAAGCATTCCCAGATGTACATGAAGCAGCTGCAATATACAGTAAGTTCCTCAAAGGTAGCATAGAGAAGTTGGAAGCAGAATACTACAGATGGCAAAACACATGAAAGAATCGGGAGGAGAAAGATAGACCACAATCTGTTATTGCATCTCTGAATGTCTGCAAAGAATTTGGCACTTATCCTAACACTGAAACACTGTTGCATATCTTTGCAGCACTTCCGGTGACAACTGCTACAAGTGAACGGTCATTCAGCTGCTTAAAGTATCTGAAGTCATATCTGCTCTCCACCATATCCGAGCAAAGACTGAATGGATAGCCTTACTTTTTGTACATAAGGATATTGAGTTGAACTATGATGAAGTAATTAATGAATTCAGCCGTAAAAACAGGCTACTTGATTTCAAATGATTAACTCTCACACTTCTCTAGTGAGTAAGTAATCTCTCTCTCTCTCTCTCTCTCTCTCTCTCTCTCTCTCTCTCTCTCTCTCTCTCTCTCTCTCTCTCTCTCTCTTAACTTCATTAATGCTAGTTTTAGTTTAATGTGCTTATTGTTTCATATGCAGTACTCTCTCTCTCTCTTTGTCTCTCTCTCTCTAAGTCATTAATGCTAGTTTTAACTTTTTATATGTTTCATATAAAAAGGAACATTGCAACTTCCAGAATGAAGGAATCAATAATTGTAGATTACGGTCTAGCAGTTTTTTTTTTTTTTTAATACATGCTGGATACTGTAGAATTCCCTAATTAAATACTTTTCAAACAGCTCATTTTTGTTTTAGCCAAGATACATAAGCTTCTTTATATTGTTGTCAAGAATTCGCACGAGCGTATTTATAAATTCGTGACATTGTACGTCAGTGAGAAAACCACGAATTCTAGTGGAATTCCACTGCGCATCACTCAGTTCAATCGTCCTCGTATTCAATCGATCGGGATGGTTTTCAGAACATTTTTTCACTGTTTCACAGGTGATCATTCTTATGCACGACATTTGTGCCTTCACTGAGTGATTTATTGTCAGCATATATCGTTCATTTTCTCTTCGTTGCCCGTTGAAGCTAGGCCACGCCCTACTTTTGGCAAACACGGCCAGCCCCTGCCTCTTTCGTAGTTTGAATTTAGTCAGCTTTGAGTCGTCATGAAAGTAGGACCGTTTGTGCCCAGCGTAAGGCAGCGTCGCCGTTGTACAGCGAGTTCCTGAATCTCCACCTAGACAGTGAATTGGCAAAGCGGGATTAGCGAATTGCAGCATCTGACGTCCTGCACAGGCGCCCAGTTCTTTTCTCTCAGCTCCCCTCCACCGACCAGTATTTCTTTTCATTTTTCTACGCTTAAGTGTGTTTAGCTTTTGAATGAGCGAGTGAGTGTATTCTCCTTGTTATTTTGAATTCATTTTTCAGACTCATGTAATGTAAATTTATTTCGTTGTAATTAATAAATTTACAGTTCTTTTCTTTGAGCTTAATGTAGTTAAACTCATGTTTTATTTCTTCACATTAAGCTTATTTTAGTTGCCGCTCCTAGTTTGCAAAAACGTTTTACATTATTCGTAACTGGTACTTAGGCCAGTTCTTTTGTATCAAACTTAAATCCGTTGTGCAAGCCAGGAGTTAAGCACCGGCAAGATCCCATTTATCATTATTAGCAGTAGTTATTGATCGTCAGGGGTGAAGTCACTTTCTCGAGAGGCTAACAGTACTACAAACAGCACTCGTGAGTAATTAGTCTCTGCTGTGTGCTGTTGAGAAAGTTTATAAATTCTTGTCTTTAGAGAATTGGCGAAGTAAGCTAGCATAAAGTAAAATTTACCGCTAGATTTTCACAAGTTCATTCCTTGTCTCTATTTTCAAGTAACATCCAGCATTCTTAATTTTTAATTTCACATCACCCCGTGACATCTGGCGACCTCATTCCAGGATATTAACTCTAGCTCTAAAGTTATTAACGAGATAATACTCACTCACTCACACCTAGGTATTTATCATTAAAGTCTATAGGCACTTTCTTACTGGTGGTTATTGATTCATTTCTGTTAATTTTATGTAATAGTTTTCCCAGTCAGTTTTATTTCTTTCTTTCTTTACCAGTTTAACTTGATAAAACTGGTAACCACCAACCTATGCCAATATTCTTTAATTTTGATTATTGGAATTTCTCTGCAAAAATAACAATCAGTACTCAGTCTTTACTCACTCAGCCTTAGCTGAGTTATGATCATGACTACTAATACCTATGTGCAGGAAGCCAAAGATATGGGGCTTAGCGACCCCTAACAAATCAAGGAATACGTCCTCTCACGATTTAGTTACAAGCAGCAATGTGAGAATGATGCTCGTGAAGAGCGTCGAATTCAGCGTGAGGAACGCGAGAGAGAACATGAACACGAATGAAAACAATACGAGGAACGTGAGAGAGACCGTGAACATCAGCGAGAACAACGTGAAAGAGAACGTGAATACGAGCGAAAACAGCGAGAGAGCGAACGTGAATACGAGCGAGAACAACGAGAACACGAAAGTGCCGAGCGCGAGACACGTGAGAAACATGAACTTGAGATGCTGAAGCTCAAGCGAGACTCCTTGGCTTCAGACACATCTGGTGCAGCTAACCCAAGCTCCACGAGCGCTCTCCCTGCACATGTTCTGACGACCCCACACATCAAGCTTCCTCCATACAAGGAAGGTGAGTGAATCGAGCCATTCATAGCTCGTTTCGAAGACATGGCTCAGCTGTACCAGCTGGATGAGGCAGGTAAGCGGCTCCAGTTTCTTAGCATGTTTGAGGGCCCAGCCCTCGATATTCTCCACAGAATTCGTGAAGACAATCTCACTTATGAGATGATGAAGGCCGCACTCGTCAAAGCGTACGGTCTCGCAGTTGACGACGCCAGGAGTCAGTTTATGAGGGCTCGTCTACAAGAAAAAGAGACTGCTGTTCAGTTTCTTGATCGGCTTACTGCTTACTTAGATGAGTGGATGGAGAAAGATGAAACTCCTCCCACGCAAGAGGGGATAATTGACCATATGCTGCACATGTAGCTAGAAAATTCGTCGCCTGCTGAGCTTATGGCTTAGCTTAAGATCTGCCAGGTAAGGGATGCCAGCCAAATGGTGGAGAAGGCTGATGCATTCTTCACTGCATATGGGTATCAAACTCGTAAGCAATACACCTGGAACAGGAAAGCTGACAAATCTGGGAAACCATCTCAGACTGAACCCCAGCAACAAGGCCGTTCTCAGAATAATGGCCAAGGTCCAAACCCACTGCAGAAGAAGGACCAGGGGCAAAATACCCAGAAATCTGAGTGGAAACGGTACGACAAGTACCCTAACCAGCAGCAGTATCAGCCACGCAATCAAAGGTAGGGACAAACCTTTTCAGCACTAGCCCCAGTGTACTGGAGGCAGGAAGCGAACGCAGCCTTCATTCCTCAACAGCAGCATGGTGGTGTCGTCCCTAGCAGTACGGGTACTTCCTCACAGTTCACTAGTTCCCCAGTGACAGCGAACCCTCCTCCACAGATGATCAACGCTCCATCTCCCCAGACAGTGAGTACAACCCCTCAGGTTTCTAATTCTTGAGGCACCATGTTTGTCGCATCATTCGTTCAGCAGCCTTATCAGTGGCTGGCTGCTTCCTCCACAGGCCCTCTCACAGGCAACAGTGCCTTCCATGTTCAGCCAGGGTTTGTGGAAGGCATCCCTTTAAAGGTCCTGAAAGACAATGGTTCCTCAGGTTGCTCTGTTGGGCAGAGTCTAGTTCGGCCTGAGGAGTACACAGGTCGACAGATCCAAGCTCAGCTTAGTGACGGATCTGTGAGATTGTTCCTTGAGGCACGTATCCAGGTGGCATCTCCTTTCTACACTGGCTTGACAGTCGCAGTTGTCATGCCAGAACCTTTGACCTTATCATAGGCAATATTCCAGGTGCCAAGTGTAGTTGCACCATAGATGACGCTACTCAGACTTTGGCTACAAGAACACGAGCCATGGCTGTGGCTCCGAACTGTGTCACCCCTGTGACCATTGCATCACCGCAAGATCTGATATGTAGCCAAGATGTTGTTCAAGAACAACATTCTGACCCGACACTTGCTGCTGTGCGGAAGAAACAAAAGGGTAGAGTGATTAAGTAATCACGTGGAGGCTAAGCCAAGTTCCTTCGTAAACAAGGACGGCTCTACCGTGAGTCACAAACACCCCAGGGCGAGGTTCAACTGCAGTTTGTCGTTCCTGCTAAGTATCGCCAAGCAGTATTAGAATGGGGTCATTGTTCAGCCTCAGCAGGTCACATGGGCAAAAGGAAAACCCAGGGCCGTATCCGTGCTGACTTTTTCTGGCCAGGAATGGGACAAGACGTAGATAGCTTTGTGTGTTCCTACAATGTGTGTCAAAGTAACACCAATCAGGGACATGTCCTTCCTGTGCCGTTTGAATCCACACCCATAATCTCAGTGTCAGTTGAGAGAGAGGGCAGTGGTAATGTGGGTGCAGACCTGACGTCTCGCCCATTGGCCCCACACGACACATTATGTCCAGGGCCTGTACATACATGTGTACAGTAGGTTAAGGGGGAAGTTCGAGAACCCTGCATGGACAATCCGAGGCTGTGTTTGAATTACCTTGTGGTGTCTCGAGCTGTGGGCCTCTCTGAGGATTCCCAGAGAATGCACATTATCCACATGAGTGTTCACACCCACATTGGGTGTTAAAATGTGACCTGCCCGAGATTGCGTAGGAATTCTCAGCTTGCCGTTATTAATCGTAAGTGTAGTGTTAGGTTTAACCAGTAAACTGCCCGTTCTGAGAGATTTGGGCAATCCAAGGGCTAGCACGTTTCCTGGTTAATAATGTAGGTTTAACCAGTAAACTATAGGAGTCCTTAGAGATTTGAGCAATCCAAGGACTACGTTTCCTGGTTAATAATGTATCCATTAAAGTTAGTTAGCTGACTGGTACAAAAATTATAAAGTGAGTTGACTATGGTCCAAAAAATATCACATTCAAGTGAGCTTAGTTTGGTATGAATAATATCACATTCAAGTGAGCTGACTTTGGTACAAAACATATCAATATAAAGTTAGCTGATTGTGGTAAAAGGTTACATGACTAACAAAGCAAATGACGATGCAAAAAAGGAATTGACAACTACCTAGGCAAATGACTCAATAGAAAAACATGCAACTTCCTGGGCCAAAAATAGTCAAAGGACTATGGGAAAATTATTTGAAATATATATATATATATATATATATATATATATATATATATATATATATATATATATATATATACACACACACACACACACACATATATAAGGCAAATGACTTGAAACAACAAAAAGATATCAGTCAAATATCTTGATATACCAACATTTTACCACCCTGTAAAAAAATAAAGGAGCGTTGTGGTGTGGATGTGGATGCGATAGGAAGCGTTATGAGGAACACACTGAGGTGGTTTGGCCATGTGGAGAGGATGGAGGGTGAAAGACTGACGAAGAGAGTGTATGTGAATGAGGTGGAGGGGGGGAGAGGGAGGGGGAGGCCGAGGATGAGATGGAGGGATGGGGTGGAGAGGTATATGAGAGAGGGGTGTGTGAATTGGGAGCAGGGCAGTGAAATGGTGGGGGACAGGGAGACGTGGAGGCGATTTGTTTGTGGCCACCCCGAACGGGATTCAGGTGTCTGGCAATAGATAGATAGATAGATAGTAAACAAATAATACCAATTTTGAAAATTCATATTACATTCAAGTAGAAAAATATATGTATACTGTACTCATTTGGTGGAATGCGGGACCTGTTCGAGCATACTAATCATAGTGTCACCCAACCTTTCAACAACACTTTTCATTCTTTCTATGCTGCTTGCAATTCTTTCCGCAGCAGGAGAAAGAGTGTCATTCATTTTATTCATATGGGCATCTATATGTTCTGTCACCTTATCTTGGAATGCCTGCTGGTCCTGGTGAAATTTTGTGAAAGCATCCTCCCTCCAGCATGTGGCCTTTCTTTTAGGTGTCCTTTTTCTCCCTGAAAGACCTGATGTTAACTGGCTGGAAGACTCAGGTGTTAAACTAGGCTGGATATTATCGGCTAAATGATCTTCAGCCTCCACCACAGATGGACTGCTCGGGTCGTCAGGCTCCTCTGCTACGTGTGAGGACCCAAGGAGCTCCTCCATGTCTGAAATATAGTAGAGAAAACCTTCAGCGATAAAGAAAATGCTAGATTAATGTGGCAAAAAATGCATTGGTTAACATACTATAACCTTTTAGCAAAGTTGCTCAGTCATAACTGTGCCACGACATTTATGGCATCCTTCCTAAACACAAAAACAGAAGTACATATTAGCCACGTATTTTATATGATCAGTACTTTGGGTAGATTAACTGCCTTTTACAATCATTGCTTACCAAACTCAACAATAACAGTTATCCTTACCTTAATCCAAGACATTTATGATCGATATGCCCTCTGGATCCTCTTATAAAGTACTTTCCAGCCTACCATCAATATCATGAGTCCAGAATATTGGTAGCTGGATATAAGTCTCGGGCTATGACAGACTTAGTCAGAATTGCCAGTTCGTCTTTTTTTGGAGGGGTAGGTGTGGGTCCGCTGTCTGTTCTGTGTAGCTGTCTGACAAATTTGCCATGGTCCTTCTTG
>NC_136980.1:12576402-12631402 GCF_032717465.1 Coenobita brevimanus | reverse complement strand
TTTCTTAAATCCTCTGGCAATATTCTTTCGTGTGTTTGTTCAGCGTAAATGTTGGTGAAAGTAAAATATTCACACAGCCAAAATATGATTGCGTAGCATAAAAAAGACGAAATAATTATACATGACAAACAGGGAGTCAAGTTTGTATCGGTTCGAAACGTATGTTCGTGCGTGTGTAGCCTCTTAATAGTTTGAGTGGGCCTCCGTCCAGAAAGGATCCGCTCCATATTCCCGGCCCGGCACGGGTGGGCTAGAGATTGTGGTGCGCGAGTGTACAATGTTCTGCTTGAACCTTGTCTAGGAGCAGAGTGAACAAAATGATGGGCCCTAGTTTCTCATAGAAATGTAGGGGTGCCAACTATTAACAAATTACAGTACTAAATACAGTTAGATTACATCATGCTATATACAGGGCTATTCTAACAAATTAATCTTAGTTTTAATTAAACTAGAGTTTAAAAATATATTCCCTTTAACTATGTGAATATCATTAATCCACATCTGCTTTACATGAGGACCTTTTCATCCTCGCCACGTCATCTAATGCGCAGATGCTGTTTTAGGTCCATGGTATTTTCCATATAATTACATGTATTTACAGTATAGTTTTCCACGAGGGTTAAACGGGGTAGCATTTAATTTATCAATAATAAGAATTATTCAAGAGAACATAATTTCTGGTTTATAAAAACTGCTTGAGCAAGTGACAACGGTCTCTAGTTTTCCTCAGCTTCTAACCAAGGACGACTGTAAAAGTAGAGAGCACAACTATTTTGGGGGAAAATATTTCCCACAGTTTTGGGGCTGGGCAGAAAATGATATGCTGTATCATGTAATGTGACCTTAGCCAGGAGTTCCCTCCATAGATCTCGAGAACTCTGTGCTGCGGCCCTTCTAGGATGCGCATCCTGACCCATTTGATCTTCACCATCCCCTGTATCCGAAGTAGCCGCTAACTCAAGGGGTACCAGTTTATCAATAGTTTTTATGTTGGTATGTCCCCTACATTTTACTTTTACGAGTCTCAGCACCCCGTCAGAATCGGGTGCATGGAGATCACCTTAGCTAATGGCCATTGGGATCTTGGTTGTTCGGTTTTCACTAAGACCACATCCCCTATATTTATAACAGATTTGTTGCTGGCAGCCTGAGCCCCATAAAATCTTTCTTGTAGGCTCAAAAGATATTCCTTGCTCCAATGTCTATTCCAAGTATCCAACACCCTTTTCAGACGCTGATATCCCTCCAGCAGATGTTGTCCTAAATTATTATTTTCTATGGTAGGATCATCTACTTCTTCCTGGATATCCACACAAGGCACCGGATGGAGCTTCCTGCCATATAACATATGAGCTGGTGTCAAGGCCTCTAGCGAGATGCTAGTGGCATCAAGATAAGTCAGGAGTCTATTATTAATCTTGGTTTCAATATCAGTCATTATTGTTCTTAATCCATCTCTTGTGATCTTAGTTCTGTGTAAGGTTTTCCTAAGGCAGTTGTTCACAATACCAATCATTCGTTCGGTAAATCCATTTTGCCATGGAGCTCCTAGAGCTGTGAACTGCCAGGTACAATTTCGGATTCCCAGCGACGACTTATCCTTTGGGTCATTCATTATGTTCAACAGTAAAGGTGCTGCTCCAACGAAATTAGTTCCATTGTGGCTTATTAACTTGCCAGGACAAGATCTTCTAGTGGCAAATCTTTGAAAGACATTGAGGAATGTCTCTGAGTTCAGATCTTCTGCTATTTCTAGATGGACTGCCCTTGTTTAGGCACAAGTAAATAGACAAATATAAACTTTATGGGGAGTTCCCTCACCCATAACAGTTACAGCCCCTGTATAATCCACTGTTACTTGGAAGGGCCGACTTACATTTACCCTATCCCTTGGTAGGGCCGGTGGCCCTGGATAATCATATGGTCGTTGTTCATACCTCCTACAAATGATGGAGTCTTTGAGATACTTTTTTATGACCTGTCTACCCTGAGGAATCCAATACCTTTCCCGAATTTGGGCCAAGGTCTGCAGCACACCTCCACGGAGAGTGGAATCATGGGCTTCGTTTATAATTAATTGTACAAAGTATCCGCTCTTGGGTAATAAATTGGGGTGTTTGGTTTGGAGAGGCAAATCAGCCTTTACTAATCAGCCCCGACACCTAATCAGACCCTTTCCCTCTAAGAACAAGCCTAAACCCTGTATCAGCTTATTCCTGTTCCCCATAATAGTTCTTTTGTATTCTTTTCGGCCAATATTCTAGGGGATCTAACTTCTGAAACCCCACTTTCTTATTCAAAAATTCAACAACCAATTTAGTAGTGTTTATAAGTTGTCTAATTGATGAGAATCGGCTGATGTCATTTACTTCTGGCTCAGGTACTCCAGGGTCCAAGTTCACTACACTAACCTCAGCAATACTGTACAGTTTCTGCTCAGGCCAGTCCTTAGTAAGTAACCATTTAGGACCTTTAAACCACAAGTTATCTTTGATCAGTTTCCTTACGGTCGAACCTCTCGAGAGCGGATCAGCTGGATTTTGTTTGGACGATATAATTATGCATGAAATTAAATTTGGAAGGCAGCTCTTTAATAGTCTTCACTCCGTTGCAAATGAAAGGAATTTTACTGTCTTCCTTTACTATCCTGTAAAGACAAATCTCGCTGTCAGTCCATATAAAGATATCCTCAAACTGATTATCAAGAGTAGTGGTTATATACCTGGCCAATTTAGTTCCTACTTCTATGGAAGCCAATTCCATTTGAGGTAGGGTTCTTCCTTTAATTGGTGCAACTCTGGGTTTGAACATAATAATCTTACTATCCTCTCCTGCTGTGCGATAAGCTACTGCTCCATAGGCCCTTTAAGAAGCATCACAAAATATGTGTAAGTGCGACTTTTGATTACTGTTTATTTTCCTGGGAATACATATGCTAGATCTTGTTTCAAACTCCTTTTTAATCTGTTCCCATTGTTCCGCATGTCTCTCCCCGCTGAGGGGGGTCACCTTGACGTGGTGGCGGGGTTTGAAGTGTGGCTGGCAGTGCCATCTACTTTGGAGGCATGCCTACCTCTGTGGGGTTCGGCATTTGTCGGTTTTGTGGACCAAGCACCTCCTACATCACTGGTGGAGGAGCCCTGCTGGTGATGTAAGTCCCTGCCCACTTGCCATCTAGGGCAGGACTGTTGCCTCTCCACGTGTTTGTTGTGCGTGGCGTCCCATAATGCTAGGAAACGGGAGTCTTGGGGGTTGAGCGATGCTGCACTATGCGCCCTGCAGCTAACAATACACCTCTTTGGTCCGTTATTCTGGCTAGATGGGCGGCCTGGTTGGGCCCAACCAGGTCAGTCAGCTGGTCATGCATTGGCTAGGGTCAAGTGGGCACTGGGGGGTCTGGTGGCTCCTATTGTCCTGGGGTCACCCTAGCCCAGGTTCCCCGGTGCTTACCCGCATATACTCCCCTGTTACCCCTGAGGTTGCCTGTGGCATATGGCCTCCCCTTGTTGTGCTCTGTGGTGGATGGGTGGGTGGGGGAATAAAGTTTTTGTGTTTATTATTATGGATACAAATAATGTGACCCGACCTGCCGCTCTTCTGGACCTAAGCGCATCTTCTCAACCTTCCAATATAGCCATTCTGGAACCCTTCCAGGTTCCACGTGGCTCCACGGGGGATTCGGCCTCCTCTGCCTTGCCTCCCCAGTCCAGTGGCTCCTGTAACAAGGGTCGCAGGCGGGGGACAAGAAGTGTACCTGGCCCTCAGGGCCCCCATAAGCGAGATTCAGATAATTTTTGGTTGCTCCTCCTCCTGCACCTTTTGTCGAGTTTATGGTTTTTGTGGCCCTGCTGGGGTGGACCTCCAAAGATGGGATATTTTTTGCACACATCGAGAACTTGTTGCTGCTTGTGGTGCCACCCCTAAAGTGGTTCCACAGGCTGATGGCAGTTTGTTGGTGGAGGTTTCTGACCCTTCTCAGAGTGCAGCCGTTCTATCTCAGTCCATGCTTTCCGGTCAGTCTGTTACACGTTCCCCTCATGCTTCGTTGAATTATTCTCCTGGCATTGTGTGTGCTAAGGAACTGCTGATTTACGATGAGGCACGCCTTGTTGAAGAGTTGTCAGCCCAGAATGTGATAAAAGTTGAGAGGATTAAGAAGATGAATGGTGACCTTGTGCCAGCTCCATCTTTGACTGTGACTTTTGATTCATTGAGCCTCCCTGCTGTTCTTAATGCTGCATGATACCAGTACAGAGTTAGGCCCTATGTCCCTATGCCACGTAGATGCTTCCACTGTCAGCGCTTGGGTCATATTGGTCGAACTTTTAGGGCCTTGCCCTGGGTCTTCCAGCAGTCTGTGTGTCATGAGGTTTAGAGGTTCATGAGGTTATGGAATTCCCTGGTCCTGTATCTTGTGTCAATTGTGGTGGTGAGCATGCTGCTTCTTCTAAATCTTGTGATCATTACAAATTGGAACATGAAATTCTGTCTCTCAGAGCCACGGAGAGGCTGAGATTTACCGAAGCTAAAGACCGTGTACTGTCTATGTATGTCCACCCAGGTGAGTCCATTGTTTCTATTCTTTTGAGGTCAAAGCCTGCTGTGCGCCGTCATGGAGCCCTGCTCCTTATTCTGACCATCCTCCTCATCCCTTGTCAGATACTAGACGTACTACTTCTCCTCGTGGTCTCCCAAGGACTCTGGTACCTTTGCAGTCTGCATCTCATCCAGCTGCTACTCCTGTGTCAGCTGCTACTCCCACACCGCCTGCTGCCCCTGTACTATCTACTCACTCTGCTACTGATGTTCGGTCTTCGCTACAGTGTGCCTCTACCATTTCTAGTGTTTTGAGTTCTGGTGTAGAGATAGAGGTTGCATTCGCCAACCTCAAACGGGTGAGGAATGAGGAGTCTTTGGGTGACTCCCCTCCTTCTAAGGTTTAAAGTTCTGTACTGCATGAGGATTTTGAGGGGGCTCTACGCGCGACAAACCAGCCAGTGGTGGTGTCTAAGTCTGTGGGTGTTTGTGATGGTCTTTCTAGGAGTCAAGTTCCTGCCTCTTGCTCAAGTGTGGCGAGATCTGGGTCTTTAGATGTTCAAAAGCCTCGGTTGCTTGCTCCCTCTGATCCGGCACCCAGCAGCCAACTTTTGATATATTCGGTTGGGGAGGATTTGGTTGGCCCCAAGATGCCAGCTGGACCCCGATGTGGGTGTGCGAAGGGACGAGTGAATACTCCAGGAAGGTCTCTGTGCTTCGGGCTCGTCCTGGCGATAGGCGGGACATGTCTCAGGGTAAAGGTCCTCCACCCATGGAAACTCTAAATCCTTATTGTCTTCTTGGTTGGTGAGTCAGAGCTCCATGCCTAGGAAGAAGGGCTTTCACACCCTTCCCAGTGAGGTTGCTACATAGCCTTGGTGTTTCTCAATTCATATTATTTAACACTAATCAATATGGCTCAATCAGTACCAATTTGTCTTCAGTGCAATTGTAGAGGTGCCATGGCAAATCAGGAGGAACTGCAGTTATTGTTCTCTGCTCTGAGCCCACTATGTGTCTGTCTCCAGGAGACAATGGTGGGAGATAGACCGTTTCCTTCTATCAGGGGGTATGAGGTCTTCCATGCATCTCCTCCTGGTGGTCACAGCGGTGGATGTGCCATTTTGTGCCAATCTGATGTCCCCTTTATTTCCTTTGCGTTACAGTCTCCCCTTCAAGTTTTAGTGGTACAGGTGCACGTTGGGAGGTGAAATACCATCTGTTGTCTGTACCTTCCACTTTCCGTTCCTGTTATGCTTGCTGATCTGGAGACCCTTATCAGTCAACTTCCACCCCCTTTTCTAATCCTTGGTGACCTTAATGGATGCCGCTGTGACCACCATCTTTTGTGGGGCGACTCACTTTCCAATCTCCAGGGTGATCTTCTTACTTCTTTAGTTGGGGATTTAGATTTGGTTGTCCTAAACGATGGGAGGCCGACCCATTTGCATGTTCAGACTGGCACATATTCTGTCATTGACCTTAGCATCTCCTTCTCTGCTTGTGCCCTTGATTCTTCTTGGGAGGTTTTGGATGATCTGCGTGGTAGTGACCATTATCCTGTGTTGGTCCAGACTACTCACTCTGTTCCTGCAGCCCATATGCCATGCTGGTGTCTGGATAGGGCTGATTGGTCTCTCTTTGAGGAACTATGTGTATTTGCTTACAAGGTTACTGAATTTTCAACTATTGATGATGCCAAACGTTATTTTACTAAGACTCTTTTCTCAGCAGGGGTTCAACCCATCCCATGGACTTCTGGTGTTTTTTCCCGGAGACCTGTGCCATGGTAGAATGATGACTGCTGTATAGCAAAAGGAGCTTACAACGCAGCTGTCCATCAGTATTTTGCCATCCGTAATGTTGTTTTTCCAAAAATCCATTTTCTCAAAGCACGTGCTCACTATCAATGTGTCATGAAGAATGTTCGCCATAACTCGTGGAGGTCGTATGTTTCTACAGTTACATTGTCTACTCCAATGCCTATGGTGTGGAAAAAGGTACGCAAGATTTCTGGTAGGTTCTCCCCTCCCTCCGCACCAGTGTTGCGACTTCATGGAAATCTTGTATCTGCACCAGATGCAGTAGCCTCTGCTCTTACAAATCAGTTTTGTGCTGTCTCAAAAAAGGATCCTTCTAAGCCATATGCTAGCTTTCGTAGGAATCAGGAGAGGCTGGGTATTGACTTTCGCTCTTGTGGCGGAGAGCCATATAATTTAGACTTCAGCCTCCATGAGCTGCATCCTGCCCTCTCGGAGTGTGGTGATACTGCTCCTGGGCCTGACGATATCCCATATGCTCTGCTCCGTCATCTGCCAACTGAATCAATACAGTTTTTATTGGACCTCTTTAACAGGGTGCGGAGTGGGGGTTTTCTTCCCAAGAGTTGGAAGTTTGGTATTGTCCTCCTCATTCCCAAGCCTGGTAAGGACTGCTCCCATGTCTCCAACTATCACCCTATCACCTTAACATCATGTGTGTGCAAGCTGTTTGAAAAGATGGTCAGTGTCAGGCTTGTGTGGTTTCTAGAGAAGGGTTGTTATCTCTCTCCTTCGCAGAGTGGCTTTAAAGTACAGTGTACTTCAGACAACCTTATTAGGCTTGAAGCATCTATCTGTGAAGCTTTTGCCTCTAATGAACATCTTATGGCTGTGTTCTTTGATCTTGAGAAGGGTTATGATACTGCCTGGCATCATGGCATCCTACAACAACTTCATGCCTTTGGTTTATATGGTCGCCTGGCAGTGTTGATCGGAAACTTCTTGACTGATCGTGTGTTTCGAGTCCGTGTGGGTTCTACCCTCTCTGCGCCACTATGCCAGGAGGCAGGTGCCCCACAGGGGAGTGTCTAAAGTGTTTCTTTGTTTGCGGTGGCCATGAACGGTATTCTTGACACTGTGCCTGCTGGGGTATCCTCATCCCTTTATGTGGGTGACTTAGTTATATGGTTTTTTGGTTCCCGCATGTCTGCTATTGAGCGGCATATGCAACTTGCCTTGGACAAGATTTATGCCTGGGCCACTTCCAAGGGTTTTCGGTTTTCCTCTTCTAAGACTGTGGCTTTTGTAGGATGAGAGGGGTACACCCCGACCCTGATCTCCAGCTGTGGCAGGAGACTCCATTGTATGGCAGAGACGAAATTCTTGGGCCTGACGTTTGACCGCCATTTGACTTGGGTTTCACATTTGGCAAATCTTAAAGCATCCTGTATGAAGGCTCTCAATCTATTGAGGGTTCTGTCCCATACATCATGGGGTGCAGATCGGAGGATACTCTTGCATTTATTTCAGGTTTTTGTAACCTTCAAGCTGTCATATGGCTGCGAGGTCTACTCCTCTTCCACAGAGTCCAGACTACAAACTCTAGATGCCGTCTATCATGCTAGTCTTCACCTTGCAACTGGAGCTTTTCGGTCATCTCCGATTCCCAGCTTGTTGGTGGAAGCTGGTTTGCCTCCCTTAGATCTACTGCATCAATCTGTTGCAGCACGGTGCTGGCTCCGGATTCGTCTCCTTCCAGACTCACTTGTCTGTGCGTGTGTGATGCAACAGTCTTGTTTTTTTATACTATAGTAGACACCCTCGCATGCCTCGTCTGTTTGGATATAGGGTTCAGGATATTATGGAGGAGTTTGGTTTGTCAGCAGTATCTGTCAGTCCTGTTCGGATCCCAAGGGTTGCACCATGGATCTTGCCCAAGGTAAATTTCTGCAGGTTTTTTGCAGGCTCAAAAGATTCTGTCGCTCCTCAGTGTCTTTTACAGTTATTATTAGAACATTCTTCTAGTCATGGCGGTTCTGTGTATGTGTATACTGGTGGCTCTAAATCCTCCTCTGGTGTTGGTTTTGGTAATTCCCAATTTTGGCCGTGGAGGTAGTCTTCCTTTGGCTGCCTCAGTTTTTACTGTAGAGTTATCAGCTATCGTTTTAGCCCTGAAGTTGGTGTTTGTTCACCATGGCAATTATTTTACTATTTTTAGCGACTGTCAAGGGGTACTTTCGGCCCTGGACTCCTTTAACTCTTCCCATCCTATAGTTTTAGCTATTTTGGAGTGGCTGTTCCTTATTCGTCGTCGGGGAAAGAGAGTGGATTTCTGCTGGGTTCCCTCACATGTTGGTGTCATAAGTAGTGAAAGGGTAGATGCACTAGCTAAGGCTGCGGCTTTGCGACCTGTACGTGCTCCTTGTCCTCTACCTGCCTCTGATTTACACCCTCCACTATTATCTTCTGTTCTTGCTTCTTGGCAGTTGAGGTGGGATAGCGTTCCTGTCAGCAAGCTAAAGGAAGTCATGAAGTTCGTCTCTCAGAGAGTTTGTTTTACAATGCCTTGTAAGTTAGAGACTGTTCTGGCTCGTCTTCGAATTGGACATACTAAGCTCACACGTGAGTTCCTCATGTGTGGAGGCATGCAGCCATTCTGTGATGACTGTTTGGTTCCCCATACTGTCAGGCATTTGCTGCTTGAGTGTCCCAGTTTGGGTGACTTACGTCGGAGGCTGCTGTTGAGGCACCGAGGGGAGGGTGGTGTTTACTGTCTCTCTTCAATGCTTGAGGGAGAGCCTGGTACCCCTGGGGATGATGTGTTTTTACTTTGATGTCTAGTTTTCAATATGGAGTTTTGCTTTTTAATGTTTTTATGTTTCTACTGCTTATATTTTTTCTTATATGGCACCATATGACCTTGTTATTGCGGTGCCATGTGTTCTGTCAGTTAATCAATCAGTCCACATATGTCTCTCCTAATTCAATGTCCCAGTCTAACTTTTCTCACCAAGCCTTCATACTAAACATTTGCCCATAATAACTATAGGACTGACCAATCCTAATGGGCCAAATAACATGGAGACGTGACTTAACAAGGACCTCTTGGTGAGAATGACATCAGAGAACTTAATTGGTTTCAAACTTATTACATCAGCTGTTGTATCCCAGTTAAGACCTAACACATTTTGAATTTTGAGAATGTCAGAATCTGGATAGTCCTCTTGTATTTTATTCCTCAGAAGCGGTGAATTTGTATTCCAGCTCTGTAACGGCAAATTTGCCTTCCCACATTCGGAATTGGCTACTTCATATGCCTTCAATGCTTCTGCCTCAGTATCAGCAACACCTTGCAAATTATCCATATAAAAAGCCTGCCCTATTTCTGAGCATTTGGCATTTTCAAAATGATGTTTTAAAGTGTTGCAAAGTGGGAAAGGACTAGCACAAGAGCCAAAGAGCACCGATTGGAAACAGTAAGTCTTCAAATGGACTATTCTCAATTTGAGGATCATGAGGCCAGAGGAAATTCGTAAATTTCCTATCCTCCTCTCTCAGTCCTGTTCTGAGAAGAGCCTTATTAATGTCTGCTGTATAAGCATAAGGTTTCTCTCTAAATCTTAGCAACACATTCCCTAACTTCCATGTTAGTGTAGGTCCAGAGTATAAGCAATCATTCAAAGTAGCTGATCCCTTGGACGCTTTACTACTACAATTGAATACTATCCTTATGGGAGTAGTTACTGAACCCTTGCTTACAGCATGATGTGGTAAGTAATGTCCTTCTCTGTGGTTAACAGGGATTTCTACCTTTTCTATAGAATTATTCTTCAATTGATCCTTTATAATATCATCATTTATGGTTAGATGTTCTTGTTTATCTCTCAACTTCCTTAGTAGGGAATTTAACTGAGCTTTAACTGCTTGGTAATTTGTTGGTAACTCCGAATGGTTTAGTTTCCCAGGTAATCCTACCCAATACTGTCCATCCTTAAATTCCACAGACTGATTATACAAATCCAAGGTTATTTTATCTTCAGGGGTTGGTTCTTCAGAGTGTATTCCTACACTGTCTAGGTCCCACAATTTGTATACAGGTTCAATATTTTCATCCAGCAAGTCATTTATCTGAGTAGGTTCTCATTCTGCACCTATTTTAGCTACCATCAATGACTGTGTGGGGGTAACAAAGACTGAATCTACTAGTTTGGCCTCTCATTTAACTTGTTTTGGGAAAGGCAACTGACCCATAATAAGGTTACCTCTTGGACTCTTGAACAACTGTACCTTATTCTTCTTGAAAGTCCTATGTAGGAATCTTCCACAATAATCAGAACCAATTATCATTTTAATGGGACCCACAGTATCTGATTCCACATTCCATTTAGCCAACCTTATCCCTGAGCTTTGTAGATAATCAGAGGTTTCCTTCAATCCCCTTATGTATATACTTGTCTCTATATTATCAAGCACAGCTTCTTTTATACGGCATTTATATCTGCCTAATTGTATTACAGGTCTAACTAAATCAGAGGACTGAGCTTTATTAGTTGTTAAGAATCCTATAATGGCTAGATTTACCTTGCCAATAATAGGTAACGTTAATCTCTTCACAGTGTCTACAGAAATGAAGGTTTTCTGAGCACCCGTATCAAACAGGGTACATGCTAATAGGTTTCTATTCTCAAACAATAGCTTCACATCAGCTATGCGAACAGCAGCTGGCATTACTAATGGAGCATTCCCTTTTGCAATTATCACATTGACGCTTGCAGGTTTAGGAACCTCAATTTTCATCCTAGGGCATAAAGCACTATGATGATGAGCCTTTCGCATTTAAAACAAAGATTTAGTTTAGTCTTACAGTCTGCGGTAGTATGTTCGGAGTTCATACAGATTATAAAACATCCCAGTTCCTGAAGCTTTCCGACTCTAAATGCATAATCAGGATACTGTTGACAAGACGCACAGGAATGTTGTTCACTACAAAAAGCACAAACTTTCCTGTCTTTTACCATGGAAGGTTTTACATCCTTAATATCCTCTGCTTGTCTGTTACTTATCTTTAATACATTATCCTCTGCCTTTAAGGAGCTAAGGAAAGTACCTATCTCTTCTTTAGGCACATACTTAGTCTTCTCTGACTTAGGTTTCCCAACCAATTGGTTAGTGGGTTTTTTCTTTATTTCAGTCTTCTGTTTGACCTCAATAGGTTTTATGGTTCCTTACAAATGTTTACAGAGTTGCATCAAGCCTTCTCCAATCTCTTCACAGGAGAAATTATCCTTCTGATACCTACCATACAAAGCATCCTTGGTTTTCGGTGGAAGCTTTAAGGATACAATTCTTGAAAGCACCCAATCTGATGTCTTAATATCTTAGTAAGTACCTAAGGCCTTTAAGTTACAACTTATTGCAAGTCTAAAGTTTTGCAAGGAATCAGAATCGTGTCTAGGTATGGGTAATTCGATTAGAGCCTTCAGTAACTGAGTAATAACTTGCTCCCTGTCTTTGAAGTTTTGTCTAAGAATGGTCAAGGCCACCTCATAATTATTTTCATCTACTGGTAATTCTTTTATCAGCTCATATGGTGTTCCTTTGACCTGTCCTAACAAATATGTGAGTCTGCTGACTGTAGGGAGATCTGTTCTATCGTGTACTAAATAGTTGAACTGGTCCCAGGAGGATTTCCAGTTTAGCTCCCCATCAAACTCCGGAAGCGTTATTTGTGGTAACACATCTCTACTCCGTTGCTCCTCAACTTGTGTTTCTACGGCAGTCTCGGCTAATTTTGACTCTAGTGTCTTTACTACAATTAAGTATTCTTCTAATTTACCTTCAAACTTCGTAGTTTCTGACCCCACTGAGGGGGGTCAGAAACTTGACGTGGTGGCGGGACTGGAAGCGTGGTTGGCAGTGCCACCTACTCAGGAGGCATTCCTACCTCTGTAGGGTTCGGTATTTGTCAGTACCGTGGACCAAGCACCCCCTACATCATTGGTGGAGGAGGCCTGCTGGTGATGTTAGCCCCTGCCCATTTGCCATCTAGGGTGGGACTGTTGCCTCCCCATGTGTTTGCCGTGCGTGGCGTCCCATAATGCTGAGAGACGGGAGTCCTGGAGGTTGAGAGATGCTGCACGATGCACCCTGCAGCTAGCAATATACCTCTTTGGTCCCTTATTCTGGCTAGATGGGTGGCCTGGTTGGGCCCGGCCAAGTCAATCGGCTGGTCGTGCGTTGGCTAGGGTCAAGTGGGCATTGGGGGGCCCGGTGGCTCCTGTCATCCTGAAGTCACCCTTGCCCAGGTCCCCTGGTGGTTACCCACTTATACTCTCCTGCTAGGTCTGTAGTTGCCAGTGGTGTTATCCCTGGCATATGACTTCCCCTTGTTGGGCTCCATAGTGGGTGGAGGGGTGGGGGAATGAAGGTCTTTTGTGTTATTCATGGCTGTCTTTTCAAATACATCTGTTGACGACACTGCATCTGCCCCTGGACACTCTTTGGACTGCACATCCCTCATTGCCACACTGGAACCTTTTCAGGCCCCTGGCGGCTCACCTCCGCCCCAGCATTCAACTGGGAGTGGGAGGAGATCCAGTCTGGAAGGTTTGGCTCCAAGGTTTGGCCAAGATGATACGATCCAAGAAAAATTAATGAAGTGTCTAGTGCTGAAACCCTCTGCAGGTGGTTCAGTGTTGGATACAGACATCTTTTATTTACACCGTGCCATTGTTTCTGTCTGTGGGCACAAACCGGTAATTTCTACCCAAGGGGATGGTAGCCTCCTAATTTAGGTTTCCTCCCCTGAAAAGAGCTCACATCTCCAGACTCTGACCTCTGTTTCTGGTCAAGGCATGATCTGTATACCTCATGCCACATTTAACCAGTGTAACGGGGTCATTTACTCCCGGGACCTCCTGCGATACCCAGAGTCACAGTTATTAGAAGAACTACACTCCTATGGTGTTGTAAAGGTTGACCAGGTACAGAAGAAGATCGATGGTATTCTGACCCCAACTCCGACGCTGTTTCTGACCTTTGACCGCTTAACGTGTCCTGCTTCCATGAAACGCTCTTGGCTGTCTCTGCTTGTGAAGCCTTATGTTCCAAACCCAAAGCGATGTTTACACTGTCAGGTATGGACATGTTAGCAAATTTTGCCGACAAGCACTGGCTGGCCTTCCTGGTGTTTGTGTTTCCTGTGGCGATTTGAGTCATACCAATGATTGTCCAGAACCTCTTAAATGCTATCACTGCCGGGGTCCTCATGCTGTATCTTCTGAAAACTGTCCCCATTACTACTTTGAAATGGAGGTTTTGAGTATTTGCACAAGTGAGAAGGTTTCTTTCTCAGAAGCAAAGAGGACAGTCCAGACTCTTTCCTTTCAGCCTGGAGTTACTTATGCTACTGTCCTTTCTGGGGCGCCTGTACGTCGTTCTGTGTCTCAAAAGTTGCCACGAACCTTCACAGTGACCACTTCCCCAACTACTGATTTGACTGATGTCAACCCTGGAATTACTGATACATGTGAGGCTGATGCTCGTCCACCCACTGCTACAACTGACATTGCCTTCACTTAGGTGGCTGACGGTGTGCGCACTTCTGTGGTGGTGGCAGATGTACACGTTGACGAGATTCATCCCGCCTTGTCCAGTATGCATGAGGCTCTTTCTGTACCCGACAAATGTCACCATAATTCGTCAGAGTCCTCAGAGCCTGAAAACTGGCCACCTAAGGTCTCTGTTGTTGAACCTTGTGTCAACCTCTCTACTGTTCCCTCTGCCTCAGAGGCTGAGGGGTCTAGCCAGGTGGAAGCTGCTGCTGCTGGTGGTTTGCCTGTAGTCAGGTCCCCACCTGGGGATGGTGTTGGAGAGACTGTTGGTGTGTCTGTTCTGAAAAATACAATGTCATCCTCACAGGGTTCTAATCCTGTTGTCACTCTTTCCACTTCTGGAGCTTCTAATGGTGGCACTGGCCATCCCACATCACCCAAGGCAGCCTCCAAGCCTCTTTCCAAGTCGAATGTTATTCCATCTCAAAGGAAGTGTTGTAAAACTTTTCTCTTCCTCGTCCTCACGCGTGCCCACAGATGTTCTTGTGCGGTGTTTGTGATAAATGGGTGCATAAGAGATGTAGTGGTATCAGAGGTAGACTGTGAGATAATGCTGATTTTATGAGTACGGCGTGTCAGGGAGAGCAGGTGGAGATTGTCAGACGTGAAAGAATTGAACTTGCTGGTGAATCACTTGAGTGTATGGAATAGTTATGTTATCTGGGAGACATGCTGTGTGCTGGAGGTGGGGCTGGAGCTAGCTCTGTGGCTAGGGTAAGAAGTGGTTGGAAGAAGTTCAGGGAGCTCTTGCCTCTCCTGACATTGAGAGGACTCTCCCTACATGCTAATGGGTCCTTATATGCAGCATGTGTTAAGAGTGTAATGCTGTATGGTAGTGAGACCTAGGCAGTGAAGGAGGAGGATATTCGCCGGCTCAGACATACAGAAATGACAAGGGTTAGGTGGATGTGTAGTGCATCCCTGCGTCCAAGGTCTGGGGGGGCTGGGTTCATGATGGAAGAGTTGAGAGGTAGGATGGGACTGGAGTGTATTGGTGTTGTGATGAGAAGAGGTAGACTGAGGTGGTTTGGATATGTGGAGAGGACGGGGGATGATAGTTGGGGAGGAAGGTGAGAAGAGTTAATTTTGGGGGTGGGGTTATGAGGGGTAGACCGAGAAAGACATGGGATGAGGTCATTAGGTGTGACCTCAGGGTTAAGGGACTGAACAGGGAGGCTGCAATGGATCGTGCAGCATGGAGAGCAACCATTAGGTGACCAAGGCCGATGCATACAAGCATGTTGGAGCGTTTAAAAACGAAACGAAAAAAACGAAACGTTCGACATAGGGTGTGGGTTCCTGGTGCTGGGCGGTCCTTAACAAAGGCCTTCCTAAGCATCATTCCAAACCCGCTCACATGTCAGGAGGTGTACAGTCCTGCACTTAATCATTCTGTCCTCCATTATGGATTCTATCATCCAGTGGAATTGTTGGGGTTTACGTGCTAACTATGAGGAACTGTGTCATCTAGTTTCTCAATTTACTCCTCTATGCATGTGTATCCAGGAGACCATGCTTGGTGATGCTGCTCCTGCTGGTCCTTCTGGCTATGATGTTTTTTTTTCTGATCCTGTGCCCGGCCAAGGTCGGCATGTAGGTGCTGCTATCTTCCATCACAAGGATATTCCATATAGTCATCTGGATATTTCCGGTCCCTTGTAGGCAGTTGCTGTCCGGATGTTTTTATGTCAGCAGTATACAGTTTGCAGTCTTTATCTACCTCCTAGTGCTACTGTTGAAAGGACGGATCTGGAATGCCTTATTCAATGCCTTCCTTCTCCCTTTCTGTTACTAGGAAATATGAATGGTCACCATCCACTATGGGGAAACAGCAAGGCCAACCTTCGGGGCATTATGCTGGCATCTTTAGTGGAAGATGAAGAGTTAGGCATTTTTAACTCCAATATAATGACATTTCCATTGCCAGACAGGACCTTTTACTGCCATTGATTTGTCCTTATGTTCAGCTGATGCTGTTTTAGATTTTAACTGGGATGTGTTGCCGGACATGTATGGCAGTGATCATTTTCCATTACTTCTAACTGCTAGTGCAAGTGGAGCTCAGCTGTGTCTTCCTTGCTGGCTTCTGGGCAAGGCAAACTGGCCACGTTTCAGGGAATTAAGTTCCATTTCCCTTTCTGTCAATGAGTTTGGCTGTCTTACTGAGGCAGTGTCATATTTCAATACTGTGTTGCACTCAGCAGCATTATTATCTATTCCAAAAACGAAGGGTCACTTTCCTAAACGTCCATTTCCTTGGTGGAACTCAGAGTGCAGTTCCGCAGTCAGAGCCAAACAAGTCGCCTTCTCTCTACTTCGTTGTCACCATGGGGATCCTCAGTATTTGGTGGCGTATCAGAGGGCACGAGCTCATATGAGATGGGTTTTAAAGGAGGCCAGGTGTTCATCCTGGAAGAGTTATTTTTCCTCCATCAATTCGAGGACTTCCATCACTCAGATGTGGAACAAGGGAAGAAAAATTTCAGAGAAATTTGCTGTCCCCTCACCTCCTGTTCTATCTGTAGCAGTCCTGCAATTATTGTTCCTTCCAAGAGAAAAACAAAATACTAGAGAGTCAAATTCAAGATCCGATCATTTCGAGATGCCTGGACACACTGCATTTGAAAGACTGGAGACCATAGGAAGCTGGAAATACAGACAGAAAGAGACAGTTCCAGAGTTGACCTGTTGCATCAATGAAGGACTGGGAGTAACGATTTACTCTTGCATTAGAGAGTTGGACAGAAAAGGGATGAGAGTTTGCTGCTAGACGGGTGCTATGCGCCTGTCATAGAGATGGAGGAATCCATGCAGACAGTTCAGAGGAGCAGTGACCATTGAAGTAGCGATAGAAAAGAGATAAAGATGCGACAGTGCGGCGAAGAGACAGAGGTTGAAGGGAGTCAGTAAGAGGAGGAGAGTTAATGAGACAAAAAGCCTTTGACTCCACCCTATTGAGAAGAGCTGTATGTGGGGAGCCTCCCTACACATGAGAGTTGTACTCCACACAGGGGCGGATAAAACCCCTGTATAGAGTCAACAATTGTGCAGGGGTAAAGAAGGAACGGAGTCGGCTTAGCACACCTAATCTCATGGAAGCAGATTTGACAAGAGATGTAATATGATCCTTCCAAGATAAGTCCCAAGTAAATGAAACCCCAAGCATGGTCAAGGATGATGTAGGATTAAGCTGAATATTATTAAACGTTAGTGGGTATACCTATGGAAGATTTTGTTGGGTTGACAGGTATAAAAACTGAGTCTTTGATGCATTAAAAACAACCAGATTATTTTTACCCCAGTCAGAGATACGAGCCAAGTCAGACATTAGGTGTGCCATAGCCTCATCCCTTGTTTGCTGAAGTAACTGCTGAGATGGACGTTGCAGGAACCAAACGGAAAGGTGAAGGGTGGAGTCATCAGCGTATGAGTGGATAGGGTTAGACGAACAGCTTAGAAGGTCATTGATGAATAAAAGCAAGAGAGTTGGTGATAGGACAGAGTGCTGAGGAACACCACTGTTGATAGATCGAGGAGAAGAACGATGGCCGTCTACAACAGCTGCTATAGAACAACCAGAAAGGAAGCTAGAGATGAAGGCACAGATAGAAGGATAGAAACCGTAAGGGGGCAGTTTGGAAATTAAAGATATATGCCAGACGATCGAAAGCCTTTGAGATGTCAAGTGCAATGGCAAAGTTTTCGCCAAAGGCCCGAAAGGAGGATGACCAGGAGTCTGAAATGTAGGTGAGAAGATTGCCAGTGGAGCTTCCCTAACGGAATCCATAATGACTATCAGAAAGAAGGTTGTGATAGGAAAGATGCTTTAAAATTTTTCTGTTAAGAACTGACTAGAAAACTTTTGAGATACAGGTTGTTAAAGTAATTGGACGATAGTTAGTGGGTTGGGAAGGCCACCCTTCTTTGGGACTGGGTGGATGTGAGCAAACTTCCAGCAAGAAGAAAAGGTACAAGTTGATAGACAAAGACGAAAGAGTTTGCCCAGGTAGGGTGTAAGCACAGAAGCACAGTTCTTGAGAACAACAGGAGGGACTCCATCAGGCCCATATGCCTTATTAGTATTCAGGCCTGTGATGGCAGAAAATACATCAGCTGAAGAAATTTTAATGTCAGCCATAAGGAAGTCAGAGGGGGGGGGGAAGTGATGGAGGAACAGCACCGGAATCGTCTAAGGTGGAATTGGAGGAGAAAGTCTGAGCAAAGAGATCTGCTTTATCAGTAGAAGAAATAGCTACAGAGCCATCAGAGTAGAAAAGAGGAGGGAAGGATGATGAGGTCAAGTTATTAGAAAGGTTTTTGGGAAGGTGCCAGAAGGAACGGGAAGAATTCAAGTTGGAGAGTTGAGAGCATTTAGTACGGATGAAATCATTTTTAGCAGAGCTAAGAACGGACTTAGCATGATTCCGGGCAGAAACGTATAAAGGATGTGATTCAGGGGTGGGTTGGTTCCAGTACCTTTTATAGGCCCTCTCCTTGCTGCGGACAGCATCAGAACAAACGTGATTAAACAAAGGTTTTCTTGCATTAGTCAAAGAAAATTAAAAAGGAATGTATGCTTCCATGCCCGAGAGAATAACCTCCGTAATGTGCAAGGCACACTCAGATGGCTCCCAGCCATGGAAACAATAATCATTCCAGGGAAAATCAAAGAAGTACTGCCTGAGGGCCTCCCAATCCGCAGCTCCAAAGTGCCACAGACGACATTTCTTTGGGAGGTCCACAGGCCGTACCGGAGCGATAGGACAGGTTAAGGTGATGAGGTTGTGACTGGAGGAGCCCAACGGAGAGAAAAGATTAACAGTATAAGTAGAAGGCTTAGTTGTAAGGCAGATGTCAATTATGTTGGAGCTCTCTCCAAGGTGGTCAGGGTTACGGGTAGGTTGCTGTACAAGCTGCTCCAGATCATTAAGGATAGGAAAGGTGTAGGCTTGTTCACCAGATGGATCAGTGAAAGGAGAGGAGAGCCAAAGGTGGTGATGAACATTGAAATCTCGTAGAATGGAGATTTCAGAGAAAGGAGAAATGATAAATGTGTTCCATCGTAGAAGTAAGATAGTCAATAATTTTTTGATAGTAGAATTAGGAGATAAGTAAACAGCACAGATATATTTAGTCAGAGAATGACAGGAAAGATGAAGCCAAAGAGTAGAGAATTCAGAAAAATCGAGTTCAGGAACACGAGAGGAAGATATGTCGTTGTGTGTATATACACAACTGCCACCTTTGGCTTTGAAGTGAGATAGAGATAGTAGGAGGATACAGAAAAGGGTCTGCTGTCAGCTTGCTGATCACTTTGCCAGTGTGTCAAAGAAGGATGCAGATACGCCTTCAGTTTGCCACCGCTGGTGTTTAGAGTCTCATGGTCTCAGTTTTACCTCTGCTGGGGGAGTGCCTTAGAATGTTCCGTTTTCAACTTCTGAACTCCAGGCGGCTCTGTTGCAATGCCATGATTCCTATCCTGGTTATGATGATATTCTTTATGTCTTTTTATGCCACCTCCCTGATGAGTCTCTGTTGTTTTTGCTTTCACTGTTTAATAATATCTGGTATTCTGGGAAGTGTCCAGCTTGTTGGGGTGTTGCTGTAGTTATCTCCATCCCCAAAGCAGATAAGGACCACCTACAGGCGACGAATTATCGGCCTATTTCTTTAACGTCTTGTGTATGTAAAGTTTTGGAAAAGATGGTCAATGACAGGCTTGTGTGATTTGTACAGGAAGGTGACTTCTTATCTCCTGCCAGTATGGCTTTCGAAAAATGCGATCAACCTCTGATGCACTACTGTCCTTGAAATCTTCTGTCTGTGAGGCTTTCTCCACTAACCAACATCAGGTCCCGGTCTTCTTCGATCTGAAGAAGGCATATAACACTGTCTGGCATCATGGTATTTTACTCTCTCTTCATGAGTTTAGTCTTCGTGGGCGCTTGCCTATTTTTATTCAACAGTTTGTATCCAACCAAATTCTAAGGGTGCGAGTGGAACGAGCGCTTTCTAATGCCCGAGCACTAGAAGATGGAGCACCACAGGGGAGTATCCTTAGTGTTATTCTGTTTGCTGTAGCCATTAACAGCGTCATCAGTGTACTTCCTGACAGTGTACGACGATCACTATATGTCGATGACCTCTCAATTTTTCTTCATCGCGTCTAGAAAGTCTCTGACAGAGAGGAAGTTGCAGCTGGCTCTCAATAGAATTTCTGACTCGGCAGAATCTCGCAGTTTCCATTTTTCTTCAACAAAGACAGTGGCTATGCATTTTTGTCATCTTCGAGGGGTTCACCCAGACCCTGACTTGTATCTCTATGGTAGGAGAATATCCTGTGTGGAAGAGACGCGGTTTCTGGGTCTTCTGTTTGATAGATGACTAACCTGGGTTCCTCATATTCATTCTGTTAAGGTGGCTTGTCTTAAAGCTTTGAGTCTTTTGAGGGTTTTAGCTCATACCTCTTGGGGTGCTCACTGTCAAACCCTACTCCTCTTGCATAGGTCTCTAATTCTTCCTAAACTTGAATACGGATGTAAGGTGTACTCCTCTGCAACAGATGCCCGTCTCCGGTTGTTTAATTCTGTGCATCATGCTGGTGTACGTCTGGCAACTGGGGCATTCAGATCATTCCCAATTTCAAGTTTGTTAGTGGATGTTGGTGTACTCCCCTTGAATTTGCAACGCCAGTTGCTAATGATGAGGTGTTGGTATCATCTTCACTGCATTCCAGACACAATTTCTTGTGCCATCATCTCCCAGGATTCCCAATCTTCTGTTTATGACACCCGTCCTAATTTCCCAAAGCCATTTGGTTACAGGGTCCTGTCTGTTATGTTAGCCCTCTCTGTCCCGAGACTGGCAATTTGTCGTTGTCTTCCATTCCTTCAGTAGGGGAGGTAGCCTTCCTGGCATTACTTCAGTGAATACAGTGTAACTGACTGCAATTTTATATGCTCTTAAAATCATTTTTACTCTCCCCAATCCGTTTTTCTGATTTTTAGTGACTCACATAGTGCTCTGTCTGCACTGGAGACCTTTAATGTATCCCATCTATTGATTTTATCAATTTTAGAGTGGCTTTATCTTCTTGGCCATCGTGGCCGCCATGTGAACTTCTGTTGGGTTCCCGCACATGTTGGTGTGGTGGGCAATGAGAGGGCAGATACTTTAGCTAAAGCTGCGTCTTCTCAACAGCCCCCAACCGACTACCCACTTCCTGCTTCTGATGTAACACCTTACTTCCGGTACGCAATTCGTACGTATTGGCAGAGACACTGAGATGTTGTTTCTCATAATAACCTAAAAGAAATCTTTCAGAGAGTGGTTGTGTCAAGGGTTCTTCCCTCCATGTCTCGGCAATTGTAGGTGGCTCTTGCTAGGCTTCACATTGGGCACTCTCGGCTTACACATGGGTTCCTCATGGGTGGTGAAACTCAACCGTACTGTGATGACTGCCTTGTTCCCGTTACTGTCCATAACTTGCTGATCGAGTGTCCGAGTCTGGGGGACCTGCATCAGAAATTCCTCCATAGGCATAAGGGGGCAGATGGTGCCCACTGTTTGTCTTCGATGCTCAGTGAAGCCTCTAGCGATTTTACTGATCTTTTTAGTTTTCTTCAGGAGGCTGGCCTCCTTCCACTTTTATAAGAAATTGATATTTTATATATCAGTCCTTTATTACTTTTAGTGTTTTATTCCTAATAATAGTTATTAACTTTATTTTGAATATGCGCTTTTTATATTGCTGTCTTTTACTTTGTTGTTCGGTGGCATATGACCCTGGCAGTTGCACCGCCAGATTTTTATTATTTTCAATCAATCAAAGTGCGAGCGGCGTATTTTCTTTCTCGCCGGGGCCGTGACGGGTAACTATTATCAACTTCGATGGGCCATAGCTCGGTAACTATTGGGTCTAGGAGGGTGGGGTTTGCGTTTTCAGGTGTGTAAAATCAAGCTCTATAAATCAGGCATAAAACTTTTAACCTTTGAGAAATTTGAAAAATAGGCCTGTTTTTGCGTCGGGGGGGGGGGGGTAGTCGAGGCTGGAGAATTCCGTACCCTAGGGGTTAATGTGCCTTGGGATAATGGTGGAATTCCAGAAGAACGGAAAAGTGGAATAATTGTAAAAATACAAAAAAAGGGAGATTTAAGTGTGTGTGTGGAAATTGAAGGGGGATGGCTTTGACACCTGTAGTTGCAAAAGTCTTTTCCATAACCTTACTGAACAGAATAAAGCCAGTAACAGATGAAATTTTAAGAGAAGAACAAGCGGGGTTAGAAAATGTAGGGTTGTAATGATCAGATTTTCATTGCAAGGCATCTAATGCAACAAGCTAAAGAGATGAAAGTGCCACGTAGGTACTATGTGCTTTGTGGATTTTGAAAAGGTGTTTGACAGAGTTTCACGTGGAGCCATGTTGAAAATTCTGAGGTACTATAGCATACCAGAAAAGTCTGTAAATATTATTAGAAGCCTGCATAAAGGTACATTTTGTAAAGTAATGGTGGGTGGTTCTTGGAGTGATCCGTTTTGAAGTTAGGTCAGGAATGTTGCAAGGAATTCATTCGCCTTTGCTGTTTGTTTTGGTTATGGATTACGTTATGAGGAAGGTTGTAAGGAGAACAGGTGCAGGAATTAAATGGAAAGAAAATAAGAGGCTGATGGATTTGGACTATGCTAATGATATTGTACTGCTTTGCGGAAGTATTTACGAGATGCAGAGGGTGCTTGATTGTCTGATGGAGGAAGGAGAAAAACTGGGATTGGTAATAAACTGTGGAAAGACCAAAATTCTTAATATGAACGTGAAGAAGCATATCGATTGTGAAATTGGGAATAATGTGGTGAAGAATGTATAAAATTTTAAATGTCTGGGAACGATTGTATCATTTTCATGGATCATTAAACACTGAAACTCAAGAAAGGATTAGACAGGCATGGCGAGCTGTTGGAATGTCGAAGTCTATATGGAATAATAATGTGCTTTCGCTACATACTGAAGTAAAAGTCTACTGTTAGACCAATTTTAATTTATGGGCATGAGTCAGAGTACAATACAGTTTGCAACAGATCAGAAAGTACTGTATTAGGATTTGAGAATAAAATACTGAGAAGGATTCTTGGGATAAAAAGGCAAAACAGAGTTACAAATGAAAGAGCAAGAGATTTTACGAGAGTGGAACCAGTTGATGAGCATGTGAGACTGTCGCAGGAAATGGCTGGGGCACATATATAGAAAAGAAGGCAGTTTAATACGTGATGTACCAGAGTGGACTGCTACAGGAAGAAGAGACAGAGGCAGGCTGAGGAAAACCTAGTTGAGGACATGAAAAGAGAAGCAGGGGAGGAGTATTGATGAAACCTGAAGGAGATGGCGAGAGATATATATTGGTGGTGAGAGTCCATCGAGGCCCTATGCATTCCGTGGGGTGCCACAGGAAATGATTGATTTTTTAATGGAGTCATGCCCCTTACCAAACAAAAAATTCTCAGCTATAGTGAAAGAGGTGCATATATGGCTATGGTATCGTTGTACATGTATGACGGACTCTTCTCCGTAATGCGATATTTGGGGAGCTTGAATCCCCCAAAGTTTCTTCGGGGAATCAGCATCCCCTCCAAAAAATGCAAACGATCAGAAATTTGGAAAAGTGAGTACATGAATTTCAACGAAACTGGCTTACATATTGCAAGACTGGGTATGCAGTGTCCATGTCTTCTCCGAATGCACAGGAAGAAATTGTACATCTTTGTTTTCAGTACTTGAGATACCTTTAATACTAAAATAGTTACCGGTAATTATAAATACGTGTAATTCCACCTGACCCGGAAGTCTCCTTCGTTGAATACTTGTAAATGCATCTTCAGATAGCAAATAATGGATAAGCGAAGTTCTTGAGCTGAATGAGACAAAAGACGCTGAAAAGAAAGCTTAGCTGATAGGTAGTATTTTCTTTTGTTGCTGCCAATATGGACTGATGATTTGCGTCTGTCATCAACGAAAAGTTAACCCATCAGCGCCCAGTGTCCTCAACATAGGACGGAACTGGGCATTTTCAAAATTTAATGAAGAAGGGAATCCCGGGGTAGGGACCTATGAGCTTCGCGACTACGAGCCGACAGGCGGAGGGCGGTATGCCTAGCACCCTTCCAGCAAAATCCCTCGTACAAGAAATCTGGGAGTCAATGGGTTAATTACAACCACCTTGTTCTTCGCAGGGTAGTTATACTCTGTTTTTCATGTAGTGGAAATTTTTATGTGAGTAGAATTCGTATGCAACTTCACGTTTGATTATCCCTTTCACTACCGTGACTGTTCATTATATTCTCTGCAGACGATTTTGTTTGACTTGGGAAATATTCCCTAGCAGAGAAGAAGTCTGAAGAAGCTTTATCTAAACCTTAGTTTCAATAAGACTTATGATTAATATAATCTCTTGACGGTAAGAAGGAAAAAATGGAAAAGACTATGTTCATACGAGATACTTAATGCTTATTCATACCTTTGATTTATTACTCCACGCAAAGTAGCCTACTTGCCTTTCGTACAGCCAAACTTCATGTTTATTATTGCTCTACTCTCTTATTCCCTTCCTTCAGTTTTCAAAACAGATGTTTTTAAATCTGCTTTTCCTTTATTTTTCCTTTTTTTCCTTCTTCCGCCTCCATGTTTAGCCCAAACAGTGTTTGGCAACTTCAGAACAGCAGATGATAACGTGCTGTGACTCTATGGATCACTTACTCCTTGAGATCCACATAACCCAGCGATCCCTCAACGTCAACAGTAGATGGGTCCGCCTTTATTTTGTCTAAACTGGCCGCTACAATACCTTAATATTGTTAGTATTCATTTTATCTGTATTGTTTTGCATCCTTTAGCATCATTTCTTTCAAATAGATTCCAACTTTCAACGAAATATGCATTCGTCTATCTCCTAAGAAAATATAGTTTTTAAATGGTTATCTTACTCCCAGTATATTGTTTATTCACTTACCTTAATTGCATGCCAACATCTTTTTCCTTCCACTGAACTTTATACCGTGTGTTCCGTAGTAACTGGATGACCACACACACACATACACACACACACACACCGCTCGCTGGTGCAGTGGTAACGCTCTCGCCTGCCAACTGGTGGACGGGAGTTCGTGCCTCGCTCAGGTTGCGAAAAGTTTCACTGACGAAGTGGGTGGTTACTGTCCCCCTTGAGCAAGGGGACGGGTGTATGCGTGTGTGAAGGTCACAGCCTTGCCCTTAGATCGGACTATATGAGCTCTCAGCTCCCTTCCGGGAGGGTAAAAGCTGATGATCACGACCATCAAGTGATCCTGACCGACCCGGTGACCCGGTGAATTACACACACACACACACACACACACACACACACACACACACACTTTGCTGTTAACATATATTCTAAATACATCTTTCCACGTTTGTTGACCTTATCATCTTTATTTTCGGACCATTACAACGCTGGGTGGTTACCATATAACCAACCCATACGTGCTCCCTACATGTCAACGAGTGGGTTGGTGAAGGGTGTAGTGCCCCTCCCTGTAAAATAAGTAACTCAAAGTCAAGTGGCCACCCCTTACGGGATTATGGCGTCTGGCAATAGATAGATAGATAGACAGAAAAATAATATATATATATATATATATATATATATATATATATATATATATATATATATATATATATATAATCAAGGAATTAATGAAGGTTAAAGGCAATACTCGCTTGAATTATAAATGTCGATCAAGTTCAATTTAATCGTCAGGACGTAGGAAGATAAAAAGAAAATTCGTCATCGTAGTGAATGAGTTGACTGTTGCAATTTTTCCTCATCTGACTGAATCGTGCGTCCTTAGTGAAAAGTCGAGCAGAAATTCTCCTTTCTTATTTAATTTAATTCTTTCCATCATTTTTTCCGGCATGATCAAAGCTTCTTGATGTTACACTGAATTCACTTTTAAGACTGGAGTAAATTCTTGGTTTTATCTTTACCGAGTTGAAATGAACCGACGTCACTTAACTTTCCTCGACTCATTTAATTAATACGGTAATGAAGAACTTCCAAAACTGGGTCCAAATCTGATCCTTCAATGTGCGTTTCCCACTGAATTCTTAATTAGATCTGAAATTTATGTAGAATATATGATCAATGTGTGTGTGTGTGTGTGTGTGTGTGTGTGTGTGTGTGTGTGTGTGTGTGTGTTCTGGCTGGAGGTCTTTACACGTTTATCTCTTTTTCCCACTTGGTCATCTTCCACGCTTTCGTCCTGTCTGGTTTTGCTCATCATTTATATATTTCCTTCGCTTCCTTACATACAACCTCCATCATGTCTTTCTGCCTCAGCTTCCTCTTGTTACACATCTTTCTTCTTGGTAAGTCGGAATGCCCACCATACATTTGGTCAATACAGTGTTACATACACGTGGGTGTCCAATGAGTGGCAAACCATGTTCGTTCCCGGCGTCCAGGGAACCATTTATTACGCTGGATGATAACAATATAACCGATAAATGAATGTCCCTTCGTCTGGTGAGTTAAGTCCCTCTAATCAAATGTGACCCGTAAGGTTTAGACTCCAAGAACGAGAGAAGAGTTATTCTCACACAATGCCACTCAGAGGTAGGTTGCTGGAAAAAAAAAAATAGTCACCATTACTTTAAAACTGCCTTGATTAAACAACCCAGCTGCGCACCCCTACTTTCCTTTCTGCAGGGTTAGTACGGGATTGGAGTATAATTTAATTTGTCTTTATTCTCTGCATTTTCCCTGTTCCCCTGTCCCTTTCTTTTACATTCTTTCTCACCTTTTCCATCTATCTCTCCCCATCTCGGTCATGGCTTCATACACATCAGACCCTTCTCTTTTAAACCCTTTAGCACAGTGACGACTTTATGACGAAATTTTGATGCTACCCGTTTAATTTATTCTGACTAGGATAGCCTTCAAATTCAGCACTTAGTATTGAAAGTCATATCTAACTTCTCCAGTTCAAAAAATCTTACTTTGGTTGAATAACTTCGTCAGGAAACACGAAGAATAAGAATGACGTCATCATGACATCATTGATTGATTACACTCCTGCCACATCTTTCTTCATCCTCACTCTTCATTTCTTACCACTCACACATTCTTTCCCCTTCCTACTTAATTCTAGTTTCTTCAGCTCTCTCCTTATGACTCCCTCTCGCTGACTCATTCGCCTGGTTTATGACTATTAATTTCTTTCACATCCCATGCTGCCTTTTTTCACAGTCTCTCCTTTTTTGGCGTCGTCTGTTCTCCTTCCTCGCTTCTGATTTGTATTCTTTCCCTGGAATTCCCTTTCCCATGTATAACCCGTTTTTAGCACAAGGTATTTTTGTGCACCGAGACATATAATTTTTTTGTTTTTGTCAGATCTTAACCACTTGTTATGATCTTACTGTCGTTAATACATTTTCTTTTTATCCGCATCATTTTATTCAACTTAAAATTCCAGGAACTGGAGTTGCTAGGCAGAGTTAATGTCATACTTTTTAAGTCCTTCTTTGTCTGGACAACTACGGTACTCCAGCTAACACCAGACGATTTTGTTCACCTGAGATTTAGTACTGAACATGACTGTCATAACATGTAATCCTGTCACTGTAGATGAAACTGTTGTAGCCTATTATATTTCAACCAATGCTGGACAGTTATTGTCATCTGAGTCATAAGAGCCCGAGTGTTAAAAAGATGGGATATCTGAAGTAATGTTTTAGTTATGCTGACTCTATACGACAGACTCCACACCGACATTGTGGTGGCCCAGTTCAACTGTCGATGGAGTTTCATTTGGTTGCTTCTAGTTGCATAAAAGAAAAAGAGAGATCACAACATTTGCCATCAACACAACATACAGTTGTAATTTGATTTCGATAATAGTTATGCTGAATACCATGACCCACTTCACAGGGGAAAACACTTAATGTCTTTCAATAGGAACCTTCGGATTTTTCCATGCTTTTGTAAGCTATTGGGTCGGCTATTTCCCACTGTATTGATATACACATAAAAAGGACAAAAGGAAACACTGAAAATTTCCTGAGTAATCTGACAAACTACCCATGCACGTCTGGCTGGAAGTAGGAATGGACACAGTATTCTGTGTGTAATAGCTTTCTCCTTCGCCCAGAGGTCACCATAAAATATATAGTAACCTTTATTAGTCATCCTACCTCTTTTAACTGCCCCCGATCCTAACCAATTCACTCCTATTTATCGGCCAACAAATATAGAAATGACTCAGGTCTAGAATGGAGTGGTGATTGATGGAGTGGATCTCCAGACGATGGTGGGCGACCCGTGGGAATGCTTTGTGGCTTGTGGGATCAGGTAAGTGAAGAGTCCAGGGTTGTTTTTTTGTCCTCTCTGCATGGAGAAGTGCAGATGGAAAATCAAGGCAGGAAATCTGAGTAGTCAAAGTTGCCACTTTAAGAGCTGGAGAGGATTTTTTTTTTTTTTCGACAAGAGAGAAAGCGCATAGAGAGAGAATGAGCGAAGACTGTAGATATATTCTCAGAATCAGAGACGGCCGATAAGAAAATGTTGGATGGGAATGTACAGGTGAAAATGGAGGGAAGAGCAGAAATGTGTTGTTTAATGAAAACTGAAATCTACCATCAGTTCGCTGCTGTAGCTTCAGATCAACCTCTCATCCTATCGGGCAGCATTCTGTTGCTCTATTCAGTCCATCCCATCCACCTTCCCAGATATCGAAGTAAAAAAAGAAAATGTCATGCAAAAGGTAAAGGATAAAGAAGAAATAACTGTGTGAATAGAGGAGATAGAGGCGAAAATGAGGGATACCGTGCATAAAAGGGACAACAAGAGATATGTGATATGGACAGTACAAGGGACAGAAGGTGGGGGGGAAGGGTGAGGAAATAGATGGAGCGATTTTTAGAAGAAAGGCAACATAACAATGGAGACATGACATGAGTCGGCAAATATCACTGAGGCTGTATAGAGACAGAGATGAGGGTGGGGAAAAAAAAAGAAAAAAAGTAATGCGGTTGAAAAGGGGGAAGAGGAGACCTAAGGAGCTGGGGTGTCCATTATATTGTAGGACGGCAATAAGAGAGAGAGAGAGAGAGAGAGAGAGAAAAGGGTGGCCGAGATCTGCTTAAGGTAGGACGACACTGAAAATGAAAGTGGGAGGAGGATGTTAAAAGACCGTCTTGATATCTGACAAATGTAGGAATCCACTGGAAGTAATGGGAATGAATGAAGTGGAAAGCAGAAGGTTTTGAATAAAATCTGCTGAATAGTGGGATGAGGCAGAAAAATGGGGGAGAGATATACTGGTACTTTGAGTGAGGGATCTGGAAAGTAGGATGGTGCTGGAGAAGAGGTTAGAGAATCGGCTGAGGTATGCTAAAGGGAAGACGGCGTTAAATGAAGGAGAAATGGATTCCAAGACAATAGCTGAAATCTTCTAGAATGATGAAGAAAGGAAACTGAGAGAAACTGGGGAATACAAGGTGTGAGGCTGTGTAGATACAAGAATTATCCCTTTAGTACTAGGACGCCTTGAAAACTTTATTCCTGCTTCCTCAAGATACAATTAATCAGTGGCTACGAGACAAGTCCTTACTAAAGATTTAGAAATGCAGTTTATATATATCTAAAATGGGTGCCTCTTTTTCAATAACTCTTGCTCTCCAAGCCGTGTAAATTTCCAGTGACTGTTGGTATTATATCCTTTTATATGACTGCATATGTTCGTATCCCCTCGGTTCATACCCGTAGTGTATGCAGACTCTGGCACAGCGACACAGTAATATAAATATATCCACGTTCTTATGAATCACTCTCACAGTAGAATTCCTGTTGCATATTTGCACTTTACTTGGATGAATAAACGCAAAATCTGACTACCATTTTCCCTTCGAGTAGAAGGGCCAGTTCTGGAGTTGACCTTGTAATTGCTACAGTTACAGCTGCAGTTACAGGTTAAGGGGAGGGGGGGGGAGAGATTTCTCGCTGTGAGGAAAAAATAAATTTTACGAGAGGACATTCGGCTTACGAGGTAGGAATCAGCGTGTGGTTGTATGATTTTTACGCAGAAGAGTTTATTTTGTATGTGTCCAAATTTGGGCATAGGCTTCACAACCCGTTCCTAGTAGTCCTCTTACATACCATACACCTCCACATGTCACCACTTCGATGCTAACACCCACCGTCCATATTCATTACATGCTAGGGCTCTCAGTTAGAGGACTGGAGTATTGGTAGTAGCGGGGATATTTTTACCACATATCGGTGGGTCTTCTGGTAGATCAACAAAGTCTGCTATGATGATATTCAGATCATTAAATTGTTGAGAGAAGAAGAGAAATAGAAACTGAAAAGATAGAAGCTTAGTTATAAGTTTAAGAATGGATATTAATGAATACTGAATATGACGTACGATGAGGAGCATATTCATGTGATTAATGTAAGGATGAGTTGGGAGAGAGAAGATGAGGAGTGAAGAAATAAGAACAAGCCAGTGGGAAGACGAAAACATAAGTACAAGGTAAAAGAAGGAAAGTAAAAGATAAAAGAAAACAGAAAGAAACTACATAATAGACAAGATATAAGGCAATGTATATATCCCAGATCAATCAAGAGAAGTAATAGCGAAAATGTGTAATAAAGGAAATGAATAATCCGTTGTAATGATAAAAGTGCACCTGACAACGCATGCAGCGAGGAGGAAAGGCAAGGAACGGCCGTGGGAATTTGTAATAATGAACAGTTTAACAGGAGAGTTGGCGAGGGGAAGGAAATGAAGTGTGAAGAGGAAACCGAATTTGGTGTACGAGTGGATGAGAGAAGTGGTTATAAGTAGAAGGAGAGGAGGACTGAGAATGTGGCGGGAACATAAGGTGAGAGAATAAGTAAGGGAGGCAAGGGCATGGTAAGAAAAAAGATGCGTACTGAGTACGATAGAGACATCGGAAGGCCATTTGACCTGATCACATTTATTTGGATGCGGCGTCAGACAAGAGACTGATAAATAGATAGACATGCGACAGAGGAATATTGTGATGTGAGTGGGGTGTGAAGAGATACGGTGATGTGAGTGGGGTGTGAAGAGATACGGTGATGTGAGTGGGGTGTGAAGAGATACGGTGATGTGAGTGGGGTGTGAGGAGATACTGTGATGTGAGTGGGGTGTGAAGCGATACGGTGATGTGAGTGGGGTGTGAAGAGATAAGAGGTGAGTGGGGTGTGAAGAGATACTGTGATGTGAGTGGGGTGTGAAGAGATACGGTGATGTGAGTGGGGAGTGAGGAGATACGGTGATGTGAGTGGGGTGTGAAGAGATACGGTGATGTGAGTGGGGTGTGAAGAGATACGGTGATGTGAGTGGGGTGTGAAGAGATACGGTGATGTGAGTGGAGTGTGAGGAGATACGGTGATGTGAGTGGGGTGTGAAGAGATACTGTGATGTGAGTGGGGTGTGAAGCGATACTGTGATGTGAGTGGGGTGTGAGGAGATAAGAGGTGAGTGGGGTGTGAAGAGATACTGTGATGTGAGTGGGGTGTGAAGAGATACGGTGATGTGGGTGGAGTGTGAGGAGATACAGTGATGTGAGTGGGGTGTGAAGAGATACGGTGATGTGAGTGGGGTGTGAAGCGATACTGTGATGTGAGTGGGGTGTGAGGAGATACGGTGATGTGAGTGGGGTGTGAAGAGATACTGTGATGTGAGTGGGGTGTGAAGCGATACGGTGATGTGAGTGGGGTGTGAAGAGATACGGTGATGTGAGTGGGGTGTGAAGCGATACGGTGATGTGAGTGGGGTGTGAAGAGATACTGTGATGTGAGTGGGGTGTGAAGCGATACGGTGATGTGAGTGGGGTGTGAAGAGATAAGAGGTGAGTGGGGTGTGAAGAGATACGGTGATGTGAGTGGGGTGTGAAGAGATACGGTGATGTGAGTGGGGTGTGAAGAGATACGGTGATGTGGGATGTGAGGAGATACGGTGATGTGAGTGGGGTGTGAAGAGATACGGTGATGTGAGTGGGGTGTGAGGAGATACGGTGATGTGAGTGGGGTGTGAAGAGATACGGTGATGTGAGTGGGGTGTGAGGAGATACGGTGATGTGAGTGGGGTGTGAGGAGATACGGTGATGTGAGTGGGGTGTGAGGAGATATGGTGATGTGAGTGGGGTGTGAGGAAATACGGTGATGTGAGAGGGGTGTGAGAATACGGTGATGTGAGTGGGGTGTGAGGAGATATGGTGATGTGAGTGGGGTGTGAGGAAATACGGTGATGTGAGTGGGGTGTGAGAATACGGTGATGTGAGTGGGGTGTAAGGAGATATGGCGATGTAAAGGGGGTGTGGGAGAATTTGATGATGTGAGTGGGGTGTGGGAGACCATGGTGACATGAATGGGGTGTGGGAGAATATGGTGTTGTGATGTGAGTGAGGTGTGGGAGAATATGGTGTTGTGATGTGAGTGGGGTGTGGGAGAATATGGTGTTGTGATGTGAGTGGGGTGTGGGAGAATATGGTGTTGTGATGTGAGTGAGGTGTGGGAGAATATGGTGTTGTGATGTGAGTGGGGTGTGGGAGAATATGGTGTTGTGATGTGAGTGAGGTGTGGGAGAATATGATGCTGTGAATGGTGTGTTGGAGAATACGAGTATGGTGATGCGTGTGAGGTGTGGGAGAGTACAGTGATATAGCGGTGAGCGGTTATCTAAGTATGCATCAGTGTACAGGGGCAAGGCTGTATCATAGTTATTATGGTTTGCTGCTGTTTTTTAGAGGACGGTGTTATTTAAGGGTTTTGAGAGCTTTCTGGCGTTGCTGAATCAGTCGCATGGAATAACTTCTGCCAAGTAATGAACAAGTGTGGCTAAAGTACTTTGTCCAGGCCGAGGAAAGAACTGACTAAGGCTTGATGGTATGTGCCGAAATGACATGGCCTTGGCTTGGAATAGAGGCTCCAGCTACTGTGTCCTTGGATGGATTTAAATCTTCCTGGCATCAGCACAGGAAGATCTGTTGCAGGCAATTTGATGTTAGTGTTCAGTCTGGGCGATGACAGTGATGTTGAACTATCCCAGACAAAATTCCCAGGTAAGGCCACAGAGCTTGGCGTCCATCACGTAACAGAACGTGATTGGTCCATTGCAAAAGACTGAAGTGGAGAGCTGCGAATTAATACTCTTAACCGCTTTTAGCAGCAAATACAGTTTTCTTTGGGTCCTCTGTTATTAGGAGGACCTACCAGTTATCTTTTTACAGGTCGAGAGTTGTGGAGATTTCTGAGTCTGACAGAGCCTCCAGGTAGTCGCTGATATGTGGCAGTGGCTGTAGATTCTTGAACACAGCATCACTGAGTTGCCTATAGTCAACTCAGAAACCTAGTGCTATACTTTTTAAAATTTCGACCCAGACGACCATGAACGACCCAGGGCCCGATGATGGTTCAGAGTTAATTGCTTGAAACATGTCCTCCATTTGGCCCTATTCAGTTTTTTTTTTTTTTTTTTTTTTATGTTTGGGTGGCCAAACAGTATAGATTATGTGATTCATGAGGATGGTCTGCAAGTCGTGTTGTCCACTTATCAAAAATGTTCTGGTACTGGAGGAGCATTTGAGGCTGTCAGTGGGTGTGGGACATTCGTGGGGATGAGAGAGAGGATAGGCAGCGGGAGACCGTGTCACAGGGGTTATACTCCTCATAGTTGTCGATATCATGCAGTATTATTCCCTTTTGTCAGTGTTACTGATTTGGTAGCTCAGTGATTACTTCTGATACTCGAAAGTAGCCATGATGTTTTCATAAGGCCAGGGAGAGTCACGGGAACCCCATTGGTCTGTGGAGTGTACGGGAAGTCTGGTAGTATGGGGATTATTACAGGAGGTTTGTGCCATCCTGGGAATGGGTGTGATTGTAGTGGGTCTTGGTTCAGCGTGGGGATAATACGTTCCTTGAAATATGGCGGTCGAAGTTTTTGGTATGGGAATTGCAAGGATTTAGTTTAAAATTTCTTCAAACCAGAATAAAACCAACACTATACGAGTAAACCTGGCCTCACACGAGACAAATAAAACATGATGATAATTCCATGACAAATTCAGTATCATAAAACCAACACTAGCTATGTGTTGCCACGCCAGGGTCCCGACGACTAAGCCTCGCGTAATGCTTGCCAAATACAACAGATTCTTTGTTATGCCATGATCTCAGTTTTGTAGCCACTGTGATCCTTTAACTAACAGGTATTAAGCTGCAGATAATTTCCATATCATATAAAGGATTAACTTCCACTCTTTTTTGCATTTCCCTACTTACCTACATCACTACCTATTTTCCTTCCCACCTACCATACCTCCTTGCCTACCTCGCTGCCTAACTACCTATCTCCCTTCCTACCTATCTATTTATCTATCTATTGCCAGACGCCTCAATCCCGTTTGGGGTGGCCACAAACAAATCGCCTCCAAGTCGCCCTGTCCCCCGCCATTTCACTGCCCTGCTCCCAACTCACACCCCTCTCTCTCATATACCGCTCCACCCCATCCCTCCATCTCATCCTCGGCCTCCCCCTCCCTCTTCCCCCCTCCACCTCACTCACATACACTCTCTTCGTCAGTCTTTCACCCTCCATCCTCTCCATATGGCCAAACCACCTCAGTGTGTTCCTCATAACGCTTCCTATCACATCCACATCAACACCACAACGCTCCTTTATATCCGCATTCGTCAGCCTATCTCTCCATGTGACTCCACAGGCTCCTCTTAAATAACTCATTTCCACTGCTCTCACACTTGACTTGTGTCCTTCCAACAACGTCCAAGCTTCACTTCCGTACGTTAGAGTTCGTATCACAATACTGTCATGTAGTAACTTTTTCACTTCCATGCTCACTTCCCTGTTTCTTATCACTGCTTTCAAAGAACCAGCAACCTTTCTTCCCTGCTGTACCCTTTCAAGCACTTCACCCTCCAAACCTCCATCCTTACTCATCACACTACCCAAGTACTTAAACGTACTCACATTTTCCAATTCCTCACCATCCATCCTCGCCATACATTCACTGACTTCACCTCTCTCAAAGACCATCACTTTACTCTTCCCTACATTCACCTTTAGATTCCGTTTCTTACACACTCTCTCAAACTCATCCACCAAGCCTTGCAGCTCCCCTTCATCTTCACTCAACAACATAAGTATCATCTGCAAACAACAGTACAGGGAGTTTCCAAACACTATCCTCTCTCACCACGGCCACTCCAACATCCACTACCCTACCTTGTACCTCTTTTATTACCCCATCCATGTACAGATTGAACAACCATGGAGACATGACATCCCTGTTTCCAACCAACTTTCAAAGAGAAAAATTCACTTAGTTCACCATCCACACGCACTGCAGCCTTCGCACCATCGTACATAATCTTCACCGCATTCAACAACTTCCCTTCTACTCCATATATTCTTAACATTTTCCACAATCTTTGTCTATCCACCCTGTCATATGCTTTCTCCAAATCCATGAAAGCCGCATACAACTTCTTTCCCTTCTCTAGAAACTTTTCCACTAAAGATCTAAGAATGAATATCTGATCTACACATCCTCTTCCCTTCCTAAAGCTTCCCTGTTCTTCTCCAACTAATTTCTCTGTTCTTTCTCTGACTCTGGCAATAAGTATCCTACTATACACTTTTCCTATTATACTAAGAAGAAAAATGCCCCTATGATTACCACACACTTCTTTTTCCCCTTTTCCTTTGTACAAGGGAATAATTATACCTGACTTCCAATCCTCCGGGACTCTACCTTCCTCCCAGGCCAATCTGCACATCTTCCACATCCATTCTACTACTATCTCTCCCCCATGCTTCAGCATTTCACCACACACTCCATCAATTCCTGGGGCTTTCCCCGATTTAACTTTCTTCATTGCTTCCACAACTTCTATCCTACTGATTTCTTCCTGTCTTCTCACCTCCCTCCTTCTCCCAGCCATTCCCCAGCCACTTATACTCGCATTACTTCCATCCTCTACGTTCAACAATTCCTTAAAGTGTTCTCTCCATCTGCTCACTTTTTCTCCCTTCTCCACTAGTAATCTACCATTTTTATCTTTCACTCCCTTGCTAACTTCACTTCCACCCTGTCTTACTCTTTTCACCTCTTTCCAGAACATTTTCTTACAGTCCCTGCACTTTACACTCAAATTCCTTCCAAATTCCTCATCCACTCTCTTCTTACTCTCTTACTAATCTTTTCACCTCTCTCTTTCTTTCTACATATAACTCTCTCTTCCGCCTCTCAACTTTTTCCACGCCCCTATTTCTCATCCATTCATTGTATACTTTCTTCTTTTGTGCCACAGCCTGTTTCACCTCTTCAGTCCACCACGCTGTTCCTTGCACCCCCCTCCGTCTTCTCTTCCTTCCACACACATCACATGCTGCACATATTTCTTCTGTAAATATCGTACACACACATTCCACGTCTCCCATCTGCTCCAATTCATAATTGCCCAATCGTTCCTCCACTTCTCTCTTATACTCTGCCTTTTTCTCATCCTCTTGTAACCTTTCCACTCTCCTTGCAACTACTCCTTCCTCTCGTCTTTCCCTTCTTCTATTCCTCCATCTTACTTAAATTTTAATTGTGGCCACCACCAAGTAGTGGTCAGAAAGTCCACTCCCCCAGCCTCTATAGATTCTTGCATCCATTACACATCTTCGCATCCTTTCATCCACACACACATAATCAATCATTGCCTTCCTTTCATTCAGTTCACCACCCACCCTTCTCATCACTCGCCATGTATACCTGTGGATCATTTTATGCCTGAAGAGGGTATTGGCTATCACCAACCCCCTCCCAGCACAAATGTCCACTAACGCACTCCCATTCTCATCTATCTCAGCAGGCACACCCCACTCACCAACTATTCCATCCACCTTCACATTCCCAACTTTACCATTCATATCACCAATCAAAAACACTCTCTCATTCCTTCCAAACTTTTCCATGCACACTTTCACATTTGTCCAGAACTCTTCTCTCACTCTTCTAGCACGATCTTGAGTTGGCGCATACTCACTCACAATCGCCCACATTTGTATTCCAACTTTCAACTTTACCCACACAATCCTTGACCCAACTGATCCATACTGTCTTATGCTCCTCTTCCATCTTTTACTCACAACTATACATACTCCTTCCTTTGCCCTCTCATTCTCACCTACTCCTGTACATATACCCCATCCATACTCCCATTCTCTCACACTTTCTCCTCTCCATTTTGTTTCAGTTATTCCACATACATCCACTTTCGCACCCTCAAGCACCTGGACAATCTCTCTCTCTTTCACCTCATCATTCGCTCCTCTTACATTCCATGTACTCATTACCAAGTCCTTTGTCCGGTCCTGGGTCGTCATCGTTTGGTCAGTCCTTGTCCGAGGCTTGTTGTTTTTTTTTTTTAGTTAGTTGTTTTCCGGGGAGGGGCACTAACCCTCCGCCAACCCTTTTAGTCGCCTTTTACGACAAGCAGGGATACTGGGAGAGTATTCTTGAAAAAAAACCCTACCCCCAGGGGGGTAGGGGGGTACATATCTGCCTCTCTGCCTGCCTCTCTAGCTACTCCCCTACTGTTACTCTGCCTATCTTCCTATCTAATTGCCTCCCTACCTACCTGTCTCCTTTTCTACCTACACCTTTACCAATCCACAAGCCAAGCCGACCTCCCTGCCAACTCCCCTGCCTACCTTCCCTCCTACCTGTCTGCCTAACTGAGTACCCATCTCCCTACCCTAATCCCTGTCTGTCTACCTGTCCACCTCTATGCCTGCCTCCACCACCTAAGAAGGTGGTGGAGGCAAGCATAGAGGTGAACACAGGCGTATATTTATTTATTGCTTGCCGAGATCGAAAGATTTGGCAAGCCTGTTGGTCAGTTCCGTATGTTTGTCTGTCTGTCTGTCTGTCTGCAGGTCACAATTTGACGCCAATCATTCTGGAACAAAAAAATCATAAAGTAGGTATCAATAAACCCTGGAAGCCTATTGTTTTTCAACAGAATTGGTTATAGGCCCTCCCTAAACCCATCCTGTGTTTCGCAATGAAGCGCGAAAAATTTCGCCAAATAACTGCCCACGCGCCAGTGAAAACTATGCAGACATAATTGGATCCATTCGGCAAGCGCTCTACTGCCCACACGCTGGTAAACACTAAGCAGACACTATCTGATCCATCCAGAAAGCGCTTTGCCAATGGCAGTTTCATTTTTATGTTTCCCTGTTTCAAGTTGATTTCATCAGTACTGCGAAGAGAACAGAAATTACTGAATTTTGAACCCCGTTTCCAGCGGCACCGTGGTTATGTCTTACATTTGTAAAACAATAAAATAAATAAATAAATGTTTTTGGTCATAATGATCTCACGACTGTTCTGAGCGTTTTGATTTCTTCATTGAGGGAACAACATCCGTAGAAGTGGCTTCATTTGACACCTCAGTCTTTAAATTCAGTCGTCAGATCAGCTCATACAAGCCGTCACTAGAAATCAACCGAACGAACAGGCAGACGAAAGACTGTCATCCCGGTTCCTGCGTGCAAAGGTCCTCGACTTCTGGAATTGATTCGTAACTGTGGAGTCGTAGCAGGTGCCAGTGAGGCTGGATCCAGCAGCTTCCAGAGACACATTGCTTGGTATTCGTGGTTCGTAATGTGCTGTATCATAGAATATGAAAGAAAAACATTCGGGAGCCAAATGCTAATCGCCCACCAGAATATGCTGTTGGCCATGACAAAATACTTACAAACCAAATGTGAAGAAAATTCGGAATCTGTACGGCACTCAGTACCGCATTTCACAAAAAGCCAATTCATATCAAGAATATTAGTTGTCTTTTGGCAGCCATTTTGGTGACCTTGACCCTGAGTGCCCATTTTCGAAATCGTCCAAAATTTTGGCCATATCTTGATAATGAAGGTTTCATGTTGATAGCTCAGGCCGTTCATGAGATATAATGGTGCTAAAGGCGGTCGATAAAAACTAATTGACATTTGGTAGCCATTTTGGCGATCTTAACCTTGACCTCGACTGCCCATTTTGGAACTCGTCCAAGATTTTGGCCATATCTTGATACCCTGGAGGTTTTATGTTGATAGCTCGGGCCGTTCTTGACATACACAGTGGTAACAGATACACAGAGAATGGTAACACACACACACACACACACACACACACACACACACACACACACACACACACACACACAGACGCGGACAAAAACATTATTGTTCAGCCTAAAGGTGGGCGATAATAACTTTGGGTTTCCACCCCGCTGTACTGCCACACCACAGAGAATCAGCGACTTTACTGTCCCAAATACCGTAATCAATACGCTTCATGCATGCGCGGACTGGAAATAATGGGCAGTAAAATAGAGAACTTACTGGAACGTTGGCAGAATCACACACTGCCAGAGTGCTTGTGTGTAAGTAATGTATAAGGCCTTATGATCAAACAGTGAATCAAGCTGACGTGTGGCAAGTACCAGTCATATTGATTACATTACGCGAGCTGCATGTGTCGGTATGGCTGTGTGTTTTATGTGTATAGCCTGAACTGTGCATGAGCTGGGACGTATTGTACATTCGAGGACAACACTTCGCCAAACTTTTCACTTCAACTGCTTCTCACTAACCTAAAGTGACTAATATTCCTTACCAGGAGTGGTTTGGTATGTATCTTGTCTGTAAATGGTTATCTTTATTAAAGTACGTCACGAAGGAAAGTTATGGACATTGCCAATGTGTTACGTAGATGAAGTAATTGGCGTAATTTTGCCCGTTACTGAACACACACACACACACACACACACACACACACACACACACACACACACACACACACACACACACACACACACACACACACACACACACATTGTGGCATGAAGTTAGAAGTTTGAGTGTAGGTTGTACACATAGTATTGTCTATCGACAGGTGTGTGCACACATTGTTACTCCTGATAAATCGACTTCACATGCAAACACCAGCACAGTGGGAATGTCTCTTATCATTAATTCACTGGCAACGGCAAACACAGCCCCAATTTTAAGTCTTTGCATCAGGGGTCATTAATGAGCTGTATAACCTCGTCCGAGTTAACCTAACCCTGAAGAACAATAAGACACACCTTTTTCTCTTTTATTTTCCCTCTCTGGATGATTTTGCTAAGGTTAAGAAATTATTTCATTGACCCATTCACAATAAAATAATTTTCCTTATTAAAAAATTCGCTTGGTGGCAGTAAAAGCTAACTAGAAAAAATGCCAGAGAAGCTATTGAACATATTAAGGGAACCTTTTTATAAACTCAGCACCATAAAACTCTTTCCCATAAATATAACAATTTCGTTCTTTAACTGCGTACCTGCTTCGTGACGGCATAGCAGTCGTAAGGAACCAGTTTGGAGGGAGTAAACTATAGCACCAGTCGAACAAGGCGGTACTCCCAGGGAGGATTGAAAGCTGATGTCAGGGAGAGCTGGAACTCCTGTTTCATCAGCTCTCGGGACTAGCTTCTAACCATCCCTCTTTGCCGAGCTTATTGTTTCAGTAACATAGAGTAGGCCAGCATACTCTCCTATACAATTTCCTCTAACTGTTAACACCAAACTATATGCACAATAGACATCATAGTTGCTGTTCCTAAATCAGCAAAAATGGTATACGAACGTCAAGCACCCAGCCTCTGAGTCCACAGGGGAGGAGGGGGGACCATAAAAGCCCCCGCCATTCGCCCCTTTCCTAGTGATGGCCAAGAGAGATACATGGAACCGCTGTCTGACTCACTTTTTGTTCATTTGTACATCATTCTTGGCCCTTCCTTTAATTTTCTCTCAGTTGAACACCAATTCTCTTCCACTAAACCTCACCATCTCTTTCTTATAGAAATTCAGCTGTCTGAAGCGACTGATAGCACACCCTTCTTTGCATCCTCCTACTTTCTTTACACTCATTTCAAAGCCAAAGGTGGCTATTGCGTATATGTATGCAACAACTTATCTTGCTCTCGTGTTCCTGAACATGAATCTTCTGAATTCTCTACTCTCTGGCTTCGGCTATCTTGTCATTCTCTGACTAAATACATATAAACACGGAATACAATGAATTTTAGGTTTAATATCTTACTTCTATGATGGAACACATCCTTTCAATTTCTCGTTACTCTGAAATCCGAAGTTAAGATGATTTCATTTCACCACCACCTTTGGTTCTCCTCTCCTTTCACTGATCCACCTGGTGAACAAAGGTACTGCTTTTCTATCCTCAATGACCTGGAGCAGCTTATACAGCACCCTACTCGTATTCCTGACCACCTTGGAGTGTATTCAAAAATACTTGACCTTTTCCTTACAACTAATCCTTCTGCTATTGCTGTTAATCTATTATCTCCATTGGGCTCCTCTGATCACAATCCTGTCACCTTAACCTGCCCTATCCTCCAAAGAAGAGGCGGCTGTGGCACTTTGGAGCTGCTGATTTGGAGGCCCTCAGGGAGTACAATGTCGATTTTCCCTTAAATGATTATACATTCATTGCCTCCATTACCGACAGCCTCGCAATTTTTAGAGGTTAATATCTCAGGCATGGAAGCATACATTCCTTTCTCTTATCCTGTGATTAATACAAAAAAAAAAAAAGAATAAAAAAAAAAAAGGTTAAGTCACGCTTGTTCTACTGTTCACAAGAAGATCTTCAAAAGGTACTGGAACACTGGAACCAACCCACCCCTGAATCTCATCTCCTTATGTCTCTGCCCGGAACCGTGTTAAGTCTGCCCTTTGCTCTGCGAAAAATAAATTCCATTCGTACTAAATGCTCTGAACTCATTCCATTCCTTCTGGCGCCTTGGCAAAAACCTTTCTAACAACTTTACTTCATCTTCCCTCAGTCCTCTCTTCCGCTCTGCTGGCTCAATAGCTGTTTCTTCTACTGATAACACAAAACTATTTGCTCAGACTCTCCCCTGCAGTTTCATCTTAGATGATTCCGGTGCTGTTCCTCTAACACTTCACTCCTCTCACTTTAAAATACCTTCAGCTGATGTACTGTCTGCCATCACTGCCTGAATACTAACAAGGCATATGGACCGGATGGGGTCCCTACTGATGTTCTCAAGAGCTGTGCTTCTGTACTTACACCTTCCCTATGTAAACTTTCGCATCTGTCTGTCTACTTATATTTCTTGAGGGAAATGTGCTTTCATTCAGCCTGTCCCAAAGAAGGGTGACCTTTCCCAGCCCTCTAAGTATCGCCCAATTGCTTCAACATCCTGTATTTCTTAAGTTCTTGAAAGCACATTTCCTATCGTAACTTTCTTTCGAATCGTCAGTGTGGGTTCCGCTAGGGACACTCTACTGACGATCGTCTCACCTTCCTTTCAGAGTTCTGGTCATTCTCTTTTTAGGAGTTTAGCGAAAGCTTTTCCATATGATACGGTGTTTACTGTTCATCCAGCTAACTGATAGTTTTTTCATGCATTCTGTATTTCTTATATATACTTTTCTTATGTATTAAACTCACGTGTTATATATAACACATGGGAGTAATTTGTTTCCTAAAGTTAGCAGGGTTTCATTTTTATGCTTCGGTATAGTCAAACTAGCTGGTTGTTTCCTTAAGTGACACAAATATTTTATTAACACTGCTAGGCTCAAATTGCTCACATTCAGCTGAATAAATCGTTTGGCCTTTGCTGGAATAGAACACTGCAGCTGTCCCACCTTGTGTGAATTAATATAGAAAATAATTATAAACAAGGAAAAAACCAGTATGGAAAGGTTTGAGAGAGAGAGAGAGAGAGAGAGAGAGAGAGAGAGAGAGAGAGAAGAATCGTAAATGGAGCAAAAAGAAGAAACTAGTGAAGAACCTTGTGGGAAGTGGGTTAACAGTGACGTGAAGGGTCTTGTGGGGAGCAGTGTTGACAGGGGCTGTGGAGGGAGGGAGAGCTGGGAGAGGGAGCACATACAAGCAGGGAGGCAAGGGCAGGACAGGGGTAGAGGGGAGGGTAAGAGAGGGACCAGAGGAGGGTAGGGAGTCTGTGGAAGGGAGAAACTGGGACGGTGAGGGAACAGAGGAAACAAGAGAGGCAGATGGTTAGGAAGGGGAAGGGGGGAAGGAAGGCAGAGAGGAGGAGGATGTAGGAGGAGAGAAGGGAGGATAGGAGCGGGAGAATAAGTAGATCAGGAGGTAAAAGGATGGAGAAAGAGAGAGGGAGACATGAGAGAAGATGGGAGGAACTGAGGGGAGGAAACAGGAGAGTAGAGAGAAGGTGAGGAGGCATGGGGGAAATAAAGGCGAAGAAGAAGGGTGTTCGGGAAGGAAACGAAAGAGGAGACAAGGTATTAATTTACGTTTATTCTGAAAAATGCGGGTGGGTACTTTAGGAGCCACGAAGGAACTGCAGGGTAAGGAGTGGGTGGCGCGAAGGGAGACTTAAGTGGGTAAGGGACTGCAAGGCAAGGTAAGTATTATGGCTAATTCTCAAAGGCTAAGTTTTGGCTTTCACAGGAACATCATATTTGCCAAGGTAGTCTGGTGCTCATTATAAAGATGTCGGGTTCGTAATTTTCTCTTACCATATTGAAAAAGAACATTAACACCGCGTAGAGCTAATAAAGTTTCTAATAACTACGATGGATAAAATTTTGATCAGTGGTGGGGGCTCTTGCAGTTGCTTTATTCTTACCTATGAAGTTTTGTTGGCAGTTTTACTATGCTGCATGGTGGACCTTCTCACTTTTATTCCTTCGGCTTCGGCTAAAGAGTTTGTTGGGCAAGGAAAGTGAGACTTTTTGCTTTGTTATCCTTATCGTCAACTCATAAAATTCGAAGTCTTTTTCAAGCAGTTTCAAAAGGTCAACTAGGTCAGGTGCTGTTTGCTTTCTTTATACTCACTGTAAGGGAAGAAGGGAGGAGGGAAGGGGGGCAAAGGTGAGAACAGAGTAATGAAAGACAACAGGGAAGGGAAGAAACGAGAAAGACAGAAAACGAAGAAAAGGGAGACAGGAAGGAAAGAGAAGGGAATGACAGACAAGGTGATACGGTACACAAGAAAGACAAAGAAGGAAACAAGAGAGAATGGAAATGAAAGAAGGGAAGAACATAGAGGGGGAGGATTGATAACAGGACAGAGAATGGAAGTAGAGAGAAATGTAAAAAGGAGCAAGGAAGGAGATAAAAGAGACAGAGGGAAAAGCGATGGAGGGAACAGGGAAAGAAAGAGAGAGGAGGGAGAAGAAAGGAAGGAGAGAGAAAGAGGGGATATATATATATATATATATATATATATATATATATATATCAGCCGTGGCTCAGTAGGTTAGAGCGCTCCGCTCTGACCGAAGGGTCGGAGGATCGAATCCACTCAAGGGTCATTGGTAGACATCAGCAAGGGCATCTGGTCATAAAATACTACACGCTCCAAACCAAAGTCCTCTACCCAGGGGCAACGCCTTAGCATTTATCCAAAAAAGGGGTACCTGGCATAAAACTCGCTTATATATATACAGGGTGTAACGCGACGTATGACAAAAACTTACACCAGTAATCTATCATGCAATTTTAAGTATATTTTGTTCAATAACATATACTCTCTGTGACCCCAGTTCAGTACCCAGCATTCGGCTGTTTAGGTGTAAAAGTTTAGTGGCTGCAAAGGTGCCATTGTTGAGAGCTTCGCAGGGCGACGGGAGACGAGTATTATTAGCTTATACTGTACTGTACATAAAAATCTCATAGCCTATCAGTACAAACGAGTCTTAAGAAGAAACTTGGCGAAGTCTATTGATTCTTTAACATCGTCATGCATTCCTGCAAATCTTTTGCACAGATCGACTGTAAATTAAGGATTAAATTCAAATTTCATGGCTTGCGAGAGAGTAGGGAAGGAGGAGAGGGGTGGTGTGTTTTTCCCAGTTATGTAATGTTTAGATTGTAGGATATTGCTACGAGCATTATCATATCACCCACAGCTCATTCAATGAAAAAATATTACTTTAATGAGTGCCTAGCATTCCTTCAAGTCAGGAGTAATATTATTATTCATCACAATTTTTCTGCTGCAAGTAAACGTGGCACCAATGCTTTCATATGATGACGAGAGAACAGTGACACAGGATTGCCAATGTAACGACTATGCGGCTAGACCTACTTTTTGCTTCTACCTAGCGGCACTATTTAACATCTGACATGATATCTAGCTACATTCTGGATATTTTTGCCAATTTTTGGTGATATTCTAGAGATTTAATCATATTTTCTAGCGATGTTTTGCAGTGTTTACTATCTAGCGACATTCTAGCAAGTTTTCAGGACTAAACTAGCGAGATCGATTATAAGGACTCAACCCTGCGTCCACTGTCAGTAAATTGAACGGAAAAATTTGCAGGCGAGGCACACACTTCAGATACTGTTCTCCGTGTTCAGGTGTTCAATGGGTTCAGCTTGTTCATGAAACAGCATGCCACGTACGTACAGCAATGAAGAATATGCAGATATCGTCTATTTTTACGGATTCTGCGATGGTAATGCCAGTGATGCAGAGAGGAATACAGTTGGAGATACCCAATCGCCCCACGTTTGCTTGCAGCGGAAAAATTATAAATATTATTCTTCCTGACTTAAAGTGAGGCTAATCTCCCTTTACAGTATCGTTTTTCCATTGAATGAGCTGTGGGTGTTATGATAATGCTTGTAGCAATATCCTACAAACTAAACATTACATAACTGGCAACAACACACCATCCCCTCTCCTCCCTCCCTACTCTCGCAAGCCATAAAATTTGAATTTAATCCTTAATTTACAGTCGATTTGTGCAAAGGAATTGCAGGAATGCATGACGATGTAAAAGAATCAATAGACTTCGTCAAGTTTCTTCTTAAGACTCGTTTGTACTGATAGGCTATGAGATTTTTATGTACAGTCAGTATAAGCTAATAATACTCGTCTCCCGTCGCCCTGCGAAGCTCTCACACAATGGCACCTTTGCAGCCACTAAACTTTTACACCTAAACAGCCGAATGCTGGGTACTGAACTGGGGTCACAGAGAGTATATGTTATAGAACAAAATATACTCAAAATTGCATGATAGATTACTGGTGTAAGTTTTTGTCATACATCGCATTACACCCTGTATATATATATATATATATATATATATATATATATACCTAGGCTGCTTCCCCCAAGGAAAGGGAGGTAGCCAAGACAGGACGACACACTCCCCATTTACTCATCCATTCAAACCCATTCATTAACATTTTAGCCCCAAAGGCGAGAAGGGACAGATCCTCACTCCATCACACTGCACAAGGGTCAACTGCGCAGTGCAATCAGTGACATCCGCAGCAGGGCCCGACAGCAGAGCTGGTTTACCCCTGCCACATCATAATAGACCCATCCCCTTACTCACACCTGACCTGACTAGTTGATCAGACCAAATGCGGAAAATTATCCCCTCAGGGCTCCGTCATCATTTTATTCATTCACAATTTCTCTCCATTTATTTCTGTCACGCACAGCCACTCTTCCTTGCTGAACAGACATCCTTCTCACATCCAGCGCTCTCTTCACACTGTCCATCCATCCTATTCGTGGTTTCCCTCTCAGCCTTACACCTCTCACATCAGATCTAGTTATCTTTTTCACCAATCGCTCATTATCCATTCTCTCCATATGCCCAAACCATCGCAACACACTCTGCTCAACTCTACCAGCCATATCCCGAACAACTCCAGTTCTCCTTCGCATTTCATCATTTCGCACTCGATCCATACGCATCACTCCACACATACTCCTCAAACACCTCATCTCCATTACATTCAAACTTTTCCTCTCTGCAACACCCATATTCCATGTTTCAGCCCTATATAACGCAGTCGGTACCACAACACCCTCACGCAGCCTTCTCTTTACATCCATTCTAAGCGAACGACATCTAAACACTTTTTTCATTCCTCCCAGCACCTAACCTACTTCATTCATTCTAAACTTCACTTCTGCATCTATTCTTCCATCCACAGCAACATGTGACCCTAAATATTTAAAACACTACCTCCTCAAGCAACTCACCGTTCAAAACTATATTCATCCCGCTACCATCTACCAACCTCGTACACTTCATCACTTTACTCTTATTCTCATTTACTTTCAATTTCCTCCTTTCACACATCCTTCCAAACTCCTCTACCAACTGTCTCAATCCCTCCTCTGAATCAGCCACCAATGTAGTATCATCTGCAAACAGCAGCTGCTACAGATTCCACTCTCCACCATCAACATTCACCAGACTCAGACCTCCACCTAACACTCTTGCATTCACCTCACTTACAACACCATCCATATAAATATTAAACAACGAAGGCGACATCACACATCCCTGTCGCAGCCCCACTCTCATGGGAAACCAATCACTCACAGCATTTCCCACTCATACACACGCTCGACTATTTACATAAAAACTTTTCACCCCTTTTTGTAAACTACCATGAAGTCCATACAATCTTAAAACAGTTCACAAAGCCTCCCTATCATTTCTATCATACGCTTTCTCTAAATCCATGAATGCCCAGAACACAACCTTGCCTTTTGCTAAATACTTTTCATACAATTGTCTCACAGCAAACACCTGATCCACACATCCCCTCCCTTTCCTAAAGCTACATTGCTCATCACCAGTCAGTCCCTCTGTACCCTCTCTAACTCTCATAATTAACACTCTACCATACACCTTACCTACAACACTCAAAAGACTTATACCCCTAAAGCTAGTACATTCATACTTATCACCCTTGCCTTTATACAACAGGACCACACAAGCACTTCCCCAGTCAATTGGCACCATACCTTTCACAAAGCACACATTCAACAATCTTACTAACCAGTCAACAATAGTCACTCCACCACCCTTCAGTCATTCCAAAGCACACCCATCCATACCTGCAGCTTTCCCTGTTTCCATCTCCTTTACTGCATTCTCCACTCCCTCCTTCGTGATCAAAGAATCATTCAACTCTCCCAACACATTTATTCCTTGCACCCTTCCATCCTCCACAATCCCAGTCATCCTTTCCTCCTCTACATTTAACAATCTTTCAAAATACTTTGCCCATCTCTTCCTTACTGCATCCATCTCAGTTAACATCCTTCCATCCTCTGCTTTTACTCGCTCTTCCTTCCCAGACTCTCCCTTTCGCACCCTTTTCACCTCCTTCCAGAACATTTTCTTATTCTGTTGAAAATTCTCAGTCAGTCGCCTACCCCACTTTTCATCTGCTGCCACTTTAGCATCACGCACAGCCCTTCTCGCCCTATTCCTCTTTTCCTTATACCTCTCATATGACACCTCATCCTTCCTCTGCAGCCACACTTCATATGCACGTCTCTTCTCAGCCACAGCCATACTTACTTCCTTGCACCACCATTCACTTCCTTTTCTTACACCACCATCCACACGTCTCACACCACACACCTCTTCTGCATGCCCCACCACAGCACTCTTAAACAACTGCCATTCCTCCTCCACACTGCCATTTTCCTGATCTTTCACTGCGTTCCACTCATCTTTCAATTTCTCCTGATACTCTATCATTTTCTCTCTTTTATCCAACTCACTCTCTTTCAAAACCTCCCTGCCACACCTAACCCTCTTAGCTCTCACCCCTCTCTTACCTACTCTTAACATACCTCCACCCTCCCCTCTCAGAACTCTCACATCCAACAATCTTCCTATTACATTCCTAGACACAACCACATAGTCCATCAGTGCTTTATCCACAACCCTTCCACCTTCTTGTCTCACCCATGTATACTTATAAATATCTTTCTTCTCGAACAGCGTATTTCCAATCACCATCTCTTGCTCAACACACATCCCTATCATTCGTTCCCCATTTTCATTTCTTCCAGGCACACCATGCATACCAACTACACCTTCAACTGCTACATTTCCCACTCAAGCATTCAGATCTCCCATCATTACGACATTCACATTCGCTCCAAAACTCTGCAGACACTCATCAACATCATTCCAGAAAGACTCCCTCTCTTCTTCATCCCTGTCACTACCAGGCCCATATGCACTCACAAACACCCACAACTCACGTTCAAATTTTGCTTTCACCCACATCAGTTTCGATGACCCTTCCGTTCAATCACACACCTGTACTTCCGGACTCACTAACAAGGCCACACCTTCTCTTGCCCTTCCTCTATCAACACCTGACAATCTTCCATTCACACTTCCAGACATAGACTCACCCTTCCCTTTCATCTTCGTTTCACTCAAAGCTAACACATCCAACTTTCTTCTCACAAACATTCTCCCAATCTCCTCCCTTTTAGCCTCCATCGTACTACATCCACGCACATTCATAGACCCAATCTTCAGGGTACGGGGATAACTCAATCCCCTATCCCTTTCTCTGGCCTGTCTCCTTTTAGGAACTGAAAAACAGAGGAGGGGGTCCCTAGTCCCCTCACCCCGTCCCTTTTAGTCGCCTTTTACGACACGCAGGGAATACGGTGGCAGTGTTCTTCCTAACACAACCTGGCCGCAGAGTAGTAGTACCACTCCATATATATATATATATATATATATATATATATATATATATATATATATATATATATATATATACACTAGAGAGAGAGAGAGAGACAGACAGACAGACAGACAGACAGACAGATAAGAGACGGACAGTGACGGCAGGTAGAAAATAAAGTTATTTATAAGGGAAAAAACTGAAGAAAGAACTGTGTACAGAAGGGTGAGGAGTGTGAAAAAAATATAATAGAAGAGTGGGTGGATAAAAGACAGGAAAAGAGAGAGGACAGTTAGGAAATAGGAGAGAAAAAGAGAACAGTGAGAAAAGGAGGACAGAAAGAAAAATAAATAAATAAAGAATTATGGAGGAGAGAATTAGGAAAAGGCGAGGTAGACTGAGTAGAGTGAGAGGAAACAGGAGGGAGAGATGAGCAAGAACGAAGAGAAGAGAAGGCACAGGAAGGACAGGAGAGGTGAAGGTAAGGAAGGGGGGACCGTAGACGACTGATAAAAACAAGAGATAATCACCCGCGTCTTGAGGCAGGCCTGGCTATCACAGACAGCAGACAGACCTGGCTATCACAGGCAGCAGGCAGGCCTGGCTATCACAGGCAGCAGACAGGCCTGGCTATCACAGGCAGCAGGCAGGCCTGGCTATCACAGGCAGCAGGCAGGCCTGGCTATCACAGACAGCAGGCGAGCCTGGCTATCACAGGCAGTAGGCAGGCCTGGCTATCACAGGCAGCAGGCAGGCCCGGCTATCACAGGCATTATGTAGACCCAGCTCTCATAGGTAGGAGATAGGAAGGCAAGCAGAGACAGGTAGGTAGGTAGGTAGGGGGATCACAAGCAGGCAGGCAAATTGATGAGTAAGTAAGTAAGGGCAGGTAGGCAGGCAAGGTAGCCAAGAATAACACCAAGTGCTGCGAAGGCACACGTTTTATTCAACGTTTCAACAAGTAAGTTTCGCTAAGCGACTTCATTCCTGTAGAAGTCTGCTTGGCGAGACGTTGAGTAAAGTGAGTCCCTTCTTTGCACTGAGTGTTATTCTCTATACTGTCACTCCTAAAGCTGAGTGAATATCAAGGTAACCAAGATAGGCAGGTTGGAAGACAAGCAGGCGGGCTGGAGTAAAGGCAGATAGTCAGAAATACAGGCGAGGTAAACAGTCAAAGCAGACAGACAGCAAAACAGGTGGGAAGGCACGTTAGTTTTGGTATGAGTATCCCAAACGCGCAGGCAGGTGAGCAGAGTAGACAAGAACGTAAGGTGAAAGACAGTGCAGACAGGCAAGTAGGTAGGCAATTACAAGAGGCAAGGCAAAAAGCTAGTGAGGAGGGTGGCAAGGCTTAGGGATTTCAAGGAACGACCGTAAAATCTCGACAGGACGGAAAACAAATTAGAATAAGATAAAGTGAAAGGAACTTGGGATACAAAATTTCTACACTAAGGTTAAAGCAAGCTGAATCAATTTCGCGGTTGCATTCTTTATTTTGGGGGCTTTTGTCCAGCATCATTAACTTTTTTCTCCCAAAGAAAATCTATCTATCTATCTATTGCCAGACGCCTCAATCCCGTTTGGGGTGGCCACAAACAAATCGCCTCCAAGTCGCCCTGTCCCCCGCCATTTCACTGCCCGGCTCCCAACTCACACCCCCCTCTCTCATATATCTCTCCACCCCATCCCTCCATCTCATCCTCGGCCTCCCCCTCCCTCTTCCCCCCTCCACCTCACTCACATACACTCTCTTCGTCAGTCTTTCACCCTCCATCCTCTCCACATGGCCAAACCACCTCAGTGTGTTCCTCATAACGCTTTCTATCACATCCACATCAATACCACAACGCTTCTTTATATCCTCATTCGTCAGCCTGTCTCTCCATATGACTCCACAGGCTCCTCTTAAATAACTCATTTCCACTGCTCTCACTCTTGACTTGTGTCCTTCCAACAACGTCCAAGCTTCACTTCCATACGTTAGAGTTGGTATCACAATACTGTCATGTAGTAACTTTTTCACTTCCATGCTCACTTCCCTGTTTCTTATCACTGCTTTCAAAGAACCAGCAACCTTTCTTCCCTGCTGTACCCTTTCAAGCACTTCACCCTCCAAACCTCCATCCTTACTCATCACACTACCCAAGTACTTAAACGTACTCACATTTTCCAATTCCTCACCATCCAACCTCGCTGTACATTCACTGACTTCACCTCTCTCAAAGACCATCACTTTACTTTTCCCTACATTCACCTTTAGATTCCTTTTCTTACACACTCTCCCAAACTCATCCACCAAGCCTTGCAGCTCCCCTTCGTCTTCACTCAACAACACAGTATCATCTCCAAACAACAGTACATGGAGTTTCCAAACACTATCCTCTCTCACCAGGGATACTCCAACATCCACTACCCTACCTTGTACCTCTTTTATTACCCCATCCATGTACAGATTGAACAACCATGGAGACATGACACATCTCTGTTTCAACCCAACTTTCAAAGAGAAAAATTCACTTACTTCACCATCCACACGCACTGCAGCCTTCGCACCATCGTACATAATCTTCACAGCATTCAACAACTTCCCATCTACTCCATATATTCTTAACACTTTCCACAATCCTTGTCTATCCACCCTGTCATATGCTTTCTCCAAATCCATGAAAGCCGCATACAACTTCTTTCCCTTCTCTAGAAACTTTTCCACTAAAGATCTAAGAATGAATATATGATCTGCACAGCCTCTTCCCTTCCTAAAGCCTCCCTATTCTTCTCCAACTAATTTCTCTGTTCTTTCTCTAACTCTGACAATAAGTATCCTACCATACACTTTTCCTATTATACTAAGAAGACAAATGCCCCTATGATTACCACACACTTTTTTTCCCCTTTTCCTTTGTACAAGGGAATAATTATACCTGACTTCCAATCCTCCGGGACTCTACCTTCCTCCCAGGCCAATCTGCACATCTTCCACATCCATTCTACTACTATCTCTCCTCCATGCTTCAGCATTTCACCACACACTCCATCCGTTCCTGGGGCTTTCCCCGATTTAACTTTCTTCATTGCGTCCACAACTTCTATCCTACTGATTTCTTCCTGTCTTCTCACCTCCCTCCTTCTCCCAGCCATTCCCCAGCCACTTATACTCGCATTACTTCCATCCTCTACGTTCAACAAATCCTTAAAGTGTTCTCTCCATCTGCTCACTTTTTCTCCCTTCCCCACTAGTAATCTACCATTTTTATCTTTCACTCCCCTGCTAACTTCACTTCCACCCTGTCTTACTCTTTTGACCTCTTTCCAGAACATTTTCTTACAGTCCTTCCACTTTACACTCAAATTCCTTCCAAATTCCTCATCCACTCTCTTCTTACTCTCTTACTAATCTTTTCACCTCTCTCTTTCTTTCTACATATAACTCTCTCTTCCGCCTCTCAACTTCTTCCACGCCCCTATTTCTCATCCATTCACTGTATGCTTTCTCCTTTTGTGCCACAGCCTGTTTCACCTCTTCAGTCCACCACGCTGTTCCTTGCACCCCCCTCCGTCTTCTCTTCCTTCCACACACCACATCACATGCTGCACATATTTCTTCTGTACATATCCTACACACACCTTCCACGTCCCCCATCTGCTCCAATTCATATTTGCCCAGTCGTTCCTCCACTTCTCTCTTATACTCTGCCTTTTTCTCATCCTCTTGTAACCTGTCCACTCTCCTTGCAACTACTCCTTCCTCTCGTCTTTCCTCTCTTCTATTCCTCCATCTTACTTGAATTCTAATTCTGGCCACCACCAAGTAGTGGTCAGAAAGTCCACTCCAAAGAAAATGTCAGGGATAAATGTATGGGCATGGGGACAGAAAAGTGGTTGAAATGGGTTGAAATTGTTGCTGGGGATTGGGACGAGCCATGGGAATATAATCTGTGAGAATTGGTGCTGTAGGATTAATTGTTTGAACTAAGAAAAGGTTTATTTCAAATTATTAGTCAACAAGTACGAGAGAAGCATGCATTGCCCTTCTTAGCCCTGCAGCTTGAGACGCAGGCTGAAATGAGAGCAAGGAGAGAGAGTCTCCCTCTTCCCCCACAAAAAGTAGATAAATAAATAAATAAATAAATAAAAACATTTAGATGATAACTAGCAATACAATATTTGGGAACAGATGCAAGACATTTCCCAAAGTCTGCCTCTGGCATTACATTTCCATGTAAGCTAAATATAAGATTCTTTTCCTCTCGTGTACGCACTACTGGCAAGAGAATATGTTCAGACTGGATTCACTCCGTACCATAGCCCAGTTTTAAGCATACGAACTAAAAGATCTTGAATAAGTGCAGACTACTCGCAAAGCCCAACTAACATTCGTAGGAGTCGTCATATCGGGTCACAAAATTATTTTTTCCTTCATTCCTTCGTCATTAGTCATATGTTAAAAAAAAAAAAACATGCGTGCACGAGCGTGTTACCAACCAGAACTCTTCGCATCAAACTAGGATGTGGCCTTTTATATCTAGGGCAGTATTCAGGGTACAGTAGGCGAGTTACAGCCTAAAAACATTCTGCAACAGTCAGATATCTTCCCCAGTATGTCAGTATAATTATGTATTCATACAGTCCCAATCTAAATAAGCATTTTATGTACACTGTAGTAAGTGCAGTATCAATTATCAAACAGGTAGACGTCATTTTAGAGAATACCTAATGTGTATATATGATACCTGGCTTCCATAAAATTATCATAACTAGGTAACAAAAAACTTTTTCTAAAATGGTTGTTAAGATGTAGGATGTAAAAAAACTGCAGAAACACGAAGTGAAAAATGCACAGATCAAGAGAGAATTTGGGATGGGAGAAGCTTCAGAGTTCTATACCCATTTCACCCATCCACCGGCTATAACGTTTTGAGAGTACAGTGTGGAATGCAGTAATGGCCATAGAGCTATGAACATCCTGCCATCACAAATGCTCTCTTGTTTCTATATTTTTATTTTGTATCTCTTGTTTCTGCACTTCTAGGAGCTGCCTAACATAGGCCAACCGGCCTACTGCAGTTATCCCCTCTTGTTATGTCCTGCATCTTAACATTTTGAAATTATTTTTTTGTAGCGTCAGAGTGGGAATGAAAACATTGCAGTAAGAGGGAATAAGAAAGAAAGCCTGATTTTGACTGAGAAAAAAAACACACACACACACAAAAAAAAAAACAGGGTGAATGACAGAAAGGTAAGAAAGAAAGAAAGAAAGAACAATTGAGAGCGAGGTAAGAATGAAGGTGAGCAAAAAGACAGTGGAGAACCAAATGGCAGAAAACTAGAGTGAGCTAACGAGCGAAAACAAAAACAGAGTAAGGTGAGAGAGAATAAAAGAATGAGAGAGATGAGAATAAATGAGAGAAAAGAAAGAGAGCACAGTGATCATGGGTGAGAATAAAAGAGAAAGAAA
>NC_136980.1:12513902-12571402 GCF_032717465.1 Coenobita brevimanus | reverse complement strand
AGATCAATGTAGCTGACGATCATGTAATATAGGGTGTAGATCAATGTAGCTGACGATAATGTAATATAGGGTGTAGATCAATGTGGCTGACGATAATGTAATATAGGGTGTAGATCAATGTAGCTGACGATAATGTAATATAGGGTGTAGATCAATGTAGCTGACGATAATGTAATATAGGGTGTAGATCAATGTAGCTGACGATAATGTAATATAGGGTGTAGATCAATGTAGCTGACGATAATGTAATATAGGGTGTAGATCAATATAGCTGACGATAATGTAATATAGGGTGTTGATCAATGTAGCTGACGATAATGTAATATAGGGTGTAGATCAATGTAGCTGACGATAATGTAATATAGGGTGTAGATCAATGTAGCTGACGATAATGTAATATAGGGTGTAGATCAATGTAGCTGACGATAATGTAATATAGGGTGTAGATCAATGTAGCTGACGATAATGTAATATAGGGTGTAGATCAATGTAGCTGACGATAATGTAATATAGGGTGTAGATCAATGTAGCTGACGATAATGTAATATAGGGTGTAGATCAATGTAGCTGACGATTATGTAATATAGGGTGTAGATCAATGTAGCTGACGATAATGTAATATAGGGTGTAGATCAATGTAGCTGACGATAATGTAATATAGGGTGTAGATCAATGTAGCTGACGGTAGTGAAGGCAGTTATGATGATGACGGTGGCGGGGATTGTGGTTTGGGCAAATTGTTATGAGAATAAGTATTGCAATAAATGATGATGATGATGGTGGTGGGAGAAGTGTTGATGGTGATGATGATGGTTGTGGTAGTGGTGCTGAGGATTGATGATCGTTGTGGTTGTGGTGTTTATGATGATGATGATGATGGTGGTGGTTTAGTGGTGATAATGGGGATGATGATGGTTGTGGTGGTGTTAGTGATTCTAATAATATTGATGACGATGGTGATACTCAGAAAGTCAGTGCTAAAGATGATAACCTTTCTTCCCCTCGCCACCGACTTCTTTCGTAGCCTGTGACGGTATTGTAAAAGGGAAAAAGAATAGAAGAAAGAGAAAGAACAGGGAAGATGGAAGAATCACCAGAAAATAAGGAAAAGACAGGAAATAGAATGAATGAACTAATAAAGAAAGCGTCAAAGAATGTCCAAAAGTATATATAAAAAAAACTGGGACCAAAAAAGATAAAATAAGGGAGGAATGAAAAATATAAACCAAAGCAGAAAAAGAAGGAAAGAATAGAAGAAAAGGCGAAAGAAGAACCAAAAACAAAAGTGTAATATAAGGAAAAAGAACTGAAGAGGGAAAAAATAAGAAAATTATAAAAAATGAAAATAAAGTCCTGGGTGGGTCGACATTGAGACGCAAATGTTAGACGCTCATTAGCTCCACCTTACTTCATCCTGACTCCTACTTCTCTTGGCCGTAATGTGGTGAATAAAGACGGACTACAAGGAAAAGAAAGAAGACAAAAGGCGAAAAGAAGAAGTAAAACGCGGATACAATAATAAAGAGAGAGAGAGAGAGAGAGAGAGAGAGAGAGAGAGAGAGAGAGAACATGAAATTAAAACGGGGAAAGTCGAAAACTGAAAATTAAACAAAAGCGCAAGGCGAGCGGGAATGAGAGAAAACGTGAAATGAGAGAGAAAGACAGAAAGGAAGGCAAACCAAAGCTGATTGGTAAAGGTGTGAACTGTGTACACCTGTAGTGGAGTGCCCGGTGGCTGCACCTTACTTCATCTACCTTCCTGCCTCTCTTGTAGCTTGTGACTATGTAATGTATTTGTGGCTTTGATCTAATGTACCTAATGGTGGTGATGGCGGTAGTGTTGATGATGCTGATGGAGGTTAACATTATTATGGTAAGGATAATTTTCTGGATATGGTGAAGGCGGTAAAGAAATTATGAAGATAGTAAAGGTGATGATGATGATAATAATGATGATGGTGGTGACGGTTATGCTGATGTACAGCAGGTAAGTGTATGTACGATAATCAGCATAATTGCAAGTTCGCCCTTTATCGTAGCTTGTGATTATGTATTAAGAGGAAAAAATGAACAAGGAATCAGAAACAACGAGAGGAAAACGGCGAAAGGAGAAATGATGAAAAATTTAAAGAGATAGACTACAGGTGAAGTGCTTGAAAGGGTACAGCAGGGAAGAAAGGTTGCTGGTTCTTTGAAAGCAGTGATAAGAAACAGGGAAGTGAGCATGGAAGTGAAAAAGTTACTACATGACAGTTTTGTGATAACAACTCTAACGTATGGAAGTGAAGCTTGGCCGTTGTTGGAAGGACACAAGTCAAGAGTGAGAGCAGTGGAAATGAGTTATTTAAAAGGAGCCTGTGGAGTCACATGGAGAGACAGACTGACGAATGAGGATATAAAGGAGCGCTGTGGTGTGGATGTGTATGTGATAGGAAGCGTTATGAGGAACACACTAAGGTGGTTCGGCCATGTGGAGAGGATGGAGGGTGAGAGACTGACGAAGAGAGTGTATGTGAGTGAGGTAGAGGGGGGAAGAGGGAGGGGGAGGCCGAGGATGAGATGGAGGGATGGGGTGGAGAGGTATATGAGAGAGGGAGGTGTGAGTTGGGAGCAGGGCAGTGAAATGGCGGGGGACAGGGCGACATGGAGGCGATTTGTTTGTGGCCACCCCAAACGGGATTGAGGCGTCTGGCAATAGATAGATAGATAAACTACAGGATACAGAAAAAAATGAAAAGGAAAGAAAAAGAATGAACGAAATAAAAGTAAAATAAAGGAAGAAGCAATGAAAAGAATAACACACAGAGAACAATAAAGATCACTCACCCAGTGCAACAGTTCTCCAGACCGCTTGTTATGGAAGAGTGGGCCACGGGCCAAGAAAGGATTGATTAAATTTGAGGGTAGATACGGATCCTGTAATAGCATTGGCGGAGGTACGCGCACTCTGAATGCTTTCTAGTTATGTATGTGGATCGCTGACACTGAAGCAGTATAAAATACGACTGACCCCACATGTGAAGAAACTATATGAATATTGTACTTTGGCTGACAAGTGGGTGATCAGGACAAAAGATGGGCACCTCATATATGCTGTGTCAGGTGCACATGTTCACTCTCGGTATGGGTCAAGGGCACCGGTCCTGGTCTCACATTTGGTGTGCCAATGGTATGGAGGAGCCGATGGACCATTCATCTGCTACTTCTGCTTAAGACATCACAGGTAAGTTTTCTTCCCTTTATGCTCTTTGTCAATTACAGGTTCCTCACAAGGTGTCTCATTTTCTGCAAAAATACTGCATTATTATATCGGTATACTGTATAAGGCAAATCTAATGTGTACGATGTTTTTCTTGTCAAACTACAGACCGCAGCCCTAAGGGTAAAATGGTTATTGTCCATCCAAACCTCCAGTCTGCTCTTCGCCCTGTTGGCCATTCCAATGATATACCAGGCCCTCAGCCTCCATCCGAAATACCAAGCGATGACATGGTCAGCTCTGACGAACCAGAATCACGAGATCCGACGTATGAGAAACAACCTGAATCTGACAAGAAACAGCATCTCATAATCCAGCCTGTACTCAGTGATTTGGTTCATCATCTAACCTTCACTAAACAACTGAGTGAACTGCAAGTCTCCTGCCTGCAGGAATGGAATCTGTTGGATAAAGATGTACGGATTACAACATTCAGGAAACGCTCATCAGATTTGGAGCAATACTGCTCAATGGAAAACAACCTTTGTCTTTGTAATATCAGGGTACTGTTTGATGCTCCTGGACTGAGCAGTGAACCAAGCCACTGAAGGCTGGTTATTGATGAATCTCTCTAAAGCATTTGTGATGTTTTACTACATATTGGAAACATCGTGCCTTCAATTCCAACTGCTCAATCAGTCATTTTAAGACATGAAAATATTTTATTTTTATTTTAGATCGCATTATAGAGCTGAGAGGAAGGATGGGACTGGAGTGTATTGTTGTTATGATGAGGAACGGTTGACGGTGATGGTTTGGGCATGTGGAGAGGATGGAGAATGACAATTGGGTGCGGAAAGTGAGAAGTGTGAACGTCGGGGATTGGGTTGCGAGAGGCGGATTAAAAAAAAGACGTGAGACGTCATAGAGGGATAAGGGATTGAATCGGGAGGCTGCCGGAGATCGAACAGCGTGGACAGCCGCCATTAGGTGATCAAGGCCAAGGAATACATGCATGCTGGGGTCTTTATAAACGACACAGTACGATGAATGGTTTGTTTGCGCAGTGGAAAGTTGTTGCCATTCTTAACGGGTTGGTTATTCGAAGTACGTAATTGGTGATGGACATGTTGCACCACCAGGAGCTAAGGTTCAGGTTATAAGTGATCTTCCCAGACCTAAAAGTAGGAAAGAGCTACAAAGATTTTTGGGAATGGTAGGTTATTACAGGAGATTTGTTCTTAACTTTTCAATTCTTGTATCACCACTTACAGACTTACTGAAAAAGGGAGTTAAATTTGTCTGGACCGATGATTGTGAATCCTCTTTCAGCAAACTTAAAGCTATCCTATTAAGTCAGCCAGTGCTCGCTACTCCAAATTTTGCTAAGCCTTTTAAGATGGCTGTTGATGCAAGTGATACAGGAGCTGGGGCTGTTTTGCAGCAAGAGGATGATCAGGGTATTGAACACCCTGTATCTTATTACAGTAAGAAGTTCACTCCACCTCAAAAGAACTACTCAACTATTGAGAAAGAGCTTTTGGCTTTGATTTTGGGTTTACAGCATTTTTCATTTTGTTTGTGTTCTGGTTTTGACCCCATAGTCATTTATACCGATCATAACCCACTGAAATTCCTTAGTAAGTTTAAAGATAAAAATCAGAGATTGACAAGATGGAGTCTACTTCTTCAGGAGTATGCATTAGACATACAACATGTCAAGGGGAAAGAAAATGTTATTGCAGATTGCTTATCTAGACTTTAGACAGATTGTTTTAGAGTAATAAGAAATTTCCTTTGTAAATTTCTTTTTCTTTGTGGTGAGGTGTTACATAGCCTATGATTTCATCATCCTTTGTGTAATTCTAACGTACAGTATGCTGCATGTTTGATCACGAGCGTGTTATACCTCACTCCCCCCCTCCTCCCTTATAGTAGAGTAAGTCGTTCTTTCTGTTGTTCAGAGCAGGAGTGTCAACTCTTTGTCCCCTCTGGCTTCATTTGCACGTCCTTCTTACAAGTTGTATCAAGCTCTGCCGGCTCCTATATAATGAGCTCAGTCTCTGCATTAATTGCCACTTAGATCTACTCCTCATTTTGCTCACATCTCTGTCCTCCCCTGTACAGTTGTTATTATTGTGAGTGCTCAGGAAGTCTCCAACCATCTAGCTGCTGTGTAATTTGAGTATAAGTGTTATTGCATTTTTTCTTGTACTGTATAGCATGGGGTGTTAATTCGTAGGCTTAGTGAGGTTTTTGTGATTCATGTGTTTTTATGTCAGTCATTTTTGATAATATTTTGTTTCAGTAATAATATATCTTGCATTCACTGAGTATTATCCGGTTTTCTAATTTTATCAGGGCTGACTTAGATAAATTTACTCTTGCTAATTTCGTGTATAGAGGCTATTTGCAGTTAACCATATATTTAACCTGTTTTTTTGCCATTACATTATCCTTATGAGTCCTGAATGTTTTGTTGTTAGTTTGAGCATTAAACTTTAACTTGTAATTTTACCTAACTCTTTTGTTTTGAACCTGGAACTTTACGGGACAGTAGTGATTTTTTAGTATTCTCACTTAAAGTGTACATTATCTTTCTCTGTTCCGTAACAATGGATACTGTGTGATTATCTGAATTCAGTAGAGGGTTATTTCAAAGTTTTCAAAAAACCAAAAAAAAATGTCGGCATTGCTCTCCCTAACCTTGCATTTTGCGACCCAGGCAGAAATTAGACCAGAAAGAAAATGTGTGCCCTTCCTCCTCCTCACCCGTCCCCCCCCCCAGAAATATATATATATATATATATATATATATATATATATATATATATATATTGTTACATAGCCTATGATTTCATCATCCTTTGTGTAATTTTAACGCACAGTATGCTGCATGTTTGATCACGAGCGTGTTCTGCCTCTATTCCCCCCTTCTGCCGTTATAGTGGAGTAAGTCGTTCTTTCGGTTGTTCAGAGCGGGATTGTCAACTCTTTGTCGCCATGGCTTCATTTGCGCGTCCTTCTTACAAGTTGTATCAAGCTCTGCCGGCCCCTATATAAGGAGCTCAGTCTCTACATTAATTGCCACTTAGATCTACTCCTCATTTTGTTCACATCTCTATCCTCCCCTGTACAGTTATTATTGTGAGTGCTCAGGGGGTCTCCAACCATCTAGCAGCTGTGTAATTTGAGTATAAGTGTTATTGCATTTTGTTCTTGTACTGTATAGCATAAGTTGTTAATTTGTAGGCCTAGTGAGTTTTTGTAATTTACGTAAGGTTATTGTCAGCCATCATTAATAATATTTTGTATCTGTAATAATATATCTTGCATTCACTGAGTATTATCTGGTATCTCATTTTAACAGGGCTGACTTAGATAAATTTGCTCATGCTAATTTCGTGTTAATAGAGGTTATTGCAGTTAACCATATATTTAACCTGTTTTTTTGCCATTACATTATCCTTATGAGTCCTGAATGTTTTGTTGTTAGTTTGAGCATTAAACTTTAACTTGTGATTTTACCTAACTCTTTTGTTTTGAACCTGGAACTTTACGGGACAGTAGTGATTTTTAGTAGTCTCACTTAAAGTGTACATTATCTTTCTCTGTTCCGTAACATAAATTTGCCGACCTCTTATCAGGATATTCAGGATATTATCATAAGGATATTGCTTGATATTTTGTGATGGGGTGGAGATGTATATGAGAGAGGGGGGTGTGAGTTGGGAGCAGGGGAGTGAAATGGCGGGGGACAGGGCGACGTGGAGGCGATTTGTTTGTGGCCACCCCAAACGGGATTGAGGCGTCTGGCAATAGATAGATAGATAGATTTATTCATGATGTCTACTATTACTACGCTTGATGAAGCCAAAGATTTTTGTCAAATGTGCAAACAGTGTATGATGTAGAAAACAGAACAAAGAATGAACTTAAGCTTGTTGCTCAACAATTGGGAATTGCTGTTCGCTCTCATCATTCTAAAGATCAAATTGTTGACATGATTAATGAAAGCTTGTTTAAAGTAACTCCTCGAAATGAGCAAACGCAGATTGAATTAGCTAAGTTACAGCTAGTCCTGCAGGAGGCTCGTGTGAAGGAAGCTGAATTTCAAGCACTTGCTAAGGAGGCTGAGTCTCAGGCTAAGGAGGCTTGTGTTAAGGAGGCTGAATTTCAAGCAAATGCTAAGGAGGCTGAATCTCAGGCTCGGATTCAGGAGGCACAGATACAGGCACAAGTTGAACTTGCCAGGATTCAGGCAGACCATGAGTATCGCATGAAACAATGTGGAACTAGATCATCTAGCTCTGATGATTCTGATGTGGCTAAAAATGTTAAACTTGTCCCTCCTTTTAATGAATCTGATTTAACAAAGTATTTTCAGTTGTTTGAGAGGGTAGCTACAGGTTTTAATTGGCCCAAAAAGTATTGGCCAGTACTCCTTCAAACTGTTCTCACCGGTCAAGCTCAAGTAACTTATGCATCTTTGCCTCAGGATCAATCTGATAATTATGATGTAGTTAAGAGCTTGATTCTTAAGGCCTATGAACTTGTTCCTGAAGCCTATAGAGTAAAATTTAGGACAACTTATAAGCAAGATAAGCAATCCCATGTTGAGTATGCAAAAATCAAAGAAGATCTGTTAGAGCAGTGGTTAAATTCTAAGAATGTGGATTCTGATTTTGGTAAATTTAAGCAGATGATTTTGTTGGAGGACTTCAAGAGGTGTATTTATAAAGATGTAAGCCTATATCTTGATGAGAAAAGAATAGATAATTTGTCTGATGCTGCAGTTTTAGCTGATGAATATGTTCTCACTCACAAGAGATATTCTAAAGAAAAAGGGAAAGCTGAGAGTAAGTACGTTGCCTCTACTCAGAGTACAGGTAACAGGAAAGAGAATAAAGATGATGTTTTTCAGGAAGTAAATACCAGCTCCACCTCTAGATTTCAGAAAAGTAAATGTACTTATTGTAGTAAGCTTGGTCATACTACGGAGAAATGTTTCAGGAGACAGCGTGATGTGAACAAAAAGGAGTCTTTAAATATTCAGTCAATTGGTCTAGTGTCCACTCTTGAGAGTTCCCAGAATTCTTTAACTGAGTTAACTGAACCTGCTTTGAGGAGTTACTTAAATTCTCATGATGGAGCTCCTCTTTTGAGCAGTAACGTGGGTGACACTCTCAAGAGTTCATGTGCTAATTTCCTGTCTGATGGTTTTGTCAGTCCTCTGGACAGTAATGACAGGAAATCAGTTAAAATATATCGTGATACAGGTGCTTGCCAATCCCTTATGCTGACCAGTGTTCTAGGCTCTAATGTTAATTCCTCTGATGAAACTGTAATCTTACAAGGTGTAGGGAATAATTACTTCTCTGTCCCTCTGTGCAGAGTGAATTTAGAGTCTGGTTTTGTTAATGGTTCCGTTATGGTTGGGTTGGTTGAGACACTCCCAATGTCAGGTGTAACTTTCTTACTTGGAAATGATATTGGTGGAAGTCAAGTGTGTCCAGCTCCTCAGTTGTCTAGTGAGCCAGTGGCTGCGTCCCAGGATTGTGGTGTCCCTGATGTGTTCCCTGCATGTGCTGTCACTAGGGCTAAGTCTAAAGTTACTGGTGACTTAGAGGATAATGATGATGATGATGTTATCCTGGCTGACACTTTTCTTGCTAATTTGGACCACTCACCAGATGAGGTAGTACCCCGTAGTGTTGATAATTTGTCTCGTCAAGAGTTGGTTGACTTGCAGGTTGCTGACCCTGAGTTGAAAGGTCTAGCTAACTCTGCTTCCAGTGAGGAAGAGTCAGCTGGTGCTTCTACTTGTTATTATATAAAGTTGGGAGTGCTTATGAGGAAGTGGAGACCCCCAACAGCATCAGCCGACTATGAATGGGAGGTTGTACATCAGGTTGTCATCCCTCGTGTTTGTAGGCAGGATATCATTAGAGTGGCTCATGATTCCAGTTTGGCAGGACACCTTGGAGTGAGGAAGACTGTGGCACGCATTTTGAAACACTTCTACTGGCCAGGTATCTTCAAGGATTGTTTCCTGGTATTGTAAGTCTTGTCACACCTGTCAAGTTGTGGGGAAGTGTAATCAGACCGAAAAGGTTGCACCTCTAGTTCCCATTCCTCCTTTTGAGGCGCCTTTCACCCACGTGTTGGTGGATATTGTGGGCCCTCTTCCTAAGACTTCTTCAGGATTTTCTTATGTGTTGACCCTGATTGATATGGCTACTCGTTATCCTGAAGCCATTCCACTTAGAAATATCTCAGCAAAGAACGTGGTTAAGGAAATGCTAGGGTTCTTCACAAAGTTTGGTCTGCCCAAGGAGGTACAGTCAGACTGGGGAAGTAATTTCATGTCAAATGTTTTCAAGTAGTCTCTGAAAGAGTTGGGCATCACCCAGATCACGTCTTCAGCTTACCATCCCCAGACCCAAGGAGCGTTGGAGAGATATCATCAAACACTCAAATCGATGCTCAAGAAATACTGTTTGGAACATCAGAAAGACTGGGATAAAAGTCTTCCATTCGTTGTGTTTGCTGCAATAGAATCTCCAAATGAATCACTGGGCTTCTCACCTTTTGAACTACTGTTTGGCCATGAAGTAAGAGGACCCCTTAAGCTACTCAAGGAATGCTGGCTGTCGGAGGAAGATGACGTCAACCTGCTGGAGTATGTGATGAAGTTCAAAGAACGGCTGTCCACTGCTTTACAGCTGGCGAGAGAGAATTTAGGAGCTGCTCAGGAGAGGATGAAGACTTGGTATGATAAGAAGTCCAGGTTACGCCACTTTCAGCCAGGAGATCAGGTTTTGATTCTGCTACTGGTGCTTGGGCAACCTCTTCAAGCCAAGTTTAGTGGTCCTTATTTCGTGGAGAAGAAACTCAGTGATGTCAACTATGTCATCGCCACACCAGATCGTAGAAAGAACAAGCAACTTTGTCACATCAACATGCTAAAGTTATATCACAGGCGGGACGAAAATAATCCGGTCTGCACTGTAGCTGTTCCACCCGAGTCTGCAAGTGAAGTTCTCCCATGCAGTATGAGCCTGAGTGATAGTTTGGGGAAGAATCCTGATATCATGAATGATCTCCAGACTAAGCTTTCTCATCTACCTCCCGAGGAAAGGCAGGAGTTTTCGGCATTACTGCAGGAATACCCGCAAGTGTTCCATGCTACTCCAGGAAGAACCACTGTGTTGATGCATGATGTCGATGTTGGAGACGCAAAGCCAATTAAATTGCCTCCTTACCATGTGAACCCGGTGAAAGTTCCTCTCATCCAGAAGGAGCTTGGCTACCTGTTGGACCACAAGATGATTGAGCCCTGTCAGAGCGAGTGGAGTTCTCCTGTCACTCTAGTCCCTAAGCCAGGTGGGTCACAGCGGCTTTGCATTGACTACAGACGTGTTAATCAGATAACCAAAACAGACACTTACCCTCTCCCTCGCGTGGAAGATTGCATAGACAAGATCGGAAAGGCTAGGTACATAAGTAAGTTTGATTTGTTAAAGGGATACTGGCAAGTACCTATGACTGAACGTGCTAGGGAGATCTCATGTTTTGTAACACTAGGAAAGACTTTTGCATGTTCGGTAATGCCATATGGTATGAAGAATGCACCAGCCACTTTTCAGAAGCTCATGAATGTTGTAACAGAGGGTTTGGCAGGGTGTGTTGTTTATATTGATGATGTATTAATCTTCAGTGACAACTGGAAAGATCACCTATGCCATGTCAGTAAATTTCTTGAGCGTTTGGTTCAGGCTAATCTTGTAGCTAATTTATCAAAGTGTGAGTTTGGTCAAGCTAAAGTTCAGTACCTCGGGTACGTAATTGGTGATGGACATGTTGCACCACCAGCAGCTAAGGTTCAGGTTATAAGTGATCTTCCCAGACCTAAAAGTAGGAAAGAGCTACAAAGATTTTTGGGAATGGTAGGTTATTACAGGAGATTTGTTCTTAACTTTTCAATTCTTGTATCACCACTTACAGACCTACTGAAAAAGGGAGTTAAATTTGTCTGGACCGATGATTGTGAATCCTCTTTCAGCAAACTTAAAGCTATCCTATTAAGTCAGCCAGTGCTCGCTACTCCAAATTTTGCTAAGCCTTTTAAGATGGCTGTTGATGCAAGTGATACAGGAGCTGGGGCTGTTTTGCAGCAAGAGGATGATCAGGGTATTGAACACCCTGTATCTTATTACAGTAAGAAGTTCACTCCACCTCAAAAGAAGTACTCAACTATTGAGAAAGAGCTTTTGGCTTTGATTTTGAGTTTACAGCATTTTTCATTTTGTTTGTGTTCTGGTTTTGACCCCATAGTCATTTATACCGATCATAACCCACTGAAATTCCTTAGTAAGTTTAAAGATAAAAATCAGAGATTGACAAGATGGAGTCTACTTCTTCAGGAGTATTCATCAGACATACAACATGTCAAGGGGAAAGAAAATGTTATTGCAGATTGCTTGTCTAGCCTTTAGACAGATTGTTTTAGAGTAATAAGAAATTTCCTTTGTAAATTTCTTTTTCTTTGTGGGGAGGTGTTACATAGCCTATGATTTCATCATCCTTTGTGTAATTTTAACGCATAGTATGCTGCATGTTTGATCACGAGCGTGTTCTGCCTCAGTTCCCCCCTTCTGCCGTTATAGTAGAGTAAGTCGTTCTTTCTGTTGTTCAGAGCGGGATTGTCAACTCTTTGTCGCCATGGCTTCATTTGCGCGTCGTTCTTACAAGTTATATCAAGCTCTGCCGGCCCCTATATAAGGAGCTCAGTCTCTACATTAATTGCCACTTAGATCTACTCCTCATTTTGTTCACATCTCTATCCTCCCCTGTACAGTTATTATTGTGAGTGCTCAGGGGGTCTCCAACCATCTAGCAGCTGTGTAATTTGAGTATAAGTGTTATTGCATTTTGTTCTTGTACTGTATAGCATAAGTTGTTAATTTGTAGGCCTAGTGAGTTTTTGTAATTTATGTAAGGTTATTGTCAGCCATCATTAATAATATTTTGTATCTGTAATAATATATCTGGCATTCACTGAGTATTATCTGGTATCTCATTTTAACAGGGCTGACTTAGATAAATTTACTCATGCTAATTTCGTGTTAATAGAGGTTATTGCAGTTAACCATATATTTAACCTGTTTTTTTGCCATTACATTATCCTTATGAGTCCTGAATGTTTTGTTGTTAGTTTGAGCATTAAACTTTAACTTGTGATTTTACCTAACTCTTTTGTTTTGAACCTGGAACTTTACGGGACAGTAGTGATTTTTAGTAGTCTCACTTAAAGTGTACATTATCTTTCTCTGTTCCGTAAAAATATATATATATATATATATATATATATATATATATATATATATATATATATATATATATATATATATATATATACTAGCGGGGCAAAATTTGGGCCCAACTGCAGGACATTTCCAAAAGGTTGCCCGTCTATAGTACCCTCCAGTAAGCTCTGCACAGTATTGAATTTTCGCTCTGGCTGGTATTACTGGCTGGAGGACATTTTCAGACAATACGCTCCGTACTCTAACAGTGTTAGGAGCTAAACAGAATGCACGATGGCTTCACTGGGAATGTTGGTATGGTGTTTGGTAGGTCTGCGTTGTGAAATAAATACGTGAGGGCGTCGGAGCAAATATTTGTTAATAAAGATATAATATAACGCCTAGAAAATGAAAAAACTCTTTGATAAATGTAATATGTAAGAAAAAGAAAACGTGGAATAAAAAATGGGAACCAGAAAGATTTAAAGAAAATTGAGACTAACGATATACAAGTTTTGACTTAGAGCAAAATAAACAGAGCGAATGTGCACATGTTCAGAAAGAAAGAGCAGCAGAACAAGGTGATAATGAAAATGAGCAAAAAGAGAGTGGAGTGAAAACGGGAGAAAAAACTGAGCTGAGGAACGATAACAAAATGGCAGAGAGATGAGAAAGAATAGATAGACTTGAGAATGAGTGAGAACAACAAAAAGAGAACACTGTGATAACGGGTGAGAATAAAACACAAAAACGAAAGTCAGGTGAAAGGAGGAAATACTGGAGGAGGAATGAATGAATATAGAGTAGGAAAAGATCACACACAGAAGAGAGATATCGATAGACATATAGATAGATAGATAGACAGACAGACAGGCACATAGACAGACAGACAGACAGAGACAGAGAGAGTCTATACGTGCTGGTGTGTACTGTATGTGTGCGTGTATGGTAATCCTGTGATACTACCAGACATCCCCTACTCCATTTCACCCTTCCCGTGTGCACCCCCTTCATCCCCCTCTACCCCTCCGCCAATGTGCCACTCAGCCTCATATCCATCATCATCCTATGCCCAGTTCCACATAACCTATTAAAACCTAACTTCAGCAAACTATTCTAATCTAATGTAGGTTAACTTAACCTCACCTTTATTAATCTAACCACTCTAACCCAACTAAAACTCAATCAGGCTTAACTAATCTAGTTCAGTATACTCTAACCTCCATAAGCCAAATATATTCCAGTTTAATCTGCTGTATCCTGAGCTAGCCTACATTAGTCAAACCTAACTCCACCAAACTTAATACAGTATAACCTAACCTAATGTAACCACATCTCACCTTATAGGCATCAAAAATCCACCTAACCTGATGTCACCCAACACAGCCAAACCAACCGTAATGTAACCGAACTTAAACCACGCTCACTTATTCCTCTCTTCTCCTGCAGTATTCTGCAATAACTCTCACCCAACACACCTGCCCATCTTCACACCCTCAATGTAAAGCAGTAAATCGATGAAAGTGAGAGGCACCGGCGGGGCCAAAAATAGGTGGGAGGCGGGGAATGGAAAATGTGGCTTCAATGGATGGAAGAGAGAGAGAGAAAAGGATGAAAAAGAGCGCCTGACGTATGCGAGAGAGAGAGAGAGAGAGAGAGAGAGAGAGACATATATATATCAGGCTCAGACTTTATACAAAGTATGGAGCACACCTCCCGATTTTAGTACACAGTATAGTGTATCCTCGGGTTATCAATACAAATTACCTAAAAATATTAATTACAGGCTTGACGAATAATGCTACTTTGCACTGTATGACATAGCTATTACTTTGAAATAATTGTGCTAACTTACATCTACTGGGATTATTTCTGTAATACATTGGTATATACCTAAGCCTCAATGCTGTGATGTCATCATTAGTACGCTCAAATAATACATGAGAGAGAGAGAGAGAGAGAGATCATATAATAGCAAGAATGCGAGAACGAAAGAGCGGAGATATCAGTAGTCAGCGTGGACGGAGCCATATCACCGTTGCTAATTCCCTTAGAATATTCACATTTCACTGCACTGATGCATTCTGATTGACTTGACTGTCACAAATCCACCATGGTTTATTATGGACGAAGTAGTGTTAGTTCTCTTTAAATGAACACAATCTTACGTCATACAGTTCTGCAAAATTTGGTATATTTAATTTAATACTCACGGTGTACTAAGACTGATCTCCAGCTGATTATAATGTTTCGGTGTCAGCTTGACTGGAATATCAATGTAGAATTGTCGCCACCATGACAGAGTTAATATTAATACAAATAATGCTTAGCCTCCAACGGTTCATGCTCAGTTGAATCTAGTCGTGTGTCATTATCAGGAATAGAATACATGAGATGTCTCGACCTGAAAGTGAACTTAGAGTCAAGTCAGTATTTACCGTTTCGGCATGGTGACGACATCACCAGACGATTGTATTCAGCTCAGAAGACACTGCTTCAACTGCTGGGGTTTAATACAGTCTTAGTCAGCAATATTTGATACAGAATTCAACAAAATCGTTGAATAGAATAATCTGATGCTAGAGAGACTGATATGAAAAATACGTTATCATAGCGAAGGAAATAACCAGATCAGTCACAGGATACCGGTTTTTATAGTTTTGTTACCTCCTGACGATTCTGTTCATATTATGAGGGACTTCCAAGCTGAAGAGGAGAGATATGAGCTGCAGGAACACCGTCACCAACAGGTCCTTCCTAAGATGGGTGAAGTTGTCTGGTGTTAATCTGATTAAAATAAAGGGACGCCATCATAGTGAAAGATGTTAAGTCCTGGAGGAGTGTCGGAATGAGAGGCCTCACGCAGCGTTATGTCTGCGGTACACGTGTAATGTTGATGAAATGAACTAGGAAAAATATGTATCATTACTGCAAAGTGTGCTGTTGGGGAATGAAGAACCTTAAGAGTGGGATCTTTCATTATCACAAGGCTATTGAATGACATTGGCAATTTTTAGTTTTGTTTCTTCCAGGTATATCAGAGTACAACATAACCTACGATTGTGAACAACTATGGCCAAATGTGACCTGCTCCTTCAGGCACAAAATTATGATTTGTTTGTGGCCACCCCAAACGGGATTGAGGCGTCTGGCAATAGATAGATAGATAAACTACAGGATACAGAAAAAAATGAAAAGGAAAGAAAAAGAATGAACGAAATAAAAGTAAAATAAAGGAAGAAGCAATGAAAAGAATAACACACGGAGAACAATAAAGATCACTCACCCAGTGCAACAGTTCTCCAGACCGCTTGTTATGGAAGAGTGGGCCACGGGCCAAGAAAGGATTGATTAAATTTGAGGGTAGATACGGATCCTGTAATAGCATTGGCGGAGGTACGCGCTCTCTGAATGCTTTCTAGTTATGTATGTGGATCGCTGACACTGAAGCAGTATAAAATACGACTGACCCCACATGTGAAGAAACTATATGAATATTGTACTTTGGCTGACAAGTGGGTGATCAGGACAAAAGATGGGCACCTCATATATGCTGTGTCAGGTGCACATGTTCACTCTCGGTATGGGTCAAGGGCACCGGTCCTGGTCTCACATTTGGTGTGCCAATGGTATGGAGGAGCCGATGGACCATTCATCTGCTACTTCTGCTTAAGACATCACAGGTAAGTTTTCTTCCCTTTATGCTCTTTGTCAATTACAGGTTCCTCACAAGGTGTCTCATTTTCTGCAAAAATACTGCATTATTATATCGGTATACTGTATAAGGCAAATCTAATGTGTACGATGTTTTTCTTGTCAAACTACAGACCGCAGCCCTAAGGGTAAAATGGTTATTGTCCATCCAAACCTCCAGTCTGCTCTTCGCCCTGTTGGCCATACCAATGATATACCAGGCCCTCAGCCTCCATCCGAAATACCAAGCGATGACATGGTCAGCTCTGACGAACCAGAATCACGAGATCCGACGTGTGAGAAACAACCTGAATCTGACAAGAAACAGCATCTCATAATCCAGCCTGTACTCAGTAATTTGGTTCATCATCTAACCTTCACTAAACAACTGAGTGAACTGCAAGTCTCCTGCCTGCAGGAATGGAATCTGTTGGATAAAGATGTACGGATTACAACATTCAGGAAACGCTCATCAGATTTGGAGCAATACTGCTCAATGGAAAACAACCTTTGTCTTTGTAATATCAGGGTACTGTTTGATGCTCCTGGACTGAGCAGTGAACCAAGCCACTGAAGGCTGGTTATTGATGAATCTCTCTAAAGCATTTGTGATGTTTTACTACATATTGGAAACATCGTGCCTTCAATTCCAACTGCTCAATCAGTCATTTTAAGACATGAAAATATTTTATTTTTATTTTAGATCACATTATAGAGCTGAGAGGAAGGATGGGACTGGAGTGTATTGTTGTTATGATGAGGAACGCTTGACTGTGATGGTTTGGGCATGTGGAGAGGATGGAGAATGACAATTGGGTGCGGAAAGTGAGAAGTGTGAACGTCGGGGATTGGGTTGCGAGAGGCGGATTAAAAAAAAGACGTGAGACGTCATAGAGGGATAAGGGATTGAATCGGGAGGCTGCCGGAGATCGAACAGCGTGGACAGCCGCCATTAGGTGATCAAGGCCAAGGAATACATGCATGCTGGGGTCTTTATAAACGACACAGTACGATGAATGGTTTGTTTGCGCAGTGGAAAGTTGTTGCCATTCTTAACGGGTTGGTTATTCGAAGTACGTAATTGGTGATGGACATGTTGCACCACCAGGAGCTAAGGTTCAGGTTATAAGTGATCTTCCCAGACCTAAAAGTAGGAAAGAGCTACAAAGATTTTTGGGAATGGTAGGTTATTACAGGACATTTGTTCTTAACTTTTCAATTCTTGTATCACCACTTACAGACCTACTGAAAAAGGGAGTTAAATTTGTCTGGACCGATGATTGTGAATCCTCTTTCAGCAAACTTAAAGCTATCCTATTAAGTCAGCCAGTGCTCGCTACTCCAAATTTTGCTAAGCCTTTTAAGATGGCTGTTGATGCAAGTGATACAGGAGCTGGGGCTGTTTTGCAGCAAGAGGATGATCAGGGTATTGAACACCCTGTATCTTATTACAGTAAGAAGTTCACTCCACCTCAAAAGAACTACTCAACTATTGAGAAAGAGCTTTTGGCTTTGATTTTGGGTTTACAGCATTTTTCATTTTGTTTGAGTTCTGGTTTTGACCCCATAGTCATTTATACCGATCATAACCCACTGAAATTCCTTAGTAAGTTTAAAGATAAAAATCAGAGATTGACAAGATGGAGTCTACTTCTTCAGGAGTATGCATTAGACATACAACATGTCAAGGGGAAAGAAAATGTTATTGCAGATTGCTTATCTAGACTTTAGACAGATTGTTTTAGAGTAATAAGAAATTTCCTTTGTAAATTTCTTTTTCTTTGTGGTGAGGTGTTACATAGCCTATGATTTCATCATCCTTTGTGTAATTCTAACGTACAGTATGCTGCATGTTTGATCACGAGCGTGTTATACCTCACTCCCCCCCTCCTCCCTTATAGTAGAGTAAGTCGTTCTTTCTGTTGTTCAGAGCAGGAGTGTCAACTCTTTGTCCCCTCTGGCTTTATTTGCACGTCCTTCTTACAAGTTGTATCAAGCTCTGCCGGCTCCTATATAATGAGCTCAGTCTCTGCATTAATTGCCACTTAGATCTACTCCTCATTTTGCTCACATCTCTGTCCTCCCCTGTACAGTTGTTATTATTGTGAGTGCTCAGGAAGTCTCCAACCATCTAGCTGCTGTGTAATTTGAGTATAAGTGTTATTGCATTTTTTCTTGTACTGTATAGCATGGGGTGTTAATTCGTAGGCTTAGTGAGGTTTTTGTGATTCATGTGTTTTTATGTCAGTCATTTTTGATAATATTTTGTTTCAGTAATAATATATCTTGCATTCACTGAGTATTATCCGGTTTTCTAATTTTATCAGGGCTGACTTAGATAAATTTACTCTTGCTAATTTCGTGTATAGAGGCTATTTGCAGTTAACCATATATTTAACCTGTTTTTTTGCCATTACATTATCCTTATGAGTCCTGAATGTTTTGTTGTTAGTTTGAGCATTAAACTTTAACTTGTAATTTTACCTAACTCTTTTGTTTTGAACCTGGAACTTTACGGGACAGTAGTGATTTTTTAGTATTCTCACTTAAAGTGTACATTATCTTTCTCTGTTCCGTAACAATGGATACTGTGTGATTATCTGAATTCAGTAGAGGGTTATTTCAGTTTTCAAAAAACCAAAAAAAAATGTCGGCATTCCTCTCCCTAACCTTGCATTTTGCGACCCAGGCAGAAATTAGACCAGAAAGAAAATGTGTGCCCTTCCTCCTCCTCACCCGTCCCCCCCCCAGTAATATATATATATATATATATATATATATATATATATATATATTGTTACATAGCCTATGATTTCATCATCCTTTGTGTAATTTTAACGCACAGTATGCTGCATGTTTGATCACGAGCGTGTTCTGCCTCAATTCCCCCCTTCTGCCGTTATAGTGGAGTAAGTCGTTCTTTCGGTTGTTCAGAGCGGGATTGTCAACTCTTTGTCGCCATGGCTTCATTTGCGCGTCCTTCTTACAAGTTGTATCAAGCTCTGCCGGCCCCTATATAAGGAGCTCAGTCTCTACATTAATTGCCACTTAGATCTACTCCTCATTTTGTTCACATCTCTATCCTCCCCTGTACAGTTATTATTGTGAGTGCTCAGGGGGTCTCCAACCATCTAGCAGCTGTGTAATTTGAGTATAAGTGTTATTGCATTTTGTTCTTGTACTGTATAGCATAAGTTGTTAATTTGTAGGCCTAGTGAGTTTTTCTAATTTACGTAAGGTTATTGTCAGCCATCATTAATAATATTTTGTATCTGTAATAATATATCTTGCATTCACTGAGTATTATCTGGTATCTCATTTTAACAGGGCTGACTTAGATAAATTTGCTCATGCTAATTTCGTGTTAATAGAGGTTATTGCAGTTAACCATATATTTAACCTGTTTTTTTGCCATTACATTATCCTTATGAGTCCTGAATGTTTTGTTGTTAGTTTGAGCATTAAACTTTAACTTGTGATTTTACCTAACTCTTTTGTTTTGAACCTGGAACTTTACGGGACAGTAGTGATTTTTAGTAGTCTCACTTAAAGTGTACATTATCTTTCTCTGTTCCGTAACATAAATTTGCCGACCTCTTATCAGGATATTCAGGATATTATCATAAGGATATTGCTTGATATTTTGTGATGGGGTGGAGATGTATATGAGAGAGGGGGGTGTGAGTTGGGAGCAGGGGAGTGAAATGGCGGGGGACAGGGCGACGTGGAGGCGATTTGTTTGTGGCCACCCCAAACGGGATTGAGGCGTCTGGCAATAGATAGATAGATAGATTTATTCATGATGTCTACTATTACTACGCTTGATGAAGCCAAAGATTTTTGTCAAATGTGCAAACAGTGTATGATGTAGAAAACAGAACAAAGAATGAACTTAAGCTTGTTGCTCAACAATTGGGAATTGCTGTTCGCTCTCATCATTCTAAAGATCAAATTGTTGACATGATTAATGAAAGCTTGTTTAAAGTAACTCCTCGAAATGAGCAAACGCAGATTGAATTAGCTAAGTTACAGCTAGTCCTGCAGGAGGCTCGTGTGAAGGAAGCTGAATTTCAAGCACTTGCTAAGGAGGCTGAGTCTCAGGCTAAGGAGGCTTGTGTTAAGGAGGCTGAATTTCAAGCAAATGCTAAGGAGGCTGAATCTCAGGCTCGGATTCAGGAGGCACAGATACAGGCACAAGTTGAACTTGCCAGGATTCAGGCAGACCATGAGTATCGCATGAAACAATGTGGAACTAGATCATCTAGCTCTGATGATTCTGATGTGGCTAAAAATGTTAAACTTGTCCCTCCTTTTAATGAATCTGATTTAACAAAGTATTTTCAGTTGTTTGAGAGGGTAGCTACAGGTTTTAATTGGCCCAAAAAGTATTGGCCAGTACTCCTTCAAACTGTTCTCACCGGTCAAGCTCAAGTAACTTATGCATCTTTGCCTCAGGATCAATCTGATAATTATGATGTAGTTAAGAGCTTGATTCTTAAGGCCTATGAACTTGTTCCTGAAGCCTATAGAGTAAAATTTAGGACAACTTATAAGCAAGATAAGCAATCCCATGTTGAGTATGCAAAAATCAAAGAAGATCTGTTAGAGCAGTGGTTAAATTCTAAGAATGTGGATTCTGATTTTGGTAAATTCAAGCAGATGATTTTGTTGGAGGACTTCAAGAGGTGTATTTATAAAGATGTAAGCCTATATCTTGATGAGAAAAGAATAGATAATTTGTCTGATGCTGCAGTTTTAGCTGATGAATATGTTCTCACTCACAAGAGATATTCTAAAGAAAAAGGGAAAGCTGAGAGTAAGTACGTTGCCTCTACTCAGAGTACAGGTAACAGGAAAGAGAATAAAGATGATGTTTTTCAGGAAGTAAATACCAGCTCCACCTCTAGATTTCAGAAAAGTAAATGTACTTATTGTAGTAAGCTTGGTCATACTACGGAGAAATGTTTCAGGAGACAGCGTGATGTGAACAAAAAGGAGTCTTTAAATATTCAGTCAATTGGTCTAGTGTCCACTCTTGAGAGTTCCCAGAATTCTTTAACTGAGTTAACTGAACCTGCTTTGAGGAGTTACTTAAATTCTCATGATGGAGCTCCTCTTTTGAGCAGTAACGTGGGTGACACTCTCAAGAGTTCATGTGCTAATTTCCTGTCTGATGGTTTTGTCAGTCCTCTGGACAGTAATGACAGGAAATCAGTTCAAATATATCGTGATACAGGTGCTTGCCAATCCCTTATGCTGACCAGTGTTCTAGGCTCTAATGTTAATTCCTCTGATGAAACTGTAATCTTACAAGGTGTAGGGAATAATTACTTCTCTGTCCCTCTGTGCAGAGTGAATTTAGAGTCTGGTTTTGTTAATGGTTCCGTTATGGTTGGGTTGGTTGAGACACTCCCAATGTCAGGTGTAACTTTCTTACTTGGAAATGATATTGGTGGAAGTCAAGTGTGTCCAGCTCCTCAGTTGTCTAGTGAGCCAGTGGCTGCGTCCCAGGATTGTGGTGTCCCTGATGTGTTCCCTGCATGTGCTGTCACTAGGGCTAAGTCTAAAGTTACTGGTGACTTAGAGGATAATGATGATGATGATGTTATCCTGGCTGACACTTTTCTTGCTAATTTGGATCACTCACCAGATGAGGTAGTACCCCGTAGTGTTGATAATTTGTCTCGTCAAGAGTTGGTTGACTTGCAGGTTGCTGACCCTGAGTTGAAAGGTCTAGCTAACTCTGCTTCCAGTGAGGAAGAGTCAGCTGGTGCTTCTACTTGTTATTATATAAAGTTGGGAGTGCTTATGAGGAAGTGGAGACCCCCAACAGCATCAGCCGACTATGAATGGGAGGTTGTACATCAGGTTGTCATCCCTCGTGTTTGTAGGCAGGATATCATTAGAATGGCTCATGATTCCAGTTTGGCAGGACACCTTGGAGTGAGGAAGACTGTGGCACGCATTTTGAAACACTTCTACTGGCCAGGTATCTTCAAGGATTGTTTCCTGGTATTGTAAGTCTTGTCACACCTGTCAAGTTGTGGGGAAGTGTAATCAGACCGAAAAGGTTGCACCTCTAGTTCCCATTCCTCCTTTTGAGGCGCCTTTCACCCACGTGTTGGTGGATATTGTGGGCCCTCTTCCTAAGACTTCTTCAGGATTTTCTTATGTGTTGACCCTGATTGATATGGCTACTCGTTATCCTGAAGCCATTCCACTTAGAAATATCTCAGCAAAGAACGTGGTTAAGGAAATGCTAGGGTTCTTCACAAAGTTTGGTCTGACGACTCGAGGTGCCTGGAACCACTGTCTGACTCTCTTCTTCTTCATTTCTGCAACATTCGCGGCCTTTCATCTAACTTTCGCTCTGTTGAGCACCACCTCTCCTCCTCTAAACCTCACCTTCTTTTTCTGACGGAGACTCAGCTGTCTGAGGCAACCGACAGCAAACCCTTTTCTGTATCCTCCTACTTTCTCTATACTCATTTCAAAGCCAAAGGTGGCTGTTGTGTATACATACGCAACGACTTATCTTGCTCTCGTGTTCCTGAACTTGATTCTTCTGAATTCTCCACACTCTGGCTTCGGCTTTCCTGTCATTCTCTGACTAAATATATCTGTGCTGTTTACTTATCCCCTAATTCTACTGACTATCAAAAATTCTTTGACTATCTTACTTCTACGATGGAACACATTCTGTCCATTTCTCCTTTCTCTGAAATCTCCATTCTTGGAGATTTCAATGTTCACCACCACCTTTGGCTCTCCTCTCCTTTCACGGATCCACCTGGTGAACAAGCCTACATCTTTTCTATCCTTAATGACCTAGAGCAGCTTGTACAGCACCCTACCCGTATCCCTGACCGCCTTGGAGAGAGCTCCAACATACTTGACCTCTTCCTCACAACTAATCCTTCTGCTTACTCTGTTAATCTTTTCTCTCCGTTGGGCTCCTCCGATCACAACCTTATTACCTTAACCTGTCCTATCACTCCGGTACGGCCTGTGGACCCTCCAGGGAAACGTCGTCTGTGGCACTTTGGAGCCGCGAACTGGGAGGCCCTCAGGCAGTACTTCTTTGATTTTCCCTGGAATGATTATTGCTTCCATGGCCGGGAGCCATCTGAGTGTGCCTCGCGCATTACGGAGGTTATTCTCTCGGGCATGGAAGCATACATTCCTTTCTCATATCCTTTGACTAACGCAAGAAAGCCTTGGTTTAATCACGCTTGTTCTAATGCTGTCCGCAACAAGGAGAGGGCCTACAAAAGGTACCGGAGCCAACCCACACCTGAATCACATCATCTTTACGTTTCTGCCCGGAATCGTGCTAAGTCTGTTCTTCGCTCTACTAAAAATAATTTCATCCATTCTAAATGCTCTCAACTCTCCAACTTGAATTCTTCCCGCTCCTTCTGGCTCCTTGCCAAAAATCTTTCTAACAACTTTACCTCATCATCCTTCCCTCCTCTTTTCTACTCTGATGGTTCTGTAGCTATTTCTTCTACTGATAAAGCAGATCTCTTCGCACAGACTTTCTCCTCCAATTCCACCTTAGACGATTCCGGTGCTGTTCCTCCATCACTTCTCCCCTCTGACTTCCTCATGGCTGACATTAAAATTTCTTCAGTTGATGTATTTTCTGCCATCACTGGCCTCAGTACTAACAAGGCATATGGGCCTGATGGGGTCCCTCCTGTTGTTCTCAAGAACTGTGCTTCTGTGCTTACACCCTGCCTAGGCAAACTCTTTCGCCTTTGTCTGTCAACTTGTACCTTTCCTTCTTGCTGGAAGTTTGCTCTCATTCAGCCAGTCCCAAAGAAGGGTGACCACTCCCAACCCTCCAACTATCGTCCAATTGCTTTAACGTCCTGTATTTCAAAAGTTTTCGAGTCAATTCTTAATAGAAAAATTTTAAGGCATCTTTCCTATCACAACCTTCTTTCCGATCGTCAGTATGGGTTCCGTCAGGGACGCTCCACTGGCGATCTTCTCACCTACCTTTCAGACTCCTGGTCATCCTCCTTTCGGGACTTTGGCGAAAGCTTTGCCATTGCACTTGACATCTCAAAGGCTTTCGATCGAGTCTGGCATAAATCTTTAATTTCCAAACTGCCCTCCTACGGTTTCTATCCTTCTATCTGTGCCTTCATCGCTAGCTTCCTTTCTGGTCGTTCTATAGCCGCTGTTGTAGACGGCCATCGTTCTTCTCCTAGATCTATCAACAGTGGTGTTCCTCAGGGCTCTGTCCTATCACCAACTCTCTTCCTTTTATTCATCAATGATCTTCTAAGCTGTACATCTAACCCTATCCACTCATACGCTGATGACTCCACCCTTCACCTTTCCATTCGGTTCCCGCAACGCCCATCTCAACAGTTACTTCAAGAAACAAGGGATGAGGCTATGGCACACCTAATGTCTGACTTGGCTCGTATCGCTGACTGGGGTAAAAATAATATGGTTGTCTTTAATGCATCTAAGACTCAGTTCTTACACCTATCAACCCGACAAAATCTTCCACAGGTATACCCATTAATGTTTAATAATATTCAGCTTAATCCTGCATCATCCTTGAACATGCTTGGGGTTTCATTTACTCGGGACTTATCTTGGAAAGATCATATTACATCTCTTGTAAAATCTGCTTCTAAGAGATTGGGTGTGCTAAGCCGACTCCGCTCTTTCTTTACCCCTGCACAATTGTTGACTCTATACAGAGGTTTTATCCGCCCCTGTGTGGAGTACAACTCTCATGTGTGGGGAGGCTCCCCACATACAGCTCTTCTGAATAGGGTGGAGTCAAAGGCTTTTCGTCTCATTAACTCTCCTCCTCTTACTGACTCCCTTCATCCTCTGTCTCTTCGCCGCACTGTTGCATCTTTATCTCTTTTCTATCGCTACTTTAATGGTCACTGCTCCTCTGAACTGTCTGCTTGCATTCCTCCACCTCTACGACGGGCGCGTAGCACCCGTCTGGCAGCAAACTCTCATCCCTTTTCTGTCCAACTCTCTAATGCAAGAGTTAACCGTTACTCCCAGTCTTTCATTTATGCAACAGGTCAACTCTGGAACTGTCTCCCTCTGTCTGTATTTCCTGCTGCCTATGATCTCCAGTCTTTCAAACGCAGTGTGTCCAGGCATCTCAAAATGATCGGATCTTGAATTTGGCTCTCTATTGTATTTTGTTTTTCTCTTGGAGGGAACTGTTACTGCGGGCCATGGCCTTTGGTTCCTTCTTCCTCGCATAAAAAAAAAAAAAAAAAAAAAAAAAAAAAAAAAAAGTCAGACTGGGGAAGTAATTTCATGTCAAATGTTTTCAAGTAGTCTCTGAAAGAGTTGGGCATCACCCAGATCACGTCTTCAGCTTACCATCCCCAGACCCAAGGAGCGTTGGAGAGATATCATCAAACACTCAAATCGATGCTCAAGAAATACTGTTTGGAACATCAGAAAGACTGGGATAAAGGTCTTCCATTCGTTGTGTTTGCTGCAATAGAATCTCCAAATGAATCACTGGGCTTCTCACCTTTTGAACTACTGTTTGGCCATGAAGTAAGAGGACCCCTTAAGCTACTCAAGGAATGCTGGCTGTCGGAGGAAGATGACGTCAACCTGCTGGAGTATGTGATGAAGTTCAAAGAACGGCTGTCCACTGCTTTACAGCTGGCGAGAGAGAATTTAGGAGCTGCTCAGGAGAGGATGAAGACTTGGTATGATAAGAAGTCCAGGTTACGCCACTTTCAGCCAGGAGATCAGGTTTTGATTCTGCTACTGGTGCATGGGCAACCTCTTCAAGCCAAGTTTAGTGGTCCTTATTTCGTGGAGAAGAAACTCAGTGATGTCAACTATGTCATCGCCACACCAGATCGTAGAAAGAACAAGCAACTTTGTCACATCAACATGCTAAAGTTATATCACAGGCGGGACGAAAATAATCCGGTCTGCACTGTAGCTGTTCCACCCGAGTCTGCAAGTGAAGTTCTCCCATGCAGTATGAGCCTGAGTGATAGTTTGGGGAAGAATCCTGATATCATGAATGATCTCCAGACTAAGCTTTCTCATCTACCTCCCGAGGAAAGGCAGGAGTTTTCGGCATTACTGCAGGAATACCCGCAAGTGTTCCATGCTACTCCAGGAAGAACCACTGTGTTGATGCATGATGTCGATGTTGGAGACGCAAAGCCAATTAAATTGCCTCCTTACCATGTGAACCCGGTGAAAGTTCCTCTCATCCAGAAGGAGCTTGGCTACCTGTTGGACCACAAGATGATTGAGCCCTGTCAGAGCGAGTGGAGTTCTCCTGTCACTCTAGTCCCTAAGCCAGGTGGGTCACAGCGGCTTTGCATTGACTACAGACGTGTTAATCAGATAACCAAAACAGACACTTACCCTCTCCCTCGCGTGGAAGATTGCATAGACAAGATCGGAAAGGCTAGGTACATAAGTAAGTTTGATTTGTTAAAGGGATACTGGCAAGTACCTATGACTGAACGTGCTAGGGAGATCTCATGTTTTGTAACACTAGGAAAGACTTTTGCATGTTCGGTAATGCCATATGGTATGAAGAATGCACCAGCCACTTTTCAGAAGCTCATGAATGTTGTAACAGAGGGTTTGGCAGGGTGTGTTGTTTATATTGATGATGTATTAATCTTCAGTGACAACTGGAAAGATCACCTATGCCATGTCAGTAAATTTCTTGAGCGTTTGGTTCAGGCTAATCTTGTAGCTAATTTATCAAAGTGTGAGTTTGGTCAAGCTAAAGTTCAGTACCTCGGGTACGTAATTGGTGATGGACATGTTGCACCACCAGCAGCTAAGGTTCAGGTTATAAGTGATCTTCCCAGACCTAAAAGTAGGAAAGAGCTACAAAGATTTTTGGGAATGGTAGGTTATTACAGGAGATTTGTTCTTAACTTTTCAATTCTTGTATCACCACTTACAGACCTACTGAAAAAGGGAGTTAAATTTGTCTGGACCGATGATTGTGAATCCTCTTTCAGCAAACTTAAAGCTATCCTATTAAGTCAGCCAGTGCTCGCTACTCCAAATTTTGCTAAGCCTTTTAAGATGGCTGTTGATGCAAGTGATACAGGAGCTGGGGCTGTTTTGCAGCAAGAGGATGATCAGGGTATTGAACACCCTGTATCTTATTACAGTAAGAAGTTCACTCCACCTCAAAAGAACTACTCAACTATTGAGAAAGAGCTTTTGGCTTTGATTTTGGGTTTACAGCAGTTTTCATTTTGTTTGTGTTCTGGTTTTGACCCCATAGTCATTTATACCGATCATAACCCACTGAAATTCCTTAGTAAGTTTAAAGATAAAAATCAGAGATTGACAAGATGGAGTCTACTTCTTCAGGAGTATTCATCAGACATACAACATGTCAAGGGGAAAGAAAATGTTATTGCAGATTGCTTGTCTAGCCTTTAGACAGATTGTTTTAGAGTAATAAGAAATTTCCTTTGTAAATTTCTTTTTCTTTGTGGGGAGGTGTTACATAGCCTATGATTTCATCATCCTTTGTGTAATTTTAACGCATAGTATGCTGCATGTTTGATCACGAGCGTGTTCTGCCTCAGTTCCCCCCTTCTGCCGTTATAGTAGAGTAAGTCGTTCTTTCTGTTGTTCAGAGCGGGATTGTCAACTCTTTGTCGCCATGGCTTCATTTGCGCGTCGTTCTTACAAGTTATATCAAGCTCTGCCGGCCCCTATATAAGGAGCTCAGTCTCTACATTAATTGCCACTTAGATCTACTCCTCATTTTGTTCACATCTCTATCCTCCCCTGTACAGTTATTATTGTGAGTGCTCAGGGGGTCTCCAACCATCTAGCAGCTGTGTAATTTGAGTATAAGTGTTATTGCATTTTGTTCTTGTACTGTATAGCATAAGTTGTTAATTTGTAGGCCTAGTGAGTTTTTGTAATTTATGTAAGGTTATTGTCAGCCATCATTAATAATATTTTGTATCTGTAATAATATATCTGGCATTCACTGAGTATTATCTGGTATCTCATTTTAACAGGGCTGACTTAGATAAATTTACTCATGCTAATTTCGTGTTAATAGAGGTTATTGCAGTTAACCATATATTTAACCTGTTTTTTTGCCATTACATTATCCTTATGAGTCCTGAATGTTTTGTTGTTAGTTTGAGCATTAAACTTTAACTTGTGATTTTACCTAACTCTTTTGTTTTGAACCTGGAACTTTACGGGACAGTAGTGATTTTTAGTAGTCTCACTTAAAGTGTACATTATCTTTCTCTGTTCCGTAACAATATATATATATATATATATATATATATATATATATATATATATATATATATATATATATATATATATACTAGCGGGGCAAAATTTGGGCCCAACTGCAGGACATTTCCAAAAGGTTGCCCGTCTATAGTACCCTCCAGTAAGCTCTGCACAGTATTGAATTTTCGCTCTGGCTGGTATTACTGGCTGGAGGACATTTTCAGACAATACGCTCCGTACTCTAACAGTGTTAGGAGCTAAACAGAACACGTGGCTTCACTGGGAATGTTGGTATGGTGTTTGGTAGGTCTGCGTTGTGAAATAAATACGTGAGGGCGTCGGAGCAAATATTTGTTAATAAAGATATAATATAACGCCTAGAAAATGAAAAAACTCTTTGATAAATGTAATATGTAAGAAAAAGAAAACGTGGAATAAAAAATGGGAACCAGAAAGATTTAAAGAAAATTGAGACTAACGATATACAAGTTTTGACTTAGAGCAAAATAAACAGAGCGAATGTGCACATGTTCAGAAAGAAAGAGCAGCAGAACAAGGTGATAATGAAAATGAGCAAAAAGAGAGTGGAGTGAAAACGGGAGAAAAAACTGAGCTGAGGAACGATAACAAAATGGCAGAGAGATGAGAAAGAATAGATAGACTTGAGAATGAGTGAGAACAAAAAGAGAACACTGTGATAACGGGTGAGAATAAAACACAAAAACGAAAGTCAGGTGAAAGGAGGAAATACTGGAGGAGGAATGAATGAATACAGAGTAGGAAAAGATCACACACAGAAGAGAGATATCGATAGACATATAGATAGATAGATAGACAGACAGACAGGCACATAGACAGACAGACAGACAGAGACAGAGAGAGTCTATACGTGCTGGTGTGTACTGTATGTGTGCGTGTATGGTAATCCTGTGATACTACCAGACATCCCCTACTCCATTTCACCCTTCCCGTGTGCACCCCCTTCATCCCCCTCTACCCCTCCGCCAATGTGCCACTCAGCCTCATATCCATCATCATCCTATGCCCAGTTCCACATAACCTATTAAAACCTAACTTCAGCAAACTATTCTAATCTAATGTAGGTTAACTTAACCTCACCTTTATTAATCTAACCACTCTAACCCAACTAAAACTCAATCAGGCTTAACTAATCTAGTTCAGTATACTCTAACCTCCATAAGCCAAATGTATTCCAGTTTAATCTGCTGTATCCTGAGCTAGCCTACATTAGTCAAACCTAACTCCACCAAACTTAATACAGTATAACCTAACCTAATGTAACCACATCTCACCTTATAGGCATCAAAAATCCACCTAACCTGATGTCACCCAACACAGCCAAACCAACCGTAATGTAACCGAACTTAAACCACGCTCACTTATTCCTCTCTTCTCCTGCAGTATTCTGCAATAACTCTCACCCAACACACCTGCCCATCTTCACACCCTCAATGTAAAGCAGTAAATCGATGAAAGTGAGAGGCACCGGCGGGGCCAAAAATAGGTGGGAGGCGGGGAATGGAAAATGTGGCTTCAATGGATGGAAGAGAGAGAGAGAAAAGGATGAAAAAGAGCGCCTGACGTATGCGAGAGAGAGAGAGAGAGAGAGAGAGAGAGAGACATATATATATCAGGCTCAGACTTTATACAAAGTATGGAGCACACCTCCCGATTTTAGTACACAGTATAGTGTATCCTCGGGTTATCAATACAAATTACCTAAAAATATTAATTACAGGCTTGACGAATAATGCTACTTTGCACTGTATGACATAGCTATTACTTTGAAATAATTGTGCTAACTTACATCTACTGGGATTATTTCTGTAATACATTGGTATATACCTAAGCCTCAATGCTGTGATGTCATCATTAGTACGCTCAAATAATACATGAGAGAGAGAGAGAGAGAGAGAGATCATATAATAGCAAGAATGCGAGAACGAAAGAGCGGAGATATCAGTAGTCAGCGTGGACGGAGCCATATCACCGTTGCTAATTCCCTTAGAATATTCACATTTCACTGCACTGATGCATTCTGATTGACTTGACTGTCACAAATCCACCATGGTTTATTATGGACGAAGTAGTGTTAGTTCTCTTTAAATGAACACAATCTTACGTCATACAGTTCTGTAAAATTTGGTATATTTAATTTAATACTCACGGTGTACTAAGACTGATCTCCAGCTGATTATAATGTTTCGGTGTCAGCTTGACTGGAATATCAATGTAGAATTGTCGCCACCATGACAGAGTTAATATTAATACAAATAATGCTTAGCCTCCAACGGTTCATGCTCAGTTGAATCTAGTCGTGTGTCATTATCAGGAATAGAATACATGAGATGTCTCGACCTGAAAGTGAACTTAGAGTCAAGTCAGTATTTACCGTTTCGGCATGGTGACGACATCACCAGACGATTGTATTCAGCTCAGAAGACACTGCTTCAACTGCTGGGGTTTAATACAGTCTTAGTCAGCAATATTTGATACAGAATTCAACAAAATCGTTGAATAGAATAATCTGATGCTAGAGAGACTGATATGAAAAATACGTTATCATAGCGAAGGAAATAACCAGATCAGTCACAGGATACCGGTTTTTATAGTTTTGTTACCTCCTGACGATTCTGTTCATATTATGAGGGACTTCCAAGCTGAAGAGGAGAGATATGAGCTGCAGGAACACCGTCACCAACAGGTCCTTCCTAAGATGGGTGAAGTTGTCTGGTGTTAATCTGATTAAAATAAAGGGACGCCATCATAGTGAAAGATGTTAAGTCCTGGAGGAGTGTCGGAATGAGAGGCCTCACGCAGCGTTATGTCTGCGGTACACGTGTAATGTTGATGAAATGAACTAGGAAAAATATGTATCATTACTGCAAAGTGTGCTGTTGGGGAATGAAGAACCTTAAGAGTGGGATCTTTCATTATCACAAGGCTATTGAATGACATTGGCAATTTTTAGTTTTGTTTCTTCCAGGTATATCAGAGTACAACATAACCTATAGGACTACATAATAAATAGATAGATAAATAGATAGATAGAGAGACAGATAGAAGCAGGAAGTCAAACGATGAGAAGGTGTTGTGTTTGCGAGAAGCGAGCAGCGCTAAACGCTTACACGGGGGAAAGCTGACGACAGCGGCCAGTAAGATGATTCAGTTAGCTGTCAGCAGTCCTCTCGTGAGAAAGTTCTGTTGCCACGAGGAAGATACGTGACACACACACCCTACTACACGAGATGTGAGGAAAGAGAGTTTAGAAGGAGACAAGCGACCCTATAGAGAGGTCGAGACGGAGATTAGCTTGAGAACAGAGAGAGAGAGAGAGATAGCGAGACAGGGAGGTAGCTACCCAGGACTTATACTATTATACCTGTTTAATATTTCCAAGACAAATAAAGATAGTCCCATACTATTCTTTACCTCTCCCGTCACTACATGACATCTGGTGGGGAAACTACTACAAGATATAAAAGCCGCTCGACCACAAGTCTAACATATACTTCTCTACAATTAACTACAAAGTCTTTATGACATTTGGTGGCACATTCTGGTAGAATCAGGGTACCTGAGACAGTATCAGCTGTGAAAACATCAACACCGACCCCAAACAGAGAACAAAATCGATCGCGACCTGAAATGAGGCAGCCCAAACAAGCAAAGACGCCTAGACCTCGTTCCCACACGCCTTCCTACAGGCAGTTTCATAAGTTTTCGCGCAGCCCGAGTAGGTCTCGCGCTATAAACAACACTTTTTATGGGAAATCACCTCGTAGGTCACAGTCAAGGGATAGGTCCATTCTGTGTCATTACTGTGCAAAACCAGGACACACAAGGTATGAATGCTTTATCAAGGCAAAAGAGGATAATCAAAAGACACAAGGGTTTGGTCCTTACTGTAGGCATCATAGATACCAAGGGCACTGGACTAGTGATTGCAAAACAGTAGAAAAAATTGTGTCTATGTTCAAATCGGGGAAGACCAAGTCATGACAAAAAACGAACAAACATAAAAAAGAACAAGGTTAAACTTCACATAGGAGGCATGTTGGGAAATGAGTGTATCTTGATACCAGCTGTATGTGAGGATCAAAACGTTTCCTTATTTTTAGATACAGGCTCTCCAGTGAACTTAATAACACATGAAGAACTAAATAGAATTCTTAAAAATAAAAAGAAAGTAACTTTTCTGGATGAAGCTGATTTAGAATTAAACACAGTAGATGGTCAAGAGATTACAGTAAAAGGTATGATAAGATTAAATCTCAGTTTCACAGAAACTACAAGACCATTCTCTGCATTGTTCTATATCGTTGAAAACTTAGCAATTAAAGCTCATATGTTACTGGGCTTAAGATCCATGAGAACCGAGAACATAACTATACTCCCACAAATGAATGGAATAGACTTTGATAATGAATTTATAGAGGAAATAACTTCAGAGCCCTCACCGATTAGTAGAAGAGAGCCAAAAAGAATTGGTAATATTAAAGGCTTAAACAAACATACACAAACAGATGAGTGTATAGATCCACTTACACCAGCAACCCCATCCTCCAGAATTAGTGACTCAGATAACAGTACTGATTTATCAATTTTTCCAGCCCATCTCACTAATGATTTGGTTATACCACCTAATTCATACATGAAGGTTACCATAAAGAGCAAATTACGGAATAGTACTGTTCTTGTCTTAGAAGAATTATGTAAAGTAAAAGGATTGTCAGTAGAAAACGCATTATGTCATACGAACGACGAAGGGCTAACTCAGATATTCATTATTAATCACATGAATGGGGAAGTTCAGTTGAAGAAGGGAACTTGCATAGTTAATATTGAAAAATGTTTAGCCCCTGTGAAGGAAATAAATATTGGTGGAGTAACAAGTGAGATAAAATCTACGGATAGAGAAAGAATAAAGAGAATTTAATTCACTCAGGTGAATTTGACGAAGAAAATGATTTGTTAACCCTGCTGGAAACACACAGGGACACCGTAGCCTTGCCCGGAGAACGATTAGGGTGTACTAACTTGATTAATCACATGATTAATGTGCACCCAGAAACACCACCAATTTTCGTACCAGCTTATCGCATACCACACTCCCAACGTACACTTGCAAATCAGTATGTCGATGAAATGTTAAAGCTTGGAATTATTGAGCCTTCAGTTTCTCCGTGGAACGCTCCCCTTTTCTTTGTGCCCAAGAGAAATGGAGAAATGCGTGCGGTAGTAGATTACCGTAAACTAAATAATCACACCATCCCAGACAGATTTCCCATGCCATTGCTGAGTGATGTTCTACAGAATATTGGTCCTGAGAATAATATATTCTCGACCATCGATCTCCTAAACGGATACTATCAGATTCCGGTATCTCAGGAGTCACGTAAATACACTGCCTTTTCAACAAACAGAGGCCATTATCAATATACAAGAATGCCAATGGGACTGAGGACAGCCCCCGGTACGTTCCAGCGTCTTATGAATTACGTATTGTCCGGAATTTTAGGACAAGGAATATTTGTTTATCTTGACGATATTATTATCGCAACGAAGAATATTAAGGATCATCTCAGGAAATTAGACTTACTCTTACAAAAGCTTAGTGATGCTGGATTAAAAATTAAACTTTCTAAATGCAAATTTTGCTTTAAGGAAATAAATTTCTTAGGCCACAAATTAAGCTCTGATGGTATTCACACCACTGATGACAAAATACAGGCAGTGAGAGATTTTCCTGAACCCACTACGACTGACGAAGTTAGACAATTTTTAGGTCTGGCTGGGTACTATAGGTCCTTCGTACCACAGTTCTCTCATATAGCCTTCCCTCTATTCCAACTACTCAAAAAAGATGCTGTATTCCAATGGGAAGAAGAACAAAAAAGGGCATTTAACAATCTAAAAATTAAACTAACGAATGCACCTTGTTTAGCATATCCAGATTACACGAAATCATTTCTTATTTGTACAGACGCATCAGTTAAAGGATTAGGGGCTGTACTGATGCAGGAAGATAAAAGAGGAAAGAATCAACCAATTGCATTTGCCAGCAGACAAACAAGAGGTGCAGAAAAAAATTATAGCACTACAGACTTAGAGGCACTTGCAGTGATTTTTGCATTACAAAAGTTTCGAGATTTGGTATATGGTTACGAAATCCACTTATTCACCGACCATAAACCACTGGTGGGTATGTTTAAAGAAAAACTCCTTTCTGGGAGGAGAGCAAGATGGAAATGTACAGTTGAAAACTACAATGTACAAATACATTATATACAAGGTAAAATGAATATAGTAGCTGACGCATTATCTAGGAACCCGAACACAATTCAAGTCGCGGCGTTAGATCTCAAAGGAAATATCCCAAACCACGAGGATATCGCAAAGGCACAAAGACTTGACCCAGTATGGTCAAAAGTAATATACAAGTTAGAAAGTGGAGATGACATACAATTACCCAAACTGCATGTCCCACTTGAACAATTCACAATGGTCAATAATACATTATACAAAATTAACTCTAAACAACCAAAACGCCAAAGAAATACTAACCAGTTGGTAGTACCTAATGACATGATACCCCAAGTATTACGAATGATACACGACAGCCCACATGCAGGACACCCTGGAAAGGATAAGACATTCAACCAAGCCCAGCTATTATATTACTGGCCTTCATTACGAAGAGATATACACAATCATATAGACAGATGCGAATCATGTGCGAAACACAAAGGATACCCAATCACACCTGCACCGATGGGTAATTACCCAGTACCACATCAGCCATGGGACGTTGTCGCTGTTGATTTACTCAAGATGCCATTATCATACAATAATAACCTATACTTATTCGTAGCAACGGATCATTTTTCCCGTTATGTCATTTTAGCTCCAATTAAAGATAAGACAGCAGAGACAGTAGCAAAGGCAATAACAGATAATGTAATATGTCGCTTTACTACCCCTAAGGTACTAATAAGTGATAATGGAGGAGAATTTAATTCTGAGATCTTACAAGAAATATGTAAACAATACAACATTAAAAAGGTTAACGTTTTGGCCTATCACCCAGCATCGAATGGGTTGGTAGAGAGACAAAATAAAAGGTATTAGATGTGCTACGACACATTCTCAGTGAAAATTATGCAAGCTGGGATGATTGGATTCCCAGAGTAGAGGCCTCCATTAATGGGTCTATAAATAAATCCATTGGTGACACACCACATTTCATTATATATGGCACGGATAAAAAATTACCATATGAGCTCCTAGAAGGTGACAGCATGCCTATATACAATTACGATGATTACTCTAAACTCCGTTTACGTGAATTCCAGGACATACACAAAAGAGTGCAAAAACAATTAACGATGTCCAAGGAAGAAATGACGGAGGCATTTAACAAAAAGGCAAAAGATTCACCTATCAGCTTAGGAGACATTGTTTACGGAGTCATTCATACGAGAGACAATAAATTATCCCCTAAATTTGAGGGCCCATACAGAGTAATTAACATAAAGGCAAACAAAGTTTTAATTAAGTCACTTTCAAGTGGCGAGGAAAAACAAGTTCATATTGACCATTTAAAACGAGTTTCAAGGGAATTATCACATAATTATTCAGCCTCGGATACAACCGAACAGGTGAACGTACCTCAAGAAACCAAGCAAGAACACAACAATGATTACAAAAAGAAATTAAGGTCATATACCAAACAATCGAACATAGGTGCAACTATTCCAATGAAATCTACAGTACATCATTTACGAGAATTAAATATCGATTTAAACTCCTTCTATAAATGAAATAACAGCCAACCGTAACGCACATCATCACTATCATCAACCACAGCTTTATAGGAAATTAATAGATTTTTTTTTTTCGGTAGGTTACGATGAAGGGACTTATGCTATGGATTCTCCTATACATAGTAAGGGTATATGCGCACCTAGACCCCAAGCATATAGTACGACAAGGATGCCTCATAGCTCCAACGGCCACGACTACAATCGTCAAGGATGTCATGAGTACTGAAATAAGTCTAGATTACTTGTATGACTTACCTACTTATATAGAAAGACTTGCGACGCCGATGCGAACTCTGGACTTCAAGATAGGGAATTATGTTTCACAATCACATATCACCAAGGAGGTGGATGAAATGGTGAAGTTAGCGAAATGGAAACTAGAACAGGCGAAGTCAACTATGCTCGTCATGATCCAAGATCTCCCATCTTATGGAACAGAGGTGCTGAGCGACAGGAACAACATCACACGTACTCGCCAAAAGCGCGGTTTGTTCGATCTGGGCGGCGCAATTCTTGGGAACATCTTTGGATTGGCTACAGAGGATGACCTTAAAGAAATAAACAAAAAAATTTAATAAGATAGCTCAGGTACTAACATACCAAGATAAATTCATCACAGGACAGAACTCAGCAATGAAAACAATTGTGAAAAATCTGAAACAAGCAGAAAACGTAGCTCTCGAGAGTATAGATAAAATAAATAACTTGGAGGGTAACGTTACCCTTTTCCAGCACTTCTCCATCATCACAGAACATATTGACACGATTCTACTACAATTAGAGAACACTAGAGATCATTTCAGGGCACTTATGCAAGGAATTTCGAATGCTGGTGATGGCAAGATCACAAATGACTTACTCCCAGTTCATGAGCTACGTCAGATAGTTAGTCAAGGCATACATAAACATAAATTGAAGCCATTGTTCCGCAGTAGGGAATTTATGCAATATTACCCGTACTTGGAAGCAACACTAACACCAACATCAGTGATAGTTCATGTACCATTCATCACGGAAGACCTGTTCACAGTATACCAAATACACCCCTTCCCCTATAGAAACAACAACACTTTAGTCATCATCAACATCAACACAGACACCGAACTCATCATGGTCTCCAAGAGACGAGACACTGTCACTTTCGCAAGTGAGTCAACGATTGAGCGAAAGTGCCGCACATCCTTACATGCTGTTCATCTTTGTCCTGCGTACATTTTCACGTTTCAGCCTACTGATACGGTCCCTTGTGAAATGGCTATCATCAGCAATAACAATATTCATCATCATTGCAACTTCACTTTTGCTCCAGATAAACTTGTACACCATCAACGCATTGGACACTCGCAGTTTTTTTATTTCCCTCATAACACATCAGTTTACATAGTCTGTCCAGATATACCACCATCTCATACATCAGCCTCAGGATTATACATAGCACCAGACTACTGTGCGGTATTTACACCATCCATGTCTACTTTTTCCACCATCAATCACTACGCCATCCTCAATCATACACACAAACATTTCCACCCACTGCCTGATATGGACTTAAACATGAGCACAAGTATTAAGCTGACTTCACCTAAGTTTGAAACTATGCAGCTGATCAATGAAACAATGAAGCCCTGGGAAGATTTGAGTTTGAGTATGTTCAACCCATATTATGTGTATAGCCAAGCACCTTCTGTCTTCATAATTATCTGCATTGTTGTTGCAGTATTGCTGTTGGCCATGCACAGAATGCATGCAAGAATTGCTAATTTGGAGTCATTGTTTAGTGGGGGGATATTTAACATCACAGTTAACCACCCTTAATTAATTTTATATATTTTTTATATATTATTAATTATATATATAAAAAAAAAAAAAAAAAAAAAAATAATAATAATAATAATAATAATAACACAAAGAAGAATGACCCATATATGGCAGACCAGTACCATTATCTTTAAATGAAATATTAGTAACTCTTACAATATTCTTAATTTTAAACTATTTTTATTCTTGCATGTATGCAATTCACTATAATAACCCAAGTACATACTGTATTACAGTTAAATAATTTACTTTAATGCATTTATTCCAATATGTATTCAACTTATTTAAAATGTAATATTACTGAATAATCACTATTTGCTATGCATAATATATGTATACAATATTCATACAATTATGTTACTTTACAATATTATGTATTTCACTTAATTAGCTTATAAGTTCATTATAATGTGTATGTAGTATGTATTAATATATTATAACTATTAAATGTCGATGGTACGTCATTTTCGCGCGGCCGAGCAAATATAGGACTACATAATAAATAGATAGATAAATAGATAGATAGAGAGACAGATAGAAGCAGGAAGTCAAACGATGAGAAGGTGTTGTGTTTGCGTAGAAGCGAGCAGCGCTAAACGCGTACACGGGGGAAAGCTGACGCCAGCGGCCTGTAAGATGATTCAGTTAGCTGTCAGCAGTCCTCTCGTGAGAAAGTTCTTTTGCAACGAGGAAGATACGTGACACACACACCCTACTACACGAGATGTGAGGAAAGAGAGTTTAGAAGGAGACAAGCGACCCTATAGAGAGGTCGAGACGGAGATTAGCTTGAGAACAGAGAGAGAGAGAGAGAGATAGCGAGACAGGGAGGTAGCTACCCAGGACTTATACTATTATACCTGTTTAATATTTCCAAGACAAATAAAGATAGTCCCATACTATTCTTTACCTCTCCCGTCACTACATGACATCTGGTGGGGAAACTACTACAAGATATAAAAGCCGCTCGACCACAAGTCTAACATATACTTCTCTACAATTAACTACAAAGTCTTTATGACAAACCTACGATTGTGAACAACTATGGCCAAATGTGACCTGCTCCTTCAGGCACAAAATTATGAGTTCAAGCTCTCGAACAATCTTTTTCGTGTAAAATTGAGGGTGACAAACTGATATAGATAACTGACTGTCTAGATAAATAGGTAGCTGGATAGAAAGACAAGATCGATCTGTTAATTGACTGGTAAAAAGGTAGATAGGTTGATGGAAAGAAAGTTGTGAGAGGGAGCAGAAGCGTTGTGAGGCGAGGGTAAAGTTGTGTTATACAGGCAGACGGGTGATCATGATGATCCAAAGAAAATATTGAGTTTGGTATACAGAACGAAGTGAGGTTGTACACGGTAAGGGCAAAGTCACCCTGACCGAGCCTACCTCCCTCTTCCAACCTAAACACATCCACACCTCACGTATCCATAAGTAAAACAAAAAGGACGGTACAAGGGAATACAATATCAGACATAATACCATCATACACCCACCGACCCCCACCCAACCCCCCTTCCCCCTCCCCGGTCATTTGTGTAGGGCTGGGGAGATACAACGGGAAAAATGATAACTGTACTGTACATACGGACCCAGAAAACATGCAAGAGCTTAGGATCCTACCAGACACATTCCCCCGAGTTGGCCTCGGTGCAGGATGTGTAAGTCGTGGATTTGAGTCATCCTGTTTAAGATGAGGAAGGCAGAGGACAGCACTCTCGGCAGGAAAGGAGAAAATATACGCGAGGAAACATAGTTTGTTGCCATGCTCCCCGAATTTGATTTGTCTTAGTGGATTTTTTTTTTTTTTCAGAATTACCAATTAGACTAAATATTTGTTCACCATAAAGTTTGGCTGAGTATATTAATTTCTAAAGATACATAAAGATAAACTTGTTTGTCATAGGAAAAAAATTTCACAAAACAGAATAGTTCTGTACATTTTTCCTTTTGAGAAAACTAATTTTTTGCAAACTACAGTTATGCACTAACTATTAATAAAATCTCATATACAGTACCAGCCAGTATAGCGAAAATTTATGAGTTGACATTATTGAAGATTCTTCACCCGTGGGATAAAACTTTATTCAGAATTTCTTTGCACATATATATATATATATATATATATATATATATATATATATATATTTTGCCACAACCGACCATGTATGATTAATATCTCAGTATGAGAGGAAATTATGAATCTACAGAACATAGGTTATGCAAATACTAAAGCACTTTCCTAATGTTCATATAGAAATACCATTGTACAGAATCATCCGGGTCATTTCTCTGGTGAATGTTCCTGTGATGTTGGCGGCAAGCACCGCGGCAATTGGTTCTGGTCATTTGTTTACCCCACAGGCCAGGAATGGAATCTTGCTGCTAAAGGCATGGCTTATGGAACAACTGAACTATTCTATTGCAACTGATGCCAAGTGGTTTAATGCCGGTGGGAGTGAGTAAAGGATTGCCAGAGTTAATATCGTATCCACTTACCCTCTCATAATATTTCAGTCACTGCCGTACGATTATATTCAGTTGTGAATTTGTATACATTAATATCGTCATCATAATACTCATCATGATCGGGAAAACTCTAGTTTTCCGTTCCACATAGCGCCGGATATTTTGTCAGCAAAGAGTGAATAACGGAGCCTAAGAGTGTTAATTATGTTACCGTGTTGACATACTGAACTAATTCTTAAGTTCGGGTTGTTTACCAAGGAGGTCAGGGCGAGACACAGCGGTAAAAACAAAAGTGTGTGGATAGATGGCGCTTTGAAGACTTGCCTTTCCAACAAAACTGGATTTCAGTTATTATACAATATATTCAGAGTTTAGTAAGTTCTTATTTGCCTGTACGTATGCACTATGTGGTCTTCCTTTGCCTGTTACATAACTACGGCAGCTCGGTTCTTGAGTTAGCTGTAAACCGTCATATTAACAGAGCACTGTCACACACGTCAGCCCAGCACCCCTCACACACACACACACACACACACACACAAATATGAACGAATTAAAACACACACACACACACACACACACACACACACACACACACACACACACTACCTTCATCACCATTCCTGCCACAACAATATTTGCATAATTTTAACATCATTGTTAGTGCTTCAGCTGGGCCTGTGTAAATCATTACTACCACCACAATATAGTGAACATCGATACTACAGCACACAAGCTCACCTCTCTCACTACCACCATAATGAGCATCATTATCACCGCTACAGTCACAGTTGCCACAGTCACTATATTCACTATCAAGACTACCACTATCACTAACATTACCTCAGATGCTAATAATACCACTGCTACTAAACTTACCATATCAACCACTACCACAAATACTATAGTCACCATCACTACCATAAATACCACTATCACAACAGTACCTCGGATGCTACTATAAACATCATTACAGCAGCTACCACATCCACCATTACCACAAATACTAGAGTCACCATCACTACCAAGACTACCACTGTTACTAACATTACCTGACCCAACACCACAACGAATAGTCATCATTACTACTACAACTATAGCCATTACTATCACTATCAGAGCGAGTACCATCGTCAGTATCACAATAACCACTATCATTATCATTAACACAGCTACCATTATCACCATCTCTACCTTAGTTACCACTACAACAACTTTCACCATCACTACCAAAGCCACCACTATCACCGTTTGCTTTCTAATTCCGTGTTATTCTTCTTGGCCTTATTCCCAGTCTGGGTTGGTTGGTATTGTGCACCTCCTCCACTGTCTTCTGTCTGCCGTGTCCTCCATCCACTTACCAGATTATCTGGCTTGACATTGTTGCGGAACAGAGAAAGATAATGTACACTTTAAGTGAGAATACTAAAAATCACTACTGTCCCGTAAAGTTCCAGGTTCAAAACAAAAGAGTTAGGTAAAATTACAAGTTAAAGTTTAATGCTAAACTAACAACAAAACATTCAGGACTCATAAGGATAATGTAATGGCAAAAAACAGGTTAAATATATGGTTAACTGCAATAGCCTCTATTAACACGAAATTAGCAAGAGTAAATTTATCTAAGTCAGCCCTGATAAAATGAAAATACACTGGGTAATGCTCAGTTAATGCAAGATAAATTATTACAGATACAAAATATTATTAATGATGACTGACATAAAGAACCTAACATGACTTACAAAAACCTTACTAGGCCCAAGAATTAACCATATGCTACACAGTACAAGAAAAAATGCAATAACAGTTATACTCAAATTACACACAGCTGCTAGATGGTTGGAGACTTCCTGAGCACTCACAATAATAACTGTACAGGGGAGGACAGAGATGTGAACAAAATGAGGAGTAGATCTAAGTGGCAATAATGCAGAGACTGAGCTCATTATATAGGGGCCAGCAGAGCTTGATACAACTTGTAAGAAGGACGCGCAAATGAAGCCATAGGGAACAAAGAGTTGACAATCCTGCTCTGAACAACAGAAAGGACGACTTACTCTACTATAACGGTAGAAGGGGGGGACTGAGGCAGAACACGCTCGTGATCAAACATGCAGCATACTGTGCGTTAAAATTACACAAAGGATGATGAAATCATAGGCTATGTAACAACATGCATCTTTCCATCTGAAGCTTTGTCTTGCTTGGGCCCTCTATCCCCCCATTGACTCCCGTCAGGCCATCTTAACTGGTCACCCACTGTCCGTTGTCAACGTTAAGTGCGTACCAGAGTAATATTGCCTTATTCGTGCGTCACTGCTACTTGGCTTCCACAATTATTCTTAGTTTTCTGTTGATGAGATGTTAAATATCTACTACAATAATATCATTGTTGTCCTAGCCACTGTTGTCTCTCACTTTCTTCTCAGTGCCCACACTTCCAATTCCATGTTGTCTATAATTGATGTGATTTGTGAGAGGGACAACTGGAGGTGAGTACAGTTTACGGACGACAACAGGACTAAGGATCACCCAAGGGCAGGTAAGTATTTTCTGGTTTCTAGTTAGGTTAGCTTAGATGGGGGGAGGGGAATAACACATTTCGGCCATAACACTTAGTCAGTGATAAGAACTCTCAGTTAAGTCTGATAATGTCAGGTAAGATAACCAACTTCAGTAAAGTCACTTCATCAGTCTGAGTTAAGAAGCTTCAGCTAAATTTGTTAATGTTGGGTTTGTTAGGTCAGAGTAGGTTGGGTAGCAGTAGTGGCAACACTGCCTGCACCCGGTGGACTAGGCCTGCCCTGACGTGACCCCTCCTGGCAGGTCAGGTCAGGGCAGGGACACCACTTGAATAAAAACGAGCCACGACGCTACCTCCTGGGTGGTTTGGAAACGCGTCCACACACACACACACACACACACACACACACACACACACAAGTGGGTCGGAAGAAATAACAACTCCTCTAGTTTCATAAGCACAGATGTAAAAAACAGTAGTATACCATCATTACCAGTATTGCCAGATTATATAAACCATTGTCACCCCTGGCAGATATTCGGCGTGGTCGATCTTGATCATTACTATCACTTCCATTGCCTTCAATATTGCTACTGCACCACTGCCATTGCCACCATGATCAGTATCATTATCACAAATACCGTAATCAACACTACCATGGCCACAGTAACCGCTGTCTCTACGGAGCTACGAGTATCACTGTCATTACCACAGCTGTCACTATCACCCGAAATACCATCACTGTCACTGCCACGGCAGCCGTAATCATCACCGCTCCCTTATTTGTCACTATCGGCATTCTTACCACAGCTACAGTTACCATCATCACCACACCACAGGGTCCAACACCTCATCTCTCATCAGTATTGCAGCCACAGCCGTTGCACAGCTCTTTTATCCCTCCTATGAAGGGGGGGCGGAATGCCTACCAAGTGTCCCTCCATGTCGTGTGAGGCGATTACATTTTTTTTTTTTCCTCCGGTCCTTCTTTTCTTCCTGTCCTCTTCTGCTCCTCTGTCCTGCCTTTCTTGTTTCTTCGGGCCTTTATTTTTCCTCTACTCCCGCAGTGCCATATAACCGTATCATGACTTGGTGCAAATTCTTCAATGTTTCTTCCTTCCCTCTACTCCTAGAGTGCCATATAGCCATGTAATGGCTTAGTGCTAATTCTTCACTATTCTCTCCTTCCATCTCTTTCATTCATCCTATACAAGTTCCTTCTTGCATGTGAAAGCCCTTCTGTTCAGATTTCTTACAGTTTAAATGTAGCTGCAAAATACAAAGTCTGTTCGGAAAGTATCAGATCTTAGGCTCTATAAAAAATAAATAACTTACCTTTTCAGCTAGGACTAATCCCCTCTCAAAGTAGGCCCCTTCTGACTTGACACACGTTGCCCAGCATTCTTTCCACTGATTGAAACATTTTTTGAAAAAGTCGGTTTTCGGTATCTCCTGCAGGTGCTTCGTCAGATGCGTCAAGATCTCCGCTCTCGTCTCAAATCGGGAACCCCTCAGCGGAGTTTTGAATATGGGGGTTAACCAAAAATAGCACGGGGCTATGTCCGGTGAGTAGCGAGCCTGCTGGACCTGCGGGATGTTGTGCCTGGGCAAAAATTCACGAGTCAGTTGAGAAGGATTGGCAGGGTCGTTGTCATGCTGCAGCTTCCAACTTTGCAGCTTTCCAAAGTTCTGATCTCTTCCGCCGAAATGAGTCATGAAGACGACAGATAACATTGAGGTAGTAATGTTTATTGAGAGTCTGACCTTCTACTCGTAGTGCATATTCTTGATGCACAGTACCATGGTAGTCGAAAAAAAAATAACATGTTAGTGCATTTCACCTTGCTGCAGACCTGTCGTGCTTTTTTTTGGCCGATGCAACCTTTCATGCTTCCACTGGGATGGCTGTGCTTTGGTTGCTGGGTCGTACACGTACAGCAAAGTCTCATCTGCAGCGATAACAGTCTTCAGGAAGAATGGATCGCGATTTGCACACTCCAACATGTCCTGCAGAACGTTCATCCGAGAGAAGAGATCAATGACGAATGTGACGAAGTACCTACATGAGATACCGAAAACCGACTTTGAAAAATGTTTCAGGCAGTAGAAAGAACGCCGGGCTACGTGAGTCAAGTCAGAATGAGGCGTACTTTTGGGGGGATTTTAGTGTCCTAGCTCAACAGGTTAGCTATTTAATTTTTTAGAACCTACGGTCGGATACTTTTTTTTTTTTTTTTAATAAAATAACAGAGGAAGGAAAAACAAACGAACAAAAAAAAATCCATGCACCAGATTACTGGTGTCCTCTTTTCATAAAATATCTATAACAGTTAGACTTGAACAGCTGTAGGTTGAAGTTTGGAGGGAAACAACTCTGGGGAAGCGAGTTCCAGAGAGATGCAGTTCGGGGAATGAAAGAATTCTGATAGGCAGAAGTTCTGCAGAATGGCTGAGTGACATTCCAGTCATGAGCGCTGCCAGATGCCCGTGTAGCACGATGGAAGGCATGGAGAGGTGGCACAATGGACGCAACTTCGTCTGAGCATTTGCTAAAAAAATATCTGTCAAATAACACAAGGGAGGCAACATTCCTTCTTACTTGTAGGGGAGGTAGTTTGTTAGTAATAGCAGGGTTGTTAATGATTCTAACAGCTTTGTTCTGAATTTTGTCTAGTTGTCTTAATGCAACCTCTCCACATCCATTCCACAAGGGTGAGCAGTATTCAAGCTGAGAACGCACATGACTTATAAATTATAGCTAACTGCTCATCAGTGAAGAAGTTATGGACTCTGTACAATAATCCAAGTTTCTTTGAGGCGGTTTTAGCAAGTGATCTGACATGAGAGGTCCAGCTGACGGCATTATTAAGCGTGACGCCGAGAATTTCAATACTTTTGGAAATGGGAATATTTGTAGCATTGAAGGTAATATACGATTCTAGCAATACCTGTCTATTAGTAAACTGTATATATTTAGTTTTACTAGCATTAAATGAGACAAGGTTATTTTGCCTCCATTCACTGATCGTGGATAAGTCTTGATTTAAAGAGATGGCTGCACTGAGTTGAAAGTTAGAGATATCAGACTTTGTAAATGGATGTCTGAGTGTGAATGAACTATGAAGTGTTGAGTCATCTGCATATGAATGGATGGGATTGTGGGTGAGAGACAAGAGATCCTTAATGTGAACGAGGAACAGAGTTGGTGCCAGAACTGATCCCTGCGGCACGCCGGCGTTAATTGAGTGGAAATTGGAATATACATCATCTACTTTTACTCGAAGGAACAAAAGAGTTTAGTCCATAGCAAGGGAGTTTGGACAGCAGGGAATGGTGCCACACTCTATCGAAAGCTTTAGATATATCCATGGCTACAGCTTGAGTTTCACCATGTAAGTCAACTGATTGATGGATGGTATGAGTCAGGAGATTGAGTACGTCAATGGTGGATCTTTCTTGGCGAAAACCATACTGTCTATCACTAATTAAGTTGTTGGATTCAAGATGTTTAACTATGTGCTTATGAATTATTTGAAAAACCTTACCAAGAGAAGATGTGACAGCTCTTGGTCTGTAATCAGAGGGGTCAGAGGAACTTCCTTTCTTTGGAATTGGGTGGATAGTGGCTTCTTTCCATGAATTAGGGAATGATAAAGTACGGATGCATATTCGGAATAATTTAGAAAGAACAGAGTCAATTTCTGGGGAACACTTTTTCAAAACAATTGGCGGAATTCCGTCTGGGCCTGGAGCTTTGTTGGTAGGTAAATTGTCTAGGATGGATTTCACGTACCATGTCCGTATTTTAAGTGGAACAATTTCGGGAGAGTTAAGTTCTAGTGCTGGGACGTTCTGGCTGGCTTCCTCTAAGGTAGAATTTCTGGCAAATGTACTGGCAAAGATATCTGCTTTCCCACGTGGGTCATTTGTAATGTTGCCATCTGGAGATCTTAGTGGGGGAATGAATGATGACTTGTTAAAGTTATTATTGAAAGAACTGAGAGTTGACCAGAATATTCTATTGTCATCTGGGTTGTTAAGTAGTTTTGATACTTGGTTTTGAAGAAAGTTTGATTTAGCAAGATTTATTACAGTTTTTGCATGGTTTCTAGCAATTTTAAATTGAGAGAGTGATTCAGATGTTTTTGATTTTAAGTAATAGTTATATGCTTATGACTTTCTGAGGAGACCTCGTATACTCCTACTAATAACCTTTATCAATGTTTCCTAGCTTAGCTTTGCACCCTCCCTTGACTGAAACCGTGACTGTCATTTAGTCTGGTTTCACGCCTAACTAGTCTAGTGTCTATGACATTTACGTTGCCTAGCACTGCTCCTCTACAAACACTGCCTCATCTCTCACCATACCAGTCTCAATAACCTAACCAATTTACCTCTCACGTAAAACGTTGTTGCATCGTCGTTTTTCCCTAATTTCTAAATTAAGCCTATTAGCTGACCCGCAAAATTAACAGATCACTTTCTTTTACCATGAGGTCTCTTACAAACTGATTTGAGCACGAGGAGCAGGAGAATCGCTGGGCAGGCGCCTTCTTAATCGGGGCTTGGGAAGGGCAAACGAAAGTACGTCTTCACCTCAGCAGGTCAAAGGTTAGACTGAGGAGAAAGAGATAGTTAGATAAATAGATAGATAGGTTGGTAGGTAGGCAAGGAGAGAGAGAGAGAGAGAGAGAGAGAGAGAGAGAGAGAGAGAGAAAAGAAAAAGAATGTAGTAAATTATGATTTAAAAAGAGGAAACAGTCAGAGCCCGCCCACCAACCACTCTAACGGCTAATTATTCTAATTTGTCCTTTGACCCTCACCTTACACAGATTAGCTTCAGAAGGAATTACTTTCATCTTGCATAACCCTTAACCCTTCCACCAAATGTGGGTTCAATCTGTTTGTCTTGACTGGCTCAGTGACATCGATATTTTAGCTTTTCCTGCGACCTTGACCTTTGCTGGTTCATAAAGTCGAATCTACTTTTACTTGTTTTAACCTGAACCCTTCCAAAAAGCTTAGTCGACCTTGAATGAAAACTGTATGAGTAGAGTGACCCATTCTTGTGACCTTGAGAAGGAGCTCTTGTTCTAAAAATACAGTAAATCAACCATTTATTGTTCTAAAAATATTTTGTTCTTTTTGGGGGGTGATCCTCAACTAAGCCACCAACTCTGATCCAGACCAGATCGAAACTATTTAGTTATTTTGTTCACACACAGACACATGGATTGAACTTGGACTTTGCCCTGTGAACGAGACAACTGACTGAATGATCTCAAAATTATGTGTCCTCATTCTTGTCTAGCCCACAACTCTTCCACCAAGTTTGGTTCAGATCGGATAGGAAATGTTCGACCTAACCTTGCCTTGTGATATTAACCTTTTACCAAGTGCTCTAAAAACATTTGGCTTACTCCTTGGCTAACCCTCGACCCTTCCACTAGATTTGATGGATACAAGCGTTCTGAGTTATTTTGTTAACACACACATATAGGGCTCCAAATGTTACCTTACCCTCTTACCTTGGCCTTTGACATTGTCCACAAAACTGAATCACTTCATTCTTGCCTTATCATCTACGGTTCTCCCAAATTTGGTTTAAAATATATAAAAAATGTGGAAGTTGATTTTGTCAGGTAAGCGTTTGATATAACCCTGTGACCTTGACCGTTGACCTGTTACTCAAAAAAACAGTTGCTTCCCTCATTGTGTGACCCTCATCCCCTCCACCAAGTATGGCTGATATCGGATAAAAACTGAGCTGTTTTATTCACACCCACCCACACACACCCAAACACACACACACACACCCAAACACACACACACACACACACACACACACACACACACACACACACACACACACACACACACACACACACACACACACACAAGTAAAAAGAGAAAACACAAGCCAAAGAAATGAGGCAAAAACGAGGAGGCGAAAGAAAGGATGTGTAGCCAAGGAGGCTAAATTTGTGAGGAAGAGAGAAGGAAGGAGTTACGGGCGAGCTGCGATATGATTTCACAGGGACAGCAAAATTGTGGTAACCAGGAAGAATGGCTGGGAGGAAATGTGGGAAGAAGCAGGAAGAGGGAAGGAGGGGGAAATTCTGGAGCAAGGGAAATGGAGAGGAGAAAGGGAAGAGGAGGAGGAGAAGGAAGAGAAGTAATTGAGGAAAAGAACAAAATTAAATCACCATGATGAAAGGCAAGAGGGAGAAAGACGAAGACAAAACATCTAAGAAAGACAAAAGAAGGAGGAAAGAGGTAAGACAGAAAGTGAGAGAACACAGAGAGACAAAGGAAGCTGGGAATGAGGAAATCGGAGAGGGAAAAAACGAATTAGAAGGAATGAACGGAAAGGAGAAAGCTATGGAGAAGGAGAAAGAGAACAAATAATGAGTAGAGGTAAATAAAAGAGAAGGAGGAGAAGAAGAAGAGGATGACAGAGATGTGAAGAAGAAATAGTAAATAAGAGAGTGAGAGAGGAAGGGTGGTCGGAGAAGCTAAAGAATGTCAAAATAATATAGTGAGGAAGGACAGCAAACAAAGCCAAAGAGGAGAGAAGGTAGACAGGAATAGGAGAAAGCAGGAGGAGATGCACATTGTGTGAAAGAAGAGTGCAAGAAGAAAAGAAGGTAAGAAACCAGCAAGAAACGAAGAGAGAAAAACAAGAAGCGCATGACAGGAATGAAAGAGGAACAGAAAGGAAGATCAAGAGCGAGAAAAAAGATACCGGTGTAAGAGAACATGAACGAGAAGGAAGGGAGACGAAGAGTATGACATTTCCACTGTGAGGGGTTCGGTCCTAAGCTGAGTAAAATGGTTCTGCGGCAGAGGACAAAATACATAATGAAGGGTGCAGCGGGGAAACGTAAGGAATGGAGGGAGAGAACGGCTGTATGAAATGAGATTACGAGGATGAGCTGGTGCGGAGAGAGAGAGAGAGAGAGAGAGAGAGAGAGAGAGAGAGAGAGAGAGAGAGAGAGAGAGAGAGAAGAAATTAATAAAAAAAAAAAGCACAAGAACCAAAGGAAATGAAGGAATATGACAGTACTGAAGGAGGGAAGGGCAAGAGGACAAGGGAGACGGAGCAAGTGAAGCAAAGGAGGAGAGAGGGACGAAGAAAAACCCAGAAGGAATAACGGAGAGAAGTAATTGCGAGGGACGAACGTGGCGAATGAAAGGACACACACACACACACACACACACACACACACACACACACACACACACACACACACACACACACACACACACACACACACACACACACACACACACACACACACACACACACACACACACACACACACACACACACACACACATTTATCGATAGATAGACAGATAGCTGAGAGAATGAGGAAGTAAATAGTGCAATCAAAGAGAGGAGGATATAAAATAGAAGAAAGAGGGAAGAAGGTGGATGAAAGAAGGAAGTGATGAAAGAATTAAATCTTGTAAAAGGAAGTTCAACCAACGAGCAAGGAAAGAAGAAACTACACTGGGAAGAAGGGCAAGGGGGAAGAAGGAGACGAAACTGATTAAGCAAAGGAAATGTGGGAGACGGAACGAGGAAAAGAGAGGGACAAAAATACATAAAGGAAATAAGAAAAAAAGGAAGACAATGTCGTACATGAGACAGAAATGAGAACAAAAGGAGGAAAACAAATCAGGTGTTGCAAAGAGTAATTAGTGTGTAAGAGGGAAAGGAGTGAAGGAAAAAAGAAGGAAGGCACCAAGGAAGATCATATATGAAAGATATGAGGGGAGAGAGAGAGAGAGAGAGAGAGAGAGAGAGAGGATAACCAGATTATGTATCTAGGAATGCAGAGAACAGGAAGGAAAAAGATCAGGTGAAGCAAAAGATGATGGAAGAAGGAAGGGATGAATGGAAGGGTATAGGAGAAAAGGAAGAAACATTTGAAGAAATTAATGAAGGAAAGAAAGTGTAAATGAAGAGAACAGAAAAAGAATGCAGATGAAGGGAGGGAAGGGAGGAGTATGAATGAGCGGCGAATTAAAAAAAGGAAAAATGGGTACGGAATAGACGAGAGAGAGAGAGAGAGAGAGAGATTACTGACTTGGCAATATCGCCAATTTGCTATATTTGGTCTGACACCTATTTTATACAGGTAGAAATCAATCCCAGAAGCCCCGGGTGTAAAGGTGGCGTCACACGGGACACTTTAGCTCGTGGTTTGCCGAGCGCCGAGCATTTGCTGGCGAGCAAATGAACAGTATCATCACACTCAACAACCCAACCGTCTGCCGAACAACGAGCATAATCACCAGCGGCGGCCTAAATTTGAACTGAAATGTTTATTGTTATAAAAGGTACAAAGCGCTAATACAACAAAAGAAGGTGGTGGGTCTTGTCACACCTTCTTCAGCCAATAGTTATATACAGTTAGTGATTGGACATCCGTCGATGTGGCCACACCGTGGTTTTTTTGGGTGTAGCCACAGAGAGAAGTAAATGAACAAACAAAGCTAGAAAATGCGCCAACCGCCTCTGATATGCGGGTGTTAGGTGTTCTTCAGGAACTGCAAAAAACAAATGAATGTATATTGAAGGAATTCTACGTTATATATTGAGAGGGACACTTTTGGGAAGGCTTCCGATGAGTACTTTGGTGGAGGGCGGCCATTTTTCTTGTTTACATCCAAGCTACTTGCTGCTTGTCTGACAAGTTGCTCTCCGTCCAACCGGAGAGCACTAGCCACCAGCCGTTGCTTGCAAGAATGCCCTTCTGGCCAGCAAATGCTCGGCGCTTGGCAAACCGCGAGCGAAAAACTGTCCAGTGTGACGCCACCTTAAGTCAGGTGCATCTTTCAGCACATTTTCTGCATTACCAGCATACAAGAAGGTGGCCAACTCCCTCTGCCTTCCTCAGCGTCAAGTATGCCGTACCTGCCTCTACCCTCACCTCCCCTCGTTGATAAACCCAGCCAGGTGGACAGCAGATATACTGTCATCCTTCACTAATATCACCCACAACTATATATAATCTCCTCCATGCACACCTCCAGGCACATATTATATATCTGTCTATCTACCAGCTTTCTTTCCCTCTACAGTAATTCATATATGAGTATCTATTTATCTATCTATACTTATATATATATATATATATATATATATATATATATATATATATATATATATGTATATACATTTATAGATAGATAGACAGATTGATTGATTGATATACCTTTTTGCAATAAATATATATAAAAGAACCTCGTTGTTTGTTTGTCTGTCCTTCAATCACGCCCAAACCAAAGGCCAGAGACCCCACACTCATATATATTCTGAATCAGGGTGGCCCAAGGATGGTTTTTTGGGGGGGGGTCAAAATTCAGATCTGGGTCATTTGAGGTCACCGGTAAAGTGTTTGCCTTTTTGGCCCGGGCAACGCCGGGTATTACTGTAGCCCAATATTTGGCATGGACAATCACATAACCTCCAGTTCGGACATAGGCTATGTGTGGTTGACCTCCGAGGTCATTTGGGGTCACCGGTAATCGTAAACAAGTGTCCACAAATACTGTGCGTTAGTCTGTGAAAGCTGAAATGGAAAGTTCCTGGACCTCTTATAATCCCTCTTCAAGCGCATAAGAGGTACTGTTGCGAGCAGATGCCTGGAATCCACCTAGTCCACCAACATGTTGGTGTTTTATCTGGCAACAATGGTAGCTGTGAACTTGACCGAGATTCAGTCAACTGTTCGGGCGAAACAAACCCAGTGATAATTTGTCAATGTGTAGTTCTAACTGGTCTCCAATCAACACTATGCAAGTAAACTTATTATACTGATAATGATTAACGTGTCCTACACGTGGTAGAGATATTTATAACCATAGTATAACAACACAGGCATCCAAACAGTGCTGCGTTCATTCATATGTTTATCATCTTGAATGGGTAGTTCCACCCCCATACGTGACGTCACGTGGTGCCTACGTCACAAACCAAGATGGTGATGGAGCTGCACGCTCGGGATACCCGTGTGTCTCATATGAATTAACGCAGCACTGTTTGGATGCCTGTGTTGTAATACAATGGTTATAGATATATCTACCACGTGTATGACACGTTAATCATTATCAGTATAATACGTTTACTTGCGTGGTGTTAATTGGAGACCAGTTAGAACTGCACATTGACAAATTATCACTGGGTTTGTTTTGCCTGAACAGTTGACTGAATCTCGGTCAAGTTCACAGCTACCACTGTTGCCAGATAAAACACCAACATGTTGGTGGACTAGGTGGATTCCAAGCATCTGCCATAACTGTACCACACACCATAACATGTCACCACTTTGGCATGTATGTTCACCGTTCATAATGAATGCATGATAGGACTGTTTCATTCAGAACGGGTGCATTGATATTAGTGTGTGTGTGTGTGTGTGTGTGTGTGTGTGTGTGTGTGTGTGATGAACGTCATCCTGTTGATGGACGTTGATGGCCGGGTGGGTAGGTTACTGGGCTGATGGTCGGGTTGGGTGGAAGGAGTGAACAGGGTGGATGTGTGTTCAGGGCAGGTGTGGTGGGTGTGTGGGTAGGTGGATGAGGGGAATGGGGTGGGGTTGGCTGGTAGGTAGGTACTGTACGTGAGGTGGGCTGATGGGTGGGGTGGGGTGGGTGGATGAGGGGAATGGTGTGGGGAAGGTGGGTGGGTTGGTACATGAAGTGGGCTAGTGGGTAGGTGTGTGAGTTGGGTGCGGGGAATGGGGTGAGGTAGATGGGTGTGCAAGGAGAAAATGGGTACTTAGGGATTAGGTCTATTGAGTTTACAGTTCATGGTAGGGCTACGTCCATGTGGGAAAGTAGTTCCATCAGATGTATGTCCCTGGGGAAATTGACCCAAGCAGGAACATGGGTTAAATGGATAAAAATTGGTCCATGGGGAAAATAGGTTCATGGAAGGAAATAGGTCCCTGTGATGAAATGGGTGCATGGGTAATACAGGTCCAAAGGAGGAAATAGGTCCATGAGTGAACATTGGTCCATGAATACAATGGGTCCAAGGGGCAAAATAGATTTATGGAGGGAGAATAGGCCCATTTGGGAAATATCTCAGTGAGCAAAATATCTCAGTGAGCAAAATATCTCAGTGAGCAAAATATCTCAGTGAGCAAAATATCTCAGTGAGCAAAATATCTCAGTGAGAAAAATATCTTAGTGAGCAAAATATCTCAGTGAGCAAAATATCTCAGTGAGCAAAATATCTCAGTGAGCAAAATATCTCAGTGAGAAAAATATCTTAGTGAGCAAAATATCTCAGTGAGCAAAATATCTCAGTGAGCAAAATATCTCAGTGAGCAAAATATCTCAGTGAGCAAAATATCTCAGTGAGAAAAATATCTTAGTGAGCAAAATATCTCAGTGAGCAAAATATCTCAGTGAGCAAAATATCTCAGTGAGAAAAATATCTTAGTGAGCAAAGATTCATGAAGAAAATCAGTCAATGGGCAAAATAGATCCATAGGGGAAAAGAGGTCCATGAGAAGTGAGGTGTGTGAGGAGGTTCGGTGGAAAAACAGGCCTGTGGAGTGAAACAGGACTCTAAGGGGAAAAACAGGCCTATGGAGTGAAACAGGACTCTAAGGAGAAAACAGGCCTATGGAGTGAAACAGGACTCTAAGGGGAAAAACAGGCCTATGGAGTGAAACAGGACTCTAAGGGGAAAACAGGCCTATGGAGTGAAACAGGACTCTAAGGGGAAAAACAGGTACATGGTGTGAAACAGGACTCTAAGGGGAAAAACAGGCCTATGGAGTGAAACAGGACTCTAAGGAGAAAAACAGGCCTATGGAGTGAAACAGGACTCTAAGGGGAAAACAGGCCTATGGAGTGAAACAGGACTCTAAGGGGAAAAACAGGCCTATGGAGTGAAACAGGACTCTAAGGAGAAAAACAGGTACATGGAGTGAAACAGGACTCTAAGGGGAAAAATAGGCCTATGGAATGAAACAGGACTCTAAGGAGAAAAACAGGCCTATGGAGTGAAACAGGACTCTAAGGAGAAAAACAGGTACATGGAGTGAAACAGGACTCTAAGGGGAAAAACAGGTACATGGAGTGAAACAGGACTCTAAAGGGAAAAACAGGCCTATGGAGTGAAACAGGACTCTAAGGGGAAAAACAGGCCTATGGAGTGAAACAGGACTCTAAGGAGAAAAACAGGTACATGGAGTGAAACAGGACTCTAAGGGGAAAAACAGGTACATGGAGTGAAACAGGACTCTAAGGGGAAAAACAGGCCTATGGAGTGAAACAGGACTCTAAGGGGAAAAACAGGCCTATGGAGTGAAACAGGACTCTAAGGGGACAAACAGGTACATGGAGTGACACAGGACTCTAAGGGGAAAAACAGGTACATGGAGTGAAACAGGACTCTAAGGGGAAAAACAGGTACATGGAGTGAAACAGGACTCTAAGGGGAAAAACAGGTACATGGAGGACAATAGGATCAGGAAGGAAAATATGTCTGTGGGGAAAATTTGTCAATTAGGGATTAGATTCAAAGGAAAAATTAAGTGACTGAGAGGTTGACACCTAGAGGCTGTAGCCGGAGACGGGTTTATGTGCTGGTATAACTATTAACCAATACTCCTACGACAATCCCACCTCTGTGACGGGAATAACCAATACTCCTACGCCAATCCCACCTCTGTGACGGGAATAACCAATACTCCTACGATAATCCCACCTCTGTGACGGAATAACCAATACTCCTACGACAATCCCACCTCTGTGACGGGAATAACCAATACTCCTACGACAATACCACCTCTGTGACGGAATAACCAATACTCCTACGACAATCCCACCTCTGTGACGGAAATAACCAATACTCCTACGACAATCCCACCTCTGTGACAGGGGCAACGGAAGGGGGCGAGACCACGCTTATCAACCCACCCGAGTATCAGTCGTCACACGTAAAATTTCGGTGCACATCGACCCCTTACTGCATAGGTACTTGTCTTAGCTGCCGTACCTGAGGATCAAAAGAACCAACGTGCAAAACATATCAAACAAGGAGAGGCCTACGATACCCCTGTCTCAAGTAGAATAAGATCCCCAGGCCTATCAGGTTCCACAGGCCTAAGTCGCTTCCTAAGTGACGCGCCAAGGTAATCACTAAATGCTAGGGAGGCTGATACGTGCCGGATACCTTAGTTACTAAAATTGTGCTGACGCCTCGACTTGTTGCATCATTTACCATACTTAACGTGACATGTTGTGCACCACACACACACACACACACACACACACACACACACACACACACACATACACACACACAGAACCTGTCTCTCCATCAAATGCTTCTCCTTAATACTGTAAATTCAGCTTCAGTTTCTTTACCCCGTTTCTCAGAACTTAACGATAACCTGTTCTTGCAGCAGCTGCCGCTTCTACACAGCGCAGAACTCACAGCTACGTTTTCCTTCTTGCTTGCCTTTATGCTGATCTCTTTCCATGTTGTGTATATGTATGCAAGTTTTTTTAATGCAAGGAAGAAGGAACCAAAGGCCAGAAGCCCGCAAATCGTTCCTTCCAAGAAAAAAAAGAAAACAATAGCAAAGAGAGCCAAATTCAACATCGTTCATTTCTAGATGCCTGGACACACTGCGTTTGAAAGACTGGCGATCATAGGAAGTAGGAAATACAGACAGGGAGACAGTTCCAGAGTTGACCTGTTGCATAAATGAAAGACTAGAAGTAACGGTTATTTCTTGCATTAGAGAGTTGGACAGAAAAGGGGTGAGAGTTTGTTGCTAGACGGGTGCTATGCGCCCGTCATAGAGGTGGAGGGATGCAAGCAGAGAGTTCAGAGGGGTAGTGGCCATGGAAGTAGTGATAGAAAAGAGATAAAAATGCAACAGTGCGGCGAAGAGACAGAGGTTGAAGTGAGTCAGTAAGAGGAGGAGAGTTAATGAGACGAAAAGCCTTTGATTCCACCGTATTGAGAAGTGATGTACAGTATGTGGGGAGCCTCTCCACACATGAGAGTTGTACTCTACACAGGGGCAAATAAAATCCCTGTATTAGATCAACAACTGTGCAGGGATAAAGAAGATACGGAGTCGGCTTAGCACACCTAATCTCTTGGAAGCAGATTTTACAAGAGATGTAATATGATCTTTCCAATATAAGTCCCGAGTGAATGAAACCCCAAGCATGTCCAAGGATGCTGCAGAACTAAGCTGGATATTATTAAGATGAAGGTTGGAAGAAAAAGTGCAGCTAAACCCTTTTGTAGAGGATTTTGATATTTGTGTTATATATGTACAAAAATACAATGCTCTTTATTACAGAACGCTTTTTTATCATTA
>NC_136980.1:12263902-12511402 GCF_032717465.1 Coenobita brevimanus | reverse complement strand
CAGCACTTTACAGCAAGGTTCTGGAGGGATAGGATAACAGCACTTCACAGCAAGGTACGGCAGGGACAGGTTAACAGCACTTCACAGCAAGGTACGGCACGGACAGGTTAACAGCACTTCACAGCAAGGTTCTGATGGGACAGGTTAACAGCACTTCACAGCAAGGTTCTGTTGGGACAGGTTAACAGCACTTCACAGCAAGGTACGGGAGGGACAGGTTAACAGCACTTTACAGCAAGGTTCTGGAGGGATAGGGTAACAGCACTTCACAGCAAGGTTCTGGAGGGATAGGGTAACAGCACTTCGCAGCAAGGTACGGGAGGGACAGGTTAACAGCACTTCACAGCAAGGTACGGGAGGGACAGGTTAACAGCACTTCACAGCAAGGTACGGGAGGGACAGGTTAACAGCACTTCACAGCAAGGTACGGGAGGGACAGGTTAACAGCACTTCACAGCAAGGTTCTGGAGGGATAGGGTTACAGCACTTCACAGCAAGGTACGGGAGGGACAGGTTAACAGCACTTCACAGCAAGGTTCTGGAGGGATAGGGTAACAGCACTTCGCAGCAAGGTACGGCAGGGACAGGTTAACAGCACTTCACAGCAAGGTACGGCAGGGACAGGTTAACAGCACTTCGCAGCAAGGTACGGGAGGGACAGGTTAACAGCACTTCACTGCAAGGTATGGGAGGGACAGGTTAACAGCACTTTACAGCAAGGTACGGCAGGGACAGGTTAACAGCACTTCACAGCAAGGTTCTGGAGGGATAGGGTAACAGCACTTCGCAGCAAGGTACGGGAGGGACAGGTTAACAGCACTTCACAGCAAGGTTCTGTTGGGACAGGTTAACAGCACTTCACAGCAAGGTTCTGGAGGGATAGGGTAACAGCACTTCGCAGCAAGGTACGGCAGGGACAGGTTAACAGCACTTCACAGCAAGGTACGGCAGGGACAGGTTAACAGCACTTCACAGCAAGGTACGGGAGGGACAGGTTATCAGCACTTCACAGCAAGGTTCTGGAGGGATAGGGTTACAGCACTTCACAGCAAGGTACGGGAGGGACAGGTTAACAGCACTTCACAGCAAGGTTCTGGAGGGATAGGGTAACAGCACTTCGCAGCAAGGTACGGCAGGGACAGGTTAACAGCACTTCACAGCAAGGTACGGCAGGGACAGGTTAACAGCACTTCGCAGCAAGGTACGGGAGGGACAGGTTAACAGCACTTCACAGCAAGGTATGGGAGGGACAGGTTAACAGCACTTTACAGCAAGGTACGGCAGGGACAGGTTAACAGCACTTCACAGCAAGGTTCTGGAGGGATAGGGTAACAGCACTTCGCAGCAAGGTACGGGAGGGACAGGTTAACAGCACTTCACAGCAAGGTTCTGTTGGGACAGGTTAACAGCACTTCACAGCAAGGTCACACAGCTCCCGTTTTTACGCATTCAGAAGGATTATGCATTTCATTTTTTTTTTTTTTTTTTCGAGAACCACCAGATGATTTTAACCAATATAATGATATCGTGAAGTCAGTTGGTTAAAACAATTGACCACTTTATTACTTTGTGTTATTGTGCTTAGGATCTTACAAGGCGACTTTATTCAGCTTGAAAAGGTTATCGTTGAATGAACTGTTTAGCAAGATAACTGGAGCTAAAATTTAGGCATATTTTCTCGAACCATTTATACAGGCTTTAGTTTAGAGCACTTCCCAACAAGGAATATTGCCAATAAAATCTGTATTTCCCAAGGTAAAAGAAAAGAACCTTTGTCCAGTAGATTTTCACTGCCTTTAGTTCACTGTTAACTTCTATCCAGTCAACTTTCATTTCTCTACGAGTCCTCACCACACCTTCCTCCAAGCTTCACCTTCCACCCAGACCTCGCCACTTCACATTGCTAGTTCAGTAATTTTTTTTTTTTTTTTTTAGTGCCGTCTCTAGTACCATTCCAGTTCCCTCCCACTTCACATTCATTTTTCCCCTTCCAGCTCACATCCAGTATACTTCCAGATCCCATTCAGTCAGTCTGCCGGTTCCTTCCAATTAACTTCCCATTTCCATCCACTTAGCAACCCATTCCGTCCCGGTTTACTTCGATTCTCTCCGAGTTAACTTCAGTTCTGTCTCCCAGCCCTCATCCCACCCCACCTTCCCAGCCTCACCTTCCACCCAGTTCCCTGTCGTGGAAGGCTGAGACGGACCAGCTGGTATCGTCGCTGGGCTTGAAGGAATATGACCCGCCCAAGCCAAGAGTAGTGCTGCTGCCCAACCTGGAATGAGAGTGTGAGATAAATATGGGGTAGGCAAGAGAGAGAGATATTTCAGTAACTCGTGTCTTCTTGTCTCTTTGTCTGTCTCCCCTTCTCTCGTTTGTGATGAAATAAGAGAGAACAATAACACGAGTTAGGGAAGAGAGGGATGTCAGTAAATCTTGTCCCCTTGTCACTCTTGTGTATTTCCTGCTTCCTTTGTTTATCATGTAATAAGAGAGGAGAAAAACACGGGTTAAGCAAGTGAGATTTGTTAACCCTTGTCTTCTTGTCTCCGTGTCCCTTCCCAGGCCCCTGCCTCTGAACTCAGCTGAGAATTATTTTTACTTTTCACTCACCGAACCTAAAACCCAAGGTATTTTAGGACACAGCTAAATTTAGGTTAACCTCTTCTGCCCAAAGACGGCTTATTCAATTCGCTCTTGTTACCATCAGCCACCAAATATATTCAACTTAGGAAGGACCTGAATCAGGGAAGGATTTTTTTTTTTTTCAGTTCAAAAAATCTTGTGAGAGAAAGAAAAAAAACAAAACACTAATGATGTCTTTGTGCTGCAAGGGTCAAGGGCCGCTGAAGGAGAATCAGGATCTTTGGGACGGTGGAAACTTTGATGGACATGATAGGGTTTCTACACATGTAGCTTGAAAAATCGGCTTCAGATAGAAGGCATTGGGATCTGGCAAAGCTTGCACGATTATAGTCATTTCACGACAATGAGTTACCAGATTAGGAACAGGTGACATGTGTAGGACAATAAGGAAGAAATGTTAGAGTGCTAGGCACTTGGAATTATCAGTAATAAGATATAACTTTTATCTGTCACACGGAGGTGGTGTAATGCCAGAGAGTCAGTGGAGCAAAAACCATACCTCGTGTACAGTCGGGATCAGAAAATGTGAGATGGAGATAAAATAGATTATATTTTTGTTCAAGTTGCTGTTCCTTTCTGTAATATATCTACGTGTCTTAAACAGTGGATTAAGGCCAATGTCCCATCCTTCAGTGCACGAGCCAAACTACTCTGACTCAACTCATGAATCCTGGTCGAAACAATTCCTACCAGGTAACACAAAGCAATGAAATTCAGCTGAGAGGATGCACAGGGGACAAAATGTATTAATACTGTCTCTGTTAACCCTTTGATGACTGGGAATATTCTAGTATGCTTTTCCAGCTGACGTGAAAGGATTTTATTTCTCAGTGTGAGAGAGTCATAGGAGCCTGAGAGTGTTGAACTTACTTAGGAATACTGGTTCGCTCTCCTCTGAGGGTGCCCGCAAAGGTGTGCGGGTCATTCTTGTGTGTCAAGGTGACGTGGCCGGAGTCACGATGTGCTCTGCAAAATACAAGGTCATCATCATCATCACCATAGTTATGGTTATCATTATTAAGATCAACATAATTATCATCACCACCATCACCATCATCATCATTGTCATCATAATTACGACTATCAGCATCATTATCACCATCATTATCATCAAAGTCATCACCACCTCCATCATCATCAACATTTCAGCTTGCCATGACACTGGGATGTATAGTATACGATTTCGATATAAAAACAAAAAGCAAGAAAAGCAAGAGTTACCAGTTATTTGCTTCGTGAAAATAGTCATACATTCTTCCACACTTTAGCCAAACCTTAGAAATTCTCGCCTCTATCGCAAAGACTCTACCGTCCTTGCATATGCTAAGTAAATATAAAAGGGAACTCTGAATTAAATTTTTTGCACAGAGAGGTACTGAAGCCCACCAAATAAGGTAAATTTATAAGTCACTGCGGTCAAAAGTAGATTCTTGACATATCAGTTCGAGAAGAGATTTAATATACTCCTTACCCTCGACCCAGATCCTCCCTGTTGAAATCTCCCGACACAGTGGTTTGTCTCCTTCTTCTGACCAGTCCTCCTTCAGCCAAGCTTTCCACTGTTGCATCTTCCTCCTCCTGTTCAAGGGACAAGTATGGATCGACCTCAAAGATCAAAGGGATAATATAAACTCTTTAGTCGACATCCAAGCTACAAATTGTACTCCGACACCCTCTGAGTGGACTAGAGGCAGGGTGGAAGCCGTGCCCAGGAGAAGGACCAGGAGGAAGGGTGAGACGGTGAGAGCAAGGGAGGCCTGCATGTTGACTGTCCTCAGTGTCCAGTGAGTGTTATGCCTTGTCCTGTCCAACCCGCCTATATAATGTCTATCCCAGGACGAGCACCAGTACAGGAAAACCCCGGGTACCAACATCATCACCAGTATAAACACACACTTACAAGCATGACAACACTTCAGTTTCCCTCTCGATATATTTTCAGTTTCGTTCATATTTCCAAGATGTTTGTCCGACCTTGGCCTTCGTGTGGTGCGGTGGTGCTGCTCAGGTGGAATTTCCTACGGCAACTCCCGCCTCTTTCCTACTGCCACGCCTGTGTTGTGCGTCACTGGTATTGTTGTGTAACACCAAACGTTTATTGCACCGGATTTGGGGAGCAGGGGTGTAGAAACCATTGTTGTGGCAATTATATGGGTTCCGTTGTATTCATAAATGTATGTGTGTGTGTGTGTGTGTGTGTGTGTGTGTGCGTGCGTTGTTTCTTTTTGTTTCAGACCCTGATATAAGGTCTCCTTTCAATCAGAGATCACTGAAGCTATCAATATATATACTTGGTGGGTTCGGCGTTAGAATGACAAAAAGCATCATGTTTTCCAACTCCCTGACAGAGCACATCACCACTGCACATCCTGCCAAGCCAAGCACCGGGGACCAAACCTGTTCCTCAGTACGTGGTCAGAGCAGAGTCCGACTTTTCTTTTCTATTTTCCTTTTTTCTGTTAACAATCAAAACTGTGGTGTCCAAACTTTTGCTAGTGAAAAATATCTAGCAATTTGTTTCTCGGAACTGAACAAGATCAGATCGGGTAGGAAATTCATGAAACTATTTGATGACGACATAAAACTTCAATATAATAAATCAACTGTGATTAAGGATTCATGGTCAATAAAAACTTAGTGGTAGTAGTGAGCGTTATTAATAATTTCACTACGGCGACATTATTTTACTTTAATTTGTCCTTTCTTCCTTCAACTTTTTAGCGTATTTTTGAACTTGACAGATTACTTATAATATTCTTTAACTTCTGTGCTCTTCGTGGTTTTCCCTGAGCTACACATATCGCCCGGCGGTGGAATGAATATAATAAATAGAACGTACTCTGGTGGAAGGGTTAAATATCGGTGTAAGGAAATCTCTTTAGTGTGATGATATCTTTGATCTAATTCTTGGTACTTTCAGACGGTTCTATTCTGATTTGGGAGAGACAATAGGTTATCAGGGGGTTAATGGAGAATGTTTCCAGTCCCTTCAAAACTAATTCGACTGTTCCATTTTACGATTAGGTGGAAGAGACAAAAATTTTATGAATATGTAGAAATGGAAGGAGGCAAAAAAAAAAAAAAAAAATTGTGATAAGAAATATTAACGGAAAGGGAGACAGTGCTGGAGCCGGAGTGGTCGTTCCAATGGACCCAGAGACGAATCTCGCTGGGGTAGGGAACAATTTAAAGATTTGTATTTCAAGAAACAAAATTTTCCGATCAGCCATAAGACCCGCCATTGTACCAGTCTTGTGCGAGACAGCCTTGGCATGTATATGTTGTATTCAGTTGGGACGGTGGGTGTTACCGCCGAAAGGATGAAATGTCGAGGTGCAAAGTACATAGGGGACTGCTGAACCTTAGGGAACGGGTTGTTAAGCCTATATCCAGAGTCGGACACACACACACACACACACACACACACACACACACACACACACACACACACACACACACACACACACACACACACACACACACACACACACACACACACACACACACACACAAATAAATTAATTACTAGAACTAGAGGGACATTCAGTGGAGCGCATCTCCCCGACAAGGGCAACGTAATTTCCAAACCACTCTTCATAATGGGTTAGGTTTTCTCATCATCGATTAGGATTTCTCAAAAAGTGTTTTTCGGATCCAGAACCTGTAATACTATTCGGATCGGTCCCAAAAGTTAAAAGATTGTTCCCTGGGACATGGGCTATCTACCCACCAAATTTGGTCTAAATCTCTCCTTTAGTTTTTGAGTAATCCTGCTAACAAACAAACAGGGCTGAAAACATTGTCTCCTTGTCTAATAGAATAAAAATAAAATAAAAGGTACTGTACATGGAACGCAGAAAACACTTATAACATGTACCGTCGGAACATCTGATCGGCATCTATACTGCATCTACTTCTTACTAAGCCCATGCCTGTCATTTTCCTCCTTCATGCAGAATACCCAAGAGAATGATTTATGGGCAGAGCAACATATCCATCCTCTCTCTGCTTAGGAATATTATGAAGGAAAGTGAGAAACAGAAATGAAATATTTGGCAAACATTTGTCCCCGATTGTACTAAGAATATGAGAGTGGACAGCCTTGCGGAATGTGTGGAAAAGAAATATTAGACGTAAATGCACGAATATCATCTTCACTAAGTAATCAGGTGGGAAAGATGCATAAAAAACATTAAAAGATGAACGCAGAAAAATTGGGATTTATCTTTGCTAATGAGGCAGATGCGGTGATAAATGTAAACTGTACTAAGAGATATCAGGTAGGGAGTAAACATGAAACGGATTTAATCGTGGACTCGGTACGAAAAAGACTTCATCCTTACTGATAAAGCAGAGGCAGCGGTGCATGTAAACTATAGCCTACTAAACAGAGTAAACGACACACACACACACACACACCACACACACACACACACACACACACACACACACACACACACACACACACACACACACACACACACACACACACACACACACACATTTATCGATAGATAGACAGATAGCTGAGAGAATGAGGAAGTAAATAGTGCAATCAAAGAGAGGAGGATATATAAAAGAAGGAAGAAGGTGGATGAAAGAAGGAAGTGATGAAAGAATTAAATCTTGTAAAAGGAAGTTCAACCAACGAGCAAGGAAAGAAGAAACTACACTGGGAAGAAGGGCAAGGGGGAAGAAGGAGACGAAACTGATTAAGCAAAGGAAATGTGGGAGACGGAACGAGGAAAAGAGAGGGAAAAAAATACATAAAGGAAATAAGAAAAAAAGGAAGACAATGTCGTACATGAGACAGAAATGAGAACAAAAGGAGGAAAACAAATCAGGTGTTGCAAAGAGTAATTAGTGTGTAAGAGGGAAAGGAGTGAAGGAAAAAAGAAGGAAGGCACCAAGGAAGATCATATATGAAAGATATGAGGGGAGAGAGAGAGAGAGAGAGAGAGAGAGAGAGAGGATAACCAAATTATGTATCAAGGAATGCAGAGAAGCGGAAGGAAAAAGATCAGGTGAAGCAAAAGATGATGGAAGAAGGAAGGGATGAATGGAAGGGTATAGGAGAAAAGGAAGAAACATTTGAAGAAATTAATGAAGGAAAGAAAGTGTAAATGAAAAGAACAGAAAAAGAATGCAGATGAAGGGAGGGAAGGGAGGAGTATGAATGAGCGGCGAATTAAAAAAAGGAAAAATGGGTACGGAATAGACGAGAGAGAGAGAGAGAGAGAGATTACTGACTTGGCAATATCGCCAATTTGCTATATTTGGTCTGACACCTATTTTATACAGGTAGAAATCAATCCCAGAAGCCCCGGGTGTAAAGGTGGCGTCACACGGGACACTTTAGCTCGTGGTTTGCCGAGCGCCGAGCATTTGCTGGCGAGCAAATGAACAGTATCATCACACTCAACAACCCAACCGTCTGCCGAACAACGAGCATAATCACCAGCGGCGGCCTAAATTTGAACTGAAATGTTTATTGTTATAAAAGGTACAAAGCGCTAATACAACAAAAGAAGGTGGTGGGTCTTGTCACACCTTCTTCAGCCAATAGTTATATACAGTTAGTGATTGGACATCCGTCGATGTGGCCACACCGTGGTTTTTTTGGGTGTAGCCACAGAGAGAAGTAAATGAACAAACAAAGCTAGAAAATGCGCCAACCGCCTCTGATATGCGGGTGTTAGGTGTTCTTCAGGAACTGCAAAAAACAAATGAATGTATATTGAAGGAATTCTACGTTATATATTGAGAGGGACACTTTTGGGAAGGCTTCCGATGAGTACTTTGGTGGAGGGCGGCCATTTTTCTTGTTTACATCCAAGCTACTTGCTGCTTGTCTGACAAGTTGCTCTCCGTCCAACCGGAGAGCACTAGCCACCAGCCGTTGCTTGCAAGAATGCCCTTCTGGCCAGCAAATGCTCGGCGCTTGGCAAACCGCGAGCGAAAAACTGTCCAGTGTGACGCCACCTTAAGTCAGGTGCATCTTTCAGCACATTTTCTGCATTACCAGCATACAAGAAGGTGGCCAACTCCCTCTGCCTTCCTCAGCGTCAAGTATGCTGTACCTGCCTCTACCCTCACCTCCCCCTCGTTGATAAACCCAGCCAGGTGGACAGCAGATATACTGTCATCCTTCACTAATATCACCCACAACTATATATAATCTCCTCCATGCACACCTCCAGGCACATATTATATATCTGTCTATCTACCAGCTTTCTTTCCCTCTACAGTAATTCATATATGAGTATCTATTTATCTATCTATACGTATATATATATATATATATATATATATATATATATATATATATATATAGATATATATATATATATATATATATATGTATATACATTTATAGATAGATAGACAGATTGATTGATTGATATACCTTTTTGCAATAAATATATATAAAAGAACCTCGTTGTTTGTTTGTCTGTCCTTCAATCACGCCCAAACCAAAGGCCAGAGACCCCACACTCATATATATTCTGAATCAGGGTGGCCCAAGGATGGTTTTAGGGGGTCAAAATTTCAGATCTGGGTCATTTGAGGTCACCGGTAAAGTGTTTGCCTTTTTGGCCCGGGCAACGCCGGGTATTACTGTAGCCCAATATTTGGCATGGACAATCACATAACCTCCAGTTCGGACATAGGCTATGTGTGGTTGACCTCCGAGGTCATTTGGGGTCACCGGTAATCGTAAACAAGTGTCCACAAATACTGTGCGTTAGTCTGTGAAAGCTGAAATGGAAAGTTCCTGGACCTCTTATAATCCCTCTTCAAGCGCATAAGAGGTACTGTTGCGAGCAGATGCCTGGAATCCACCTAGTCCACCAACATGTTGGTGTTTTATCTGGCAACAGTGGTAGCTGTGAACTTGACCGAGATTCAGTCAACTGTTCGGGCGAAACAAACCCAGTGATAATTTGTCAATGTGTAGTTCTAACTGGTCTCCAATCAACACTATGCAAGTAAACTTATTATACTGATAATGATTAACGTGTCCTACACGTGGTAGAGATATTTATAACCATAGTATAACAACACAGGCATCCAAACAGTGCTGCGTTCATTCATATGTTTATCATTTTGAATGGGTAGTTCCACCCCCATACGTGACGTCACGTGGTGCCTACGTCACAAACCAAGATGGTGATGGAGCTGCACGCTCGGGATACCCGTGTGTCTCATATGAATGAACGCAGCACTGTTTGGATGCCTGTGTTGTAATACAATGGTTATAGATATATCTACCACGTGTATGACACGTTAATCATTATCAGTATAATACGTTTACTTGCGTGGTGTTAATTGGAGACCAGTTAGAACTGCACATTGACAAATTATCACTGGGTTTGTTTTGCCTGAACAGTTGACTGAATCTCGGTCAAGTTCACAGCTACCACTGTTGCCAGATAAAACACCAACATGTTGGTGGACTAGGTGGATTCCAAGCATCTGCCCGCAACTGTACCACACACCATAACATGTCACCACTTTGGCATGTATGTTCACCGTTCATAATGAATGCATGATAGGACTGTTTCATTCAGAACGGGTGCATTGATATTAGTGTGTGTGTGTGTGTGTGTGTGTGTGTGTGTGTGTGTGTGTGTGTGTGTGTGTGATGAACGTCATCCTGTTGATGGACGTTGATGGCCGGGTGGGTAGGTTACTGGGCTGATGGTCGGGTTGGGTGGAAGGAGTGAACAGGGTGGATGTGTGTTCAGGGCAGGTGTGGTGGGTGTGTGGGTAGGTGGATGAGGGGAATGGGGTGGGGTTGGCTGGTAGGTAGGTACTGTACGTGAGGTGGGCTGATGGGTGGGGTGGGGTGGGTGGATGAGGGGAATGGTGTGGGGAAGGTGGGTGGGTTGGTACATGAAGTGGGCTAGTGGGTAGGTGTGTGAGTTGGGTGCGGGGAATGGGGTGAGGTAGGTGGGTGTGCAAGGAGAAAATGGGTACTTAGGGATTAGGTCTATTGAGTTTACAGTTCATGGTAGGGCTACGTCCATGTGGGAAAGTAGTTCCATCAGATGTATGTCCCTGGGGAAATTGACCCAAGCAGGAACATGGGTTAAATGGATAAAAATCGGTCCATGGGGAAAATAGGTTCATGGAAGGAAATAGGTCCCTGTGATGAAATGGGTGCATGGGTAATACAGGTCCAAAGGAGGAAATAGGTCCATGAGTGAACATTGGTCCATGAATACAATGGGTCCAAGGGGCAAAATAGATTTATGGAGGGAGAATAGGCCCATTTGGGAAATATCTCAAAGAGCAAAATATCTCAGTGAGCAAAATATCTCAGTGAGCAAAATATCTCAGTGAGCAAAATATCTCAGTGAGAAAAATATCTTAGTGAGCAAAGATTCATGAAGAAAATCAGTCAATGGGCATAATAGATCCATAGGGGAAAAGAGGTCCATGAGAAGTGAGGTGTGTGAGGAGGTTCGGTGGAAAAACAGGCCTATGGAGTGAAACAGGACTCTAAGGGGAAAAACAGGCCTATGGAGTGAAACAGGACTCTAAGGGGAAAACAGGCCTATGGAGTGAAACAGGACTCTAAGGGGAAAACAGGCCTATGGAGTGAAACAGGACGCTAAGGGGAAAAACAGGCCTATGGAGTGAAACAGGACTCTAAGGGGAAAAACAGGTACATGGAGTGAAACAGGACTCTAAGGGGAAAACAGGCCTATGGAGTGAAACAGGACTCTAAGGGGAAAACAGGCCTATGGAGTGAAACAGGACTCTAAGGGGAAAACAGGTACATGAAGTGAAACCAGGCTCTAAGGAGAAAAACAGGCCTATGGAGTGAAACAGGACTCGAAGGGGAAAAACAGGCCTATGGAGTGAAACAGGACTCTAAGGGGAAAAACAGGTACATGGAGTGAAACAGGACTCTAAGGGGAAAAACAGGTACATGGAGTGAAACAGGACTCTAAGGGGAAAAACAGGCCTATGGAGTGAAACAGGACTCTAAGGGGAAAAACAGGCCTATGGAGTGAAACAGGACTCTAAGGAGAAAAACAGGTACATGGAGTGAAACAGGACTCTAAGGGGAAAAACAGGTACATGGAGTGAAACAGGACTCTAAGGGGAAAAACAGGCCTATGGAGTGAAACAGGACTCTAAGGGGAAAAACAGGCCTATGGAGTGAAACAGGACTCTAAGGGGACAAACAGGTACATGGAGTGACACAGGACTCTAAGGGGAAAAACAGGTACATGGAGTGAAACAGGACTCTAAGGGGAAAAACAGGTACATGGAGTGAAACAGGACTCTAAGGGGAAAAACAGGTACATGGAGGACAATAGGATCAGGAAGGAAAATATGTCTGTGGGGAAAATTTGTCAATTAGGGATTAGATTCAAAGGAAAAATTAAGTGACTGAGAGGTTGACACCTAGAGGCTGTAGCCGGAGACGGGTTTATGTGCTGGTATAACTATTAACCAATACTCCTACGACAATCCCACCTCTGTGACGGGAATAACCAATACTCCTACGACAATACCACCTCTGTGACGGGAATAACCAATACTCCTACGACAATCCCACCTCTGTGACGGAATAACCAATACTCCTACGATAATCCCACCTCTGTGACGGAATAACCAATACTCCTACGACAATCCCACCTCTGTGACGGGAATAACCAATACTCCTACGACAATCCCACCTCTGTGACGGAATAACCAATACTCCTACGACAATCCCACCTCTGTGACGGGAATAACCAATACTCCTACGACAATCCCACCTCTGTGACAGGGGCAACGGAAGGGGGCGAGACCACGCTTATCAACCCACCCGAGTATCAGTCGTCACACGTAAAATTTCGGTGCACATCGACCCCTTACTGCATAGGTACTTGTCTTAGCTGCCGTACCTGAGGATCAAAAGAACCAACGTGCAAAACATATCAAACAAGGAGAGGCGCTACGAAACCCCTGTCTCAAGTAGAATAAGATCCCCAGGCCTATCAGGTTCCACAGGCCTAAGTCGCTTCCTAAGTGACGCGCCAAGGTAATCACTAAATGCTAGGGAGGCTGATACGTGCCGGATACCTTAGTTACTAAAATTGTGCTGACGCCTCGACTTGTTGCATCATTTACCATACTTAACGTGACATGTTGTGCACCACACACACACACACACACACACACACACACACACACACACACACACACACACACACATACACACACACAGAACCTGTCTCTCCATCAAATGCTTCTCCTTAATACTGTAAATTCAGCTTCAGTTTCTTTACCCTGTTTCTCAGAACTTAACGATAACCTGTTCTTGCAGCAGCTGCCGCTTCTACACAGCGCAGAACTCACAGCTACGTTTTCCTTCTTGCTTGCCTTTATGCTGATCTCTTTCCATGTTGTGTATATGTATGCAAGTTTTTTTAATGCAAGGAAGAAGGAACCAAAGGCCAGAAGCCCGCAAATCGTTCCTTCCAAGAAAAAAAAGAAAACAATAGCAAAGAGAGCCAAATTCAACATCGTTCATTTCTAGATGCCTGGACACACTGCGTTTGAAAGACTGGCGATCATAGGAAGTAGGAAATACAGACAGGGAGACAGTTCCAGAGTTGACCTGTTGCATAAATGAAAGACTAGAAGTAACGGTTATTTCTTGCATTAGAGAGTTGGACAGAAAAGGGGTGAGAGTTTGTTGCTAGACGGGTGCTATGCGCCCGTCATAGAGGTGGAGGGATGCAAGCAGAGAGTTCAGAGGGGTAGTGGCCATGGAAGTAGTGATAGAAAAGAGATAAAAATGCAACAGTGCGGCGAAGAGACAGAGGTTGAAGTGAGTTAGTAAGAGGAGGAGAGTTAATGAGACGAAAAGCCTTTGATTCCACCGTATTGAGAAGTGATGTACAGTATGTGGGGAGCCTCCCCACACATGAGAGTTGTACTCTACACAGGGGCAAATAAAATCCCTGTATTAGATCAACAACTGTGCAGGGATAAAGAAGATACGGAGTCGGCTTAGCACACCTAATCTCTTGGAAGCAGATTTTACAAGAGATGTAATATGATCTTTCCAATATAAGTCCCGAGTGAATGAAACCCCAAGCATGTCCAAGGATGCTGCAGAACTAAGCTGGATATTATTAAGATGAAGGTTGGAAGAAAAAGTGCAGCTAAACCCTTTTGTAGAGGATTTTGATATTTGTGTTATATATGTACAAAAATACAATGCTCTTTATTACAGAACGCTTTTTTATCATTACATTCAGATATAGTAACCACAGCTAACTGTCAGCAACTTAGAAGATGGCAAGAACTGTTATTGCCGTACAGTTGGTCTTCTCCTCTTCTTGTTCATTGTCTTCTTTCTCTTCTTAAAACTTGTGACTGAAGTTAAGGAAGCCTCTGGATGGTCATGGAAGGAGATATTACAGACTAGCAGTATTTTCATTTCTTATAACATTCCATAAACTGCTGTAGTAATAACATAAATGTCTATGTATATGATAGACTCAACACATTATCATGCCTGCTACCAATTCTATCAATATTCGTATCTGTCTGCTCGTACCCGTATCAGTTAATACATTCCCATTGCAGGACTGAGCTTCTCCGATAGAGAGGTGTAATTGGAGGTAACCCATGTGTGTGTGTGTGTGTGTGTGTGTGTGTGTGTGTGTGTGTGTGTGTGTGTGTGTGTGTGTGTGCGTGCTTGCGACTGTGCGTATGTGTTATGTGTTAATGTACGAGTAGGTGTGTGTATGTGTGCGTTTGTGTGCATGTGCGTTTGTGTGTATGTAAGTGTGTATGTGTGTGTGTGTGTGTGTGTGTGTGTGTGTGTGTGTGTGTGTGTGTGTGTGTGTGTGTGTGTGTGTGTGTGTGTGTGTGTGTGTGTGTGTGTGTGTGTGTGTGTGTGTGTGTGTGTGTGTGTGTGTGTGTGTGTGTGTGTGTGTGTGTGTGTGTGTGTGTGTGTGTGTGTGTAACTACAAATACTTGTTCTATCTCACCTACTGCCGCCTCTGGAAGAGTGACCGGCGCCAATGGAGAGGGAAGTGTCCTTGTCGAAGTTGTAATTGTAGCTACCACTGGCACCAAAGTCATTGCTGCTGCCCAACCTGAGGGGAGCAAAGGCGATTATAGGTGAGCAGTTTAGGGTACAGGGGTTGGGAATTATAGGTGAGCAGTTTAGGGTACAGGGGTTGGGAATTATAGGTGAGCAGTTTAGGGTACAGGGGTTGGGAATTATAGGTGAGCAGTTTAGGGTACAGGGGTTGGGAATTATAGGTGAGCAGTTTAGGGCACTAGGAAAGGTTAGAGGTAGGGGGGGGAGAGAGAGAGAGAGAGAGAGAGAGAGAGACAGACAGACAGAGAGACAGAGACAGACAGACAGAGAGACAGAGACAGACAGACAGACAGACATGTACATAGATAGGCAGATACATATATATAAACAGACAAATAGTTGCATCAATAAAAACTGATAGACAGACAGACCGTCAGAGAGACAAATGGACTGACAGATAGACAAAACCTACCCTGGTACGTTGAGTCGACCAGCTTCCACCGCGCCCGTGAAGGAGTGACGTCCAGTGTTGTGGGTGATGCCAAGACTGCCGCTGTTCTGAGTGAATCTGAAGGTACGGCAGGGACAGGTTAACAACACAGCACAGCAAGGTACGGCAGGGACAGGTTAACAGCACTTCACAGCAAGGTACGGCAGGGACAGGTTAACAGCACAGCACAGCAAGGTACGGCAGGGACAGGTTAACAGCACACCACAGCAAGGTACGGCAGGGACAGGTTAACAGCACACCACAGCAAGGTACGGCAGGGACAGGTTAACAGCACTTTACAGCAAGGTACGGCAGGGACAGGTTAACAGCACTTCACAGCAAGGTACGGCAGGGACAGGTTAACAGCACTTTACAGCAAGGTACGGCAGGGACAGGTTAACAGCACTTCACAGCAAGGTACGGCAGGGACAGGTTAACAGCACTTCACAGCAAGGTACGGCAGGGACAGGTTAACAGCACTTCACAGCAAGGTACGGCAGGGACAGGTTAACAGCACTTCACAGCAAGGTACGGCAGGGACAGGTTAACAGCACTTCACAGCAAGGTACGGCAGGGACAGGTTAACAGCACTTCACAGCAAGGTACGGCAGGGACAGGTTAACAGCACTTCACAGCAAGGTTCTGGAGGGATAGGGTAACAGCACTTTACAGCAAGGTACGGCAGGGACAGGTTAACAGCACTTCACAGCAAGGTACGGCAGGGACAGGTTAACAGCACTTCGCAGCAAGGTACGGGAGGGACAGGTTAACAGCACTTCACAGCAAGGTTCTGGAGGGATAGGGTAACAGCACTTTACAGCAAGGTACGGGAGGGACAGGTTAACAGCACTTCACAGCAAGGTTCTGGAGGGATAGGGTAACAGCACTTCGCAGCAAGGTACGGCAGAGACAGGTTAACAGCACTTCACAGCAAGGTTCTGTTGGGACAGGTTAACAGCACTTCACAGCAAGGTACTGGAGGGACAGGTTAACAGCACTTCGCAGCAAGGTACGGCAGGGACAGGTTAACAGCACTTCACAGCAAGGTACGGCAGGGACAGGTTAACAGCACTTCACAGCAAGGTACGGGAGGGACAGGTTAACAGCACTTCACAGCAAGGTTCTGGAGGGATAGGGTAACAGCACTTCGCAGCAAGGTACGGGAGGGACAGGTTAACAGCACTTCACAGCAAGGTTCTGTTGGGACAGGTTAACAGCACTTCACAGCAAGGTACGGGAGGGACAGGTTAACAGCACTTTACAGCAAGGTACGGCAGGGACAGGTTAACAGCACTTCACAGCAAGGTTCTGGAGGGATAGGGTAACAGCACTTCGCAGCAAGGTACGGGAGGGACAGGTTAACAGCACTTCACAGCAAGGTTCTGTTGGGACAGGTTAACAGCACTTCACAGCAAGGTACGGGAGGGACAGGTTAACAGCACTTCACAGCAAGGTATGGGAGGGACAGGTTAACAGCACTTCACAGCAAGGTACGGGAGGGACAGGTTAACAGCACTTCACAGCAAGGTCACACAGCGCCCGTTTTAACGCATTTAGAAGGATTATGCATTTCATTTTTTTTTTTTTTCGAGAACCACCAGATGATTTTAACCAATATAATGATATCGTGAAGTCAGTTGGTTAAAACAATTGGCCACTTTATTACTTTGTGTTATTGTGCTTAGGATCTTACAAGGCGACTTTATTCAGCTTGAAAAGGTTATCGTTGAATGAACTGTTTAGCAAGATAACTGGAGCTAAAATTTAGGCATATTTTCTCGAACCATTTATACAGGCTTTAGTTTAGAGCACATCCCAACAAGGAATATTGCCAATAAAATCTGTATTTCCCAAGGTAAAAGAAAAGAACCTTTGTCCAGTAGATTTTCAGTGCCTTTAGATCACTGTTAACTTCTATCCAGTCAACTTTCATTTGTCTACGAGTCCTCACCACACCTTCCTCCAAGCTTTACCTTCCACCCAGACCTCGCCCCTTCACATTACTAGTTCAGTAATTTTTTTTTTTTTTTTTTTTTTTAGTGCCGTCTCTAGTACCATTCCAGTTCCCTTCCACTTCACATTCATTTTTCCCCTTCCAGCTCACATCCAGTATACTTCCAGATCCCATTCAGTCAGTTTGCCGGTTCCTTCCAATTAACTTCCCATTTCCATCCACTTAGCAACCCATTCCGTCCCGGTTTACTTCGATTCTCTCCGCGTTAACTTCAGTTCTGTCTCCCAGCCCTCATCCCACCCCACCTTCCCAGCCTCACCTTCCACCCAGTTCCCTGTCGTGGAAGGCTGAGACGGACCAGCTGGTATTGTCGCTGGGCTTGAAGGAATATGACCCGCCCAAGCCCAGAGTAGTGCTGCTGCCCAACCTGGAATGAGAGTGTGAGATAAATATGGGGTAGGCAAGAGAGAGAGATATTTCAGTAACTCGTGTCTTCTTGTCTCTTTGTCTGTCTCCCCTTCTCTCGTTTGTGATGAAATAAGAGAGAACAATAACACGAGTTAGGGAAGAGAGGGATGTCAGTAAATCTTGTCCCCTTGTCACTCTTGTGTATTTCCTGCTTCCTTTGTTTATCATGTAATAAGAGAGGAGAAAAACACGGGTTAAGCAAGTGAGATTTGTTAACCCTTGTCTTCTTGTCTCCGTGTCCCTTCCCAGGCCCCTGCCTCTGAACTCAGCTGAGAATTATTTTTACTTTTCACTCACCGAACCTAAAACCCAAGGTATTTTAGGACACAGCTAAATTTAGGTTAACCTCTTCTGCCCAAAGACGGCTTATTCAATTCGCTCTTGTTACCATCAGCCACCAAATATATTCAACTTAGGAAGGACCTGAATCAGGGAAGGATTTTTTTTTTTTTTTTCAGTTCAAAAAATCTTGTGAGAGAAAGAAAAAAAACAAAACACTAATGATGTCTTTGTGCTGCAAGGGTAAAGGGCCGCTGAAGAAGAATCAGGATCTTTGGGACGGTGGAAGCTTTGATGGACATGATAGGGTTTCTACACATGTAGCTTAAATAATCGGCTTCAGGTAGAAGGCATTGGGGTCTGGCAAAGCTTGCACGATTATAGTCATTTCACGACAATGAGTTACCAGATTAGGAACAGGTGACATGTGTAGGACAATAAGGAAGAAATGTTAGAGTGCTAGGCACTTGGAATTATCAGTAATAAGATATAACTTTTATCTGTCACACGGAGGTGGTGTAATGTCAGAGAGTCAGTGGAGCAAAAACCATACCTCGTGTACAGTCGGGATCAGAAAATGTGAGATGGAGATAAAATAGATTATATTTTTGTTCAAGTTGCTGTTCCTTTCTGTAATATATCTACGTGTCTTAAACAGTGGATTAAGGCCAATGTCCCATCCTTCAGTGCACGAGCCAAACTACTCTGACCCAACTCATGAATCCTTGTCGAAACAATTCCTACCAGGTAACACAAAGCAATGAAATTCAGCTGAGAGGATGCACAGGGAACAAAATGTATTAATACTGTCTCTGTTAACCCTTTGATGACTGGGAATATTCTAGTATGCTTTTCCAGCTAACGTGAAAGGATTTTATTTTTCAGTGTGAGAGAGTCATAGGAGCCTGAGAGTGTTGAACTTACTTAGGAATACTGGTTCGCTCTCCTCTAGGGTGCCCGCAAAGGTGTGCGGGTCATTCTTGTGTGTCAAGGTGACGTGGCCGGAGTCACGATGTGCTCTGCAAAATACAAGGTCATCATCATCATCACCATAGTTATGGTTATCATTATTAAGATCAAAATAATTATCATCACCACCATCATCATCATCGTCATTGTCATCATAATTACGACTATTAGCATCATAATCACCATCATTATTATCAAAGTCATCACCACCTCCATCATCATCAACATTTCAGCTTGCCATGACACTGGGATGTATAGTATACGATTTCGATATAAAAACAAAAAGCAAGAAAAGCAAGAGTTACCAGTTATTTGCTTCGTGAAAATAGTCATACATTCTTCCACACTTTAGCCAAACCTTAGAAATTCTCGCCTCTATCGCAAAGACTCTACCGTCCTTGCATATGCTAAGTAAATATAAAAGGGAACTCTGAATTAAATTTTTTGCACAGAGAGGTACTGAAGCCCACCAAATAAGGTAAATTTATAAGTCACTGCGGTCAAAAGTAGATTCTTGACATATCAGTTCGAGAAGAGATTTAATATACTCCTTACCCTCGACCCAGATCCTCCCTGTTGAAATCTCCCGACACAGTGGTTTGTCTCCTTCTTCTGACCAGTCCTCCTTCAGCCAAGCTTTCCACTGTTGCATCTTCCTCCTCCTGTTCAAGGGACAAGTATGGATCGACCTCAAAGATCACAGGGATAATATAAACTCTTTAGTCGACATCCAAGCTACAAATTGTACTCCGACACCCTCTGAGTGGACTAGAGGCAGGGTGGAAGCCGTGCCCAGGAGGAGGACCAGGAGGAAGGGTGAGACGGTGAGAGCAAGGGAGGCCTGCATGTTGACTGTCCTCAGTGTCCAGTGAGTGTTATGCCTTGTCCTGTCCAACCCGCCTATATAATGTCTATCCCAGGACGAGCACCAGTACAGGAAAACCCCGGGTACCAACATCATCACCAGTATAAACACACACTTACAAGCATGACAACACTTCAGTTTCCCTCTCGATATATTTTCAGTTTCGTTCATATTTCCAAGATGTTTGTCCGACCTTGGCCTTCGTGTGGTGCGGTGGTGCTGCTCAGGTGGAATTTCCTACGGCAACTCCCGCCTCTTTCCTACTGCCACGCCTGTGTTGTGCGTCACTGGTATTGTTGTGTAACACCAAACGTTTATTGCACCGGATTTGGGGAGCAGGGGTGTAGAAACCATTGTTGTGGCAATTATATGGGTTCCGTTGTATTCATAAATGTATGTGTGTGTGTGTGTGTGTGTGTGTGTGTGTGTGTGTGTGTGTGTGTGTGTGTGTGTGTGTGTGTGTGTGTGCGTGCGTTGTTTCTTTTTGTTTCAGACCCTGATATAAGGTCTCCTTTCAATCAGAGATCACTGAAGCTATCAATATATATACTTGGTGGGTTCGGCGTTAGAATGACAAAAAGCATCATGTTTTCCAACTCCCTGACACAGCACATCACCACTGCACATCCTGCCAAGCCAAGCACCGGGGACCAAGCCTGTTCCTCAGTACGTGGTCAGAGCAGAGTCCGACTTTTCTTTTCTATTTTCCTTTTTTCTGTTAACAATCTAAACTGTGGTGTCCAAACTTTTGCTAGTGAAAAATATCTAGCAATTTGTTTCTCGGAACTGAACAAGATCAGATCGGGTAGGAAATTCATGGAACTGTTTGATGACGACATAAAACTTCAATATAATAAATCAACTGTGATTAAGGATTCATGGTCAATAAAAACTTAGTGGTAGTAGTGAGCGTTATTAATAATTTCACTACGGCGACATTATTTTACTTTAATTTGTCCTTTCTTCCTTCAACTTTTTAGCGTATTTTTGAACTTGACAGATTACATATAATATTCTTTAACTTCTTTGCTCTTCGTGGTTTTCCCTGAGCTACACATATCGCCTGGCGGTGGAATGAATATAATAAATAGAACGTACTCTGGTGGAAGGGTTAAATATCGGTGTAAGGAAATCTCTTTAGTGTGATGATATCTTTGATCTAATTCTTGGTACTTTCAGACGGTTCTATTCTGATTTGGGAGAGACAATAGGTTATCAGGGGGTTAATGGAGAATGTTTCCAGTCCCTTCAAAACTAATTCGACTGTTCCATTTTACGATTAGGTGGAAGAGACAAAAATTTTATGAAGATGTAGAAATGGAAGGAGGCAAAAAAAAAAAAAAAAAAATTGTGATAAGAAATATTAACGGAAAGGGAGACAGTGCTGGAGCCGGAGTGGTCGTTCCAATGGACCCAGAGACGAATCTCGCTGGGGTAGGGAACAATTTAAAGATTTGTATTTCAAGAAACAAAATTTTCCGATCAGCCAAAAGACCCGCCATTGTACCAGTCTTGTACGAGACAGCCTTGGCATGTATATGTTGTATTCAGTTGGGACGGTGGGTGTTACCGCCGAAAGGATGAAATGTCGAGGTGCAAAGTACATAGGGGACTGCTGAACCTTAGGGAACGGGTTGTTAAGCCTATATCCAGAGTCGGACACACACACACACACACACACACACACACACACACACACACACACACACACACACACACACACACACACACACACACACACACACACACACACACACACACACACACACAAATAAATTAATTACTAGAACTAGAGGGACATTCAGTGGAGCGCATCTCCCCGACAAGGGCAACGTAATTTCCAAACCACTCTTCATAATGGGTTAGGTTTTCTCATCATCGATTAGGATTTCTCAAAAAGTGTTTTTCGGATCCAGAACCTGTAATACTATTCGGATCGGTCCCAAAAGTTAAAAGATTGTTCCCTGGGACATGGGCTATCTACCCACCAAATTTGGTCTAAATCTCTCCTTTAGTTTTTGAGTAATCCTGCTAACAAACAAACAGGGCTGAAAACATTGTCTCCTTGTCTAATAGAATAAAAATAAAATAAAAGGTACTGTACATGGAACGCAGAAAACACTTATAACATGTACCGTCGGAACATCTGATCGGCATCAATACTGCATCTACTTCTTACTAAGCCCATGCCTGTCATTTTCCTCCTTCATGCAGAATACCCAAGAGAATGATTTATGGGCAGAGCAACATATCCATCCTCTCTCTGCTTAGGAATATTATGAAGGAAAGTGAGAAACAGAAATGAAATATTTGGCAAACATTTGTCCCCGATTGTACTAAGAATATGAGAGTGGACAGCCTTGCGGAATGTGTGGAAAAGAAATATTAGACGTAAATGCACGAATATCATCTTCACTAAGTAATCAGGTGGGAAAGATGCATAAAAAACATTAAAAGATGAACGCAGAAAAATTGGGATTCATCTTTGCTAATGAGGCAGATGCGGTGATAAATGTAAACTGTACTAAGAGATATCAGGTGGGGAGTAAACATGAAACGGATTTAATCGTGGACTCGGTACGAAAAAGACTTCATCCTTACTGATAAAGCAGAGGCAGCGGTGCATGTAAACTATAGCCTACTAAACAGAGTAAACGACACACACACACACACACACACACACACACACACACACACACACACACACACACACACACACACACACACACACACACACACACCTTGTGAAACTGTTGAAAAAGCACTGGACTCGGAATCAATATGGCCCATGATCGAGCCTTCCTGCAGCCACGCCGCTGGTGTAGTTGAAGTGATACGTTCGCCATCATGTGTAGGGCAACGAGCACCGCGCTGAAGGCTTGAGAAGGATTGTTTCCAAGCTCGGCGTGGTAAACATTGGCACACGTACCGGTGGGTGGGTTTGTCCCACTGTGCCTACGCCGCATTCCAGGCTCAAGAATGAGGGTATATTGGATATTTTTATTTGTTTTCACCTGAGAGAGCTGAGTCATTCCCACAGCTTAAATACTACGTTGGTGTTACTTGAAATTCAGTAAGCTTTAGTTATGAAATAGAAATGAGTCTTCATGGCTACTAACTAATCTGACCCTCCAGCAAGGCTACAGTTGGCCATTAATTGAGGTGAAAGGGATTAGGAACCTTTATGGTTTAAATACTAGACAGACTGTTAGACCTCTTCATGAGCAGTCATGGTCAGCCTCATGCCATCCCGAGGAGAGAACAGCAAAGTTAGGATATGTGTAGTGGATGTCACTGAGTACAGGAAACTAATGAACTGAATATTATAGCACACACACACACACACACACACACACACACACACACACACACACACACACACACACACACACACACACACATGCACGCATTCGAATTCACTTTCACTCACACAGTCACATTTACACACTTTTGCTAATCCTCACTCATTCACACGCACGAAGTCTGAATGAGATCAATTTAAATGAGAGAGAGAGAGAGAGAGAGAGAGAGAGAGAGAGAGAGAGAGAGAGAGAGAGAGAGAGAGAGAGAGAGAGAGAGAGAGAGAGAGAGAGAGAGAGGCAGGGGAGGAAATAGAAATATATATAATAGAGACAGTGTGAGAGTAAGAGGGGAAACTCTAATCTTTTCCAACAACATTAAAGATCTTTGTACTCATTTCCAAAAACCTGGTCTAAGCAACGTTTTCGTCTGACGCAACAATACCATCGAGGCAAAGTTGTAGGAAAAGAGGGAAGAGTTGTTTGTTGGAAATTCCACTTCGGCAACGATGCTACGTCACTTCAAGGTCGAATACAATGTCATTGTTGGCTATGGACGTACGTGATGGGGATAATCCCCGTGCTTGTCTGTGTCCCGGGATATATATACTGGTGGGTGGGACAGGTGGAGGCATCACACTCACTGAGCAGTAAGGAGAACCAACATGCAGCGCTCCCTCCTTCTCACCGTCTCTCCCTTCCTCCTGCTCCTACTCCTGGGCACGGCCTCCACCCTGCCTCTAGTCGACTCACAGGATGAAGGAGTCGACGCTGAAATCATCCCAGTAGTCTTTGTAGTCGACCCATACTCGTCCCTTGAACTTGAAGAATCGACAGGAGGAAAGTCTCTAGTGGAAGGAGGTGTGAGGAGAAGGAGACAGACCACTGTGTCAGGAGGCGTCAACAGGGAAGATCTGGGCGGCGGGTAAGGCGCTTGTTTGTGTCTAGGACTGGACATTTATTAGCATAACAAATCATGCTTTTCTGTGTATGTGTGTCATAGTTTGATTACATACAACGAAGCTATATCACATTGACACTTGATCTTGGTGAAAAGCTAAAATCGTGTACGGGAAATCATTCTACTATTGATAGCAATAACTACAAGGATACTGAAATGTGTAGCCTAATACTGTAGCATCACATAGTGTCACCTAATATGACGTTTTGGTTGCCCCCAGCGCTCATCGTGACAGCGGCAACATCAACATCAGCCATAAATCCAACAAACACACAGTCACGGGCGGCCTCTCCGTCGACCGAACCAAGGTCCCAGGGTGAGTCCGCTTACAGGGCTGAGTCCACATCAGTCTTGGCCGCTCCGGATAATAATTCCTACTTTTGTTATGACATGTTCTCGTATCACTAATCATTATTGTACACGCTTTATTCGTGTGTTTATTTGAACCGATGAAAATTTTACTGTCTTGACACAACTTTATTACTTATCTGTTCGTTTCCTCCATATACCATATTTCTTCCCCACCTGCTCACTACCTGTGTCTGTCCGTCTGGCCCCACACAGGCTGGGCAGCAGCAGGAACCTGGGAGTGAACGCAGGCTACGAGTTCAGACCCAACAAGAACACCGCCTTTAACATCGGTGTCTCTCACTCAAGAGGCAGCAGCGGCAGGTGAGTGGAAAAGGAGTTCTTGGAGGCCAGGGATGACTGTGATACAGTATAAAGGACTGTTTTACAATATGGGAAAAGGACTATGGTATCATTTATATACATTAGGACAGATGCTTCGGCAGGAATGTTATACCTTATGGGGAGGAGGCAGTGGTATGTCTATTATATACGCTATGAGTTGAGAGTGTATGATGGAGAGGCTATCCATTGTGGGAAAGGGACTATGGCTTTGCTGTTCTACTTTTGGGAGAGAGAATCATGATAGGACTACAATACTATACATAATGGGAAGGACACTATAATTACTGGATAATCAGTATCATTGGCAAAACGAAACGCACAGACAGCAACCCCAAATAAGGTCGTTGGTCAACCACCGAAAGTGAAATTTCATACTGTTCCGTTAAACACTTCCAATAGTAAATATTCTACAGGAATGTGGTGTGTCTGGGTCGTGAAGTAGCGTAAAGGACTTAGCATTCATTCTGGATGAAGCATACAGTTATCTACGCATAGGTTGTTTAAACTTTCAGAACCCTAACTTTGTCCTTCCATCTTTGTCGTACAGGGCTACCAACTTCGGCGTTGGATTCTCTCACACGTTCGGCAGGCGATAAGGGTGAGGGTGACGGCGACGTACAATAGGTCCCATTGACAGTGGGATTGGGAGAAAGAATGGCCATTATCATTGTATCTCATTTCTTTTTTCATGTCCATTTCTCTCTCTACATCCCTTCTCTCTCACCTGTGCCATATTCCTGGAGTTGTTTTCCAAACCTTGTAACTCTTCGCTGATTCTTCCCAAGACTCAGGTAATAACTGTTTCATCCAAATCCACAAAGATGATTTCCAGTTTTTGTAATCTCTTTATGATTTACCAATTTAGCTGTTATTTTTATACGATGTGTAGGATGAAAAATAAATTATGATGCCCTTGAAATATTTGTTTACATCTCCCTGAAGAAATTTGGAGCTAACTTCATTAGAAATATAACACAATTATACACTGGCATACAGTAGACTTACTTGTAGACGGAGTGATGTAGAAAGAAGTCTCTCTACGGAAAAGATGTATCTATCTATCTAATGCCAGACGCCATAATCCCGTAAGGGGTGGCCATTTGACTGAGTTATTTGTTTTACGGGGAGGGGTACTAAATCTCCACCAACCCACTTGTTGACACGTAGAGACCATGTATGGTTTGGTTATATGGTTACCACCCAGGTTGTAAATGGTTTCTTGACTTACAGGAAACCATTTTTTTTATTTATCCGAGGAAGAAGGAAGCAAGGGCGGTGAGCCTGCAATTATTTTTTTTTCAAAATACAAGAGAGAGCCACATTCAAGACCCGATCATTTCGAGATGCCTGGACACACTGCGTTTGAAAGACTGGAGATCACAGGAAGTAGGAAATACAGACACAGGGAGACAGTTCCAGAGTTGACCTGTTGCATAAATGAAGGACTGGAAGTAACGGTTAACTCTTGCATTAGACAGTTGGACAGAAAAGAGATGAGAGTTTGCTGCTAGACGGGTGCTACGCGCCCGTCGTAGATGTGGAGGAATGCAAGCAGACAGTTCAGAGGAGCAGCGACCATTGAAGTAGCGATAGAAAAGAGATAAAGGTGCAACAGTGCGACGAAGAGACAGAGGTTGAAGGGAGCCAGTAAGAGGGGGAGAGTTAATGAAACGGAAAGTCTTTGACTCCACCCTATTGAGAAGAGCTGTATGTGGGGAGCCTCCCCACACATGAGAGTTGTACTCCACACAGGGGAGGAGAAAACCCCTGTATAGAGTCAACAATTTTGCAGGGGTAAAGAAAGAACGGAGTCGGCTTAGCACACCTAATCTCTTAGAAGCAGATTTTACAAGAGATGTAATATGATCTCTCCAAGAAAAGTCCCAAGTAAATGAAACCCCAAGCTTGTCACTCAATGTAAAACCACCTGTAAAGGAAAGAAAAGCAGTAAGAAGTGAAGGATAGATGGAAGAAATAGGAAGAGAGGAGGGCAGGCATAGAAAAAGAATGATAAAGGCAAAGGAAGAAGCAGGCAGCACTACATCAATTGAGTGGTTGATGGTCGCCACCACCTACCACTACGGAAAAGATGTTGGACTTATATGTCTCTGCAAGAAAGTTCTCATGAAAATTACATGTACCATGGGTATATATTTCATTTTTCCGTTTGACAACGCTAGTCCTGTTATAATACTTTACCATTCCTGTTTGGAGTGTGTTCATATATTTTTTTGCACAGCATCCCAGTGCAGAGAATGGAGAATGAAAGACTGATTAAGAGGGTGTATGTAGGTGAGGTGGAGGGAGAGAGAGGGAGAGGTAGACAGAGGATGAGGTGGAGGGATGGAGTTTAGAGGTATATGAGGGAGGTGGGAGTGAGTCGGGGGGAGGGTAGTCAAATGGTGGGTGAGAGCGACTTGGAGGCGTTTTGTCTACGGCCACCCTTTGCGGGATTAGGGGGTCGGGCTATAGATAGATAGATAGATAGATCCCAGTCACAGACGTCAGTGGCATTATGTAAAATTTGACAGATTCCTTAGTTGCATGTGGTAGGAATAACTCTAAATCGTTTTTAATGGGTGAATGGATCTTAACCTATCGTGAAAGTATGGCTGGACTGTCTATGTCAGGCCCCTGAAGTCAAAAGGGTCGTCATCACAGGCAAATTTAAGACTAGTGAACTTATCCTTATAATCACGAGGATATCGTTAGGTATCCACATCACTGGATTTCCAAGGCTTCTTTATTCACTCGTCCTCCAAACACTTTTCAGCTTGATAACCATTTATTAATTCTTCACCAATTTGCTTCAAACCTGGCACAATTGTTCCTTGGACAAGTACCACCAAACTGTTTCATTGCCACATATGCTTTCCAAGGGGATCAAATCATACAAAACCACATTTAAATCCAGTGTTTTTGTGCATTCATTAATCATCATGGCAGGTTGCAATGAAGTATATCAGTGCACTAGAAATGTGAGAAGACGACTATGTACTCCCTTGAAAATGTTCGACAATCTTAAATATATTCAATCTTTGTTACTACCACCAGATTGTTTTATTCAGCTAAAGAAAGAACCTCGGTAATAACAAGGTTTTTCAAGGATATATCTGACTACTCTCTTTCAAAAACTCCCCACTGACATAAATATTATAGCCATTACATTGCAAGAATTAAAATATATATTGTCACAGCAGGAATGTATTACTAAAATGTGTTCTTTATTCAGTATGCCTCTCAGTGACCAACCATGAGATTTTCCATGAAATTTGTCTCCAAAAAGAACTTGATTCATAATAATATCTCGCATACCACCTGACGAATCACTTGCAACATGGAACACCAAAGCCGATGATCCGTTGATTCTGTCGCGCATGGAACCCACAAGGCAGTGGATGGTTGATTCTCTTGCAACATGGGACTGGTTTGTTAATTATTTTGCAACATGGAACCCTAAATCCGGTGGCTGGTTGATTCTCTGGCAGCACTGAGCCCCAAATCCTGTGGTTGGCTGATTCGCCTTTCTAACTCCCAGGGTCTCAAATTATCCACCACCTCTACCCTCCTTCTCGTCCTCCTTTCATACATTATCTGTTTCTTTTTTCCATCACACTATGAGCAACAGTAGTTTTCATTTTTCCCTGCATCCTGAGACACACATTCATTCTCGCCGCGTCATGTCAGTTCAGATCGGTACAGAAACATTCAGGTCCTGTTAGGCCAGTTCAAGTTCCGTTACGTCTATTCCAGTTCAGTCTGGCTCATTTAGGTGTGTTCAGGTCTTTCATATGAATTCAGGCCAAATCAAGCCAATTCATGCTCTTTCAGAGCCATTCACGTCACTGCCCTCCAGAACTGTTTGCTTGCATCCTTCGCCCATTTCGTCTGTGTAGCAGCACTCGTCTCGTAACGCAGTCTCATCCATTTTACTGTCCAACTCTTTATTGGAAGAGTTAAGTGATGTTCTGTACTTCATATAATGGAAGATGTCATCTCTGGAGCCACCTTCCTCAGTCAGCATTTCCTTCTGTCTATGACACCCTATCTTTTAAAGGCTGTATATCCAGGCATATCGAAATGAAAGTTTGGCTGTATTTTGTTCAGTTTTAACTTTAAGAAAATCTTTTGTAACTTCACATCCTCTGGTTCTTTCTTTTTCCACACACACACACACACACACACACACACACACACACACACACACACACGCACACACATACTCACAAGCATGTTTTTGGTACCTCCAGGCAATTTTACAATGTTCTGGGAATATATCATGTATGGTGAAAGGGGTTGAAAACAATCTTCGTCAGCCCCTTGATAACCAACTTTCTCTCCCCAATCTGAATAAAATCGTCTGAAAGCAGCAGGAATAAGATACAAAATATTTCTGAAGAGATTACCTATGCCGATTTTTAACCCTTCCACCAGAGTACTCCTGCGTTCTATTTACTTTATTCATTCCACAGTCAGATGACTACATCTCACAAAGGGAAAACCACCAACAGGAAAGAAACTGAAGAATATTATGCTTAATTTGTCAAGCTCAAAAGTTCGCTAAAAACTGAAGAAAGAAAGGAAGAATGAAAAGAAAATGACGCCATCGTATTCCATAACAACTCTACTACCACTGAGTTTTTATTGACCAAGAATCCTTAATCACATTTAACTTTTTGATACTGTACTTATATATGTCGTCATCAAACGGTTCTGTGAATTCCTTACCCGACCTGGTCTTGTTCAGTTCCCTACAACAAATTGCTTAATCTTCTTCACCAGCAAAAGTTTGGTCACCGTACTCATAGTTTTGAAGTTAAAAAAGTAAAAGAAAAGCCAGACTCTGCTCGGAACCGCCTTCTCAGGAACATGGTTGGTCCCCGGTGCATGGCTTGGCAGGATGTGCAGTGGTGATGTGCTCTGTCAAGGAATAGGAAGAGATGATGTTTTTGTGTCATTCTATTGCCGAGCCTTCTAAGTATGTATTGGCAACGGATATAGCTTCAATGATCTCTGAATAATGGGAGACCTTATAGCAGCATCTAAAACAAAGAATAACAGTACACACACACACACACACACACACACACACACACACACACACACACACACACACACACACACACACACACATGTACACGGGTATTTTATTGACAAAAAAATGTATAATACAGAATGAATCATACATAAATAGTTTTGGCATTCCACACAAAATTTTTTGTCCAGCAATATATGCAATTCCATTCCTTCATGAGAGAGGACAACTTAATAGAATTTTACTCGGTATCCTAAAAAACGACGACTCACACTTCTCGTACATACACAAGTCTCACCATATCACTATGTTTAAACTGCCAGTACATAAGAAGTCCTTATACATTTACAAACATATGTAAAGCACATGCAAGAAAAAAGTATTTGTACATGCTCATTCAACACATGAATTCATATGCATACACTACACTGATAAAATAAATAACTCATATGTGCATACTTACAAATATGAATATAAATATCCCAAGTGTGTGTGCAAATTAACCAGATAACACATATAAAATACTGTAAAAGAGTTCTGCTTGTTATTATACATTCAAATTAATTTATATGCAGACTAAACCACTATCTAGTTATGTTGAAGTTAACTTGTTGCATCATATTTACTTATACATGTGCAAAACATTATTAATAAAGTCACATAGGTCTCCAGGATTATCATCCACATTTAACTGACTCATCATGGAAGAAGAGTCCAACACTGAGAACCTACTACGACAGTCAGTAGACAGTGGACATTCTAACAGAACGTCTTTGATCTTGAATTTCTGTTCCGTCACACACACACACACACACACACACACACACACACACACACACACACACAAGTCGAGAAGCTGTGACTAAGACACTGAACTCGGAATCAAAATGCCCGTGATCAAGCCTGTAGCTAGCAATGCTGCTGATGTGAGGGAGGTGATAATCTCCCCTACCAAGTGTACCACAAGGAGCACCGCGCTAAAGACCAGAGAAGATTAATTTGTTTCCAAGCTGGGCCGAGGGCCTGGCTGGGCGCAGTAAACATTAGTAGGTGGATCTGTCCCATTGTGCCAACGCCGCACTCCCGGCTTAGCGATGAGGGTATATTGGATTCGCTTTCGTCTGAGAGAACTGAGTCATTCCAAAAGCTTAAATACTACATAGGGGTTACTTGAAATTCAGTAAGCCATAGTTACGAAGTAAGAATGAGTCTCCTTGGTTACTAGCTAATCCGACCCTCCGGCAAGGCTACACTTGGCCATCAACTGAGCTGAAAGGCGTTAGGGACCTTTATCAGTTTAAATATTGGATGGGATGTCAGACCATTTCATTAGCCGTCATGATAAGCTCAATGCCATCCTAAGGTTAGAACATTTATGTTTGGATATATGTAGTGTGTGTCATTGAGTACAGTGAATAAATAAACTGAAAATTACGGCACACACACACACACACACACACACACACACACACACACACACACACACACACACACACACACACACACACACACACACACACACACTCGAATTCACTTTCAATCCTACTCTCTCTCTCTCCTTCATAGTCTCACACACTTTCGCTAATCCTCACTTGTTCGCACTCACTCACTGTGACTGAGATGATTTTAAATGAAGGAGAGAGAGAGAGAGAGAGAGAGAGAGGGTGGGGGGAATTCTAATCTTTTCCAACAACATTAAAGATCTTTGTACTCATTTCCAAAAACCTGGTCTAGGCAACGTTTTCGTCTGACGCAACAATACCATCGAGGCAAAGTTGTAGGAAAAGAGGGAAGAGTTGTTTGTTGGAAATTCCACTTCGGCAACGATGCTACGTCACTTCAAGGTCGAATACAATGTCATTGTTGGCTATGGACATACGTGATGGGGATAATCCCCGTGCTTGTCTGTGTCCCGGGATATATATACTGGTGGGTGGGACAGGTGGAGGCATCACACTCACTGAGCAGTAAGGACAACCAACATGCAGCGCTCCCTCGTTCTCACCGTCTCTCCCTTCCTCCTGCTCCTACTCCTGGGCACGGCCTCCACCCTGCCTCAAGTCGACTCACAGGATGAAGGAGTCGACGCTGAAATCATCCCAGTAGTCTTTGTAGTCGACCCATACTCGTCCCTTGAACTTGAAGAATCGACAGGAGGAAAGTCTCTAGAGGAAGGAGGTGTGAGGAGAAGGAGACAGACCACTGTGTCAGGAGACGTCAACAGGGAAGATCTGGGTGGCGGGTAAGGCGTCTGTTTGTGTCAAGTACTGAACAGTTATTAGCAGTACTAAATCATGCTTTTTTGTGCGTCATGGTTTGATTACATACAACGAAGCTATATCACATTGACACTTGATCTTGGTGAAATTAGTTTTCATTTAGTCGCTAAAATCGTATGCAGGAAATTTTTCTACTATTAATAGCAGTAACTACAAGGATACTGAAATGTGTAGCCTAATACTGTAGCATCACATAGTGTCACCTAATATGACGTTTTGGTTGCCCCCAGCGCTCATCGTGACAGCGGCAACATCAACATCAGCCATAAATCCAACAAACACACAGTCACGGGCGGCCTCTCCGTCGACCGAACCAAGGTCCCAGGGTGAGTCCGCTTACAGGGCTGAGTCCACATCAGTCTTGGCCGCTCCGGATAATAATTCCTACTTTTGTTATGACATGTTCTCGTATCACTAATCATTATTGTACACGCTTTATTCGTGTGTTTATTTGAACCGATGAAAATTTTACTGTCTTGACACAACTTTATTACTTATCTGTTCGTTTCCTCCATATACCATATTTCTTCCCCACCTGCTCACTACCTGTGTCTGTCCGTCTGGCCCCACACAGGCTGGGCAGCAGCAGGAACCTGGGAGTGAACGCAGGCTACGAGTTCAGACCCAACAAGAACACCGCCTTTAACATCGGTGTCTCTCACTCAAGAGGCAGCAGCGGCAGGTGAGTGGAAAAGGAGTTCTTGGAGGCCAGGGATGACTGTGATACAGTATAAAGGACTGTTTTACAATATGGGAAAAGGACTATGGTATCATTTATATACATTAGGACAGATGCTTCGGCAGGAATGTTATACCTTATGGGGAGGAGGCAGTGGTATGTCTATTATATACGCTATGAGTTGAGAGTGTATGATGGAGAGGCTATCCATTGTGGGAAAGGGACTATGGCTTTGCTGTTCTACTTTTGGGAGAGAGAATCATGATAGGACTACAATACTATACATAATGGGAAGGACACTATAATTACTGGATAATCAGTATCATTGGCAAAACGAAACGCACAGACAGCAACCCCAAATAAGGTCGTTGGTCAACCACCGAAAGTGAAATTTCATACTGTTCCGTTAAACACTTCCAATAGTAAATATTCTACAGGAATGTGGTGTGTCTGGGTCGTGAAGTAGCGTAAAGGACTTAGCATTCATTCTGGATGAAGCATACAGTTATCTACGCATAGGTTGTTTAAACTTTCAGAACCCTAACTTTGTCCTTCCATCTTTGTCGTACAGGGCTACCAACTTCGGCGTTGGATTCTCTCACACGTTCGGCAGGCGATAAGGGTGAGGGTGACGGCGACGTACAATAGGTCCCATTGACAGTGGGATTGGGAGAAAGAATGGCCATTATCATTGTATCTCATTTCTTTTTTCATGTCCATTTCTCTCTCTACATCCCTTCTCTCTCACCTGTGCCATATTCCTAGAGTTGTTTTCCAAACCTTGTAACTCTTCGCTGATTCTTCCCAAGACTCAGGTAATAACTGTTTCATCCAAATCCACGAAGGTGATTTCCAGTTTTTGTAATCTCTTTATGATTTACCAATTTAGCTGTTATTTCTATAAGATGTGTAGGATGAAAAATAAATTATGATGCCCTTGAAATATTTGTTTACATCTCCCTGAAGAAATCTGGAGCTAACTTCATTAGAAATTGAACGCAATTATAGACCTGCATACAGTAGGTTTACTTGTAGATGTAGATGTAGAAAGAAGTCTCTCTACAGAAAAGATGCTGGAATTATATGTCTCTGCAAGAAAGTTCTCATGAAAATTACATGTACCATGGGTATGTGTTTCATTTTTCCATCTGACAACGATAGTCCTGTTATAATACATTACCATTCCTGTTTGGAGTGTGTTCATATATTTTTTGCTCAACATCACAGTAACAAATGTCAGTGGTATTATATAAAATTTGACAGATTCCTTAGTCGTATGTGGTAGGAATAACTCGAAATCCTTTTTAATGGGTGAATGGATCTTAACCCATCGTGGATGTATGGCTGGACTGTCTATGTCAGGCCCCTGAAGTCAAAAGGGTCAGTCAACATAGGCAATATTAAGACTAGTGAACTTATCCTTATTTTCAAGATAATATCGTTATCTATCCACATCACTGGATTTGCAAGGCTTCGGATTGATATAATTTCTTTATTAATTCTTCACCAATTTGCCTCAAACCTGGCACAGTTATTCCTTGGACAAGTACCACCAGATAACTGTTTCATTGTCACGTAGGCTTTCTAAGAGAATCAAATCATACAAAACCACATTTAAATCCAGTGTTTTTGTACATTCATTAATCATCAAGGCAGGTTGCAATGAAGTATATCAGTGCACTAGAAATGTGAGAAGACGACTATGTACTCCCTTGATAATGTTCGACAATCATAAATAAATTCAATCTTTGTTACTACCACCAGATTGTTTTATTAGCTAAAGAAAGTACCTCAGTAATAACAAGGATTTTCAAGGATATATCTGACTACGTTATTTCGAAAACTCACAGCCGACCTAAACATTATACCCATGACACTCCAAGAATTAAAATATATAGTTTCAAAGCAGTACAATTCTCATGTGCTGGGAGGCTTCCCACATACAGCTCTTCTCAATAGGTTGGAGTCAAAGGCTTTTCGTCTCATTAACTCTCCTCCTCTTACTGGCTCCCTTCAACCTCTCTCTTCACAGCACTGCTGCATCTTTATCTCTTTCCTATCGCTACTTGAATAATCACTTCTCCTCTGAACCGTCTGCTTGTATTCCTCCACCTCTACGACGGGCGCTAGCACCCGTATAGCAGCAAACTCTCATCCCTTTTCTGTCCAAATCTCTAATGCAAGAGTTAACCGTTACTCCCAATCCTTCACCTATGCAACAGGTCAACTTTGGAACTGTCTTCCTCTGTTTGTATTTCCTGCCAGCTATGACCTCCAGTCTTTCAAACGCAGTGTGTCCAGGCATCTCGAAATGATCGGATCTTGAATTTGGCTCTCTCTTGTATTTTGTTTTTCTCTTGGAAGGAACAGTTATTGCGGGCTCGTGGCCTTTGGTTCCGTCTTCCTAGCATTAAAAAAATAAAATGTGCTCTTTATTCAGTATGCCTCTAGTAACCAATCATGAGATTTTCCATGAAATTTGTCACCCAAAAGAACTTGATTCATAATAATATCTCGCATACCACCTGACGAATCACTTGCAACATGGAACACCAAAGCCGGTGATCCGTTGATTCTGTCGCGCATGGAACCCACAAGGCAGTGGATGGTTGATTCTCTTGCAACATGGGACTGGTTTGTTAATTATTTTGCAACATGGAACCCTAAATCCGGTGGCTGGTTGATTCTCTTGCAGCACTGAGCCCCAAATCCTGTGGTTGGCTGATTCGCCTTTCTAACTCCCAGGGTCTCAAATTATCCACCATCTCTACCCTCCTTCTCGTCCTCCTTTCAGACATTATCTGTTTCTTTTTTCCATCACACTATGAGCAACAGTAGTTTTCATTTTTCCCTGCATCCTGAGACACACATTCATTCTCGCCGCGTCATGTCAGTTCAGGTCGGTACAGAAACATTCAGGTCCTGTTAGGCCAGTTCAAGTTCCGTTACGTCTATTCCAGTTCAGTCTGGCTCATTTAGGTGTGTTAAGGTCTTTCATATGAATTCAGGCCAAATCAAGCCAATTCATGCTCTTTCAGAGCCATTTAGGTCACTGTTTTATAGAGCTGTCTACTTACATCCTTCCTCCATTATGTCGCGTGGTTCGCACCACCCGGCTAGTTATGCACAGTATATATATATATATATATATATATATATATATATATATATATATATATATATATATATATATATACCTGTATGAGATAGAAATGGTAATTTGATGACTAAAGATTTGGATATAAAAGGAAGGTGGAAAGAGCACTTTGAATCTGTTCTAAATAGACCAATCCCAGCTGAAGAGGACATTTTGCCAGCCGAGAGAGATTTGCAGATAGAAACAGGGGATATAACCTTGGAAGAGGTAGCAAAATCTATAAAGGAGTTAAAGAATTTTAAGGCTCCAGGTGAGGATGGAATATTCCCTGAAATGCTTAAGATGGAAAATGACGAGTTGATGAATGCGCTTTTGAAACTTTTTAATGTGGCTTGGGATAATGGTGGAATTCCAGAAGAGTGGAAAAATGGAGTGATTATAAAAATACAAAAAAGGGAGATTTAAGTGTTTGTGGCAATTGGAGGGGGATAACTTTGACACCTGTATTTGCAAAAGTCTTTTCCAAAATCTTGTTGAACAGAATAGAGCCGGTAATTGATAAAATTTTAAGAGAAGAACAAGCGGGATTTAGAAAGGGTCGAGGTTGTAATGATCAGATTTTTATTGTAAGGCATCTAATGCAACAAGCAAATGAGATGAAAATGCCACTTAGTATGTGTTTTGTGGATTTTGAAAAGGCGTTTGATAGTGTTTCGCGCGGAGCCATGTTGAAAATTTTGAGATTCTATGGTATGCCAGAAAAGTTTGTAAATATTATTAGAAGTCTACATGAAGGTACTTTTTGTAAGGTAATGGTGGGTGGTTCTTTGATCCATTTCAAGTTAGGTCAGGAGTGATTCAAGGAGGAGTTCTTTCGCCATTGTTGTTTGTTTTGGTTATGGATTATGTTATGAAAAAGGTTGCAAGGAGAACAGGTGCAGGAATTAACTGGAAAGAAAATAAGAAGCTGATGGATTTGGACTATGCTGATGATATTGTGCTTATTTGCGGAAGTATTTACGAGATGCAGAGGGTGCTTGATTGTCTGGTGGAGGAAGGAGAAAAAGTGGGATTGGTAATAAATTGTGGAAAGACTGAAATTATTAATATGAACGTGGAGAACCAAATCGATTGTGTAATTGGGAATAATGTGGTGAAGAATGTAGAAAACTTTAAATATCTGGGAACGATTGTATCATCTAATGGATCATTAAACAATGAAATTGAGGAGAGGATTAGACAGGCTTGGCGAGCTGTTGGAATGTTGAAATCTGTTTGGAATAATAATATGCTTTCGGTACATACTAAAGTGAAAATTTACAAGTCCATGGTTAGACCAATTTTAATTTACGGCCATGAGTCATGGTACAGTACAATTGCAACAGATCAGAAAGTATTAGGATTTGAGAATAAAATACTGAGAAGGATTCTTGGGGTAAAGTGGCAAGACAGAGTTACAAATGCAAGAGTAAGGGATATTACGAGAGTAGAACCAGTTAATGAATATGTGAGACTGTCTCGCTGGAAGTGGCTGGGGCACATATACAGAAAAGAAGGTAGTTTAATACAGGATGTGCCAGAGTGGACTGCTAGAGGAAGAAGAGGTAGAGGTAGGCCGAGGGAAACCTGGTTAAGGACAATAAAAAACGAAGCAGGAGAGGAGTGCTAGTGCGACCTGAAGGAGATGGCAAGAGACAAATATTGGTGAAGAGAGTTCATTGAGGCCCTATGCATCCCGTGGGGTGCCACAGGAAGTGATTGATTGATTGATTGATTGATATAAATATATATATATATATATATATATATATATATATATATATATATATATATATATATATATATATATATATATATATATATATATAAATATATATATATAAATATATATATATGCAAGTATGTGTGTGTGTGTGAGAGAGAGCTATATAGTTACATAAATCGACAGCCAGCACAATCCAGCCACATCCATTCAGGTCAGCTTAGATCCTGTCTAGCCATTGTAGTTCGTTTCAGCCATGCTTCACTGAAGTACATCAGCCGAGGATTGCTTCAATGAGTTAGATCGTTTCAGGTACTTTTAGGTCACTTCGCCTCGCAGCCCACCTAGATCAATAATTATCGTGTCATACGATGTTTATAAGTGCGTGTGCTAAAAATCAGGGAAAATAGCTATAACGTGTTTGAGAAGTGACACTTCAGGTATTTCAGCACTGATGGAGTGGGAAATGATGAGGGGGCAGGCTGGGTCGTGATGGCTCTGGTTGGAGAGCCATGACGGGATAGCACAGCTTGTGAAAATGGGCGTTACAACTGAGCTGGTAGTTGAAGCATTATTATCTGGGATATGCTATTTAACAGCTTAGTAGAAATAGAGGTGTGGGGAGGGAGCGGCCAGGATGGGCTGGGATGGATGGCAGTGAGTGTTCGTGCATGCCTTGATGAGAATCGAGTGGATCCTCACTAGATCTTTGTGAAACTTCAGATTATTTTAGGGCCTATTATTTTTTTTTTCTTTTATTAAAAAATGTTGTCTCGACATGGGCTCAAATCCCAACAACTCCGAAGCTACGATTACTGATGAACTTATGGACTAAGTACAAGGAAGGCCATTTTCAGCCCCCCTATCCCCCCAAAAATAGTAACTGCAGCTTTGTAACGACTGAAACTTGGACCCTTGTTAATATAGCATTTGTCACGCTACATTACCGTAAGGAAAACCTACTGCAGTTTTTCAAAGATCTCGCTGGTCACCAGCTATGCTGTGGATGTTGTAAGTGTCCGGGTAATTGCCGGGTTTAATTTGAAGGGAAAAAATGGGTGGGGTGGATGAACTGGGTTTGGATGTTGGGCTGGTGGTACAAGGCGGGACAGGCAGGTTACACCCAGTATGATGCGTGGCGCTGGGGTGGGAACAAGTCTTTCAGCAACGGTCGGTGCTGGGAGGCAATAAAAAAGATGAAGTGGTTGTAATGTTGAGGCGGAATAGGCCGGCATAGTGGTGGGCGGTGAGGCAGGGCCAGGGAAAGACGCCCTGGGTAAATGGGTGTTGTACAGTGGGTTGGACGTTTGGGACGCGGAGATGATATTATATTGTAAAACTTTGTCCAAAAATAAGGGAACAATAGCAAGAAAGCTCATGCCTGTCGTCTCACGATGAAAAAAAAGAAAAAAAGAGAGAGAGAGAAAACTCAACCATTTGTGGTAATAAACGGCGGGGGGAAATGTGGGCTATGTGAGGAGGATTGGGGAGAGGAAGAAAGGATCTAGGACTGGCCATTTTTGTATGATAAGACTAATCAAGTTCCAGCCACAAATCTGGAAGGACTGCTTGCTACACATACGATAGACAGCGAGTAGATCTGTCACATCCTATATAATGCTTTGAAATCGATGGCATGATTAATTATATAATGAATGACCACCTCAAAAACCTTATCTATATGAAAGGAACTGTTTTGTAGCAAGGTTACAAAAGTCTACAGTATACAGTACATGTAAAAGGATCATGTACACAGGACACGTGTGGTTTTGATGACTACTTTGTTGTAGAGACATTTCATTCTGCCTCATTTCAACTGACCCGATTTCCATGATCTTTTACTATACAGTATAATTAAGTCATATTTAAAAACAAAGTAGTTGGTGTCAAAATGTTTCCAAAGAGTAGTAAACAATTCTAAGGGAGAAATAGTCTAGGTTTTCAGAACGTTATTAATTTATTTATTTGTATTTATTTATTTTTGCACACCATACACAGGCAGGAAGCTAGAATAACACACTGGGTAAATTTTTTTTTTTTTTCATTCATTCATTGCCAGACGCCATGTATCCCAAACGGGGTGGCCAAGGGCTTAGAGTTAATTGTTTTACAGGGAGGGGCACTAATCCTCCACCAACCCCACTTGACACGTAGGGATGCCAACAGCATCTGGTGTTCCCAGGCGGTCACCCATCCAAGTACTAACCAGACCCAACGTTTCTTAACTTCGCTGATCGGACAGGAAGCGGTGTACTCAACGTGGTATGACCGTCATCACTGTTCAATTACGATAAATCAGTTGTAATAATACCAATATTTACAATGGATGTTCAGCCTAAATGTAGAAATTTTGTAAATGATGTACAGTACTATAATTTATATTTCACAACTTTCTGGCTAAGAATTTTGCAATATTTAATGGGCTGATATGGTGACTGCCAAACCAGCTAAGTAACTTTACAATACAGTAGTATATTTTCTCAATACTACAGATGTTGCCTGCTGCTTCTTCCCCTCTTGCGTACTGGTTAACAGACAAATAATAATAATTACTGAATTTTACACGACAGACAGACTAAATATATCTATCTATCTATTTACATACAATATTATGTGAACCAGCGTCATGAAATTGGATGGAGACATTAGCTGAGTCTTGGCAGGTTCAATTGAGATCTTAAGGGCTGGGATAACAGTTCGAAAAATAATTCCCAGGGGAGAGAGAACGGAAGAGTAAAAGAGGCAGAACACAAGAGCAAGAATTAAGGTGAGATACATAACAAATAATATCCATTGTCTGTCCCTGTCCCTCCGTCACTTGGACCCCCACCGCTATCACCCTCACTTTTGCTTAAACTGAAACTCTTCCCCTCGTTCTCGCTCATTCTTTAACACTCTCGATCCCCCTCCCCCTCCCCTTCCCCCTCCCTCTCCCTCTCGCCTTCGGAATAACTCTCGCCATCGCTCTTGCTCTCTCCTTCGCTCTTGCTCTCGCCTTCCCCCTTGCTCTCGCCTAAGCTCTTCTACTCGCCTTCGCTGTTGCTCTCGCCGACCGCCAAACGTGTGCAAGAGCCCAAAGCCAAAGTTCACAGACCTGTATGGAAAAGATGTATTTTGAAAGTTAATAAGTTCGTTCAACTATATGTAACATTTTGCATGCCTGCTACGCTGTACAATGTAATGAGCTTCATTATATTTTTCCTTAAGCTTCTACACCACCATGATAGATTAAAATAGTGTAGTACATTTGTTATTCCCTGTCTCCTGCCTCCTTGTAGGAACTTAGAAAACAGAGGAGGGGGTCCCTAGTCTCCTCACCCCGCCCCTTTTAGTCGCCTTTTACGACACGCAGGGAATACGGTGGCAGAATTCTTCCTAACACAACCTGGCCGCAGAGTGAGAGTACCACCCCATAGTGCAGCCAGATTGTCCTCCCCCCCCCCCTGCCACAGGGGGGCTAAGATGAGAATGAATGTGTTTGTGTGGATGAGTAAATTGGCAGTGTGTCGTCCTGTCTCGGCTACCCCATTTCTTTGGGGGAAGCCGCCTAGGTATATAGATAGATAGACATTTATTATTTAAAGGACTTACATTAACCAAATCAAATCATTTCCTTCTTGGACTATGAAATGTTTACTTTCGGCGATTGGCCAGTTTTTCATGTGATAAAAACATTCTAGTCACCTCATACCCTTTCTTATAATGCAAAACAGTCGCACTATATTTTCTTTCCCCTGGTGCAAAACAGGCCTCTATATCACACTCTTGTCTGTTCTGCCAGTTCCTTTCCCTCCTTCTTTCACCCACCTGTCCTCCTTGCCTATGGTGTGGGAGACGCCGATGTTCAAAATGGTGTTCTTGTTGGGTTTGAATTCGTAGCCGGCGTTCACCACGTCGCTGCTGCTGTCCTGTCTGTGTGGGGCCAGAGGGACAGACACAGGTGGTAAGCAGGTGGGGAAGGAATGGTGTAAATGGTCGCTACATACTTATACTATGACTGAGCACCGCCAAATACAAGGGCTCCTATGAACAAACGACAAAAACTTATTCATGAACTATGACTGATACGAATATTTGATATAATGAAAATCAGCAATTATCAGCGGAAAAGCCGGGACTGAGATGGACACAACTCTACAAGTGCACTCACCCTGGGATATTGGTTCGGCTGTAGGTGACGCCGCCCTTGACAGTGTGATTGCCGAAGGAGTGACTGATTTCGACGTTGCCTACGTCGCGGTGGCCCCTGGAGGCAGTGGAGAGTTTATGTTAGGTGACAGTATGAGCGGGTTTCGGTGCATTTTGGCTATCTGTCAGTCTGTCTATCCATATCTAAATATCTAGATAGATAGATAGATAGACAGATAGTAATGGGAATTATTAATGTGATCTTTCGTCTGGTTAAACTAGCTTTATGGCGACAATGCTACAGTTAGTTTCAGCAACAGCTTAAATTATACCCTAATGTTCAAAAACTATGGTATCATGATGTTTAGAAGACAAGAGTATGGTTCAGCATTACAGTCAGATGTGACTAACACAAGACACAGGCAGACGCCTTACCCGCCATCCAATTTCTCCCTGTTGATGCATCCTGTCACATTGGCCTGTCTCCCCCTCCTCACACCTCCTTCTTCCTGCTGATTCTTCCTCTAGTTCGAGGGACGAGTATGGATCGACTTCAAAGACTAATGGGGTGACTGGGACCCCCGAGTCGACATTCAGTACTTTATTATCGACTCCTTCGTCAGTTGAGTCAAGCATGCTGGGGTCGACTTGAGGCAGAGAGGAGGCCGTGCCCAGGAGCAGGAGCAGGACGAAAGGTGAGACGATGAGAGCCAGGAAGTCCTGCATGTTGACTCTCCCCAGTGCTGAGTGAGAGTGATGCTTTAACCTGCTCCACACACCATTTGTATAATTTCCGCAATATAGAGATAAACATGAGAAAACCACCAATAAAACAGGTCCCTCACTAGATTCAACTTTTTAATTCGTCCTTGTGACAGACGAGGAATTATTACCTTTGGGAATTTCGTGTACTGAAGTCTTGCTTATTTTCCTACTTTCGCTCATGTTCCTTTGCGTGCGTGGCAATGTTACGTCATATCAAAACGTTCGCTGCGCCAGTTCTAGGAAAATGGGTAAAAAATTCATTGTTGTGACTAGGAAAGGTTTGCTATCTCTTGTGTGTGTGTGTGTGTGTGTGTGTGTGTGTGTGTGTGTGTGTGTGTGTGTGAGAGAGAGAGAGAGAGAGAGAGAGAGAATTTATTAAAAGAATTAAACACAACTGTGACTCCCAGTTCTTACTTTGCGATTCATTCACGTCAGTATTAAATGAATTTATCTGTTTGTCTGTCTGCTCATCTCTGTCTATATATATCTGTCTCTATATCTGTACCTAAATATCTATCCATCTATATATTGTATCTATCTGTCCATTTAGCTAGCTAGCTTTGTCTATCTAACTCTGTCTCTCTAACTTTCACTCTGTTGAGCACCACCTCTCCTCCTCTAAACCTTACCTTCTCTTCCTTACCGAGACTCAGCTGTCTGAGGCAACTGACAGCAACCATTTTCTGTATCCTTCTTACTCATTTCAAAGCCAAAGGTGGTTGTTGTGTATACGTACTCAACGACTTATCTTACTCTCGTGTTCCTGAACTTGATTCTTCTGAATTCTCTGCTCTCTGGCTTCGGCTTTCCTGTCATTCTCCGACTAAATATATCTGCACTGTTTACTTATCCCCTAATTCTACTGACTATGAAAAATTCTTTGACTATCTTACTTCCACGATGGAACACATTCTATCCATTTCTCCTTTCTCTGAAATCTCCATTCTAGGAGATTTCAATGTTCACCATCACCTTTGGCTCTCCTCTCCTTTCACTGATCCACCTGGTAAACAAGCCTACAGTACATCTTTTCTATCCTTAATGACCTAGAGCAGTTTGTACAGCACCCTACCCATATCCCTGACCGCCTTGGAGAGAGCTTGACCTATTCCTTACAACTAATCCTTCTGCTTACACTGTTAATCTTTTCTCTCCGTTGGGCTCCTCCAATCACAACCTTATTATCTTAACCTGTTCTATCCCTCCAGTACGGCCTGTGGCCCCTCCAAAGAAACGTCGACTGTGGCACTCTGGAGCTGCAGACTAGGAGGCCTTCAGGCAGTACTTCTTTGATTTTCCCTGGAATGATTATTTCTTTCATGGCCGAGAGCCACCTGAGTGTGCTTTGCTCATTACGGAGGTTTTTCTCTCGGGCATGGAAGCATACATTCCTTTCTCACATCCTTTGACTAATGCAAGAAAGCCTTGGTTTAATCAGGCTTGTTCTAATGCTGTCCACAACAAGGAGAGGGCCTACAAAAGGCACCAGAGCCATACCACCCCTGAATCACATCTTGTGTATGTTTCTGCCAGGAATCGTGCTAAGTCTGTTCTTCGCTCTGAATATAATTTCATCCGAAGTAAATGCTCTCAGCTCTCCAACTCGAATTCTTCCCGTTTCTTCTGGCACCTTGCCAAAAGCCTACTTTACCTCATCATCCTTCCCTCCCCTTTTCTACTCTGATGGCTCTGTAGCTATTTCTTCTACTGATAAAGCAGATCTCTTCACTCAGACTTTCTCCTCCAATTCCACCTTAGACGATTCTGGTGCTGTTCCTCCATCACTTCCCCCTTCTGACTTCCTTATGGCTGACATTAAAATTTCCTCAGCTGATGTATTTTCTGCCATCATTGGCCTCAATACTAACAAGGCATATAGGGTTGATGGAGTACCTCCTGTTGTCCTTAAGAACTGTGCTTCTGTGCTTACACCCTGCCTTGGTAAACTCTTTCACCTCTGTCTGTCAACTTATACCTTTCCTTCTTGCTGGAAGTTTGCTCTCATTCAGCCAGTCTCAACGAAGGGTGACCATTCCCTACCCTCTAACTATAGTCCAGTTGCTTTAACATCTTATATCTCAAAAGTTTTCGAGTCAATTCTTAACAGAAAAATTTTAAAGCATCTTTCCTATCACAACCTTCTTTCTGATTATCAGTATTGGTTCCGTCAGGGATGCTCCACTGGCGATCTTCTCACCTACTTTTCATACTCCTGGTCATCCTCCTTTCGGGACTTTGACGAAAGCTTTGCCATTGCACTTAACATCTCAAAGGCTTTCGATTGAGTCTGGTATAAATCTTTAATTTCCATATTGCCCTCTTACGGTTTCTGGCCATCGTTATTCTCCTAGATCTATCAACAGTGGTGTTCCACAGGGCCCTGCCCTATCACCAACTCTCTTCCTTTTATTCATCAGTGACCTAAGCTGTACATCTAACCCTTTCCACTCATATGCTCATGACTCCACCCTTCACCTTTCCATTCGGTTCCTGCAACGTCAATCTTAGCAGTTACTTCAACAAACAAGGGATGAGGCTGTGGCACACCTAATATCTGACTTGGCTCGTATCTCTGACTGGAGTAAAAATAATCTTGTTGCTTTTAATGTATCAAAGACTCAGTTCTTACACCTATCAACCCGACAAAAACTTCCACAGGTATACCCACTAATGTTTAACATCATTCCAGCCTGCTTTATTCCTTCCACCAGCAACATCATCATTATTATTATTATCCCAACATCTAATCCCACTTAGGAATGGACTTATATTTTGCTTAACGCCAAACAGTCTTATTCAGCTTAAAGAATTCACACTCATTTATCATAATAACCATGGTCATCATAACCCTGCTGCCCGATTATCTGAACCGGATGGGTAAGACACGGGAACAAGGAAACGTAAGAGGAGTGTCTAATAAAGTCACCAAAATTTCATTCACATTCATCATTCAGTCCCTACAATTTCCCGGATCCACCCCACCCCCCCACGAATAATTAACAAAGTTATCCTGCTTCATAGCTCTCACAAGTTCCCCCCTGATTCTGATGATCTTTTCCATTTTTTTTATTTTCTTCGTGCCACTTACAGACGATTCAGTTACCTATGTAAAGGCACCTGCAGTGATGGGGTCAGAACTATTTTCCTTGAACCCCTGTATAATCTTATTTCTCTCCCTTAGCTGAATAAAATCGTCTGAAGTGACAAGGAATTAAAATACTGTATGTCATTGGATTGAAGGGAGTAAAAGCAGCGGATGCGACCAATGCAACGTGTATCATTCTTAATACGTACTTCATCTATCCAGTTCTGTTCTTCGTCAGTTCTTTTCCTTAGTTGTCATGCCCACACCTCGCGTCTTGTCACGATTACAGGGTATCACATCATGTCATCATCTTAGCCTCCCACACTACCTCCAACCTTCAATCTCACTCACATACACCATTTTCACTACGCATGTCATATCCATTCTCTCTGTGTGACCATACCTTCAAAACACACACTAAACCCTTTCGTCAGCATACTTCCTTAATCTCTCGCGAATCTTTTTTTTTTTTTTTCAGTTCCATACATTAGAACCATTTTCATTGCTCTCTCTCTCTCTCTCTCTCTCTCTCTCTCTCTCTCTCTCTCTCTCTCTCTCTCTCTCTCTCTCTCCACTTCTTCCACGGACCTCTGTTTATTATTACACATATTCCTTATCCTCTAGATTTACATGTACTCGTATTAATTACAATGAGGACGATTTTTTTTTTTTTTTTTTTTTTTTAGGAAGGGTTTTTCTAAAGATGGCTGTATCTCAACCATCTAGTTGTACAAGAGTATGCTAAGCTTCATGAAATCCTTTGTTGGTGGGAAGACTTAGATACAGAAGACAGAATTGTAGTGTGGAGGTGAGCACTTGTATTTCTACTCATCAGTCCAGGTTTTTTATATCTTACGCAGGGAAGCCCATATAAAACGCTACAATTACACTCTGCCAGGCGCTTCCTACCCTCTTCCCTGCATCATCACTCATTTCCTACCCTCTGCCCTGCATCATTACTCATTTCCTACCCTCTACACTGCATCATCACTCATTTCCTACCCTCTACACTGCATCATCACTCATTTCCTACCCTCTGCCCTGCATCATCACTCATTTCCTACCCTCTACACTGCATCATCACTCATTTCCTACCCTCTGCCCTGCATCATCACTCATTTCCTACCCTCTGCCCTGCATCATCACTCATTTCCTACCCTCTGCCCTGCATCATTACTCATTTCCTACCCTCTACACTGCATCATTACACATTTCCTACCCTCTACACTGCATCATTACTCATTTCCTACCCTCTACACTGCATCATCACTCATTTCCTACCCTCTACACTGCATCATTACTCATTTCCTACCCTCTACACTGCATCATTACTCATTTCCTACCCTGTACCCTACATCATTACTCATTTCCTACCGTCTGCACTGCATCATTACTCATTTCCTACCCTCTACCCTACATCATTACTCATTTCCTACCCTCTACCCTACATCATTACTCATTTCCTACTCCCACTGCCACAGCCAAGCCCATACTAGCCGACTGACCCGTCCCCGCAACACGTTTGCATGTGCCTTCGTAAGTGTGAATATGTGTGTGTGTGTGTGTGTGTGTGTGTGTGTGTGTGTGTGTGTGTGTGTGTGTGTGTGTGTGTGTGTGTGTGTGTGTGTGTGTGTGTTTAAAGCATCCGGCTCAGTCCGACTGGAGTGCCGTAATTACCCACAAGGCGCCAGAATTTGGTTACATGGTTACCATCCAGCGTAGTAAATGGTTTCCTGGTGTACAAGAAACCATTTAGCTCGTCACTCAGTGTAGAGTCACCTACAGGCAGAAGTAAGAGGAAAAAATGAAGCAATGAAAGACAGAAGAGGGAGTGTAAAGTCACCCGTAGGCAGAAGGACGAGGAAAGAATTAAGGAAAGAAAGAAGAGGATGGAAGGAAAGAAGGATGGAGGAGAGGAAAGGGCAGACACCCGAGAGCAGCACTACATAGAGTGAGTGGATGGCAAGCGCCCCGCCATATATATATATATATATATATATATATATATATAAATAAGAGAAAGTTTTTCTGTACGTCGAGTATGGAGATCGAGGAGGATACATACAGAACTTTAAGCAGCTCTAACAGGTGTAACTTTTTGCAAGGAATTTAGATGTTTAGGCTACATTGCAGTTCCTAAAGTGGCCCCGCTGACGTCCAAGATTAGAACTAGTCAGAAATAATCAACATGGTGGAAACATGGTAGTCATTTACCGTAGTGTTTTCTGCTTCTACAGTCTTATCATTATTAGCTACATCGGGTCGGTTTGGTGGTTGGATTGGTGTAGTGGGCGTGGCGGGTGGGGTAGGTGGGCAGTTTTGGTGGGTGCAGAGGGTAATGGAAAAATAGATCCATGGAAAATATTTCACTGAGGAAATAGGCTCAAGGAGGAACAAAAGTTTAATGGGTCAACTGGGACCTCGGTGGTCTTCTCCTACAGGAGTGGTCATCCAGGGTCTCTCTCTCTCACACACACGCACACACACACACACACACACACACACACACACACACACACACACACACACACACACACACACACACACACAAGAATTTCCTCCCTTGGCTCAGTTCGTGAGGCCACCTCACTCAGACCAAGATAGGGATTCCGTGTGTGTGGGTACGTGACTATGCATGTGTATGAGTATGCATGTGTGTGTTCATGTGTATATGTGTGCGCATAACGTGTGCTTGTATGCATATACAGTATATGTATGTGTGTATTTGAATGTGGGTGCATGTTTGTGCATGCGTGAGCGTATGTATACATTTGTGTGTATGGACATATGTACGTGTGTATGTAGGAACATATGAGTATGTGTACGAGCATGTGTTTATGTCAGTATGTGTGTATGCTTGCACGCACTGGTGTATGGATATATGTGTGAACAGTGTGTGCATGGATGTATGTGAACATAAGTGTGTGTTTGTATGTATACGTATAAGTATGTGCAGAAGATGTGTGTGTATGTATATGTTTGAATGTGTTTAATGTGTGTGTGCATGCTTGTGTGTATGTTTATGTCTTGCATGCAACCAGACTACTGAACATCAGAAATAAGGATTCAACCCTTGTATGGAGTCTAAAAATGAGGAATGGTCGCTTTTTGCTATGTGAGTGGATTGCTATTGGATTTAAAGTTGTGTATCTAGCCGCTGTACGGAACTGGACACTGAAAATGCACACTAGATTGTCAAAAATTATGGCAACTCAATATTCGAACTTACCTGCTAAATATTGCAATGAATTGCGGTTACTGTGGTAACATTAATATACAACTATCAAACAAGTTTTCGCTATTTCCTTCTGTTAACACCAAAACGGTGTAGTGACTCATGTTTTGCAGTGACGTGTACGAGTATCTTATTGTCAGGTGGCCCCATTCTCCGTTACCAAGAGTTTATCATTCTGCTGTGGCCGCGATATACGCATTTCAGTGCATACTTGTCCTGACTCAACTGCTGGTCTTCAGTCCATGCCAATCTACCTTTTAGCTGTTGAAAAACTGATTGTGAGTGAATTTAACAGTATTTTCTTTCATTTTTTTCTGCATCAGGTAAAATCTATCCCTCCACCACGGTGGCCCCCATCCCCTCCATGCACGTTCTGAATCACGTTCTTCCAATTTATCGCTGATCAACAGTGGTCTTTAACATAACTAATAAGTGGTGGGTGGTGGTGACCATCATCCACTCCATGTAGTGCTGCCTACTTTTTCTTTCACTTTTATTGTGTGTGTGTGTGTGTGTGTGTGTGTGTGTGTGTGTGTGTGTGTGTGTGTGTGTGTGTGTGTGTGTGTTCCTATTTCTATCTTCCATCCTGATACTTTTTAGTAACCTTTTTTGGCTCTGTAGTACACTGAATGACAAGGCTAATGGTTTTCTGTGATCCAAGAAACTATTTACAATGTTGGGCGGTAATCATGTTACAGAACAACGGGGTGATGTGGAGCGTACTACGGTGTCCCTGTTAACTGGGTGGAGAGACGCAAAGATGGTGTCCAGTCGGTAACCAAACTCTCTGCCACAGGGGAACATCAGTTCACCGTAAGGGACGGCCCTGCAGGGTCAGTTACTCAACAATAACAACATAACTATCTATTATCCGGCACCCTTCATCTACATCCTGGCCTACCTCCAATACTTCAGTCCATCAAAGTCCACTTTAAAGTGAATATTCTTCTATCTTATAATGGCTTAACTGATTTTCTTAATTCCAGCCACATAAAATCTATTTAATGCATTCTTCAACCTAATTCTTCCTCTACAGTGTCCTCCACGTACCCCGCCTAGTATTACACGCCTTTGAAGTGATCCTCTTTGCACTGAAATTGTTTACATTACTTCAGTCGTGGTGAGGAAACTGTTACTACTCAGCTCAAAACAACAATTTATAAAAAAAAAACATAGGAACATATCCCACATAAACCCAAAATCCTCGAGCCAAGGAGCCTTATTCTCGAGAGCTTAGGAGGCTTCACTACACCTCTTCCTTATCTGTTTATTCTTTTTTATGGCACGTCAGTATTTCCTTGCCTGTTACTAATCTACGTCGGCATTAAAAGAATATAAATAGCATGATAGAGAATACTAAGGATAAATATTCAAGATACATTGCTAAGAAAGAGATGCTACAAAACCTCAGCTTGACAAGAATACTAGCCAAGGTGTCTCGTGTCTCGTGTAAGGACGTGGCACAGGTATGGTCACTCAAAAAATGTCTTGCGAGTTTGTGTGAGCGTAGGGGGGTCCAGCCCCCACCCCTTTCTAGATCGACGAGTTTGTGCATACTGGCAGGATGAAGTACACACGAATACACACAGCAGAACTGTTCGTGTGTGCGTTGTTACGTCGCCAGAGACTTGTCTATCGAGGAAAGGTGGGGACTGGATTCACCCACACTCACACAGACCCAATTATCTTTTATGAGTGACAGTTAAAAATTTATTACTCCAAAACTGCAGGTAATACTGCACATCCTACAGCAATCACACAAACCCTGAGCTAAGGTTTCTCGTGTAAGGGGGTGCACAGGTACAGTACAGTGTGATGTATTAAACCAGTACACTGTAATGAGTTGAACACCTGCAAATGAATGACTGGAGGGGAGAATGACTAGAATGATGCACGACTTGGCATTCAGCTGCATCGTTCGCATAACTGATGGCAGTTGGACTGATTGATGAATAAAGACTATAAAAAAAATGAAGGAAATGAGGGGTTGACCATGAATGAAATGAAGAGATAAACTACAAGAGACTCCGGTGGATGATGGATCAGGAAGGAATAACTGATTAGAAACAAGTTAGACCAGAACAAGATGGACAAATATCTGAGTGTTGTCTGGAATGGTATGAAAGGGATCATATAAATTCAGAATTTGCCCTGGAGGAATTTCGTGTGTGTCACCTTTGTGGAGGTTAGCGGGATGTGACGTTAAACAATAAACTGACTTTGTACGATAGCATCTTTAAAATGTACCTTTATCTGCTCAAGGCTGGCCGCCAGATCTTTTTTTTTCCTATCTAGGTCGGCCACACTTGTCCTTGGGCTGGGACTGGATCCTGACGTCTTCAAACACACACACACACACACACACACACACACACACACACACACACACACACACACACACACACACACACACACACACACAATCGGGGTATTCCAGATGGATCCAGTCACCTACAGTTCTCCAAAGTCCAAAGTACTTCCAGGTTTAGTCACCCGGCAGCACCGGGAGGGGCCGTAGCCAAGCTTACCTCATTTAGGGGAAGTCCACGGAGGCAAGCAAACCCAACAGTGACGAGAATGAATATTTAAATGCCATAAAATAAATTGGGGAAGTTGATATGGACTTCGCGCTATATGAACGAGCCATACTCTTGACATGTGAATAAAGTCTACAATTTTGCGAAAAGTGTGTAATTTTGACGGAGGTAAGATTGTTAACGATAAGGTATGTATTTATTTATATCAGCTTGGTAGTACATGTGATCATGTACGGCTACCAGACATTATGAATTATACTTCTAGTAACGGAAATGAATAGCCTAAGTACACAACTTTGACATGATTATTGCATTTAACTTTGAGATCAACAAGTATCTATCAGATATGCGATTAGTTTGGCTACCAGGTAAATGAATATTTTGTTGCGAATGGAACAACTGTTGATTCTACATACCTCTAATTTGTACAGCGATGCCGTGCACCACTAGTGGGCAAACATGTAGAGTATGTGAATAGCTTCGTATAATACTGTTATAAAGAGTACTTGAACCGTTACCTATTACCTACGAGTATATGGCAAGTTATATGGTATACCAGTAATTTTCGCTTCTTAGCTCACATAATGCTGCATGCACTATAACCAGCGGTATTATTAAAGATTGCATCATTAGTCCACTACATAATTTTCCGGCCGCAGACACACACACTGGCGTACGCACGTATGTATGGCAGTGGTTCTTAAACTTTTTCGTGCAGCGGACCCCTTTTAAAACTAATCATGTGGCGGGCCCTTAATTATGAATAGATTTCCCTCCTACCCTACCTCTTGAGTTTAAAGGTGTTTGTAGGCTATAATATACTAAAATTGTTACTGAATACTGTATTAATAACTTAACTTGAACATAACTGGTGAAATTATACCACAAGATCGTGAAATTGTTTCCAGATACTATTATATGTTTTATCTGATACTCAAATTAGCCTGCGGACCCCTTGGAACGTTCCACACCCCCATGGGTCCGTGGACCACACTTTAAGAAACACTGATGTATAGTAAAACGTGTGATAAAACACATATGTTACGAGTCTGATCATATCCTGTAAAAATTAAAATGGGAATGAATACCAAGTGTAGGTTATTTAGAACAGCATATACGTACAGTCCGATCAGTTTTTCAATTTTATATATATACAGTAGGTTCACACAGTGCGCGATTCGCATTGTGCGTGAGTGAACAAAAATCATAACCAAAAACCCTTCAATGCGCGAGTTTACCGCCCAGAACGTGAGGCAGAGGCAAGGAGTGGCTCAAAAATGCCACTTTCTACTAGTGCGCGACCACCCCTCACACAGCGCGTCACGTGTCATCATGTTGATGCGCAGAAATTCCCGGGCATTCTACTGTTCAGCTTGGGGTACAAGGGAGCGGGTGCACCATAACAGTCCTGGCTCGTGCACTGTGCGGATCTGCTCTCTACAGCTAACCTGTCGTGTACAACGTGTGGTGTTTTTTGTGCTGCCTGTACTTTGCCGCACCATGGCTCCAACCCCAAGAGTTAAGAAACTTTTGACACACGCCACCAAGTTAAAGATCATTAAGATGAAGGAGGAGGGTCAAGGAAACACTGCTATCGGGAGAACCCTGGGACTGGCTGAATCTACAGTGAGAACTGTGGAAGAACCGTGAAGCCATAAAGGCTGTAGTGAAGACGTACGGTGCCTCTGAACTAGACGGCCGTTCGCGGATGGGAAATCGTGCTATGATACTAATGGAGCACTATCTTGCCACCTTCATAATGAGGAAAGAAAAGGAAGGTGTTCCACTGAATGGAAGATTTATTCAGAACCAAGCCCAGCTCTTTTACAAGGCAACATCTCGCAGGTTAAAAGTGGAAAAACCTTTCAGGGCATCGGCTGGATGGCTGGACCGTTTTTTCAAGCGCAAGGAACTCCGTTACGTGAAAGTGTCTGGTGAACGTGCCTCTGCCGATGAGCTGGCCGTGAGAGACTATCCTGCGATATTTCGAGCGATTATTGAAGAGGGACATTACACCAAGGACCAGATCTACAACACTGATGAAATGTCATTATATTACAAGGCCATGCCCAAATCAACTTACATCGCTAAAAGACAGAAACAAGCCCCTGGTCACAAGCTCCAGAAGTGCAAGATGACGGTAATGTTCGCTATAAACCTGTCTGGGAGCCATGAGATGAGGCCAGTTGTTGTACACACAACTTCACACCCAAGGTGCTACAAAAACCTCACGAACATGGATGCAAGTGGCGTGTATTGGTACAAGTCCGCAAATGGTTGGATGACCGGGCACATTATGGCAGACTGGTTAACGAGGCGGTGTGTCACTGATGCCAGGGCCAAGTGTCGGGAACTGGGCATTCCATTTAAGATGCTCCTTGTCTTGATAACGCACCAAGTTACCCTCCATACCTTGAAGACCTTCATAAGGATTGTCTTGTTGTGTTTCTGCCGCCCCGCACGACGCCACTAGTGCAGCCACTGGATCAAGAACAAATCGCCACAGTGAAGCATTTCTACCATAAGCAAGTGTACAACTACCTACGCAGGAAGACTGACACACAAGAGGAGCTTCATGCCTTACAAGAAGATCACGACGAAGACCTTGATGAGGCATCTGCTCCCGTTCCATCTCCACCAGCACCTGTATCCCGGCCTGCTACAGATGCCATGACTGTTGATGCATTTTGGCATAACTTAACGGTGAAGGACGCAGTTGAATTTCTCCTACAAGCCTGGCACCAGATTACACCTGCAACGGTGAACCATGCGTGGCAAATGCTCGTGCCTCACTTATGCATCACCCAGGAGACGGCCATTCAACCACTGGCCGAGGCTGAGGCAGCAACATTGACAGCAGCACAAGCTGTACCAGGTTTCGAGAACGTTACATTGGCGGACATACAAGAAGTGCACACTGCTACTGAGGAACAGCCTCACGAGGAAGTGTTGCAATGGATAGACGAGGCTGACGCAGAGCCCAACGCCAGACAGAGTCAAGCTGAGCAGCCTAGCGTGATGGAAGGCAGGACTGAGCTGTGTATGTCAAACATTAGCAAAATCCTTGCTGCCGTGGATAAGCTCAAGGAAGAGGTGAAGGAACAGGAAATGAGCAACCTAAGAACGAAGGAACTTCTGGTGGTATTGCCAAACGCTTCCGTTTCTACATAGACAGGTACAGGGAAGAAATAAACAGAAGACAGACACTCATAACAAGCTACACACAGCGGGCTCAAGTTGGTGAAATTGCGGAACCAGCGACATCGTCTGCTCCTGTTCCTGTTCAGGATGAAGAGGATGCAATGTCAGAAGTGTCAGCATTGGACTTGGAAGGGTTTGTGGCCGAAGTGAGTGACTTTGATGCTCCTGGGGAAGGTGATCAAGAGGAGTCTGCGGAGGGAAGTGTTGGTGCGGTGGGAGGTGCGGTGGGGAGTGTGGCACTGTAAGTGTTGCCGCACCTCGGAACCCCTGTTATTTAAGGTCATCAGGCCTGTTGTCCACTGTTGTTAAGGTGACTACCCATATTTTTGTTATTGTAGCTATAGCTTTAGTACAATGTCTGAAACATATGACCTTTATTATGTCTCTAAAGGCCAAAAAATGTCCAGGTATGAGGGAGTACCGCCCATATGTAATTATTCCCATAAGATTATGTATTCCTAGTACGCGAATTCCCAGTGCGCGAGCTCGTGCACCGCCCAATCTCTCGCGCACTGTGCGAGCCTACTGTATATATATATATATATATATATATATATATATATATATATATATATGTATATATATATATATATATATATATATATATATATATATATATATATATATATATATATATATATATATATATATATATATATATATATATATATATATATATATATATATATATATATAAGTGGATGGATACTTAGGGTGCTTCCCCCAGGGGAAGGGAGGTAGCCGAGACAGGACGACACACTCCCAATTTACTCATCCATTCAAACACATTCATTCGCATCTTAGCCCCAAAGGGGAGAAGGGACAGATCCTCACCACACCACACCGCACGAGGGTCAACTGCACCGTGCAATCAGTGACATCCGCAACAGGGCCCGACAGCAGAGCTGGTTTACCCCTGCCACATCATAATAGACCCATCCCCTTACCCGCACGTGATCTGATTAGCTGATCAGACAAAATGCGGGAGAATATCCCCCCAGGGCTGCATCATCATTTATACATTCACAATTTCTCTCCATTTATTTTTGTCACGCACAGCCACTCTTCCTTGCTCAACAGACATCCCTCTCGCATCCAACGCTCTCGTCACACTGTCCATCCATCCTGTTCGTGGTCTCCCTCTCAGCCTTACACCTCTCACATCAGATCTAGTTATCTTTTTCACCAATTGCTCATTATCTGTTCTCTCCATATGCCCAAACCTTCGTAACACCCTCTGCTCATCTCGATTAGCCATCTCCCGAACAGCTCCAGTTCTCCTTTGCACTTCATCATTTCTCACTCGATCCATACACGTCACTCCACACATACTCCTCAGACACCTCATCTCCATTACATTCAAACTTTTCCTCTCTGCTACACCCATATTCCATGTTTCAGCCCCGTATAACACAGTCGGCACCACAACACCCTCATACAGCCTTCTCTTTACATCCATTCTAAGCCAACGACATCTAAACACTTTCTTCATTCCTCCCAGCACCTTTCCTACTTCATTCATTCTAAACTTCACTTCTGCATCTATTCTTCCATCCACAGCAACATGTGACCCTAAATATTTAAAACACTCTACCTCCTTAAGCAACTCACCATTCAAAACTATATTCATCCCCCTACCATCTACTGACCTCGTACTCTTCATCAATTTACTCTTATTCTCATTTACTTTATCAATTTCCTCTTTTCACACACCCTTCCAAACTCCTCTATCAACTGTCTCAATCTCTCCTCTGAATCAGCCACCAGTGCAGTATCATCTGCAAACAGCAGCTGCTTCAGATTCCAATCTCTACCATCAACATTTACCAGACTCAGACCTCCACCTAAAACTCTTGAATTCACCTTCTTTACAACACCAACCATATAAATATTAAACAACCAAGGCGACATCACACATCCCTGCCGCAGCCCCACTCTCACGGGAAACCAATCACTCACAGTATTTTATCACTCTTTCACACGCCCTACTATTTACATAAAAACTTTTCACCCCTTTTAGTAACCTACCATCAAATTCATACAATTTTAGAACAGTCCACAAAGCCTCCCTATCTATACTATCATACGCTTTCTCTAAATCCATGAATGCCTAAAACACATCCTTGCCTTTCGCAAAATACTTTTCACACACTTGTCTCACAGCAAACACCTGATCCACGCATCCCCTCCCTCTCCTAAAACCACACTGCTCATCACCAATTGCCCCTCTGTACCCTCTCTAACTCTCGTAATTAACACTCTACCATACATCTTACCTACAACACTCAACAGACCTATTACCCCTAAATCTAGTACATTCATACTTATCACCCTTGCCTTTATACAATGGGACCACACAAGCACTTGCCCTGTCAATTGGCACCATACCTTTCACAAAGCACACATTCAACAATCTTACTAACCAGTCAACAATAATCACTCCACCATCCTTCAGGCATTCCATTGCACACCCATCCATACCTGCAACCTTCCCTGTTTTCATCTCCTTTACTGCCTCCTGCACTTCCCCCTTCGTGACCAAAGAATCATTCAACTCTCCCAACACATTTATTCCTTGCACCCTTCCATCTGCCACAATCTCAGCCACCCTTTCCTCCTCTACATTTAACAATCTTTCAAAATACTCTGCCCATCTCTTCCTTACTGCATCCATCTCAATTAACATCCTTCCATCCTCTGCTTTTACTTGCTCTTCCTTCCCAGACTCTCCCTTTCGCACCCTTTTCACCTCTTTCCAAAACATTTTCTTATTCTGTTGAAAATTCTCAGTCAACTGCCTACCCCACCTCTCATCTGCTGCCACTTTAGCATCACGCACAGCCCTTCTCCCCCTATTCCTCTTTTCCTTATATCTCTCATATGACACCTCATCCTTCCTCTGTAGCCACACTTCTCATGCACGTCTCTTCTCAGCCACGGCCATACTTACTTCCTCGCACCAACATTCACATCCTTTTCTTACACCACCACCCACACGTCTCACATCACACACCCCTTCTGCATGCCCCACCACAGCACTCTTGAACAACTGCCATTTCTCCTCCACACTGCCATTTTCCTGATCTTTCACTGCGTTCCACTCATCTTTCAATTTCTCCTGATACTCTATCATTTTCTCTCTTTTATCCAACTCACTCACTTTCAAAACCTTCCTGCCACACCTAACCCTCCTAGCTCTCACTCATCTCTTACCTACTCTTAACTTTCCCTCCACCAGGTAGTGGTCAGACATACCTCCACCCTCCCCTCTCAGAACTCTCACATCCAACAATCTTCCTATTACATTCCTAGACACAACCACATAGTCCATCAATGCTTTATCAACAACCCTTCCACCCTCCTGTCTCACCCATGTATACTTATAAATATCTTTCTTCTTGAACAGCGTATTTCCAATCATCATCTCTCGCTCAACACACATCCCTATCATTCGTTCCCCATTTTAACTTCTTCCAGGCACACCATACATATCAACTACACCTTCAACTGCTACATTTCCCACTCTAGCATTCAGATCTCCCATCATTACCACATTCACATTAGCTCCAAAACACTGCAGACACTCATCAACATAATTCCAGGAAGACTCCCTCTCTTCTTCATCCCTTTCACTACCAGGCCCATATGCACTCACAAACACCCACAACTCACATTCAAATTTCGATTTCACCCACATCAGTCTCGATGACACCTCCTTCTATTCAATCACACACTGCTGTACTTCTGGACTCACTAACAAGGCCACACCTTCTCTTGCCCTTCCTCTATCAACACCTGACAATCTTCCATTCACACTTCCAGACATAGACTCACCCTTCCCTTTCATCTTCGTTTCACTCAAAGCTAACACATCCAACTTTCTTCTCACAAACATTCTCCCAATCTCCTCCCTTTTAGCCTCAATCGTACTACATCCACGCACAGTCATAGACCCAATCTTCAGGATATGGGGATAACTTAACCCCTTATCCCTTTCTCTGGTCTGTCTCTTTTTAGGACCTAAAAAACAGAGGAGGGGGTCCCTAGTCCCCTCACCCCGCCCTTTTTAGTCGCCTTTTACGACACGCAGGGAATACGGTGGCAGTATTCTTCCTAACACAACCTGGCCGCAGAGTAGTAGTACCACCCCATAGTGCTGCCAGATTGTGTCCCCCCCGCCACAGGGGGGGATAGATAGATTGATAGATAGATGCACATGCCTATCAGTCGATGAATCTTTCTCTCTGCTTATCCATTAAGTAATCTGTTTGTCTGTTTCATATGGCTGTTGTTTGATGTGTATATGAACTGCACATATCCTTCTCACTATATTTTTATTGCTTTATCAGTCAGCATTTTTCCCTGTTTTTCCTTTTTTCCTTTTTTTTTTCTTTTTTCAGTTTCTTAACATACTACAACCCCTATCCGTTCCTCTCCTAATCCAGTTACCACCACCACTGATCACTTTACCATATTTACTATGCAATTCCCTCTGTCCACCTGGCCATTCCGGTTACCACTACGCTGTTAACACCCTATTTGTTTACCCCACCGTTGGTATTTATTCTACCCTTTTAAAAATGATCACCACGGGCTCTGAGAGGCACTGCGTCAGGATAGCGTTCTATCTGTCTGTCTAATTAACATTCTTGCATTCCAAATCCATGTCGCTTATGTCTTTCCATCTGTCTGCCTTTCTTTCAATATGCTCTGACATGCACTGAGCTAGGTCAGAGTTAACTAAGTCGTAGGGCCAAGTTCTCGTGAGGTTACGGCAATTGCTACATTCTACTTAATATAAACGAGTGCTTGTTCTGCTTGAGATTCAAGAGTATTTGTATGCAATGGGCGTTGGTCTAATGCACCTTTAAAAATTCCCGTAATAACCCAGTTAAGTGCTCAGTCTGGCACTTTTTTTTTTTTTTCCCCAGCAATTGACTTAACTTTGAGAAAAGCCCCATAAATTAACATTATACTTTTCCGAAAACTTTTCAGCGGTGTCCGCTGTAAGCTTAATAATTTTGTAGACAGCAGATTATTAGAGTCCTGTTTGGCGATTCTGCTTTCTTAAAAAAGATATTGTGAAAATTTGTCATATATATAAATCACTTGAGTAACACTTACAAATGTTACTTTTCCTAAGCAGGTCTGTTGTAGCTTTATAAGTTTTCGAGATAAGTGAGTTTTGGAGCTCCATTTGGTAGTCTTTGGCTTCTCCTTTTCAGCAGCAGGTTGGAAATTTGCGAGAAAAGTCACTGATTGAACACCTGTTATTATTCCATAATCTTTCCAACAATGTGAGTAGTTACGCTAAAGGAATTTTGGTGCTATGCTTAACCACCTTAACATTTCTGACAGTGTTCTCGCTCACTTGTTGAGTTTATTTATAACATCCTCGGGCTTAAATGGATATCTCTAGCAATAGTATTTACTGCATACAGGTGCCATGAAGGCCTCCGTTGATTTTACACAGCATCCTGACTGCAACTATTTCGCCCTAAAAATACCTACCAGAAAACCGAATTACCCAAAATTCCCCTTAAATGGCGTAGCAGAAATGTGAAGGTTCAGTACGTTACGTACTCGTACAACATACAAGTACCGTGAACACCTCGACCACTGTAAGTGTGTCAGGGAAACACTGGATACTTGAACACACAATGACGTCAAATACCTCTGAAATGGTTTGGCGTAGTTAAGTTTTGCCCTAGGCAATGGATGCTGTGCTGCTGCTCCAGCCCGATCTATCTGGCAGAGCAGATTCGTCGATCACGGGCAAACAACTGCTTCTGTGAGGCTGCCCTACAGATAACAGCATAGCATACACACCTTGATCGGACCTGGCATCCCCTTGCGGTAGTCATTGACGTGGTGGGATCAGGGTTCTTCCCACGGTGAGTCAGATGAGATCGCCTCCCCCATTGCAATGGAAGGTGTATAATGCGAACAAAGTTATGCTGACAGTCTCCTGCCAGTATTGTGTTCTACCTCCTATATTTATTATTGCTACCTGAACATGAAATAGTATCCCTTTTTCTCATATACTTCTGTTATGTGCTTCATATTGCTGCACATAAAAACTTTTCAGGTAAAACCATCCATCACTACAGACAGCAGGGGAGTATCTGCGATATTTTGATTGTAACTGTACAGCATACCGGTATAGCAAAATCCTCTGCTTTATATATTAGAGCACCACTTGTGTCATGGTGTCATTTCTGACAACACGATTAGTTTCCCTGAAATGGTTTGGCATTGCAGTTGTGTTTGGTCCCAGCAATGGTAGGTGTTAACTATTGTCTCCACTAATGTACACTGTTCGACCCACTTGTGAAATTTCTTCCCCGTAAAGGGGAGAAAGGAGAGAGACATAATATAAAGCAACACACGAGAAAGACAGAGGCAGGCTCGACACGAAACTGCAAAACACAAATAAACTGGAGAAAGACGGAGACAGAAGAGAAAGACAGAAATACAGGACATGGGCAGAGAGAAGTGGGAAACGGACCCAGGAAGAAAAATCAAAGAGAAGAGAAGGACACGGAAAAGATGCAAAAGAAAGACATAACGGAACACGAAAATTAGAGACGGGTGGGATAAAAGAGATGAGAAATACAGCCAGCCAGGAGGGGGATAACAGGGGAAAAGAATTGGAGAGAGAGAGAGAGAGAGAGAGAGAGAGAGAGAGAGAGACAGTAATCAGTTTACTCTCACTCAAACAAATACCAGTGCATTTATAACCGTGCCGTAGTGTCCATGGAAAATGGCACATGGGAATCGATGCCATATTTGCCCCACATTAAACCAACGCCACTCCCTCAACACACCAATGATCTCGCTGGAAAAAATAAAACAAAGTAAAACTGTGTGTTGTTGTTATTGGAACCGTCGACGTGGAAAAAATGGTATTTAGGGTAATGGTTATTTGTATTTCACAGAAATAATATAATATTTTAGCTTCCGTTCCTGTGGTGCAAACAATGACTTTTTAATAAATCCCGTTCGCCCCCCCCCCCTCTCTCTCTCTCCGGTCAGTCAGTGGAGTTAAATAAATAAGAATGTGTCAGCTGCTTTCAGTAATTTAATTTACGTGTGTGTATTCGTGGATGTTTTTTGTCATACCTACAAGTCCGGCCAACTATAGGGCTTGCCGCTAACTGTACCGCTCACTCACTCACACACCTACTTATCTACATACTCAGCTACTCAGTTACTGAATATTTGTATCATTTATAAGGATGGGTTCTAGACCTTACGGAGTGTATTTTTGGATGACAATATATTGCACAGCGGCTAACGACCCGAGTCATTTGGGGCCCCAAAGAGCTGTTCCCCACTGTGGAGGGGGGCACTGGAGTCCTTGTCGAAGTCGATAATTATGTAGTCATGGTTCTCCTTTACCTATAAAGGAAGACGAAAATTTACACACTGGTAGACTGTCACTCACACCAAGGTTTAGGTAAGAAATGACAATGACTAAATAGATGTATAATGCGATTTTCAATGCAAGTCTTGGGAACGCTAGGTTTATGACCGAAGACTTGAGAGGAAGGATTGGATTGGAGTGTATTGGTGTTGGTGTTGTGATGAGATGAGGTAGATTTAGAGGGCTTGGGCATTTGGAGAGGATGGAGGATGGGTGTGGAAAGTGAGAAGTTTGAACGCTGGGGGTAGGGTTGCGAGTGGTAGACTGAAAATGTCCCCAGACGAGGTCATAGACTGTGACCTCAGAGATATGGGTCTGAATAAGGAGGCTGCCAGAAATCGAACAAGGTGAAGAGCCGCCATTAGCTGACCAAAGCCGACGCACTTAAGCATGTTGGAGTCTTTTCAACGATACGACGAACGATATGATACGCACATACCAAGTCACAGGTATGTCTGTCCGCTACTGATCGTCATATCCACCTCCTTCGTGACATATACATTCAGGTATAATCGTTTCGATGATATTACTCACTGGCTTTGTTAATACCAAACTTAGGGTCTGTTATTCCTGACTGGTGTGATGGTATTAGCAGACGCGTGTTTATGACACGTCGGTGAGGTTCTGGAACATCAGGGATTCTGTCTTTTTTTTTTCTTTCTTTTTTTTTTTTTTTGGTCTAAATTCAGTTTACCGAAATATTCCTTACTCCAGCCACTTACAAAAACTGCAGCCTACCACATCGCAGATTATTTTTCTAGCTCCTTGCCCACCAGATACATAAACACATGGACGTACTTTCCCCACCCACTCACCCACCGCCCACTCATCCCCAGCCCACCCCATTCACCAACCAATCCACCCTGCCCATCCACCCGCCTTGAGCACCCACACACCCAACCATCCACAGCGTTTAGCCATTCATCTTCCCGAGCTGAAGATATAATCTGCTATCCATACAAGTACCAACTCCACCCACCTACCTACCCACCGCAGCCACCCTGCGCACCCACCCATCGAACCCACCCCACATACCCCACCCACCCATCCACCCTACTAACGCACCCCAGCCCACCCCAACCCACCTCACTCACCCCAAACCATCCTGTCCACCCACTGCACACGCACTGCACACTCTACATATCCACTCACCCACCCACCAACCTCCACCAGCAGAATGACTTAGCAATTCTCCACACATGCACACAAATACAAGAAAGAAGCACAGCATCTTTTATAGCAGAAGTAATTTGCAACCTTGTCCAGAATTTATTCCCTTGTGAACGCCAACTCTTTGGAGAGCTTCTTCCTCTTACCGCCTCCCTTCTACCTCTGTCTCTTCGCCACACTGTTGCACCTCACTTCAGTGGTCACTGCCCCTCTGAACTGTCTGCTTGCATCCCTCCCCCTCTACGACGGGCACGTAGCACCCGTCTAGCAACAAATTCCCATTCCTTTTCTGTCCAACTCTCTAATGCAAGAGGTAACCGTTACTCCCAGTCCTTCATTTATGCAACAGGTCAACTCTGGAACTGTCTCCCTTTGTCTGTATTTCCTACTTCTTGTGATCTCCAGTCTTTCAAACGCAGTGTGTCCAGGCATCTCGAAATGAATGGATCTTGAATTTGGCTCTGCTGTATTTTTTTTTTCTTGGCAGGAATGGTTTCCGGGCTCCTGTTCTTTGGTTCCTTCTTCCTTGCATAAGAAAAAAATACGGCTACAGTCCATCGTAGTGTACGTTTCCTGGGAACAGGAAACCATACGGGTGGTCCCTCTGTGGTAAGTGACTATGTCAAATGAATAATGATTTTCCCACGTCATAATTGAAATGTATAATGCTCTTGAATCGTAACATGCTTTAACCATGGATAGCTTTCTTTTTTTAATATTTAGATAATAATCTTTAAGAATAACAGTGTAATCGACATGATAATTCTGATTAATTGTTTTGCCCCAAATAAGTCAGAATTATGTAACTTTGCAAGAAACTGTTTTTCTCTTGTAATTTTGTCCTTTGGCTTTGTGGATGCATTTTTCGGCCATCCTCATCTTCCAGAATATGGTCCAGATCCACGGCTTAGACTTCCTACTGTACGGTGACTTCGGAGAAATGCGACTGTGTACGATATTGACTGCGTGTTTTCTGGAACTCTATGTAGAGTTTTCATAATTCTCATTGCATTATTGCCACTCGTCGAAAATGTCGGGGTTTATACTATCTTTGTACACTGCCAGTCCTAAATACCAACACAAATTCTGCCTCACAATTGTATAGCCAGTCACTTCGTTTTACTCACCCACTTCATTCATATTATATCATTTTTAACACCTCATTCATGCCAGCCTCGCCTTCTTCTCAAGACACCTCTTTTCCATCACATAATCCGCGTTCCTAGATTTGCATTTTTTAATTCAACCCAGCTACCTCACTCTTAGTCGCACCACCTTAATCACAACAGTCACCTCTCACCCACACCACGTTACTCTCACTTACACCAGGTCAGTAACATTAGTTACCCCATTCTCATTCACTCCGCCTTAATCACACCAGCCACGTCACCCTCACTCATACCACTTCAGTCACCCCAGCCACCTCATTCTCACTCACGTATGATCAACCACACCAGTCAACTCAGTCGCACTCACGTCTCTTTAATTCACAACCACCTCACTCTCACTAACGTCATTTTAAGCCCCCTTACTCTCACTTACATCAGGTCAATCACATTAGCCACCTCATCCTTACTCACGCCACTTTAATCACATCAGCCATCTCACTCACTCACACCAGTAAGTCACACCAGCCACCTCGCTCACTCACACAAGTCAGTCATACCAGCCTCCTCACCCACCCTCTCACGCGTGTTCAGTCACGTCAGCCACCTTACTCTCATTCACGCCACTTTAAAAACATCAGCCACCTCACTCACTCACACCAGGTCATTCATACCAGCCATCTCACTCACTCACACCAGTCAGTCACACCAGCCACCTCACTCACTCACACTAGTCATTCACACCAGCCACCCCACTCACTCACGCCAGTCATACCAGCCTCCTCACTCACTCTCTCACGCGGGGTCAGTCACGTCAACCACCTTACTCTCATTCACGTCACTTTATTACATCAGCCACCTCACTCACGCACTCACACCAGGTCATTCATACCAGCCATCTCACTCACACCAGGTCAATCACACTAGCCACTTCAGTCACACCAGCCACCTCACTCTCACTCACGTCACCTTAATCAAACAACCTGCCTCACTGAAACCACCTCGCCCATTACCTCCTTTACCGCTCATTACATATGGCCAGTTGCATATCCACTCAGACCCACCCAACATAAATGTCAACTTTATGCTTGAACAAACTTAAAATATCGCATCCAGCAGCAGTAAAGTGTCGTACAACCAGTCGATACCATTGTACTGTGCTTTACTGTTCACCCTGTGATGTGGAGTTTGTGGTGTGGTGCGTGAGCCATTAAGTCACCTGAACCCACAGTGTGTGTCGGCCATACTCTCACTGCCATAGCAGATTTAATACCACTTCTTCGAACCATATTTTATGCATAAATCAATCGTCATTGTGTATGTTGCTTAGATCAATTTAATATCAATATATAATATATGAATTACATATAACTGTTTAGTTACGCACGATATCAAATAAACAGCAAAAGATTTGCTGGGGGTAAGTCACAGGAGTCCGGGACACAGTGATAATGTGCTGTATTCTGTGACAGACTTCGCACCATCTCTTCATTACCAGATTATTTATTACCAGTATAATGCACTCTTATGTTTTTAGATGAAGGAGCACCTCGATGAGTGGCCTTGTCTCTGTTTCACGCAGAGTATCATCACACGAGGTGTCTCACTCCCATAGGTTTCATTGACTTTCGCATAGACACACCACATAACTCCACACCACACCATACCACCATCGCACACCAAGCCACACAAAAATCATCTTCCACACCACACCGCTTCAAGGGTATTAACTGAAGAGCACTGACGCGTTCTCACCTAGTACTTATATGCTTTTTTAATAGTTTATCCTTACTGTGAAAGTATTTGAAAAATGAAAATATCGATGAAGTTTATGTTAAAACATGGTATGCAAATAAACCAATGAGGGTGAGGTGGTTTTAAGGTTAACGAGCCAACATATATATCCAATTTCTTATTGGGCTGGGGTATTTAGCAACACCTCTTTTCAGCTTTATAGTCTGTCCGTCGCAGCTAAAATTCCTCTTGCACATTAAAGACGCGGACTATGTCGGTATTAAAATGACATTAATAAGTCACAAGGAAATAGATGTAATATGCAACGTAAATCGTTTAGCAAGAAATTTCCCCTGCCGAAGAGAATGTTTCCTCACGATGCAACTGCCGCCCCGGTCGATACCTTTCAACGGGAAAGCTTCCCCAGGACCACTGATGGTGTTTGTTCCAAAGTTTGGAGGTCCAACTGAAATGACTTCTTCAGGTACGTAATTTATCCCTGCTTAACCAGATAACTTTCAGGCCTGAGAGTCTGATGGGGCCATAGACGGAGCAGTTGTGCTGGCATACTCACGCTGCCAAGAGATGTCAGGATCAACCTTCGTCGTAGAGGACTCATAGTCAAGCAAGTCACCTTGAGGTTTACATCAAGGAGATTGGTGGAGAACTTGAACCAATATTACTTTTTGTCGGGAGGAGACATTCAGACCTGATTCAGCTGTGGTTTGCAACCTTCATCATCGTATTTTATGGCACAAGATGAATTATCATTTGCAAGAAACAAAACAATAAACTAACAATATCACCCATGTATTTGCCTTTGATATTGATGGGTTACAGTCGCACACATCTTTCTTAAAGTTTTTTTACCTTGCCCGGACCGAGTCTGGTAAGGTATTGTGTTTGGTCGAGTTTCTTTGCTTATTTTTGTTTGTTTGCTTGTTTTATATTTGTTAACAACGACTAAATGAAATTACATGAAACTTCCTATGCAACTAGTCAAGCAGTAGGCATAATTATACGATTAAACAATGTACACTGTATACTAGAGAGAGAGAGAGAGAGAGAGAGAGAGAGTATATATATATGTGTGTGTGTGTGTGTGTGTGTGTGTGTGTGTGTGTGTGTACCAAGAGTTGTAAAACCAGAGATAAAGCTGGAGGTTGAGTTTAAGAGCACTTAAGCAGATGCATGCAGCACAGTCATTGCCAAGAAGTTGGTAATACAAACTTAGGAGAGAAGTTTGCTTAGGGTAAGTACACGTGGCACTTATCACAAGGCAGAAGAGGAAATAACTACCATCACTGAGAAACGATAAGACTCATGCAGACAGCATTAGTCTTATCGTTTCTCAACACACCAATGATCTCGCTGGAAAAAATAAAACAAAGTAAAACTGTGTGTTGTTGTTATTGGAACCGTCGACGTGGAAAAAATGGTATTTAGGGTAATGGTTATTTGTATTTCACAGAAATAATATAATATTTTAGCTTCCGTTCCTGTGGTGCAAACAATGACTTTTTAATAAATCCCGTTCGCCCCCCCCCCCCTCTCTCTCTCTCCGGTCAGTCAGTGGAGTTAAATAAGAATGTGTCAGCTGCTTTCAGTAATTTAATTTACGTGTGTGTATTCGTGGATGTTTTTTGTCATACCTACAAGTCCGGCCAACTATAGGGCTTGCCGCTAACTGTACCGCTCACTCACTCACACACCTACTTATCTACATACTCAGCTACTCAGTTACTGAATATTTGTATCATTTATAAGGATGGGTTCTAGACCTTACGGAGTGTATTTTTGGATGACAATATATTGCACAGAGGCTAACGACCCGAGTCATTTGGGGCCCCAAAGAGCTGTTCCCCACTGTGGAGGGGGGCACTGGAGTCCTTGTCGAAGTCGATAATTATGTAGTCATGGTTCTCCTTTACCTATAAAGGAAGACGAAAATTTACACACTGGTAGACTGTCACTCACACCAAGGTTTAGGTAAGAAATGACAATGACTAAATAGATGTATAATGCGATTTTCAATGCAAGTCTTGGGAACGCTAGGTTTATGACCGAAGACTTGAGAGGAAGGATTGGATTGGAGTGTATTGGTGTTGGTGTTGTGATGAGATGAGGTAGATTTAGAGGGCTTGGGCATTTGGAGAGGATGGAGGATGGGTGTGGAAAGTGAGAAGTTTGAACGCTGGGGGTAGGGTTGCGAGTGGTAGACTGAAAATGTCCCCAGACGGGGTCATAGACTGTGACCTCAGAGATATGGGTCTGAATAAGGAGGCTGCCAGAAATCGAACAAGGTGAAGAGCCGCCATTAGCTGACCAAAGCCGACGCACTTAAGCATGTTGGAGTCTTTTCAACGATACGACGAACGATATGATACGCACATACCAAGTCACAGGTATGTCTGTCCGCTACTGATCGTCATATCCACCTCCTTCGTGACATATACATTCAGGTATAATCGTTTCGATGATATTACTCACTGGCTTTGTTAATATCAAACTTAGGGTCTGTTATTCCTGACTGGTGTGATGGTATTAGCAGACGCGTGTTTATGACACGTCGGTGAGGTTCTGGAACATCAGGGATTCTGTCTTTTTTTTTTCTTTCTTTTTTTTTTTTTTTGGTCTAAATTCAGTTTACCGAAATATTCCTTACTCCAGCCACTTACAAAAACTGCAGCCTACCACATCGCAGATTATTTTTCTAGCTCCTTGCCCACCAGATACATAAACACATGGACGTACTTTCCCCACCCACTCACCCACCGCCCACTCATCCCCAGCCCACCCCATTCACCAACCAATCCACCCTGCCCATCCACCCGCCTTGAGCACCCACACACCCAACCATCCACAGCGTTTAGCCATTCATCTTCCCGAGCTGAAGATATAATCTGCTATCCATACAAGTACCAACTCCACCCACCTACCTACCCACCGCAGCCACCCTGCGCACCCACCCATCGAACCCACCCCACATACCCCACCCACCCATCCACCCTACTAACGCACCCCAGCCCACCCCAACCCACCTCACTCACCCCAAACCATCCTGTCCACCCACTGCACACGCACTGCACACTCTACATATCCACTCACCCACCCACCAACCTCCACCAGCAGAATGACTTAGCAATTCTCCACACATGCACACAAATACAAGAAAGAAGCACAGCATCTTTTATAGCAGAAGTAATTTGCAACCTTGTCCAGAATTTATTCCCTTGTGAACGCCAACTCTTTGGAGAGCTTCTTCCTCTTACCGCCTCCCTTCTACCTCTGTCTCTTCGCCACACTGTTGCACCTCACTTCAGTGGTCACTGCCCCTCTGAACTGTCTGCTTGCATCCCTCCCCCTCTACGACGGGCACGTAGCACCCGTCTAGCAACAAATTCCCATTCCTTTTCTGTCCAACTCTCTAATGCAAGAGGTAACCGTTACTCCCAGTCCTTCATTTATGCAACAGGTCAACTCTGGAACTGTCTCCCTTTGTCTGTATTTCCTACTTCTTGTGATCTCCAGTCTTTCAAACGCAGTGTGTCCAGGCATCTCGAAATGAATGGATCTTGAATTTGGCTCTGCTGTATTTTTTTCTTGGCAGGAATGGTTTCCGGGCTCCTGTTCTTTGGTTCCTTCTTCCTTGCATAAGAAAAAAATACGGCTACAGTCCATCGTAGTGTACGTTTCCTGGGAACAGGAAACCATACGGGTGGTCCCTCTGTGGTAAGTGACTATGTCAAATGAATAATGATTTTCCCACGTCATAATTGAAATGTATAATGCTCTTGAATCGTAACATGCTTTAACCATGGATAGCTTTCTTTTTTTAATATTTAGATAATAATCTTTAAGAATAACAGTGTAATCGACATGATAATTCTGATTAATTGTTTTGCCCCAAATAAGTCAGAATTATGTAACTTTGCAAGAAACTGTTTTTCTCTTGTAATTTTGTCCTTTGGCTTTGTGGATGCATTTTTCGGCCATCCTCATCTTCCAGAATATGGTCCAGATCCACGGCTTAGACTTCCTACTGTACGGTGACTTCGGAGAAATGCGACTGTGTACGATATTGACTGCGTGTTTTCTGGAACTCTATGTAGAGTTTTCATAATTCTCATTGCATTATTGCCACTCGTCGAAAATGTCGGGGTTTATACTATCTTTGTACACTGCCAGTCCTAAATACCAACACAAATTCTGCCTCACAATTGTATAGCCAGTCACTTCGTTTTACTCACCCACTTCATTCATATTATATCATTTTTAACACCTCATTCATGCCAGCCTCGCCTTCTTCTCAAGACACCTCTTTTCCATCACATAATCCGCGTTCCTAGATTTGCATTTTTTAATTCAACCCAGCTACCTCACTCTTAGTCGCACCACCTTAATCACAACAGTCACCTCTCACCCACACCACGTTACTCTCACTTACACCAGGTCAGTAACATTAGTTACCCCATTCTCATTCACTCCGCCTTAATCACACCAGCCACGTCACCCTCACTCATACCACTTCAGTCACCCCAGCCACCTCATTCTCACTCACGTATGATCAACCACACCAGTCAACTCAATCGCACTCACGTCTCTTTAATTCACAACCACCTCACTCTCACTAACGTCATTTTAAGCCCCCTTACTCTCACTTACATCAGGTCAATCACATTAGCCACCTCATCCTTACTCACGCCACTTTAATCACATCAGCCATCTCACTCACTCACACCAGTAAGTCACACCAGCCACCTCGCTCACTCACACAAGTCAGTCATACCAGCCTCCTCACCCACCCTCTCACGCGTGTTCAGTCACGTCAGCCACCTTACTCTCATTCACGCCACTTTAAAAACATCAGCCACCTCACTCACTCACACCAGGTCATTCATACCAGCCATCTCACTCACTCACACCAGTCAGTCACACCAGCCACCTCACTCACTCACACTAGTCATTCACACCAGCCACCCCACTCACTCACGCCAGTCATACCAGCCTCCTCACTCACTCTCTCACGCGGGGTCAGTCACGTCAACCACCTTACTCTCATTCACGTCACTTTATTACATCAGCCACCTCACTCACGCACTCACACCAGGTCATTCATACCAGCCATCTCACTCACACCAGGTCAATCACACTAGCCACTTCAGTCACACCAGCCACCTCACTCTCACTCACGTCACCTTAATCAAACAACCTGCCTCACTGAAACCACCTCGCCCATTACCTCCTTTACCGCTCATTACATATGGCCAGTTGCATATCCACTCAGACCCACCCAACATAAATGTCAACTTTATGCTTGAACAAACTTAAAATATCGCATCCAGCAGCAGTAAAGTGTCGTACAACCAGTCGATACCATTGTACTGTGCATTACTGTTCACCCTGTGATGTGGAGTTTGTGGTGTGGTGCGTGAGCCATTAAGTCACCTGAACCCACAGTGTGTGTCGGCCATACTCTCACTGCCATAGCAGATTTAATACCACTTCTTCGAACCATATTTTATGCATAAATCAATCGTCATTGTGTATGTTGCTTAGATCAATTTAATATCAATATATAATATATGAATTACATATAACTGTTTAGTTACGCACGATATCAAATAAACAGCAAAAGATTTGCTGGGGGTAAGTCACAGGAGTCCGGGACACAGTGATAATGTGCTGTATTCTGTGACGGACTTCGCACCATCTCTTCATTACCAGATTATTTATTACCAGTATAATGCACTCTTATGTTTTTAGATGAAGGAGCACCTCGATGAGTGGCCTTGTCCCTGTTTCACGCAGAGTATCATCACACGAGGTGTCTCACTCCCATAGGTTTCATTGACTTTCGCATAGACACACCACATAACTCCACACCACACCATACCACCATCGCACACCAAGCCACACAAAAATCATCTTCCACACCACACCGCTTCAAGGGTATTAACTGAAGAGCACTGACGCGTTCTCACCTAGTACTTATATGCTTTTTTAATAGTTTATCCTTACTGTGAAAGTATTTGAAAAATGAAAATATCGATGAAGTTTATGTTAAAACATGGTATGCAAATAAACCAATGAGGGTGAGGTGGTTTTTAAGGTTAACGAGCCAACATATATATCCAATTTCTTATTGGGCTGGGGTATTTAGCAACACCTCTTTTCAGCTTTATAGTCTGTCCGTCGCAGCTAAAATTCCTCTTGCACATTAAAGACGCCGGACTATGTCGGTATTAAAATGACATTAATAAGTCACAAGGAAATAGATGTAATATGCAACGTAAATCGTTTAGCAAGAAATTTCCCCTGCCGAAGAGAATGTTTCCTCACGATGCAACTGCCGCCCCGGTCGATACCTTTCAACGGGAAAGCTTCCCCAGGACCACTGATGGTGTTTGTTCCAAAGTTTGGAGGTCCAACTGAAATGACTTCTTCAGGTACGTAATTTATCCCTGCTTAACCAGATAACTTTCAGGCCTGAGAGTCTGATGGGGCCATAGACGGAGCAGTTGTGCTGGCATACTCACGCTGCCAAGAGATGTCAGGATCAACCTTCGTCGTAGAGGACTCATAGTCAAGCAAGTCACCTTGAGGTTTACATCAAGGAGATTGGTAGAGAACTTGAACCAATATTACTTTTTGTCGGGAGGAGACATTCAGACCTGATTCAGCTGTGGTTTGCAACCTTCATCATCGTATTTTATGGCACAAGATGAATTATCATTTGCAAGAAACAAAACAATAAACTAACAATATCACCCATGTATTTGCCTTTGATATTGATGGGTTACAGTCGCACACATCTTTCTTAAAGTTTTTTTACCTTGCCCGGACCGAGTCTGGTAAGGTATTGTGTTTGGTCGAGTTTCTTTGCTTATTTTTGTTTGTTTGCTTGTTTTATATTTGTTAACAACGACTAAATGAAATTACATGAAACTTCCTATGCAACTAGTCAAGCAGTAGGCATAATTATACGATTAAACAATGTACACTGTATACTAGAGAGAGAGAGAGAGAGAGAGAGAGAGAGAGTATATATATGTGTGTGTGTGTGTGTGTGTGTGTGTGTGTGTGTGTGTGTGTGTGTGTGTGTGTACCAAGAGTTGTAAAACCAGAGATAAAGCTGGAGGTTGAGTTTAAGAGCACTTAAGCAGATGCATGCAGCACAGTCATTGCCAAGAAGTTGGTAATACAAACTTAGGAGAGAAGTTTGCTTAGGGTAAGTACACGTGGCACTTATCACAAGGCAGAAGAGGAAATAACTACCATCACTGAGAAACGATAAGACTCATGCAGACAGCATTAGTCTTATCGTTTCTCAACACACCAATGATCTCGCTGGAAAAAATAAAACAAAGTAAAACTGTGTGTTGTTGTTATTGGAACCGTCGACGTGGAAAAAATGGTATTTAGGGTAATGGTTATTTGTATTTCACAGAAATAATATAATATTTTAGCTTCCGTTCCTGTGGTGCAAACAATGACTTTTTAATAAATCCCGTTCCCCCCCCCTCTCTCTCTCTCTCCGGTCAGTCAGTGGATTTAAATAATAATTTGTCAGCTGCTTTGAGTATTTTAATTTACGTGTGTGTATTCGTGGATGTTTTTGTCATACCTACAAGTCCGGCCAACTATAGGGCTTGCCGCTAACTGTACCGCTCACTCACTCACACACCTACTTATCTACATACTCAGCTACTCAGTTACTGAATATTTGCATCATTTATAAGGATGGGTTCTAGACCTTACGGAGTGTATTTTTGGATGACAATATATTGCACAGAGGCTAACGACCCGAGTCATTTGGGGCCCCAAAGAGCTGTTCCCCACTGTGGAGGGGGGCACTGGAGTCCTTGTCGAAGTCGATAATTATGTAGTCATGGTTCTCCTTTACCTATAAAGGAAGACGAAAATTTACACACTGGTAGACTGTCACTCACACCAAGGTTTAGGTAAGAAATGACAATGACTAAATAGATGTATAATGCGATTTTCAATGCAAGTCTTGGGAACGCTAGGTTTATGACCGAAGACTTGAGAGGAAGGATTGGATTGGAGTGTATTGGTGTTGGTGTTGTGATGAGATGAGGTAGATTTAGAGGGCTTGGGCATTTGGAGAGGATGGAGGATGGGTGTGGAAAGTGAGAAGTTTGAACGCTGGGGGTAGGGGTTGCGAGTGGTAGACTGAAAATGTCCCCAGACGGGGTCATAGACTGTGACCTCAGAGATATGGGTCTGAATAAGGAGGCTGCCAGAAATCGAACAAGGTGAAGAGCCGCCATTAGCTGACCAAAGCCGACGCACTTAAGCATGTTGGAGTCTTTTCAACGATACGACGAACGATATGATACGCACATACCAAGTCACAGGTATGTCTGTCCGCTACTGATCGTCATATCCACCTCCTTCGTGACATATACATTCAGGTATAATCGTTTCGATGATATTACTCACTGGCTTTGTTAATATCAAACTTAGGGTCTGTTATTCCTGACTGGTGTGATGGTATTAGCAGACGCGTGTTTATGACACGTCGGTGAGGTTCTGGAACATCAGGGATTCTGTCTTTTTTTTTTTTCTTTCTTTTTTTTTTTTTTTGGTCTAAATTCAGTTTACCGAAATATTCCTTACTCCAGCCACTTACAAAAACTGCAGCCTACCACATCGCAGATTATTTTTCTAGATACATAAACACATGGACGTACTTTCCCCACCCACTCACCCACCGCCCACTCATCCCCAGCCCACCCCATTCACCAACCAATCCACCCTGCCCATCCACCCGCCTTGAGCACCCACACACCCAACCATCCACAGCGTTTAGCCATTCATCTTCCCGAGCTGAAGATATAATCTGCTATCCATACAAGTACCAACTCCACCCACCTACCTACCCACCGCAGCCACCCTGCGCACCCACCCATCGAACCCACCCCACATACCCCACCCACCCATCCACCCTACTAACGCACCCCAGCCCACCCCAACCCACCTCACTCACCCCAAACCATCCTGTCCACCCACTGCACACGCACTGCACACTCTACATATCCACTCACCCACCCACCAACCTCCACCAGCAGAATGACTTAGCAATTCTCCACACATGCACACAAATACAAGAAAGAAGCACAGCATCTTTTATAGCAGAAGTAATTTGCAACCTTGTCCAGAATTTATTCCCTTGTGAACGCCAACTCTTTGGAGAGCTTCTTCCTCTTACCGCCTCCCTTCTACCTCTGTCTCTTCGCCACACTGTTGCACCTCACTTCAGTGGTCACTGCCCCTCTGAACTGTCTGCTTGCATCCCTCCCCTCTACGACGGGCACGTAGCACCCGTCTAGCAACAAATTCCCATTCCTTTTCTGTCCAACTCTCTAATGCAAGAGGTAACCGTTACTCCCAGTCCTTCATTTATGCAACAGGTCAACTCTGGAACTGTCTCCCTTTGTCTGTATTTCCTACTTCTTGTGATCTCCAGTCTTTCAAACGCAGTGTGTCCAGGCATCTCGAAATGAATGGATCTTGAATTTGGCTCTGCTGTATTTTTTTTCTTGGCAGGAATGGTTTCCGGGCTCCTGTTCTTTGGTTCCTTCTTCCTTGCATAAGAAAAATACGGCTACAGTCCATCGTAGTGTACGTTTCCTGGGAACAGGAAACCATACGGGTGGTCCCTCTGTGGTAAGTGACTATGTCAAATGAATAATGATTTTCCCACGTCATAATTGAAATGTATAATGCTCTTGAATCGTAACATGCTTTAACCATGGATAGCTTTCTTTTTTTAATATTTAGATAATAATCTTTAAGAATAACAGTGTAATCGACATGATAATTCTGATTAATTGTTTTGCCCCAAATAAGTCAGAATTATGTAACTTTGCAAGAAACTGTTTTTCTCTTGTAATTTTGTCCTTTGGCTTTGTGGATGCATTTTTCGGCCATCCTCATCTTCCAGAATATGGTCCAGATCCACGGCTTAGACTTCCTACTGTACGGTGACTTCGGAGAAATGCGACTGTGTACGATATTGACTGCGTGTTTTCTGGAACTCTATGTAGAGTTTTCATAATTCTCATTGCATTGTTGCCACTCTTCGAAAATGTCGGGGTTTATACTATCTTTGTACACTGCCAGTCCTAAATACCAACACAAATTCTGCCTCACAATTGTATAGCCAGTCACTTCGTTTTACTCACCCACTTCATTCATATTATATCATTTTTAACACCTCATTCATGCCAGCCTCGCCTTCTTCTCAAGACACCTCTTTTCCATCACATAATCCGCGTTCCTAGATTTGCATTTTTTAATTCAACCCAGCTACCTCACTCTTAGTCGCACCACCTTAATCACAACAGTCACCTCTCACCCACACCACGTTACTCTCACTTACACCAGGTCAGTAACATTAGTTACCCCATTCTCATTCACTCCGCCTTAATCACACCAGCCACGTCACCCTCACTCATACCACTTCAGTCACCCCAGCCACCTCATTCTCACTCACGTATGATCAACCACACCAGTCAACTCAATCGCACTCACGTCTCTTTAATTCACAACCACCTCACTCTCACTAACGTCATTTTAAGCCCCCTTACTCTCACTTACATCAGGTCAATCACATTAGCCACCTCATCCTTACTCACGCCACTTTAATCACATCAGCCATCTCACTCACTCACACCAGTAAGTCACACCAGCCACCTCGCTCACTCACACAAGTCAGTCATACCAGCCTCCTCACCCACCCTCTCCATGGCGTGTTCAGTCACGTCAGCCACCTTACTCTCATTCACGCCACTTTAAAAACATCAGCCACCTCACTCACTCACACCAGGTCATTCATACCAGCCATCTCACTCACTCACACCAGTCAGTCACACCAGCCACCTCACTCACTCACACTAGTCATTCACACCAGCCACCCCACTCACTCACGCCAGTCATACCAGCCTCCTCACTCACTCTCTCACGCGGGGTCAGTCACGTCAACCACCTTACTCTCATTCACGTCACTTTATTACATCAGCCACCTCACTCACGCACTCACACCAGGTCATTCATACCAGCCATCTCACTCACACCAGGTCAATCACACTAGCCACTTCAGTCACACCAGCCACCTCACTCTCACTCACGTCACCTTAATCAAACAACCTGCCTCACTGAAACCACCTCGCCCATTACCTCCTTTACCGCTCATTACATATGGCCAGTTGCATATCCACTCAGACCCACCCAACATAAATGTCAACTTTATGCTTGAACAAACTTAAAATATCGCATCCAGCAGCAGTAAAGTGTCGTACAACCAGTCGATACCATTGTACTGTGCATTACTGTTCACCCTGTGATGTGGAGTTTGTGGTGTGGTGCGTGAGCCATTAAGTCACCTGAACCCACAGTGTGTGTCGGCCATACTCTCACTGCCATAGCAGATTTAATACCACTTCTTCGAACCATATTTTATGCATAAATCAATCGTCATTGTGTATGTTGCTTAGATCAATTTAATATCAATATATAATATATGAATTACATATAACTGTTTAGTTACGCACGATATCAAATAAACAGCAAAAGATTTGCTGGGGGTAAGTCACAGGAGTCCGGGACACAGTGATAATGTGCTGTATTCTGTGACAGACTTCGCACCATCTCTTCATTACCAGATTATTTATTACCAGTATAATGCACTCTTATGTTTTTAGATGAAGGAGCACCTCGATGAGTGGCCTTGTCCCTGTTTCACGCAGAGTATCATCACACGAGGTGTCTCACTCCCATAGGTTTCATTGACTTTCGCATAGACACACCACATAACTCCACACCACACCATACCACCATCGCACACCAAGCCACACAAAAATCATCTTCCACACCACACCGCTTCAAGGGTATTAACTGAAGAGCACTGACTCGTTCTCACCTAGTACTTATATGCTTTTTTAATAGTTTATCCTTACTGTGAAAGTATTTGAAAAATGAAAATATCGATGAAGTTTATGTTAAAACATGGTATGCAAATAAACCAATGAGGGTGAGGTGGTTTTAAGGTTAACGAGCCAACATATATATCCAATTTCTTATTGGGCTGGGGTATTTAGCAACACCTCTTTTCAGCTTTATAGTCTGTCCGTCGCAGCTAAAATTCCTCTTGCACATTAAAGACGCGGACTATGTCGGTATTAAAATGACATTAATAAGTCACAAGGAAATAGATGTAATATGCAACGTAAATCGTTTAGCAAGAAATTTCCCTGCCGAAGAGAATGTTTCCTCACGATGCAACTGCCGCCCCGGTCGATACCTTTCAACGGGAAAGCTTCCCCAGGACCACTGATGGTGTTTGTTCCAAAGTTTGGAGGTCCAACTGAAATGACTTCTTCAGGTACGTAATTTATCCCTGCTTAACCAGATAACTTTCAGGCCTGAGAGTCTGATGGGGCCATAGACGGAGCAGTTGTGCTGGCATACTCACGCTGCCAAGAGATGTCAGGATCAACCTTCGTCGTAGAGGACTCATAGTCAAGCAAGTCACCTTGAGGTTTACATCAAGGAGATTGGTAGAGAACTTGAACCAATATTACTTTTTGTCGGGAGGAGACATTCAGACCTGATTCAGCTGTGGTTTGCAACCTTCATCATCGTATTTTATGGCACAAGATGAATTATCATTTGCAAGAAACAAAACAATAAACTAACAATATCACCCATGTATTTGCCTTTGATATTGATGGGTTACAGTCGCACACATCTTTCTTAAAGTTTTTTTACCTTGCCCGGACCGAGTCTGGTAAGGTATTGTGTTTGGTCGAGTTTCTTTGCTTATTTTTGTTTGTTTGCTTGTTTTATATTTGTTAACAACGACTAAATGAAATTACATGAAACTTCCTATGCAACTAGTCAAGCAGTAGGCATAATTATACGATTAAACAATGTACACTGTATACTAGAGAGAGAGAGAGAGAGAGAGAGAGAGAGTATATATATGTGTGTGTGTGTGTGTGTGTGTGTGTGTGTGTGTGTGTGTGTGTGTGTGTACCAAGAGTTGTAAAACCAGAGATAAAGCTGGAGGTTGAGTTTAAGAGCACTTAAGCAGATGCATGCAGCACAGTCATTGCCAAGAAGTTGGTAATACAAACTTAGGAGAGAAGTTTGCTTAGGGTAAGTACACGTGGCACTTATCACAAGGCAGAAGAGGAAATAACTACCATCACTGAGAAACGATAAGACTCATGCAGACAGCATTAGTCTTATCGTTTCTCAACACACCAATGATCTCGCTGGAAAAAATAAAACAAAGTAAAACTGTGTGTTGTTGTTATTGGAACCGTCGACGTGGAAAAAATGGTATTTAGGGTAATGGTTATTTGTATTTCACAGAAATAATATAATATTTTAGCTTCCGTTCCTGTGGTGCAAACAATGACTTTTTAATAAATCCCGTTCGCCCCCCCCCCCCTCTCTCTCTCTCCGGTCAGTCAGTGGAGTTAAATAAGAATGTGTCAGCTGCTTTCAGTAATTTAATTTACGTGTGTGTATTCGTGGATGTTTTTTGTCATACCTACAAGTCCGGCCAACTATAGGGCTTGCCGCTAACTGTACCGCTCACTCACTCACACACCTACTTATCTACATACTCAGCTACTCAGTTACTGAATATTTGCATCATTTATAAGGATGGGTTCTAGACCTTACGGAGTGTATTTTTGGATGACAATATATTGCACAGAGGCTAACGACCCGAGTCATTTGGGGCCCCAAAGAGCTGTTCCCCACTGTGGAGGGGGGCACTGGAGTCCTTGTCGAAGTCGATAATTATGTAGTCATGGTTCTCCTTTACCTATAAAGGAAGACGAAAATTTACACACTGGTAGACTGTCACTCACACCAAGGTTTAGGTAAGAAATGACAATGACTAAATAGATGTATAATGCGATTTTCAATGCAAGTCTTGGGAACGCTAGGTTTATGACCGAAGACTTGAGAGGAAGGATTGGATTGGAGTGTATTGGTGTTGGTGTTGTGATGAGATGAGGTAGATTTAGAGGGCTTGGGCATTTGGAGAGGATGGAGGATGGGTGTGGAAAGTGAGAAGTTTGAACGCTGGGGGTAGGGTTGCGAGTGGTAGACTGAAAATGTCCCCAGACGGGGTCATAGACTGTGACCTCAGAGATATGGGTCTGAATAAGGAGGCTGCCAGAAATCGAACAAGGTGAAGAGCCGCCATTAGCTGACCAAAGCCGACGCACTTAAGCATGTTGGAGTCTTTTCAACGATACGACGAACGATATGATACGCACATACCAAGTCACAGGTATGTCTGTCCGCTACTGATCGTCATATCCACCTCCTTCGTGACATATACATTCAGGTATAATCGTTTCGATGATATTACTCACTGGCTTTGTTAATATCAAACTTAGGGTCTGTTATTCCTGACTGGTGTGATGGTATTAGCAGACGCGTGTTTATGACACGTCGGTGAGGTTCTGGAACATCAGGGATTCTGTCTTTTTTTTTTTTCTTTATTTTTTTTTTTTTTTGGTCTAAATTCAGTTTACCGAAATATTCCTTACTCCAGCCACTTACAAAAACTGCAGCCTACCACATCGCAGATTATTTTTCTAGCTCCTTGCCCACCAGATACATAAACACATGGACGTACTTTCCCCACCCACTCACCCACCGCCCACTCATCCCCAGCCCACCCCATTCACCAACCAATCCACCCTGCCCATCCACCCGCCTTGAGCACCCACACACCCAACCATCCACAGCGTTTAGCCATTCATCTTCCCGAGCTGAAGATATAATCTGCTATCCATACAAGTACCAACTCCACCCACCTACCTACCCACCGCAGCCACCCTGCGCACCCACCCATCGAACCCACCCCACATACCCCACCCACCCATCCACCCTACTAACGCACCCCAGCCCACCCCAACCCACCTCACTCACCCCAAACCATCCTGTCCACCCACTGCACACGCACTGCACACTCTACATATCCACTCACCCACCCACCAACCTCCACCAGCAGAATGACTTAGCAATTCTCCACACATGCACACAAATACAAGAAAGAAGCACAGCATCTTTTATAGCAGAAGTAATTTGCAACCTTGTCCAGAATTTATTCCCTTGTGAACGCCAACTCTTTGGAGAGCTTCTTCCTCTTACCGCCTCCCTTCTACCTCTGTCTCTTCGCCACACTGTTGCACCTCACTTCAGTGGTCACTGCCCCTCTGAACTGTCTGCTTGCATCCCTCCCCTCTACGACGGGCACGTAGCACCCGTCTAGCAACAAATTCCCATTCCTTTTCTGTCCAACTCTCTAATGCAAGAGGTAACCGTTACTCCCAGTCCTTCATTTATGCAACAGGTCAACTCTGGAACTGTCTCCCTTTGTCTGTATTTCCTACTTCTTGTGATCTCCAGTCTTTCAAACGCAGTGTGTCCAGGCATCTCGAAATGAATGGATCTTGAATTTGGCTCTGCTGTATTTTTTCTTGGCAGGAATGGTTTCCGGGCTCCTGTTCTTTGGTTCCTTCTTCCTTGCATAAGAAAAAATACGGCTACAGTCCATCGTAGTGTACGTTTCCTGGGAACAGGAAACCATACGGGTGGTCCCTCTGTGGTAAGTGACTATGTCAAATGAATAATGATTTTCCCACGTCATAATTGAAATGTATAATGCTCTTGAATCGTAACATGCTTTAACCATGGATAGCTTTCTTTTTTTAATATTTAGATAATAATCTTTAAGAATAACAGTGTAATCGACATGATAATTCTGATTAATTGTTTTGCCCCAAATAAGTCAGAATTATGTAACTTTGCAAGAAACTGTTTTTCTCTTGTAATTTTGTCCTTTGGCTTTGTGGATGCATTTTTCGGCCATCCTCATCTTCCAGAATATGGTCCAGATCCACGGCTTAGACTTCCTACTGTACGGTGACTTCGGAGAAATGCGACTGTGTACGATATTGACTGCGTGTTTTCTGGAACTCTATGTAGAGTTTTCATAATTCTCATTGCATTATTGCCACTCGTCGAAAATGTCGGGGTTTATACTATCTTTGTACACTGCCAGTCCTAAATACCAACACAAATTCTGCCTCACAATTGTATAGCCAGTCACTTCGTTTTACTCACCCACTTCATTCATATTATATCATTTTTAACACCTCATTCATGCCAGCCTCGCCTTCTTCTCAAGACACCTCTTTTCCATCACATAATCCGCGTTCCTAGATTTGCATTTTTTAATTCAACCCAGCTACCTCACTCTTAGTCGCACCACCTTAATCACAACAGTCACCTCTCACCCACACCACGTTACTCTCACTTACACCAGGTCAGTAACATTAGTTACCCCATTCTCATTCACTCCGCCTTAATCACACCAGCCACGTCACCCTCACTCATACCACTTCAGTCACCCCAGCCACCTCATTCTCACTCACGTATGATCAACCACACCAGTCAACTCAATCGCACTCACGTCTCTTTAATTCACAACCACCTCACTCTCACTAACGTCATTTTAAGCCCCCTTACTCTCACTTACATCAGGTCAATCACATTAGCCACCTCATCCTTACTCACGCCACTTTAATCACATCAGCCATCTCACTCACTCACACCAGTAAGTCACACCAGCCACCTCGCTCACTCACACAAGTCAGTCATACCAGCCTCCTCACCCACCCTCTCACGCGGGTTCAGTCACGTCAGCCACCTTACTCTCATTCACGCCACTTTAAAAACATCAGCCACCTCACTCACTCACACCAGGTCATTCATACCAGCCATCTCACTCACTCACACCAGTCAGTCACACCAGCCACCTCACTCACTCACACTAGTCATTCACACCAGCCACCTCACTCACTCACGCCAGTCATACCAGCCTCCTCACTCACTCTCTCACGCGGGGTCAGTCACGTCAACCACCTTACTCTCATTCACGTCACTTTATTACATCAGCCACCTCACTCACGCACTCACACCAGGTCATTCATACCAGCCATCTCACTCACACCAGGTCAATCACACTAGCCACTTCAGTCACACCAGCCACCTCACTCTCACTCACGTCACCTTAATCAAACAACCTGCCTCACTGAAACCACCTCGCCCATTACCTCCTTTACCGCTCATTACATATGGCCAGTTGCATATCCACTCAGACCCACCCAACATAAATGTCAACTTTATGCTTGAACAAACTTAAAATATCGCATCCAGCAGCAGTAAAGTGTCGTACAACCAGTCGATACCATTGTACTGTGCATTACTGTTCACCTTGTGATGTGGAGTTTGTGGTGTGGTGCGTGAGCCATTAAGTCACCTGAACCCACAGTGTGTGTCGGCCATACTCTCACTGCCATAGCAGATTTAATACCACTTCTTCGAACCATATTTTATGCATAAATCAATCGTCATTGTGTATGTTGCTTAGATCAATTTAATATCAATATATAATATATGAATTACATATAACTGTTTAGTTACGCACGATATCAAATAAACAGCAAAAGATTTGCTGGGGGTAAGTCACAGGAGTCCGGGACACAGTGATAATGTGCTGTATTCTGTGACAGACTTCGCACCACCTCTTCATTACCAGATTATTTATTACCAGTATAATGCACTCTTATGTTTTTAGATGAAGGAGCACCTCGATGAGTGGCCTTGTCCCTGTTTCACGCAGAGTATCATCACACGAGGTGTCTCACTCCCATAGGTTTCATTGACTTTCGCATAGACACACCACATAACTCCACACCACACCATACCACCATCGCACACCAAGCCACACAAAAATCATCTTCCACACCACACCGCTTCAAGGGTATTAACTGAAGAGCACTGACGCGTTCTCACCTAGTACTTATATGCTTTTTTAATAGTTTATCCTTACTGTGAAAGTATTTGAAAAATGAAAAATATCGATGAAGTTTATGTTAAAACATGGTATGCAAATAAACCAATGAGGGTGAGGTGGTTTTAAGGTTAACGAGCCAACATATATATCCAATTTCTTATTGGGCTGGGGTATTTAGCAACACCTCTTTTCAGCTTTATAGTCTGTCCGTCGCAGCTAAAATTCCTCTTACACATTAAAGATGCGGACTATGTCGGTATTAAAATGACATTAATAAGTCACAAGGAAATAGATGTAATATGCAACGTAAATCGTTTAGCAAGAAATTTCCCCTGCCGAAGAGAATGTTTCCTCACGATGCAACTGCCGCCCCGGTCGATACCTTTCAACGGGAAAGCTTCCCCAGGACCACTGATGGTGTTTGTTCCAAAGTTTGGAGGTCCAACTGAAATGACTTCTTCAGGTACGTAATTTATCAATGCTTAACCAGATAACTTTCAGGCCTGAGAGTCTGATGGGGCCATAGACGGAGCAGTTGTGCTGGCATACTCACGCTGCCAAGAGATGTCAGGATCAACCTTCGTCGTAGAGGACTCATAGTCAAGCAAGTCACCTTGAGGTTTACATCAAGGAGATTGGTAGAGAACTTGAACCAATATTACTTTTTGTCGGGAGGAGACATTCAGACCTGATTCAGCTGTGGTTTGCAACCTTCATCATCGTATTTTATGGCACAAGATGAATTATCATTTGCAAGAAACAAAACAATAAACTAACAATATCACCCATGTATTTGCCTTTGATATTGATGGGTTACAGTCGCACACATCTTTCCTAAAGTTTTTTACCTTGCCCGGACCAAGTCTGGTAAGGTATTGTGATTGGTCGAGTTTCTTTGCTTATTTTTGTTTGTTTGCTTGTTTTATATTTGTTAACAACGACTAAATGAAATTACATGAAACTTCCTATGCAACTAGTCAAGCAGTAGGCATAATTATACGATTAAACAATGTACACTGTATACTAGAGAGAGAGAGAGAGAGAGAGAGAGAGAGAGAGAGTATATATGTGTGTGTGTGTGTGTGTGTGTGTGTGTGTGTGTGTGTGTGTGTGTGTGTGTACCAAGAGTTGTAAAACCAGAGATAAAGCTGGAGGTTGAGTTTAAGAGCACTTAAGCAGATGCATGCAGCACAGTCATTGCCAAGAAGTTGGTAATACAAACTTAGGAGAGAAGTTTGCTTAGGGTAAGTACACGTGGCACTTATCACAAGGCAGAAGAGGAAATAACTACCATCACTGAGAAACGATAAGACTAATGCAGACAGCGGTACAGAACACAGCGGGGAGTTAACACGACACCAGCTACCGGATGATATGTTATTTCTCTCCAGATGGTGGCATGAGGGCGTTATGCTGGCTCGAAGAACATGAAATGGAATGGAAGGGGAAGAAAGATGAGAGGGAAAAGGAGCAGCGAAGAGATGGGGAGTAAGGTTAGGAGATAGTAGTGAATGCAATAGCACACTGAATAATGGTGGATATAAAGGAAACTGTACTGAGTGAGTGAGAGAGAGAGAGAGAGAGAGAGAGAGAGAGAGAGAGAGTAGGTATCATCTTTTTCGTAATATGGCACGCAAAATAATCCAGTATTTTTACGACACAACAACCCTTTTGTCATTAGAATAATAATGCCAAAGAGTTTGATAATTGAATAATAATAATTATATATATATATATATATATATATATATATATATATATATATATATATATATATATATATATATATATTTGAGTGGAGTAGACTGTAGCACCATTCGAGCAGGGCAGTACTCCCGAAGTGGATGGAAAGCTGATGACAGGGACTGCTGGAGCTAACGTTTCATCAGCCCTCAGGACTAGTTCCTGACCATCCCCCTTTGCTGAACTTTTTCAGTGTCTCAGTTACACAGAGAGTAGGCCAGCATGCTCTCCAGTACAAATTTCTCTAACTATCTACACAAAACTACATGCATAGTACACATTACACTTCCTATTCAAAATTTAACAAAAATGGCGTCTCTTCACCAGGCTTCGGAGTCCCCAGGAGGGGGGACCATAAATGCCCCCACCATCCGCCCCTCTCCCGGTGACGACTCGAGGTGCCTGGAACCACTGTCTGACTCTCTTCTTCTTCATTTCTGCAACATTCGCGGCCTTTCCTCTAACTTTCGCTCTGTTGAGCACCACCTCTAAACGTCACCTTCTTTTTCTATCTGAGACTCAGCTGTCTGAGGCAACTGACAGCAAACCCTTTTCTGTATCCTCCTACTTTCTCTATACTCATTTCAAAGCCAAAGGTGGCTGTTGTGTATATATAATCAACAACTTATCTTAATCTTGTGTTCCTGAACTCGATTCTTCTGAATTCTCTACACTCTGGCTTCGGCTTTCCTGTCATTCTCTGACTAAATATATCTGTGCTGTTTACTTATCCCCTAATTCTACTGACTATCAAAAATTCTTCAACTATCTTACCTCTACGATGGAACACATTCTATTCATTTCTCCTTTCTCTGAAATCTCCATTCTAGGAGATTTCAATGTTCACCACCACCTGTGGCTCTCCTCTCCTTTCACGGATCCACCTGGTGAACAAGCCTACATCTTTTCTATCCTTAATGACCTAGAGCAGCTTGTACAGCACCCTACCTGTATCCCTGACTGCCTTGGAGAGAGCTCCAACATACTTGACCTCTTCCTCACAACTAATCCTTCTGCTTACTTTGTTAATCTTTTCTCTCCGTTGGGCTCCTCCGATCACAACCTTATTACCTTAACCTGTCCTATCACTCCGGTACGGCCTGTGAACCCTCCAGGGAAACGTCGTCTGTGGCATTTTGGAGCCGCAGACTGGGAGGCCCTCAGGCAGTACTTTTTTTATTTTCCCTGGAATGATTATTGCTTCCATGGCCATGAGCCATCTGAGTGTGCCTTGCGCATTACGGATGTTATTCTCTCAGACATGGAAGCATACATTCCTTTCTCATATCCTTTGACTAACGCAAGAAAGCCTTGGTTTAATCACGCTTCTTCTAATGCTGTCCACAACAAGGAGAGGGCCTACAAAAGGTACCGGAGCCAACCCACCCCTGAATCACATCATCTTTACGTTTCTGCCCGGAATCGTGCTAAGTCTGTTCTTCACTCTACTAAAAATAATTTCATCCATACTAAATGCTCTCAACTCTCCAACTCGAATTCTTCCCGTTCCTTCTGGCACCTTGCCAAAAATCTTTCTAACAACTTTACCTCATCATCCTTCCCTCCTCTTTTCTACTCTGATGGTTCTGTAGCTATTTCTTCTACTGGTAAAGTAGATCTCTTCGCACAGACTTTCTCCTCCAATTCCACCTTAGACGATTCCGGTGCTGTTCCTCCATCACTTCCCCCATCTGACTTCCTCATGGCTGACATTAAAATTTCCTCAGTTGATGTATTTTCTGTCATCACTGGCCTCAGTACTAACAAGGCATATGGGCCTGATGGGGTCCCTCCTGTTGTTCTCAAGAACTGTGCTTCTGTGCTTACACTCTGCCTAGGCAAACTCTTTCGCCTTTGTCTGTCAATTTGTACCTTTCCTTCTTGCTGGAAGTTTGCTCTCATTCAGCCAGTCCCAAAGAAGGGTGACCACTCCCAACCCTCCAACTATCGTCCAATTGCTTTAACGTCCTGTATTTCAAAAGTTTTCCAGTCAATTCTCAATAGAAAAATTTTAAGTCATCTTTCCTATCACAACCTTCTTTCCGATCGTCAGTACGGATTCCGTCAGGGACGCTCCACTGGCGATCTTCTCATCTACCTTTCAAACTCTTGATCATCCTCCTTTCGGGACTTTGGCGAAAGCTTTGCCATTGCATTTGACATCTCAAAGGCTTTCGATCGTGTCTGACACAAATCTTTAATTTCGAAACTGCCCTCCTACGGTTTCTATCCTTCTATCTGTGCCTTCATCGCTAGCTTCCTTTCTGGTCGTTCTATAGCCGCTGTTGTAGACGGCCATCGTTCTTCTCCTAGATCTATCAACAGTGGTGTTCCTCAGGGCTCTGTCCTATCACCAACTCTCTTCCTTTTATTCATCAATGCTCTTCTAAGCTGTACATCTAACCCTATCCACTCATACGCTGATGACTCCACCCTTCATCTTTCCATTCGGTTCCCTCAACGCCCATCTCAACAGTTACTTCAACAAACAAGGGATGAGGCTATGGCACACCTAATGTCTGACTTGGCTCGTATCTCTGACTGGGGTAAAAATAATATGGTTATTTTTAATGCATCTAAGACTCAGTTCTTACACCTATCATCCCGACAAAATCTTCCACAGGTATACCCACTAATGTTTAATAATATTCAGCTTAATCCTGCATCATCCTTGAACATGCTTGGGGTTTCATTTACTCGGGACTTATCTTGGAAAGATCATATTACATCTCTTGTAAAATCTGCTTCCAAGAGATTGGGTGTGCTAAGCCGACTCCGCTCTTTCTTTACCCCTGCACAATTGTTGGCTCTATACAGGGGTTTTATCCGCCCCTGTGTGGAGTACAACTCTCATGTATGGGGAGGCTCCCCATATACAGCTCTTCTCAATAGGGTGGAGTCAAAGGCTTTTCGTCTCATTAACTCTCCTCCTCTTACTGACTCCCTTCAACCTGTCTCTTCGCCGCACTGTTGCATCTTTATCTCTTTTCTATCGTTACTTTAATGGTCACTGCTCCTCTGAACTGTCTGCTTGCATTCCTCCACCTCTTCGACGGGCGCGTAGCACCCGTCTGGCAGCAAACTTTCATCCCTTTTCTGTCCAATTCTCTAATGCAAGAGTTAACCGTTACTCCCAGTCTTTCATTTATGCAACAGGTCAGCTCTGGAACTGTCTCCCTCTGTCTGTATTTCCTGCTGCCTATGATCTCCAGTCTTTCAAACGCAGTGTGTCCAGGCATCTCAAAATGATCGGATCTTGAATTTGGCTCTCTATTGTGTGTGTGTGTGTGTTTTTTTTCTCTTGGAGGGAACTGTTACTGCGGGCTCATGGCCTTTGGTTCCTTCTTCCTCGCATAAAAAAAAAACATACATACATACACACACACATTTTATATATATATATATATATATATATATATATATATATATATATATATATCTATATATATATATATATATATATATAATGAATGATGTTGATTAAAATGGATGTAGTGAGGAAAAGATGGGCAGAGTATTTTAAAAGATTGTTAAATGTAGAGGAGGAAAGGGAGGCTACGATTGTGGCAGATGGAAGGGTGCAAGTCTTGGGAGACTTGAAAGATTCTTTGATCACGATCGGGGAAGTGCAGGAGGCAGTAAAGGAGATGAAAACAGGGAAAGCTGCAGATATGGATGGGTGTGCTGTGGAATGCCTGAAAGGTGGTGGACAGACTATTGCTGGCTGGTTAGTAAGATTGTTGAATGTGTGTTTTGTGAGAGGTATGGTGCCAATTGACTGGCCAAGTGCTTGTGTGGTTCCGTTGTATAAAAGTAAGGGTGATAAGTATGAATGTACTAGCTTTAGGGGTATAAGTATGTTGAGTGTTTACGTAAGTTGTATGGTAGAGTGATAATTAAGAGAGAGAGAGGGTACCGGTACAGAGGGAGTGATTGGTGATGAGCAGCGTGACCTTAGGAGAGGGAGGGGATGCGTGGATCAGGTGTTTGTTGTGAGACAGGTGTGCGAAAAGTATTTAGCGAAAGGTAAGGACGTGTTCTGGACGTTCATGGATTTAGAGAAGGCGTACGATAGAACTGATGGGGAGGCTTTGTGGACTACGGTATGTTAAGATTGTATGGACTTGATGGTAGATTGGTAGAAGGAGTGAAAATTTTTTATGTAAATAGTAGAGCGTGTGTAAGAGTGGGAACTACTGTGAGTGATTGGTTTCCCGTGAGAGTGGGGCTGCGGCAGGGATGTGTGATGTCACCTTGGTTGTTTATTGTTGATATGGGTGGTGTTGTAAGGGAGGTGAATGCAAGAGTTAGGTGGAGGTTTGAGTCTGGTAAATGCTGATGGTAGAGAGCGGAATCTGAATCAGCTGCTGTTTGCAAATGATACTGCACTGGTGGCTGATTCAGAGGAGAGTTTGAGACAGTTGGTAGAGAACTTCGAAAGGGTGAGTGAAAGGAGAAAATTGAGAGTCAATAAAATAAGAGTAAAGTGATGAAGTGTACGAGGTTAATAGATGGTAGGAGGATGAATATAGTTTTAAATGGTGAGTTGCTTGAGGAGGTAAAGCGTTTTAAATATTTAGGGTCACATGTTGCTGTGGATGGAAGAATAGATGCAGAAGTGAAGTGTAGAATGAATGAAGTAGGAAAGGTGCTGGGAGGAATGAAAAAAGTGTTTAGATGTCCTTCGCTTAGAATGGATGTAAAAACAAGGCTGTATGAGGGTATTGTGGTACCGACTGCGTTATTTTGGCTGAAACATGGAATATGGGTGTAGCAGAGAGGAAAAGTTAAAATGTAATGGAGATGAGGTGTCTGAGGAGTGACGCTTATGGAATGAGTGCGAAATGATGAAGTGCGAAGGAGAACTGAGTTGTGCGGGAGATGGCTGATTGAGCTGAGCAGAGGGTGTTGCGATGGTTTGGGCATATGGAGGGAATGGATGATGAGCGATTTATGAAAAAGATAATTGGATCGGATGTGAGAGGTGTAAGGCTGAGAGGAAGACCACGAATAGGATGAATGGACAGTGTGAAGAGAGCACTGGATGCTAGAGGGATGTCTTTTGAGCAAGGAAGAGTGGCTGCAATTGTTAGAAAAGATTGGAGAGAAATTGTGATTGAATAAATGATGATGCAGCCATGAGGGGATATTCTCCCGCAATTGGTCTGATCAGCTGATCTGGTCAGGTGTGGGTAAGGGGATGGGTCCATTATGATGCGGCAGGGGTAAAACTGCTCTGTTGTCAGGCCCTGTTGCGAATATCGTTTATTGCACTGCCCTGTGGACCCTTGTGCGGTGTGGTGCAGTGAGGATCCGTCCCTTCTACCCTTGGGGCTAAGATGCGAATGAATGTGTTTCTGTGGATGAGTAAATTGGGAGTGTGCCATCCTGTCTCGGCTATCTCCCTTTGTTTTGGGGAAACATCCTAGGTATATAGATAGATAGACAGATATATGAAATCTATAGTATTAGCAAAAACATGTCAGATTAGTGAGACACATTACGGTAGCTGGACTGGATTTGCATATCGCCTGTATCTTAATAGGAATGCTGGACAAGCACACTATCAATACTTCTTTAACACATTGCAGTCTTGACATTTTATTTCCTTTTTGTTTTAGTAATCTATCAGAATCCGAGTTCGCACACAAAAAATACTGCAGAAGCATTTATATTTTTTTCGCTATGTGCAGGTAGTCGTCCTCATTGTGAACCCAAAAAGTTTCAAGTAACACTTCCATGAACTGTACTAGAGTTTTAGAATGCTATTACCGCTGTCTGTTAGCCCACACATATACATATATATATATATATATATATATATATATATATATATATATATATATATATATATATATATATATATATATATCCATCCATCCATCATCCAATCCTACATTGTCCCATGAGGTGCGTAGGAGCCCAGGGCTAGGCAGTTGGTCCCAATATTTAAGATGAGAGTGACCAGCCTCACTCATCCCTGAGTGGCATTACATGAGCAATCAACCCCAACCATCCCTTGGATATAAACCTTCACCGGCTCAATTCGATTGGAGTGCGATAATTACTCACTAAACCACCAGGCGCCAAAATTTGGTTATATGGTTACCACCCACCATAGTAAAGGGTTTCCTGGTGTTCAGGAAACCATTTGGCTTATCACTCAGTGTAGAGTCACCCACAGGCATAGGGAAGAGGAAAGAATGAAGGAAAGAAAGACAGAAGTGGGAGTTTAAAGTCACCCATAGGCAGAAGGACAAGGAAAGAATGAAGGAAAGACAGAAGAGGATGAAAGGAAAGAAGGATGGAGTAGAGGAAAAGGCAGACACCCAAAAGCTGCACTACATCAAGTGAGTGGATGGTGAGCGCCCCCACCCAACCACTATATAGATATATATATATATATAGATATATATATATATATATAGATATGTGTATATATATATACATGTATATATATATATATACATATATATATATATAAATCCATATATATATATATATATACATATATGTATATATATATATATGGAGCCTCTGTGGTCCAGTGGTAGAGTGTGCGTTTCGTACACGGGTGAACCAGGGTTCGCGCCCCACCAGGGTAATAAACTTTGGGAGTGTTCACCCGGCAACGTACTGCATTGGCGGACACAAGGGGTGTTGTGGTTGAACCAGTGTCGCTTACTGTAAAGTATGCTTGCGCCCAGTCGGCTTGCACGGGCCGATTACACTTGGTTCACAGACTACACATACACATCCAAAGCCACTCCAACACTATAATTACACTTACAAGCACTTCTCACCCTACATACAATCTCTACCAGACAGCCTAAGCCACTTGGTAGAGATACATTGGCTGTATCGTCCCGACGTTGGTCGGGATAGGCCGGTCCTGCAGTGGATATTCCAACGGCTGATGATATATATATATATATATATATATATATATATATATATTGTTACGGAACAGAGAAAGATAATGTACACTTTAAGTGAGAGTACTGAAAAATCACTACTGTCCCGTAAAGTTCCAGGTTCAAAACAAAAGAGTTAGGTAAAATTACAAGTTAAAGTTTAATGCTCAAACTAACAACAAAACATTCATGACTCATAAGGATAATGTAATGGCAAAAACAGGTTAAATATATGGTTAACTGCAATAGCCTCTATTAACACGAAATTAGCATGAGTAAATTTATCTAAGTCAGCCCTGATGAAATGAAAAACACTGGGTAATGCTCAGTTAATGCAAGATAAATAATTACAGATACAAACTATTATTACCACTGGCTGACGAAATGAGTTCTACACAATCTACAAAAACTTTCCAGGCCCAAGAATTAACCTTATGCTATGCAGTACAAGAACAAAATGCAATAACACTTATACTCAAATCACACAGCTGCTAGATGGTTGGAGACTTCCTGAGAAATTCACAATAATAATAACTGTACAGGGGAGGACAGAGATGTGAACAAAATAAGGAGCAGATCTAAGTGGCAATGATGCAGAGACTGAGCTCATTATATAGGGGCCAGCAGAGCTTGATACAACTTGTAAGAAGGACGCGCAAATGAAGCCATGGGGACAAAGAGATGAAAATCCCGCACTGAATAAGAGAAAGGACGACTTACTCTACTATAACAGTAGAAGGGGGGGACTGAGGCAGAACACGCTCGTGATCAAACATGCAGCATACTGTGCGTTAAAATTACACAAAGGATGATGAAATCATAGGCTATGTAACACCTGACAGCAAACCCTTTTCTGTATCCTCCTACTTTCTCTATACTCATTTCAAAGCCAAAGGTGGCTGTTGTGTATATATACGCAACGACTTATCTTGCTCTCGTGTTCCTGAACTTGATTCTTCTGAATTCTCCAAACTCTGGCTTCGGCTTTCCTGTCATTCTCTGACTAAATATATCTGTGCTGTTTACTTATCCCCTAATTCTACTGACTATCAAAAATTCTTCGACTATCTTACTTCTACGATGGAACACATTCTATCCATTTCTCCTTTCTCTGAAATCTCCATTCTTGGAGATTTCAATGTTCACCACCACCTTTGGCTCTCCTCTCCTTTCACGGATCCACCTGGTGAACAAGCCTACATCTTTTCTATCCTTAATGACCTAGAGCAGCTTGTACAGCACCCTACCCGTATCCCTGACCGCCTTGGAGAGAGCTCCAACATACTTGACCTCTTCCTCACAACTAATCCTTCTGCTTACTCTGTTAATCTTTTCTCTCCGTTGGGCTCCTCCGATCACAACCTTATTACCTTAACCTGTCCTATCACTCCGGTACGGCCTGTGGACCCTCCAGGGAAACGTCGTCTGTGGCATTTTGGAGCCGCAGACTGGGAGGCCCTCAGGCAGTACTTCTTTGATTTTCCCTGGAATGATTATTGCTTCCATGGCCGTGAGCCATCTGAGTGTGCCTTGCGCATTACGGAGGTTATTCTCTCGGGCATGGAAGCATACATTCCTTTCTCATATCCTTTGACTAACGCAAGAAAGCCTTGGTTTAATCACGCTTGTTCTAATGCTGTCCGCAACAAGGAGAGGGCCTACAAAAGGTACCGGAGCCAACCCACCCCTGAATCACATCATCTTTACGTTTCTGCCCGGAATCGTGCTAAGTCTGTTCTTCGCTCTACTAAAAATAATTTCATCCATACTAAATGCTCTCAACTCTCCAACTCGAATTCTTCCCGCTCCTTCTGGCATCTTGCCAAAAATCTTTCTAACAACTTTACCTCATCATCCTTCCCTCCTCTTTTCTACTCTGATGGTTCTGTAGCTATTTCTTCTACTGATAAAGCAGATCTCTTCGCACAGACTTTCTCCTCCAATTCTACCTTAGACGATTCCGGTGCTGTTCCTCCATCACTTCCCCCTCTGACTTCCTCATGGCTGACATTAAAATTTCTTCAGTTGATGTATTTTCTGCCATCACTGGCCTCAGTACTAACAAGGCATATGGGCCTGATGGGGTCCCTCCTGTTGTTCTCAAGAACTGTGCTTCTGTGCTTACACCCTGCCTAGGCAAACTCTTTCGTCTTTGTCTGTCAACTTGTACCTTTCCTTCTTGCTGGAAGTTTGCTCTCATTCAGCCAGTCCCAAAGAAGGGTGACCACTCCCAACCCTCCAACTATCGTCCAATTGCTTTAACGTCCTGTATTTCAAAAGTTTTCGAGTCAATTCTTAATAGAAAAATTTTAAGGCATCTTTCCTATCACAACCTTCTTTCCGATCGTCAGTAAGGGTTCCGTCAGGGACGCTCCACTGGCGATCTTCTCACCTACCTTTCAGACTCCTGGTCATCCTCCTTTCGGGACTTTGGCGAAAGCTTTGCCATTGCACTTGACATCTCAAAGGCTTTCGATCGAGTCTGGCATAAATCTTTAATTTCCAAACTGCCCTCCTACGGTTTCTATCCTTCTATCTGTGCCTTCATCGCTAGCTTCCTTTCTGGTCGTTCTATAGCCGCTGTTGTAGACGGCCATCGTTCTTCTCCTAGATCTATCAACAGTGGTGTTCCTCAGGGCTCTGTCCTATCACCAACTCTCTTCCTTTTATTCATCAATGATCTTCTAAGCTGTACATCTAACCATATCCACTCATACGCTGATGACTCCACCCTTCACCTTTCCATTCGGTTCCCTCAACGCCCATCTCAACAGTTACTTCAACAAACAAGGGATGAGGCTGTGGCACACCTAATGTCTGACTTGGCTCGTATCTCTGACTGGGGTAAAAATAATATGGTTGTTTTTAATGCATCTAAGACTCAGTTCTTACACCTATCAACCCGACAAAATCTTCCACAGGTATACCCACTAATGTTTAAAAATATTCAGCTTAATCCTGCATCATCCTTGAACATGCTTGGGGTTTCATTTACTCGGGACTTATCTTGGAAAGATCATATTGCATCTCTTGTAAAATCTGCTTCCAAGAGATTGGGTGTGCTAAGCCGACTCCGCTCTTTCTTTACCCCTGCGCAATTGTTGACTCTATACAGGGGTTTTATCCGCCCCTGTGTGGAGTACAACTCTCATGTGTGGGGTGGCTCCCCACATACAGCTCTTCTCAATAGGGTGGAGTCAAAGGCTTTTCGTCTCATTAACTCTCCTCCTCTTACTGACTCCCTTCAACCTCTGTCTCTTCGCCGCACTGTTGCATCTTTATCTCTTTTCTATCGCTACTTTAATGGTCATTGCTCCTCTGAACTGTCTGCTTGCATTCCTCCACCTCTACGACGGGCGCGTAGCACCCGTCTGGCAGCAAACTCTCATCCTTTTTCTGTCCAACTCTCTAATGCAAGAGTTAACCGTTACTCCCAGTCTTTCATTTATGCAACAGGTCAGCTCTGGAACTGTCTCCCTCTGTCTGTATTTCCTGCTGCCTATGATCTCCAGTCTTTCAAACGCAGTGTGTCCAGGCATCTCAAAATGATCGGATCTTGAATTTGGCTCTATATTGTATTTTGTTTTTCTCTTGGAGGGAACTGTTACTGCGGGCTCATGGCCTTTGGTTCCTTCTTCCTCGCATAAAAAAAAAAAAAAAAAAACTCCCCACAAAGAAAAAGAAATTTACAAAGGAAATTTCTTATTACTCTAAAACAATCTGTCTAAAGTCTAGATAAACAATCTGCAATAACATTTTCTTTCCCCTTGACATATTGTATGTCTAATGAATACTCCTGAAGAAGTAGACTCCATCTTGTCAATCTCTGATTTTAATCTTTAAACTTACTAAGGAATTTCAGTGGGTTATGATCGGTATAAATGACTATGGGGTTAAAACCAGAACACAAATAAAATGAAAAATGCTGTAAACCCAAAATCAAGGCCAAAAGCTCTTTCTCAATAGTTGAGTAGTTCTTTTGAGGTGGAGTGAACTTCTTACTGTAATAAGATACAGGATGTTCAATACCCTGATCATCCTCTTGCAGCAAAACAGCCCCAGCTCCTGCATCACTTGCATCAACAGCCATCTTAAAAGGCTTAACAAAATTTGGAGTAGCAAGCACTGGCTGACTTAATAGAATAGCTTTAAGTTTGTTGAAAGAGGATTCAGAGTTATCGGTCCAGACAAATTTAACTCCCTTTTTCAGTAGGTCTGTAAGTGGTGATACAAGAATTGAAAAGTTAAGAACAAATCTCCTGTAATAACCTACCATTCCCAAAAATCTTTGTAGCTCTTTCCTACTTTTAGGTCTGGGAAGATCACTTATAACCTGAACCTTAGCTGCTGGTGGTGCAACATGTACATCACCAATTACGTACCCAAGGTACTGAACTTTAGCTTGACCAAACTCACATTTTGATAAATTAGCTACAAGATTAGCATGAACCAAAAGCTCAAGAAATTTACTGACATGGAATAGGTGATCTTTCCAGTTGTCACTGAAGATTAATACATCATCAATATAAACAACACACCCTGCCAAACCCTCTGTTACAACATTCATGAGCTTCTGAAATGTGGCTGGTGCATTCTTCATGCCATATGGCATTACAGGACATGCAAAAGTCTTTCCTAGTGTTACAAAACATGAGATCTCCCTAGCACGTTCAGTCATAGGTACTTGTCAGTATCCCTTTAACAAATCAAACTTACTTATGTACCTAGCCTTTCCGATCTTGTCTATGCAATCTTCCACGCGAGGGAGAGGGTAAGTGTCTGTTTTGGTTATCTGATTAACATGTCTGTAGTCAATGCAAAGCCGCTGTGACCCACCTGGCTTAGGGACTAGAGTGACAGGAGAACTCCACTCGCTCTGACAGGGCTCAATCATCATGTGGTCCAACAGGTAGCCAAGCTCCTTCTCGATGAGAGGAACTTTCACTGGGTTCACACAGTAAGGAGGCAGTTTAATTGGCTTTGCGTCTCCAACATCAACATCATGCATCAACACAGTGGTTCTTCCTGGAGTGGCAAGGAACACTTGCGGGTACTCCTGCAGTAATGCCGAAAACTCTTGCCTTTCCTCGGGAGGTAGATGAGAAAGCTTAGTCTGGAGATCATTCATGATATCAGGATTCTTCCCCAAACTATCACTCAGGCTCATACTGCATGGGAGAGCTTCACTTGCAGACTCGGGTGGAACAGCTACAGTGCAGACTGGATTATTTTCGTCCCGCCTGTGATATAACTTTAGCATGTTGATGTGACATAGTTGCTTGCTCTTTCTACGATCTGGTGTGGCGATGACATAGTTGACATCACTGAGTTTCTTCTCCACGAAATAAGGACCACTAAACTTGGCTTGAAGAGGTTGCCCATGCACTGGTAGCAGAATCAAAACCTGATCTCCTGGCTGAAAGTGGCGTAACCTGGACTTCTTATCATACCAAGTCTTCATCTTCTCCTGAGCAGCTCCTAAATTCTCTCTCGCCAGCTGTAAAGCAGTGGACAGCCGTTCTTTGAACTTCATCAGATACTCCAGCAGGTTGACGTCATCTTCCTCCGACAGCCAGCATTCCTTGAGTAGCTTAAGGGGTCCTCTTACTTCATGGCCAAACAGTAGTTCAAAAGGTGAGAAGCCCAGTGATTCATTTGGAGATTCTCTTGCAGCAAATACAACGAATGGAAGACCTTTATCCCAGTCTTTCTGATGTTCCAAACAGTATTTCTTGAGCATCGATTTGAGTGTTTGATGATATCTCTCCAACGCTCCTTGGGTCTGGGGATGGTAAGCTGAAGACGTGATCTGGGTGATGCCCAACTCTTTCAGAGACTGCTTGAAAAAATTTGACATGAAATTACTTCCCCGGTCTGACTGTACCTCCTTGGGCAGACCAAACTTTGTGAAGAACCCTAGCATTTCCTTAACCACGTTCTTTGCTGGGATATTTCTAGGTGGAATGGCTTCAGGATAACGAGTAGCCATATCAATCAGGGTCAACACATAAGAAAATCCTGAAGAAGTCTTAGGAAGAGGGCCCACAATATCCACCAACACACGGGTGAATGGCGCCTCAAAAGGAGGAATGGGAACTAGAGGTGCAACCTTTTTGGTCTGATTACACTTCCCCACAACTTGACAGGTGTGACAAGACTTACAATACCAGGAAACATCCCTGAAGATACCTGGCCAGTAGAAGTGTTTCAAAATGCATGCCACAGTCTTCCTCACTCCAAGGTGTCCTGCCAAACTGGAATCATGAGCCACTCTAATGATATCCTGCCTACAAACACGAGGGATGACAACTTGATGTACAACCTCCCATTCACAGGCGGCTGATGCTGTTGGGGGTCTCCACTTCCTCATAAGTACTCCTGACTTTACATAATAACAAGTAGAAGCACCGGCTGACTCTTCTTCACTGTAAGCAGAGTTAGCTAGACCTTTCAACTCAGGGTCAGCAACCTGCAACTCAACCAACTCTTGACGAGACAAATTATCAACACTACGGGGTACTGCCTCATCTGGTGAGTGGTCCAAATTAGCAAGAAAAGTGTCAGCTAGGATAACATCATCATCATCATTATCCTCTAAATCACCAGTAACTTTAGACTTAGCCCTAGTGACAGCACATGCAGGGAAAACATCAGGGACATCACAATCCTGGGACGCAGCCACTGGCTCACTAGACAACTGAGGAGCTGGACACACTTGACTTCCACCAATATCATTTCCAAGTAAGAAAGTTACACCTGACATTGGGAGTGTCTCAACCAACCCAACCATAAAGGAACCATTAACAAAACCAGACTCTAAATTCACTCTGCACAGAGGGACAGATAAGTAATTATTCCCTACACCTTGTAAGATTACAGTTTCATCAGAGGAATTAACATTAGAGCCTAGAACACTGGTCAGCATAAGGGATTGGCAAGCACCTGTGTCACGATATATTTTAACTGATTTCCTGTCATTACTGTCCAGAGGACTGACAAAACCATCAGACAGGAAATTAGCACATGAACTCTTAAGAGTGTCACCCACGTTACTGCTCAAAAGAGGAGCTCCATCATGAGAATTTAAGTTACCCCTCAAAGCAGGTTCAGTTAACTCAGTTAAAGAATTCTGGGAACTCTCAAGGGTGGACACTAGACCAATTGACTGAATATTTAAAGACTCCTTTTTGTTCACATCACGCTGTCTCCTGAAACATTTCTCCGTAGTATGACCAAGCTTACTACAATAAGTACATTTACTTTTCTGAAATCTAGAGGTGAAGCTGGTATTTACTTCCTGAGAAACATCTTTATTCTCTTTCCTGTTACCTGTACTCTGAGTAGAGGCAACGTACTTACTCTCAGCTTTCCCTTTTTCTTTAGAATATCTCTTGTGAGTGAGAACATATTCATCAGCTAAAACTGCAGCATCAGACAAATTATCTATTCTTTTATCATCAAGATATAGGCTTACATCTTTATAAATACACCTCTTGAAGTCCTCCAGCAAAATCATCTGCTTAAATTTACCAAAATCAGAATCCACATTCTTAGAATTTAACCACTGCTCTAACAGATCTTCTTTGATTTTTGGATACTCAACATGGGATTGCTTATCTTGCTTGTAAGTTGTCCTAAATTTTACTCTATAAGCTTCAGGAACAAGCTCATAGGCCTTAAGAATCAAGCTCTTAACTACGTCATAATTATCAGATTGATCCTGAGACAAAGATGCATAAGTTACTTGAGCTTTACTGGTGAGAACAGTTTGAAGGAGTACTGGCCAATACTCCTTGGGCCAATTAAAACCTGTAGCTACCCTCTCAAACAACTGAAAATACTTAGTTAAATCAGATTCATTAAAAGGAGGGACAAGTTTAACATTTTTAGCCACATCAAAATCATCAGAGCTAGATGATCCAGTTCCACCTTGTTTCATGCGATACTCATAGTCTGCCTGAATCCTAGGAAGTTCAATTTGTGCCTGAGCCTGTACCTATGCCTCTTGAATACGAGCATTTGCCTCCTTAACATCAGCCTCCTTAGCACGTGCTTGAAATTCAGCTTCCTTCACATGAGCCTCCTGCAGGGCTAGCTGTAACTTAGCTAATTCAATCTGTGTTTGCTCATTTGGAGGAGTTACATTAAAAAAGCTTTCATTAACCCCTTAACCGCGGGGCGTCACTTTCGTGACGCTTGGGAGCAAAGGATCATACCGCGGGGCGTCGCTTTTGTGATTCTGTGTTATTTTGAATTCACCCGGACTTCCAAGTGGGGACTTGTATCATCTATCAGTACTGCCAATGTCCAACACTAGTCAGCACTCCTAAGCTCATCTGTACTCCCATCCATTGTTGACAATTTAGCCATTTCTCCCCGTTCTTGACTCCCCTCCCTACCCCCCCTCCATTACCCTATCCTCTCGCCTGCCCGGCCGTGCTACGCTAAGTAAATCTTCCCTGGAATTTTTCACTGATTTCATCCATTGCAATAAGCCCTATGTCCTATTCTTATACCAAATAATATATACAAGAAAGAAATAAGGTAAGTGAGAGTGCCAAACACCTGGAATTGGCTAATTATCACCTGACAACACCTCACGTGCACTCGTTCGCTAATTTTCGCTGTTTTTTTCCCCTTGAAATATGCCCTATAATCTATTTTCGTAATAAATATACATGTAAGGAGGGAAGGGAGAAGCCTAAGTGATATTTACATTCACCTGGAACTACCTGATTTATAATGTATTGTCTAGATTTCCTGCCAATCATATCAGTGCTAAACAAAGATGTTTCAAGATCTAACATTGGTAGCTCTGAAAATATATCTCCTAAGTAGGCCTCTAATCTATTTTCGAAATAAATATACATGTAAGGAGGGAAGGGAGAAGCCTAAGTGATATTTACATTCACCTGGAACTACCAAATTTATAATGTATTGTCTAGATTTCCTGCCAATCATATCAGTGCTAGACTTAGCTGTTTCAAGAAGTAATATTGGTAACCCTGAATAACCCCTTAGCAGGCCTCCACGCTAGCCCTCTGTTATCAGGTTACTCTCAACTTCCGAAGTGAGAGTACGTATGTTTCTTCTTGCTGACTTCAAGGCCTTTTTTCACCCCAATGCAAATGGCCCTGTGACCTTTACCCCCTACTAAACCTCGTGTGGAAAGAGGTAAAGGGCTGACAATTGATAAAAGAGTGACTACGATCTTTCTATTGAGTAAAACAGTGCAAGTGGAATTGTAAATAATGTGTAAATAATGTGTAAACAGCAAGTGAAAGTAATGAATGTAAATATACGTGAACAATGGAAAACAGTTTTATAAGTTATTTCAAGTGACAGTGCACAACACAGTGTAAATAAAATAGAAATGTAAATAACGTAAATAAAATAGAGAACGTAAATAGAAATGTAAATGAGTAGTATTATAAGAATACGAGTATATACCCTAGGAGTAATGAAAGTGAAAGTTTCACTCTAGCATGTCTGAATGCTATGAGTTATGAGAGTGAAGATGAAAGTGACATTCACTCTCAATGCCAGTATACAGGACGAGAAAGTGAATGCTACCTATTTTACTGAAAGAAATTGAATCCCTACAGTGACAATAAACTAATACTACTGAAGGAAACTTATGAATAAAGACTGTAGATATATATAAGTGTTATATAGTAATAGAAATATAAAGTGTGAGGGGTTTTATGAATAATAAATGACAGACTACTAAGAGCGAACTAGTGCCAGTGCGACGATCAGACGCGCTCGTAATTTCCATTGCTTTCACAGTGTTTTTTTTTTTTTTTGTATGGATCCCAAACTACTTGAAAATTGTAGAATAGTGTTTATAGTGTTTGTATCTGGCTGTGGTAATCATATTACGGGTTGTCGGGAAGTGTAAAGTGAAGACTTCGTTACCCTACTTCAGAGGTCTCCACAAGTCCTACGGTAACCGACGAAGGCTCAACAATCATTCCAGGACAAAGCTGAAGGTATGTGCCATAAGCATATGTAATTTTATTATTCTAGGACTAATAACTGATTTTTGGCAAATATTTTTTGAGAGTCTGTCGGAGCCCAAATAACCCCGCGGCACACGCAAGTCATTGGTAAACAAGCCTGCGGTGTAGGGGTTAATCATGTCAACAATTTGATCTTTAGAATGATGAGAGCGAACAGCAATACCCAATTGTTGAGCAACGAGCTTAAGTTCATTCTTTGTTCTGTTTTCTATATCACACACTGTTTGCACATTTGACAACAAATCTTTGGCTTCATCAAGTGTAGAAATCGTAGACATCATGAATAAATCACAGTCACAAAATATCAAGCACTATCCTTATGAAAATATCCTGAATATCCTGGCGAGGTCGCCAAATTTATGTTACGGAACAGAGAAAGATAATGTACACTTTAACCCCTCGGCTGCGGCAATGGTGGCGGGAGCTGTATCACTGGTGCGGCAATCCAGCCCAAAATTACCTATTTTCAACTCAACAATTCTCATATTATTTATTAAGATAAAGACAAAATAAAACATGCACAAGAAAGCTCAACCTTTCTTCTTCCCTATGAGCATTTCAGTGAAGGTCTAGGTTCTCATATGTTGCTGTAGAGATGTGTGGAAGCAAAGTCATTTTCGCCGTTTTTGCGCGGTGACTGAGGGGAGACAACCGGGAGGCACTGTTGCCTAGGCCGTCCAGGCTCGCCACTGCACCACTCATCTCCACCACCCCGCTCCACCATTTCATTTGCACTATGTTGTGTGTGTCTTAGCACTTCCATCATTATAATGAACAGTGAAAACTTATTCAGTAATGGTAAATTTCAATGAAATACAGTATTTCCTTAGCTTATTTTATTTATTATTACTCTTATAAAATAGTCTCTTTCACTTATCAGAAAAGGCACTTTTATCCTCACTTTCGTTTCTATTATTACACTTACAATTACACTTACTCAGTAATAGTAAACTTCAATGAAATACAGTATTTCCTTAGCTTATTTTTCTATTATTATGCTAATAAAATAGTCTCTTTCACTTATCAGAAAAGTCACTTTTATCCTCACTTTCATTTCTATTATTACACTTACAATTACACTTACTCAGTAATAGTAAACTTCAATGAAATACAGTATTTCATTGGCTTATTTTTCTGTTACTATGCTTATAAAATAGTCTCTTTCACTTATCAGAAAAGTCACTTTTATCCTCACTTTCATTTCTATTCTTACACTTACAATTACACTTACTCAGTAAACTTCAATGAAATACAGTATTTCCTTAGCTTATTTTTCTATTACTATGCTTATAAAATAGTCTCTTTCACTTATCAGAAAAGTCACTTTTATCCTCACTTTCATTTTATTATAACACTTACAATTACATTTACAAATAGTCTTCACTTATTTACAGATGAGTCAAAGAGTCTAGAATTTGACGAGTGTGTGGAAGTCACGGTAGCAGTCGCCTATGCATAAGCCCACCTGACACTCTTGACACCATGTTGTCACTTTCCTTCTCACCTGCTCACGCCTGGTAGTGTTCTTGCAGACGTGACACAACACTTGCCTTTTTGTTCCACCCTCTGATGTTGCTGTATGTGCCAAGTAATGGCGCTGCAAAAGCTCTTTACCTGCCAACCTGTCAGGCAAAGCAGCATATCTCCTTCCTCTTTTCTGTTGTTTGTAGTGTTCCATATTTTTCTAGCAGCTGGAACACTACATTGTAGGAGAACTCACGAAACTTTATCTTCTTGTGTGACCGAAAGAGGTACAAGTTATATGCATTGAGAAGTGTCACATCCACAAGATGCAGGAACAACTTGATGTACCACCTCACTGTTTTCCGGACACACTCAACATTGCACAGTTGCATGTCACACTTATCAACTAAGTTCATGTTCAGGTTGTAGTCCAACACTGCATCCGGCTTCTGTATTTTCTGTCCTGTATGGTGGTCTGTTTTGTCTGTTTCTATCATGTTCCCTTTGTGAACTGTTGTCAGCACAGTCACATCTCTCTTGTCCTGCCAGCCAATTGACAATATGTTGTATGATTTTGACAACTGTACACTTCCTCGTCCTGCAGATGGTGCAAACTTTGGCATAAACTTGCGAGTCCTTCGTACAGTGCCACAGGAACCAGTGCCATTAGTGTGGAGGAATGATGCCAAGGAAGGGCTGGTATACCAGTTGTCGGTATAAAGAATGTGACCTTGACCGAGGTAGTTTGCAATCAGTTTCTTGACGACAGCTCCTGACACCCCAAGAGGATCGTTCCGTGGAATGTCAATGTCCGTTGCTGTGTAGACTATCATGTCCAACACATACCCAGTGAGGCAGTCACACATCACAAATAGCTTGATGCCAAAGCGGTGTCGTTTGGATGGTATGTACTGTTTGAACACTAGTCTACCTCTGAACAGTACGAGCGACTCATCGATCACTAACTTCCTGAAAGGGACAAAGTACTTGGTGAAGTTTCCTTTCAGCATCATGAAAAGATCACGAATTTTCCACAACCGGTCTGTGTTGGAGGGATATCTGTTGTCTGCGAAGTGAAGAAAACGCAGTAGTACCAAGAATCTGTCCCGTGGCATATATTTACCGAAGACAGGTGTAGGGATTAGGGCATCATTCTTCCAATAATCGCTCAGCACCTGCTTCTTGCAGTGTGGCATGAGCATTAGCAATGCCAAGAATGACATCAGGTCGGCCCTCACAATATCTTTTCCACCTATGAACACGAGACCTGGGGGAGAACTCGTGCTGCTGAGTGATGAACTGGTGATATAAGTTTGTCTGGGTACAGATGAGGTCGATTATATCGTCCGTAAAAAATGCCTCAAAGTAATCCATTTCTGGGGCATCCAGCTGGTTTGGCCAGTCTTCTGTAACACCACTGTTACTGGCATCAAATGGATGGATGTCAGGTGTAAAATTCCTTCCATCACTCCAAGTGAATGAAAGTTGCGTGGAGCTGGTGGGAGGTGGTGGTGGAGACGGAGTGGGGCTGGTAGGAGATGGTGGTGGAGACGAAGTGGGGCTGGTGGGAGGTGGTGATGGAGACGGCATGTGCGGGGTGTGAGGTGGTGAAGGAGATATCATCCTTGAGGTGCTAGGTTGTGGTGATATTTGCTCTGACTGTTCTCTGTAAAATTGTTTTACAAGAGATTTTACTGCATGGCTTGGTGCCATGGAAGATGCGCGGTTGATTTTTTTTTGTGGTGATGTGAGATGGGAACACCGGCTCCGGCAGATCCATGCACACCTTGTCCCACTCCACTCTCACCCACTTCACTTTCACTTTCCTCTTCACCAGCACTAGGAAGTATATTACCTAAATCTTGCTCTTCTTCATTGCATGACTGTTCACTTTCTTCACTAGTATCTGTTTCACTGTCTTTATCAAATAGCAGCCCAGGGAACTTTGATGGTGTAACATACTGTTTTCGCTTCCTGCGTGGTGTAGTGACTTTAGCAACTTTTTTCTTGCTTTCCTTTACATCTACCACTTCACTATCACTGTCACTTTCAGTTGCAGGTGTATATTTACGTTTTTGTATTCGTTTCCGAACTGTAGCTCTCCCCTGCTTGCTAACACCACGCGATGTAGAGGGTATGGGAGACTTGGAACGACCACGTGACGACTCCATGGCTTCTGGGCACAATTGGGCACAAACTAGGACACAACAGCAACCCCAAGTACCGCGGCAGAATACATAACATGCGCCCGCCAAAATTCATGGCGGAATTTTTGAAACAAAAGTGTGGATTTTAAAAGGAATGTCGCAGACAGTCGATCGGACCTTTTAAAAGGAACGCAGCAGACGAGGGGTTAAGTGAGAATACTAAAAAATCACTACTGTCCCGTAAAGTTCCAGGTTCAAAACAAAAGAGTTAGGTAAAATTACAAGTTAAAGTTTAATGCTAAAACTAACAACAAAACATTCAGGACTCATAAGGATAATGTAATGGCAAAAACAGGTTAAATATATGGTTAACTGCAATAGCCTCTATTAACACGAAATTAGCATGAGTAAATTTATCTAAGTCAGCCCTGATGAAATGAAAAACACTGGGTAATGCTCAGTTAATGCAAGATAAATAATTACAGATACAAACTATTATTACCACTGGCTGACAAAATGAATTCTACACAATCTACAAAAACTTTCCAGGCCCAAGAATTAACTTTATGCTATACAGTACAAGAACAAAATGCAATAACACTTATACTCAAATCACACAGCTGCTAGATAGTTGGAGACTTCCTGAGAAATTCACAATAATAATAACTGTACAGGGGAGGACAGAGATGTGAACAAAATGAGGAGCAGATCTAAGTGGCAATGATGCAGAGACTGAGCTCATTATATAGGGGCCAGCAGAGCTTGATACAACTTGTAAGAAGGACGTGCAAATGAAGCCATGGGGACAAAGAGATGAAAATCCCGCACTGAATAACAGAAAGGACGACTTACTCTACTATAACGGTAGAAGGGGGGGACTGAGGCAGAACACGCTCGTGATCAAACATGCAGCATACTGTGCGTTAAAATTACACAAAGGATGATGAAATCATAGGCTATGTAACAATATATATATATATATATATATATATATATATATATATATATATATATATATATATATATGTATATATATATATATATATATATATATATATATATATATATGTATATATATATATATATATATATATATATATATATATATATATATACTTGAGAAATAGTGTCCAGTGCTCCGATGTAGGTTTCCAAGATTCTCACATATCAGGGGAACAATGTCTTTGTTATTTGTCACCATTCTTTGTAAAGATATCTAAGTTGCCTCCTTACACTTGAATAATCTAGAGCATCGCCTTTTCTTCCAGAGCCTTACTTTCTCTGTAGAAGATAAAAAAAAAAAAAAAAATCTCCCTTGTAAACTGGTGTTCACTTTATTCATCAGAAATATCTACCAAATAACAAAACATGGCACACCAGGTTTCATTGGGTACTAATTCACAAAATTCATTATTCTCCTCATGAGTAAAGAAGGTAAGCATTTCCTCCATCCGTTCATGTACTCGAGACAACATTTCTTATTCTTGATAACCATCTGACTTTTGTCATCAGGATAAAGGGAACACGACCCCATTTCTTCACAAAGCGGGGAAAATTATCGTAACTTTGCTGATCTGCTGTTGATACTGTTTACTGTTTTTACAGTGTAATCGAGAACAGATTCCAGTTTGTATCCCCGAATTCTGGCGACCAGCGCTTCACGGTGCAGAAAACAACGTGTCGTAATGAAGTCTGGGATTTCTTCTTCTTTTTTTCTCAATAATGATTCAAGAACTTTCCCTTCTCTTATCATTGAAAGAACACTATCTGCAAATTCCTACACATGATTTCCATGTCAAACCAACGCTTTGCATGTAGCCACTCACTGCAGAAAAAATTTCATGAGTTTGCACTAGTTCCCTGCACCATAAGAAATATTCTACTATTTTGTTCTCAGCAATATACCGAATGAACAGTAGTTACTATACTTTTCCTCCAACATCTGTTGATTAATGTACAGTATATATGTTTCTTTCTTTTAGAAGTCCACATACATTTTTTTCGATATCAAGTGGCATTTCCTCGAATCGTCTACCAATAATATTATCTGAGAGGGGTATTTTTTTCTCACTTCCTTTTCAGCTTCAGCAGGAAGGAGTATTTTCACTATGGCATGGCAAGACGAAAGAATGAGAGATTCAGCAATTGTATGGGGGCTTCAAAATTTTTGTTATTAATCTTGCTACTAAATAGTTGGCTTTTTAAACCTTCTCTGCCACTTTCACTTTCTTCTTACAACCAAGCCTGTGTTGTTTGTTACCATTTACAAGTCGTTTGAGGTAATCCAAAGGTTTAGCAGAAAGGTGAATGTGTTATATCTCTTCATTTTTCTAAAGAGCATGGCTTCATTTGATAGTGCAGTACCACAAATAACACAAAATGGTTTACGACCAAATTCTTCATCACACCAAGTGAGCCCTTTTGCCAGGCAGCTGCCCTGGGATGGGCGACGTGGTTTACTTTTGCTAGCCCTTCCCCGTGTCTTTGTTACATTCCGGCCACCAGCACTTGGCTTATCATCAACTATCACTTCACTTCCAGTAGCTACTTCGACATATTTATGACAAACTTATCCATTATTTCCGGTTTTGGAACTCATTAATACTGATATACAGGGAGTAACTTCCCTCAGCCATAGTTAAGGCCACATTGGCTCATGCCCGCTTTACACAGTGCATGAATGCCGCTGCACCGCTTTGTGTAAAAAAAAAAAAAAAATGCCTCTGAACTTCCATTAAGTGTGGATGCTGACTACCATATGTCAGAATTTCATGTACAATTATGTGAATCACAGATAAGTGTTAAATAACACAATGATTATTGTTTACAGTAATAATAAAACTGACACTACTGAGCTGGGAGCAACACAGCTATAGCTGCAGTGACAGACGCGTACTGGACTTGTATCACCTGTACCAGTGTACGTGTATGACTCCGTGAACCATGTGAGGTATGTGTGAAACGTAACATAATTATATTATATTCAGTAAATTAATGTAAGGTGTCCAGTATTTAGTTCTTCGCGAAGATTGTTTACCTTAAGTCCAATGTGAGGTTGTTTACAATAATGACAACGACAGACATTCATAATCAGTCACCCTAGATAAAGAGAAATGAAAATTTACAACAGTTCAATTCCACAGATCTACATCATCAGGAAATTTGTGCAGCACACTTGCAATGTAGCTGAGGGACAATAGTGTGATGCGGCACACAATTTGGGAATCACTGCCCTCATCTAAAGTAACCTTCCCTTCCCTAACTTAATTCAACTTAACATAACCTCTCATAGGATTATGTTATCTTAATCTTGCCAAACCAAGCTTTATTTAATATTATTTATCACAAGGTAATCTAACCTAATCTCACAAAACTATTCCAAACTAATACAGCTGACCATCCATCGCTTTAGCTTGTCTATGACAACTTAACCTAACCCCAAACACAATCAAGCTAAACTAACTTAAACCAGAGTACCTAACCTACCTAAACCTAATCTAGTTTTATATGTTGCATCCTAACCTAACTTAATCTAATCAAGCCGAACACAAATTAGTTTAATATATCCTAATATAACCGAAGCTAAACTAACTAAATCTAATCAAGCCGAACACAAATTAGTTTAATATATCCTAATATAACCGAAGCTAAACTAACTAAAGACATTAATTCGCCTTACATAATCCAAAGTAAACTTACTTAATCAACCTTAATTTAACCTAACCTAATTTAAGGAAATCTCACTTACTCTCCGCCTTATCTACAATCTCCCCTCTTTCATCTAACATCCCATCTCACCTTCACACCCTCAGTTTAAAGCAAGCAGTGAATCGCTGGGAATGAAAGGCTCAGGCGGGGAGAAAGAGGAAGACAAAATGGGTTATAGTAGATGTGGGGTACGTGGATGAAAAAGGGAAACAGAAAGGGATGAAAAGGAGGGCTTGTGTGTGTGTGTGTGTGTGTGTGTGTGTGTGTGAGAGAGAGAGAGAGAGAGAGAGAGAGAGAGAGAGAGAGAGAGAGAGAGAGAGAGGAAAAAAAAAAGAAGAGAAGGAAAACTCAGCTAATTCATGAACAAGACCGATTACATTCACACCCCGCTGGACTGGTGCACAGTGGTTGAGAATTTGACTTTCATCAACGCGTCGTGGTATATCGTGAAAGAAGGAATGTTAATCCTCTTTACGTGAACGTTTCCTGTTTCACATAATGGTGTTTTTGGATTGCTAATTTTAGTACCCGGGATCCTCTAACTCATTCTTAGCTGAATAAAATTATTTGGTGGGAATATAAGACCACTGTAGAGCTTTAGCAACACCACCAACAACAATGCAGCCGTAAGGGGGTTAACCTAATAGCGATACACTTAAGGTCCTCTGCCTCACACTCACTTGTATAAATGTTTGGCATTATCATTAACTGCATACCTGAGTTGCCTCAACCATGAAAGGGCACTTCATGTCAAGCCAGCATCAATCGCCTCAGTATGGTTATCTTTTTCTTTCTCATTTTTCTCTTTACTCCTCGACACGATTTTTTTTTTTTCGCTTCGAAAACACTTTTCCAGCTGCAGAGGTCTGGTATAGCCTCAGTCAGTCCCGTTAATTACAAAATTCACCCAAATCTTTGAATAACAAATTCATCTAATGTTAGTGCGATTAAAGTAAAAAATGCGTCGTCGTACTGAAGAGATTCTCTAGTTCAAATAAAGAATGCTAATTTTATGTTTTTTCTTTCTCCAAGCGATTTTATTAATCTCAGGAGAGGCTTTCCGAACTGTACAGGATAGATGTAACCATCATGAACAGTGTCACTAGTAGACGTTCTTCCTGTGTCGAGTTTTCTGGTATTTGTCCGATTTAAAAAAAAAAAAAAAAAAAAAAAGCCATCGTACTGCAATATGTTATTGATTCATGGAAAGTGTGTGACAGGACACAAACAGAGCTGAGATTGCCTGAGAATCTGTGTAAGAGTGTGGTACTAACGCAATGTTGAAGTGAACGAGAGAATACAAATACTATGATAGCAAAGTGTTCTTGTGTGTAACGAAAAAACTTTGAGAAATGTATCACTGTGACCCGTCAGCACGAAAATGCTAATGGGTGGCATTGTTATTACATCGATCTTGTTGCTTCCAGATGATAATCAGTCTGCATCATAAAATACAATAGTGATGGCTGGAAACCACAACTAGGATGAAGTCTGATTCTCTCCTCCCGACAAAAAGTAATATGGGTTGAAGCTCTGGACCAATATCCTCGATGAAAACTTCAAGGTGACCTGCTTGGTAATGTGTCCTCCATGACGAAGGTTGATCATGACATATTTGGTGGCGTGATTATCCCAGCACAACTGCACCATCACGGGCCCCGACAGACTCCCAGGCCTGAAAATTAATTGATTTAAACCCGCGATAATTAAGCACCTGAACGCGAAATTCTTGGACCTCTGAACTGAGGAACTAACACCATCAGTGGTTCTGGTGAAGCCTTCCCACAAACAGGTATTGACCAGGGCGACAGTTGCTTCATGATTCCATATTCTTTTTGGAAGAGATGGCTTCTTCCTTAGCGGTTTGTCTTGCTTATAACACTTTTTTTTTTTTTTTTTTGCGTGTTATTTGTACCCATTTAATACCGATAGCGATTTATCCTGCTTATTACACTTATTTTCTTATGTCTTACGTATATCTTTTTAATCCCGAGATGGTCTGCGTCACTGACGTACGAGAGTATTTCAGTCTGCAACGGTCAGAACAAAACGCTGAAGAGGTGTTGCTAAATACCCCAACCCAACAAGAATTTCAATATCATGTTGGCTTGATAAACCTAACCCACCTCATCTCAGTGATATATTTCACATATTACGTTTAGATATTAATTTCATCGATATTCATATTTTCCAAATACTTTGTCAATCAGAATGAAATATTAAATAAGTAGCCTAAACAAGCAGGCCTACTGGCCTAGAGAACGTCAGCGCCATTCGATTAATACCTTTGAAATGGTATGGTGTGAAAGATGATTTTTGTATGGCTTGGTGTGAGATGGTGGTGTGGTGTGGTGTGGTGTGGTGTGAGATGGTGGTGTGGTGTGGTGTGGTGTGGTATGTCTATGCACAAGTCGGCAAAGTCTGTGGGAGTGAAACACCTCGTTTGAAAATCGTTAGTGAGGGAAAGAGGGGCAAAGCTCCTCCTACAGATGCTGCCTCATCTAAAAACATAGGAGTGTATATTACTGCAATTATATTAGCTTGTGAGACAAATGTGCCATGGAGTCTACCACGCCAATGAGACTACAACCCAGAAAGACGGTGGCCCGGACTCTTGTTGTTAACAAGGCTTCCAGCACCTCTTCATTAACATCATGTTTTGGCATTGGAAGTACTTAATTAATTGTACTTAATTATATATGTATATATCTCATCTCATCTCATTAGCCGTTTGAGTGTCCACTGCAGGACCGGCCTATCCCAACCGAAGTGGGGACGATACAGCCAATGTATCTCTACCAAGTGGCTTAGGCTGTCTGGTAGAGATTGTATGTAGGGTAAGAAGTGCTTGTAAGTGTAATTGTAGTGTTGTTGTGGCTTTGGATGTGTGTGTAGTCTGTGAACCAAGTGCAATCGGGCCGCGCAAGCCGACTGGATGCAAGCATACTTTATAGTATGCGACACTGGTTCAACCACAGCACCCTTGATGTCCGCCAAGCAGTACGTGGTCAGAAGAACGCTCCCAAAGTTTATTACCCTGGCGGGGCGCGAACCCTCGTTCTTCAGTGTACGAAAACGCACACTTTACCACTGTGGCTCCATATATATATATATATATATATATATATATATATATATATACATATATATATATATATATATATGTGTGTGTGTGTGTGTGTATACGGTATACATATCATATTTAAATGACAGAAGCAACGTACACGAGGACAGTTGTTATATTCAAGGTGGTAGTGAATCTGCAATGGCGATGATAATATGGTTCGTTCGTTCGTTTAAAGGTTTCCTCCTCCTATAGTGCAGGCCGGGCCATATACTAGCCCGGTCAGTGGGGTGTGGGTTGACTTAAAAAATAGCAAGGGAGAAGACAGGGCCTGGGGATTGCCCAGCACACACGCCCTGTCTCCTGGCTGGCTTTGTGGTGTGTGTGATAATATGGTGAATAGACACTGTACATTTAGTGTACAGTAACTGCTGACGCATCAGAGCACAAACTCCACATTATTTGACTCAGCAGTAATGCACAGTAAAATGGCGTGGACTGGCTGTACGTCACTTTTATTGCTGGTGGATGCGATATTTTAAGCTTGTTCTGGCATAAAGTTGACATTTATGTTGGGCGAGTCTCAGTGAATGTGCAGCTGGCTGTATTTAAAGCGCGGTAAACGAGGTAGTGGGCGAGGTGGTGTCAGTGGGGATGGTGGTGTGAGTTAAGTGGCCTGAGTGAGAGTGGGGAAGCTGGCGTGATTCTGGTAGCGTGAGCGAGAGTGAGGTGATTGACGTGACTGTGGTGGTGTGAGAATGAGGTGGTGGTGTGATTGTGGTGGTGTGAGTGTGAGTGAGGTGGTGGTGTGATTGTGGTGGTGTGAGTGAGAATGAGGTGGTGGTGTGATTGTGGTGGTGTGAGTGAGAGTGAGGTGGTGGTGTGAGTGTGGTGGTACGAGTGAGAGTGAGGTGGCTGGTGTGATTCTGGTGGTGTGAGTGACAGTGAGGTGGCTGGTGTAATTAAAGTGGTGAGAGTGAGGTGGCTGGTGTGGCTGAGGTGATATGAATGAGAGTGAGAGGACTGGTGTGATGAAGGTGGTGTGAGTGAGAGTGAGGTGACTGGTGTAACAGAGGCGGTGTGAGTGAGAGTGAGGTGGTTGGTGTAAGGTGGTGTCAGTGAGGGTGAGGTGCCTGGTGTAAATAACGTGGTGTGAGTGAGAGTGAGGTGGCTGGTGTAAGTAAGGTGGTGTGAGGGAGAGTGAGGTGGCTGGTGTAAGTAAGGAGGTGTGAGGGAGAGTGAGGTGGCTGGTGTAAGTAAGGTGGTGTGAGTGAGGTAGGTGGCTGGTGTAAGTAAGGTGGTGTAAGGGAGAGTGAGGTGGCTGGTGTAAGTAAGGTGGTGTGAGGGAGAGTGAGGTGGCTGGTGTAAGTAAGGTGGTGTGAGGGAGAGTGAGGTGGCTGGTGTAAGTAAGGTGGTGTGAGTAAGAGTGAGGTGGCTGGTGTAAGTAAGGAGGTGTGAGTGAGAGTGAGGTGGCTGGTGTAAGTAAGGTGATGTGAGTGAGGTAGGTGGCTGGTTTAATTAAGGTGGTGTGAGTGAGAGTGAGGTGGCTGGTGTAAGTAAGGTGGTGTGAGTGAGAGTGAGGTGGCTGGTGTAACTGAGAGGGTTTCAATGAAGTATCATGCACTGTTTCATGTGAAAAAGGCAGCTTGTGTAAAAGTGATGTTGATGTGAATGAGGTGCTAAAAAGTGACTGTGTGAAGGATTTGGTGTGAGGAAGATGAAGTGACTGATTAAGCCCATGGGAGTTAATACTGGTATAGTATTGGGGAGTGTTAGTGTGCACAGATCAATGAGTGGGATGGCGTGAGTGATGAAATCTGAGATGAATTATTTAAACCATGCACATAGAGTGAAGTGATGTATGCGTGGTATTAGGTGATATTTACATAGGGAAAGTGAATATTGTGAAATGTGTGAACGAAGTGATGATAACATGACAGATGAGAGATGATGTACAGTGAGTTAGGTGATGTGACTATAGAAGGCTAAGGAAATGAAATATATCAGATGAGATGTGCTAGGACAGTGTTGAAAAGGCTGTTTATCGGTAATAAGCGGCAGGAAATAGACCGATGTGAAACAGATAGACAAACAGATAGGTAGAGGATAGTTTACAGCGTGATAATATATATATATATATATATATATATATATATATATATATATATATATATATATATATATATATATATATATATATATATGCAGAGAGAGAGAGAGAGAGTTGTGAGGCGGGGTTAAAGGCTTGTGAGGGAAATGGAAAGACAGTTGAGACGATCCAAATAATACGGATTCAGGTGGCGAAAGCAAAGCAAGGTTGTATGCGGGAAGAGTAAAGCCAGCCTAGCCCAGCCTACCTTCCTCTCTCCCAAGTAAACGCTGCCACACCCCATGAATCCAGTATGTAAAAGAGAAGGACTACACCTATCCATATTTCATGTCTCCATAAAATAAAACAAAGGAGGGGGGGGCACTAGCATACAATAGCAGGCACAATATCATCATAGACCACCAGCCTCCCTTCACCCCCAGTCCCCCTCCCCAGTCTTTTGTGTTGGGCAGGAGAGTTACAGGGAAAAAAATAAAAAATAAAACTTTACATACAGGCACAGAAAACATGCAAGCGCTTAGGATCTTACACAAACACATTTTCTCAGGTTCACTGCAGGGCAGGAAGTGTAAGTCGTGGATTTGGGTCATCCTCTTAAAGATGAGGAAGGCAGAGGACAGCACGCACGGCAGGAAAGGAGAAAAAATACCTAAGAATATTATTCTGCTGAATAAGCTGCTCGAATCTGATTGGTTTAAATGGAAATGGTATTTCAGCATTATCATGCAGAATAGGCTGAATATATATATATATATATATATATATATATATATATATATATATATATATATATATATATATATATATATATATATCATAACTTTTTGCTGAATTTCTTGAGATGCATCAAGGTAATCTATGCGTCATATTACCATCTTTAAAAATTACAGTTGTCCTCTGAATTTAGTCGTTTCCTGTGGCAAAGCTATTAACTAAAAAGTAATAACTCCCATACACACTCCAGTAGCACAATAAATAATTATGAGTTAGTAGTACGATTCATTTTACTAGTAAAGGAAAAGGCATTTTCATTCTGAATTATCTTTCTTTTTACCCACAATTATTAAATAATTATTATGTAAGTTCTCAGACCATAGAAGCCAGTATGGCAGGAAACTGTGGCTCCACACTAATAAAGTGTTTTGTTTGTGGGGTAAAACAATAATTATAATGATTTTGCAATTTTTACCTTACAATTGATTATCACTAAATCACAAGAATGTCATAGTCAGTATCAGAAGTTATGAATCGGCAATACACACTTTGCAAATACAAAAGCATTTATAAAAGCATTTATAGAAGAAAAGTCATTATAGTATAGCGAAAAATCCTGGTCTTCTCCCTGGCAATGGTTGCGTGGTATTGGCGGCAGCACCGCGGCCTTTGTGTCTGGCCGTTTGTTTACCTCACAGCCCAGGAATGGAATCTTGCTGCTGAAGGTCATGGCTGATGGAAGTGATTGGAAGTATGTGGTAAGTACCAACATTATCGGCACTCTTGACATTTTCTTGGTCGGTACAACTTCAGTATTCTATTCCAACCGACGCCAGATGATTTATTTCCGCTAAGAGTGAGAATAGGGACCAGAGAGCTGTATTGGGACTCCATATTGTAGTTACAAATCATAATAGATAGATAGATAAATAGATAGATAGACAGCTCTATGCGAGCCTGGGAATGGGAAATGAGCTTGCAAATTACACTGAGGAAAGCTGACGACAGTGGCCAGTAAGGAGATGATGCAGTTAGTTGTCAGCAATCCACCGGTGAACAAAGCCTTAGTGACCATACACACACATACACACATACTCACACACAGGCTTCTAGAACTTTCCACCCACAAGGAACACACGTGATACGTCTCCTGTTTCACCAGAATTTAGGAAAGAGAGGGCAGAAAGAAGCTAGCCTTACAACAGACAGGTCACAGGGAGAAGGGCTTAGCAACTTGAGAGAGAGAGACAGAGAGAGCGAGACAGAGAGATAGCTAGCGGGACTCTACTTATTACTCCGCTCTGTGTGAGAGACTTGTTAATATTTCCAAGACAAATAAAATAGTCCCATACTATTCTTTACCTCTCCTGTCACTACATGACAAATGGGAAAGAAGATTATCTACTTACAAGCTACTCTAATATAACAACCGCTCGCCCACAAGTCTAATATATATATATATAAAACTCTACTACAAGTAACTACAAAGTCTTTTATGACATTTGGTGGCAGCGGTGGGATACGAACCTCGTCTACGAATCAACAGTGAATTCCTACAAAATATCAAGATTGAAAACAAGAATACCTCTCACAACCAACAACTTACAACCAGCTCCTGACAGCTCTTTCCAACCAGCCCCTCTGTCTCCCCGATCATCATGCTGATGCAGAGGTGAAGAGGTCACAGGACGCCTTGCAAGTAGTTTAACAAAATATTGATATGATTTTGCAACTTCTACGACGAATCAACAAACTACAACCATCTACAATCAACAAAAAGTAACAACTCTACGAGTCGTCTGTATAATCTTCTACACGCACCTACAAGTAGCGGCAGTCTTCATCCTACAACGAGTAAATCACAAGGAAAAAGGACCGAGAAAACATCGAGGAAGAAAAACGGAACAAACAAACGAAGAGTGAGACACGACTCATAACCACCAGACCTCACCCTCCTCTCTCTGCTACATTCACCCAACCCCCAACGCTTACGCAGGAGTGAAGAGGTCAAGACGACAAAGCAAACACCAAGTCCATATTCACAACTCATCTTACTCACTCGTCTTCACTCAAGTTACTCATCGCTACTCATTCACTCACCACAGCTACCAGTGTGGGAAGCCGACGTCACCATGTGCTGAGATGACATCACAACGCGAGTCTGCCATGCCAAGCAACGTGTGACTGACACCAGGCACTTCTCACCCACTACTCATTACTCATTATTCACATAGCTCCTACTCATACTCATTTATTTTCACAGTTAAGTTGGAAATTCGACGTTCTATGCTGAGGTTTGCCTGGGACAGCTGTTAACCACCACAAGCACCAGGCCATGGAATTTCCTGAGTAATATCGTCCATCAACATACCACTAGAATTATCAAGAGATCTTCAATCAAACCTGTATTTTTCTTCCGAGATCGACTTTTGTATCGACACACCTCTACGATCTGTATCAAGTGGGTAAAATTATACTTACTCATTTCTTCTCAGTGCTAAAATTAGCTATATTCAACTTATTTACTCATCTATTTTATTAGGACGTAAATAAACAAGAGGCATGTTTCATAACACCATATCTTAATGACAGGAATATTTTCGCCACCACTCACGTTAATACCAGATGACACACAATTTGCCACAACAACAGACTCACAATTAAGAGAGCCCCAAGACATCACACCAGATGACACACAAATTGCCACAACAACAGACTCACAATTAAAAGAGCCTCAAGGCAGCCCACCCCTTGTACAAACCTCACCACACACTGAAGATCAAGAAACAAATACGGCAGTTTCAGATGATGAGTGGGAAACCACCTCTGACGTAGAAAGTGCGGACTTTGCCGCTGCCTTGCACACGTATGCCAATACACTTAACAGGGTTCACCGGTCCGGTCGTACCTATTCCACCATTCCCTCACACAACGATAAACACGTCCAAGTTGAATTAACAGAGTAAACAGTAAAAATGAATCAAGAAACAAATACCGCTGATCTAACAACCACACCTCACGTGTTTGTGTATCACGAGGATAAAACTGCCGAAGAAACAAATGCCGCTGATCTAAAAACCACACCTCACGTGTTTGTGTATCACGAGGATAAAACTGCCCCAAAATTCTCTGGCACAGACAAAGATCGCATTGATGTCATTTCATTAGTCAGTCAGTGCGAACAAATGTTCATCAAGCGCCACATACTAGATGAACAAGAGAAAATTGCTATTTTTTCATCTTGCATAAGCCAGGAAAGATGTCCAGCGAGCAACTTGCTTCGCTCCAACAAGCTCCATCGTGCTAGGACATATGATGAATTTAAAACTGAATTTCTGAAGAAATTTTCTGGAGGTATGAACTTCTTGCCAGGTATAATTCCGGAATTACATAAAATTATAGATCTTGTAAGGGAGCACACTACAAACCATGTGCTCAGTGAAATAACTGCTGATGTCTCCACAATCAAGAGAACGCTATTAGCTACTTTGGAAAATTCTAATTGGATAACAGATGATGGAAAGATGTCCCCAGACCTCGTCGTGGACATCATTGGTTATGTAGCTGCCTTGTGTAAATTACCTGATAGGACTCTTAAGATCACCAAGACGATCGCGTACACCCCAAGAATGTGCTTGCTAGACTTAATGAACGAGGTAGAGATGCAGTGCAGTAAAGCAGGTATGGTCGACACACATGCACATTCTGGTAGAATGAGGGTACCTGAGACAGTATCAGCTGTGAAAACATCTACACCGACCCCAAACAGAGAACAAAATCGATCGCAACCAGAAATCAGGCAGACCAAACAAGCAAACGTGACAAGGCCTCATTCACAGACACCTTCCTACAGGCAGTTTCATAAGTTTTCGCGCAGCCCGAGCAGGTCTCGCGCCATAAACAACACTTCTTATGGGAAATCACCTCGTAGGTCACAGTCAAGGGATAGGTCCATTCTATGTCATTATTGTGCAAAACCAGGACACACAAGGTATGAATGCTTTATCAAGGCAAAAGAGGACAAACAAAAGACACAAGGATTTGGTCCTTACTGTAGGCATCATAGATACCAAGGGCACTGGACCAGTGATTGCAAAACAGTAGAAAAAATTGTGTCTATGTTCAAATCGGGGGAAGACCAAGTCATGACAAAAAACGAACAAACGTAAAGAAATACAAGGCTAAACTTCACATAGGAGGCATGTTGGGAAATGAGTGTATCTTGATACCAGCTGTATGTGAGGATCAAAACGTTTCCTTATTTTTAGATACAGGCTCTCCAGTGACCTTAATAACACATGAAGAACTAAATAGAATTCTTAAAAATAATAAGAAAGTAACTTTTCTGGATGAAGCTGATTTAGATTTATACACAGTAGATAGACAAGAGATTACAGTGAAAGGTATGATAAGATTAAATATCAGTTTCACAGAAACTACAAGACCATTCTCTGCATTTTTCTATATCGTTGAAAACTTAGCAATTAAAGCTCATATGTTACTGGGCTTAAGATCCATGAGAGCTGAGAACATAACTATACTCCCACAAATGAATGGAATAGACATTGATAATGAATTCATAGAGGAAATAACTTCAGAGCCCTCACCGATTGGTAGAAGAGAGCCAAAAAGAATTGGTAATATTAAAGGCTTAAACAAACATAAACAAACAGATGAGTGTATAGATCCACTCCCACCACCAACCCCATCCTCCAGAATTAGTGACCCAGATAACAGTACTGATTTATCAATTTTTCCAGCCCATCTCACTAATGATTTAGTTATACCACCTAATTCATACATGAAGGTTACCATAAAGAGCAAATTACGGAATTGTACTGTTCTTGTCTTAGAAGAATTATGTAAAGGGATTGTCAGTAGAAAACGCATTATGTCATACGAACGACGAAGGGCAAACTCAGATATTCATAATTAATCACATGAATGGGGAAGTTCAGTTGAAAAAGGGAACTTGCATAGTTAATATTGAAAAATGTCCCGCCCCTGTGAAGGAAATAGTTATAGCTAGAGTAACAAGTGAGATAAACTCTACGGATAGAGAAAGAATAAAAGAGAATTTAATTCACTCAGGTGAATTTGATGAAGAAAATGATTTGTTAATTCTGCTGGAAACACACAAGGACACCGTAGCATTGCCCGGAGAACAATTAGGGTGTACTAACTTGATTAATCACATGATTAATGTGCACCCAGAAACATCACCAATTTTCGTACCAGCTTACTGCATACCACACTCCCAACGTACACTTGCAAATCAGTATGTCGATGAAATGTTAAAACTTGGTATTATTGAGCCTTCAGTCTCCCCGTGGAATGCCCCCTTATTCTTCGTGCCCAAACGAAATGGAGAAATGCGTGCGGTAGTAGATTACCGTAAATTAAATAATCACACAATCCCAGACAGATTTCCCATGCCATTGCTAAGCGATGTTCTACAGAATATTGGTCCTGAGAATAATATATTCTCGACCATCGATCTCCTAAACAGCTACTATCAGATTCCGGTATCTAAGGAGTCACGTAAATTCACTGCTTTTTCAACAAACAGAGGCCATTACCAATATACAAGAATGCCAATGGGACTGAGGACAGCCCCAGGCACATTCCAGCGTCTTATGAATTACGTATTGTCCGGAATTTTAGGACAAGGAATATTTGTTTATCTTGACGATATTATAATCGCAACGAAGAATATTAAGGATCACCTCAGGAAATTAGACTTACTCTTACAAAAGCTTAGTGATGTTGGTTTAAAAATTAAACTTTCTAAATGCAAATTTTGCTTTAAGGAAATAAATTTCTTAGGCCACAAATTAAGTTCTGATGGTATTCACACCACTGATGACAAAATACAGGCAGTGAGAGATTTTCCTGAACCCACTACGACTGACGAAGTTAGACAATTTTTAGGTCTGGCTGGGTACTATAGGTCATTCGTACCACAGTTCTCTCATATAGCCTTTCCTCTGTTCCAACTACTCAAAAAAGATGTTGTATTCCAATGGGAAGAAGAACAAAAAAGGGCATTTAACAATCTAAAAATTAAACTAACAAATGCACCTTGTTTAGCATATCCAGATTTCACAAAATCATTTCTTATTTGTACAAACGCATCAGTTAAAGGATTAGGGGCTGTACTGATGCAGGAAGATGAAAGAGGAAAGAATCAACCAATTGCATTTGCCAGCAGACAAACAAGAGGTGCGGAGAAAAATTATTGCACTACAGACTTAGAGGCACTTGCAGTGGTTTTTGCATTACAAAAGTTTCGAGATTTGGTATGTGGTTACGAAATCCACTCATTCACCGACCATAAACCACTGATGGGTATGTTTAAAGAAAAACTCCTTTCTGGGAGGAGAGCAAGATGGAAATGTACAGTTGAAAACTACAATGTACAAATTCATTATATACAAGGTAAAATGAACATAGTAGCTGACGCATTATCTAGGAATCCGAACACAATTCAGGTCGCAGCGTTAGATCTCAAAGAAAATATCCCAAACCACGAGGATATCGCAAAGGCACAAAGACTTGACCCAATATGGTCTACAGTAATATACAAGTTAGAAAGTGGAGATGACATACAATTACCCAAACTGCATGTCCCACTTGAACAATTCACAATGGTCAATAATACATTATACAAAATTAACTCTAAACAACCAAAACGCCAAAGAAATACTAACCAGTTGGTAGTACCTAATGACATGATACCCCAAGTATTACGATTGATACACGACAGCCCACATGCAGGACATTCTGGAAAGGATAAGACATTCAACCAAGCCCAGCTATTATATTACTGGCCTTCATTACGAAAAGATATAAACAATCATATAGACAGATGCGAATCATGTGCGAAACACAAAGGATACCCAATCACACCTGCACTGATGGGTAATAACCCAGTACCACATCAACCATGGGACGTTGTCGCTGTTGATTTACTCAAGATGCCATTATCATACAATAATAACCTATACTTATTCGTAGCAACGGATCATTTTTCCCGTTATGTCATTTTAGCTCCAATTAAAGATAAGACAGCAGAGACAGTAACAAAGGCAATAACAGATAATGTAATATGTCGCTTTACTACCCCAAAGGTACTGATAAGTGATAATGGAGGAGAATTTAATTCTGAGATCTTACAAGAAATATGTAAACAATACAACATCAAAAAGGTTAACGTTTTGACCTATCACCCAGCATCGAATGGGTTGGTAGAGAGACAAAATAAAAAAGTATTAGATGTGCTACGACACATTCTCAGTGAAAATTATGCAAGCTGGGATGATTGGATTCCCAGAGTAGAAGTCTCAATTAATGGGTCTATAAATAAATCTATCGGTGACACACCACATTTCATTATATATGGCACAGATAAAAAATTACCATATGAGCTCCTAGAAGGTGACAGCATGCCTATATACAATTACGATGATTACTCTAAACTCCGTTTACGTGAATTCCAGGACATTCACAAAAGAGTCAAAAAACAATTAACGATGTCCAAGGAAGAAATGACGGAGGCATTTAACAAGAAGGCAAAAGATTCACCTATCAGCTTAGGAGACATTGTTTACGGTGTCATTCATACGAGAGAATAAATTATCCCCAAAATTTGAGGGCCCATACAGAGTAATTAACATAAAAGCAAACATAGTTTTAATTAAGTCACTTTTAAGTGGCGAGGAGAAACAAGTTCATATTGACCATTTAAAACGAGTTTCAAGGGAATTATCCCATAATAATTCAGCCTCGGATACAACCGAACAGGCGAACGTACCTCAAGAAACCAAGCAAGAACACAACAATGATTACAAAAAGAAATTAAGGTCATATACCAAACAATCGAACATAGGTGCAACTGTTCCAATCAAATCTACAGTACATCATTTACGAGAATTAAATATCGATTTAAACTCCTTCTATAAATGAAATAACAATCAACCGTAACGCACATCATCACTATCATCGACCACAGCATGATAGGAAATTAATAGATTTTTTTTTTCGGTAGGTTACGATGAAAGGACTTATGCTATGGATTCTCCTCTACATAGCAAGAGGATATGCGCAATTAGACCCCAAACATATAGTACGACAAGGATGCCTCATAGCTCCAACGGCCACGACTACAATCGTTAAGGACGTCATGAGTACTGAAATAAGTCTAGATTACTTGTATGAATTACCTACTTATCTAGACAGCCTTGCGACGCCGATGAGAACTCTGGACTTCATGATAGGAAATTATGTTTCACAAGCACATAACACCAAGGAGGTGAATGAAATGGTAAAGTTAGCGAAATGGAAACTAGAACAGGCGAAGTCAACTATGCTCGTCATGATCCAAGATCTCCCATCTTATGGAACGGAGGTACTGAGCGACAGGAACAACATCACACGTACTCGCCAAAAGCGCGGTTTGTTCGACCTGGGTGGCGCAGTTCTTGGGAACATCTTTGGATTGGCTACAGAGGATGACCTTAAAGAAATAAACAACAAATTTAATAAGATAGCTCAGGTACTAACATACCAAGATAAATTCATCACAGGACAGAACTCAGCAATGAAGACAATTGTGAAAAATCTGAAACAAGCAGAAAACATAGCTCTCGAGAGTGTTGATAAAATAAATGAATTGGAGGGAAACGTTACACTTTTCCAACCTTCTCCATCATCACAGAACATATTGACACGATTCTACTACAATTAGAGAACACTAGAGATCGTTTCAGGGCACTTATGCAAGGAATTTCGAATGCTGGTGATGGCAAGATCACAACTGACTTACTCCCAGTTCATGAGCTACGTCAGATAGTTAGTCAAGGCATACATAAACGTAAATTGAAGACGTTGTTCCGCAGTAGGGAATTTATGCAATATTACCCGTATTTAGAAGCAACACTAACACCAACATCAGTGGTAGTTCATGTACCATTCATCACTGAAGACCTGTTCACAGTATACCAAATACACCCCTTCCCCTATAAAAATAACAACACTTTGGTCATCATCAACATCAACACAGACACCGAACTCATCATGGTCTCCAAGAGACGGGACACTGTCACTTTCGCAAGTGAATCAACGATTGAACGAAAGTGCTGCACATCCTTACATGCTGTTCATCTTTGTCCTGCGTACATTTTCATGTTTCAGCCTACTGATACAGTCCCTTGTGAAATGGCTATCATCAGAAATGACAATATTCATCATCATTGCAACTTCACTTTTGCTCCAGATAAACTTGTACACCATCAACGCATTGGACACTCACAGTTTTTTTTTTTTCCTCATAACACATCAGTTTACGTCATAGTCTGTCCAGATATACCACCATCTCATACATCAGCATCAGGATTATACATAGCACCAGACTACTGTGTGGTATTTACACCAGCCATGTCTACTTTATCCACCATCAATCACTACGCCATTCTCAATCATACACACAAACATTTCCACCCACTGCCTGATATGAACTTAAACATGAGCACAAGTATTAAGCTGACTTCACCTAAGTTTGAAACTATGCAGCTGATCAATGAAACAATGAAGCCCTGGGAAGATTTGAGTTTGAGTATGTTCAACCCATATTATGTGTATAGCCCAGCACCTACTGTCTTTATAATCGTCTGCATTGTATTTGCAGTACTGCTGTTCCCAATGCACAGAATGCATGCAAGAATTGCTAATTTGGAGTCATTATTTAGTGGGGGGAGAGTTAACATCCAAGTTAACCCCCCTGAATGAAGTGTATATATTTTGTATATAGTATTAATTATATAAAAAAAAAAATACAAAGAAGAATGACCCATGTATGGCATACCAGTACCATTATCTTTAAATGAAATATTAATAACTCTTACCATAATCTTAATTTTAAACTATTTTTTTTTCTTGCATGTATGCATTTCACTACAATAACCCAAGTACATACTGTATTACAGTTAAATAATTTACTTTAATGCATTTATTCAAATATGTATACAACTTGTTTAAAATGTAATATTACTGAATAATCACTATTTACTATAAATATTATACGTATACAATATTCATACAATTATGTTACTTTTACAATATTATGTATTTCACTTAATTAGCTTATAAGTTCATTATAATGTGTATATAATATGTATTAATATGTTAGGACTATTAACTGTCGATGGTACGCCATTTTCGCGTGACCGAGCAATGTATTGGGGCTTCATATTGTAGTTACAAATCATAATAGATAGATAGATAAATAGATAGATAGACAGCTCTATGCGAGCCTGGGAATGGGAAATGAGCTTGCAAATTACACTGAGGAAAGCTGACGACGGTGGCCAGTAAGGAGATGATGCACTTAGTTGTCAGCAATCAACCGGTGAACAAATCCTTAGTGACCATACACACTCATACACACATACTCACACACAGGCTTCTAGAACTTTCCACCCACAAGGAACACACGTGATACGTCTCCTGTTTCACCAGAATTTAGGAAAGAGAGGGCAGAAAGAAGCTAGCCTTACAACAGACAGGTCGCAGGGAGAAGGGCTTAGCAACTTGAGAGAGAGACAGAGAGAGCGAGACAGAGAGATAGCTAGCGGGACTCTACTTATTACTCCGCTCTGTGTGAGAGACTTGTTAATATTTCTAAGACAAATAAAATAGTCCCATACTATTCTTTACCTCTCCTGTCACTACATGACAAATGGGAAAGAAGATTATCTACTTACAAGCTACTCTAATATAACAACCGCTCGCCCACAAGTCTAATATATATATATAAAACTCCACTACAAGTAACTACAAAGTCTTTTATGACAGAGCTAATGCTTCATTAATTAAGCCTTTCCTTATATTCCAATTACTGCCAAACGGTTATATTCAGCTGTAAGTACACATTATTATTGTCACCAATAACCTTGTCATAATCGGACTAACGCAAGTATCCTATACCACATAGCGCCAGATGATGCTGGTCAGCAGAGTGAGTATAGCAGCCTCAGAGTGTTAATCATGTTTGCTATTAAATCTCTCATGGCCGAACAACTCTACCAGTCTATTGCAGTTAGTGTCAGTGAGTCACAGGAGCCTGAGTGTTAAACCTTTGAATCCGAGGAAGAGTTTCTTAGGAAATGTCTTTTGTACTGAAAGGTGGTGATGAACACTACGCTATCCCAAACTGTCCCAGTTAGAAATTTCAATACTACTGTAAGCTTAATGAAATATGCTGAAATTACCAACTATAAAATTAAAACAAAAGGAACACTCAATGAATGGAATACACTCCTAAGGCCATTGACCCAAAGACCAAACATTGAACTTGGCCCTGTGACCTCGACGTTTGAATGATTGATCGAAAAATCCAATTATTTCACATTTACCTGACCCTTTACATTTCCACCAAGATTCGTTCAGATCGGATCAGAACTGTTCTCTTGACCTTGCTCTGTGACGCTGACATAAGGTCTTTCCCTGTAGCCGTAATACAGTATTTGACTGATTGTCCTCAAATCCAAGTCTGTTTATTTTTGCCTTACACTGAAGCCGTCCATAAAGTTTAGCATATATCGGACAAAAACAAAGTTAATCTTTCCATTTGACCCTGATGTGTACTTCACCCTCTCGCGCACGATAAGTTTCAATAAGTTTTCTGGCTCACGGTTTTTTTTGACGGAGCCGCCCGGCCCGGGAGCCCGCGCACAGCAAATTTCGGCAAATGAAACACATTCTTGCCTTATTTTCGCCACCCAAAAATCCATTTATTCCCATCCAACCTTTCTCAAGGTAGACAGCGATGTTTGTTCTATCTGATAAATAGGACCAAAACACAGGAAAACGCCAAAAAAAAAAAAAAGTTATTAGCCCTGGAAGCATGGTAGAGTGAACCGTTTTTCACTTCCCAACATCGCCGTTTGAATGCTTTCCATCATACAGGAAAATGATCTTATAAGTTTTTATAGAGAATTTCATCAGCTTTCTAACGAAACAAATCCGGTTGTGATACGGTGTATACTTTTCGAGAAAATGACCAAAAACTGAAAGCCATTTTCGGAAAAAATTCACGGACCTCTCAAAGCTAAATTTTCCCAGGCACGTTATGTTTTTATTACATAGTAATATGCCCAAATTCACCAGCTTTCCCCATCTCCAAGAAGAACCCCATACGCCTCATAGTTCTCGAGTAAATCGAAAGAAAGTACTAGGCACTCCGTCCGTGATTGACTTTCGTGATGCACGCACGGCATATGCAATGTTCCCGCCTACGTAACAACGAATTCTTATCACAAATATTACATAGTTATGTATTGTACATACGTAGAATGTACTGCTCTTTATCATGGCTCAAACGTGAAATCGATACGTCCAATAGTTTTCGAGTAATTGGCCGACAAAGTGAGAGTATTACTACGAGCGTTAATCAATGGTAACAGCCGCGAAGAGACACTCATTTCCACCGCCTTTTCTCGCCAAAACGTAACATAATGCTTACATTTTGGTATTGATCATACGTAGAATTTAGTGGTATAGATCATGGTTGTTACAGAAAATCGATTAGTCTAATAGTTTTCGAGTAACTGGCTGACAAAGTGAGGTTAGTACTCCGAGCGCTTGTCACTGATAACAATCGCGAGGAAAAAGAAAAAAAACCTCGCCTTTTACCCCCCAAAACGCTACCAAAGGCTTACATTCTGGTATGGATTATACGTAGAATTTAGTGGTATTGATGATGGTTGTAACAGAAAATCGATAAGTCTAATAGTTTTCGAGTAATTGGCCGACAAAGTGAGGTTATTACTCCGAGCGAATGTCACTGATAACAAACGCGAGGGAAAAAAACATTTCCCTCGCCTTTTACCCCCCAAAACGCTACCAAAGGCTTACATTCTGGTATGGATCATACGTAGAATTTAGTGGTATTGATGATGGTTGTAACAGAAAATCGATAAGTCTAATAGTTTTCGAGTAACTGGCCGACAAAATGATGTCATTACTACGAGCGCTTGTCACACAACAACCGCTAGGAACAAAAACATTTCTCTCGCCTTTTACCCCCCAAAACGCTACCAAAGGCTTACATTCTGGTATTGATCTTACGTAGAATTTAGTGGTATTGATGATGGTTGTAACAGGAAATCGATAAGTCTAATAGTTTTCGAGTAATTGGCCGACAAAGTGAGGTTACTCTTCCGATCGCTACCAACTTTTACACACACTGTTTTTTCCTTGCACACCTGCCTGAAGACTATGCTACCAACTTTTTTTCCCCCTATCTGTACAGACTATTACATCTTCCATGGATGTTTTCCTATTGTTATAACCTACTACACAAAAACATAACTCTTCTATAGTTACTGGTGTGGAGATTTACTTTCATATGTGTAATCTGTAGGAGAAAATGGTTATTTGTCTGAAAGTTGGAGAGGTAATGGTAATAGATTATTATATATATCAACAAAATTTTGCGGAACTCACTTCCTCCAGGGGTGTTGATCCAGTTAGACCAGGGATTTGAAGATGAGGAGTTAAGTAGTGTGTGTGTGAGTCAGCTTCTCCCTGAGAGTATGAGGCAACGCTATTTTTAGCACACACCACACTCGTTCACGGAAACTCGCAGCTTGTTTGACGTATATTTCATACAATTCCATACGCATTTACACTATCAGAATCACAATAATTCCAGCCCTAAAACACCGGTAATTCTCCCCTCCCGACTTCAGGTTTGCCCCTTCACAACACTCTGTTTCATGCCGTACGTAACGCTTGCTGGCTCCATAATTTCACCAAGCCATCCACAATAGCTTTCACACAATATATATTTATGCCTTGGCTTCATTTATATACGTATATTCACTCACGCCATACGGCCTACGGGGGGGGGGGCGGAGTAGCGAAACCCCGCTACACTGACCATGCGTCTGGCTCCAAGGCCCAACGATTGCTAACAGCCAGAATTGCTTTTCAATACATACATGTATGTTCCATCGACAATATCACGTCACTATATGTTCACATACAATGTATTATCTCACTGAGTCAATAGGGCCTTTGCCTTGGGTGAGAGGGGGAGAATTATGGACGATTTAAAGGGAACCACGAGCTGTCAAACACCACCGCCTGACTGCTCGACAAACACTGAGGTTGGAGGGAGCGGGCTGAGGTAGATAAGGCAAAGCAGCATTGCCAATGACTTACCTCGAGAGAGCTTTGGCAGCGCTATGACCCGTCCAAAAATAACGCAAATCGGCCTATAAGTTTTTTTCTGACGATTATTTTGGTGCTTAAACCACGCGATTCGAGTGACTGTGCCATTTCGCAAAGGAGGCGACGTCACTCGAATCGAGTGACCGTGTCTGAGAGGGTAAATAGTTAAGGTTCAGGTCATTATGACGGGCTTCTTTCCCAAACACTCCCTCACCCCCACCACTCTCTCTCTCTCTCTCTCTCTCTCTCTCTCTGTAGCAGCCATTAAGTGCTCGGGTAAAAAAAAAAAATCTTCTGACCTTACACAAAGTAAACGTAAGCGTCATATTATGTAATCCATACAAGACCTGACATTGAAATATTTGCAACAATTGTTTACTTCGTTGTTTTCTTAATGATCTCAGAATGTGACAGCTATGATTTGTTTGAATAAGAATGGCAATACTAATGGTTACTGTGTAAAAAATGCACGAATATAGAGGTGTTAGCAGAGCGGTATCCCACGGATTAAATAGCCCCCACCTCACCTGCCCACCTCATTCTCACTTCAGTCACGGAGCAAGAAACATCTACTGTATCTACCAAGGCCACTGAAGATGGGTTAAGGGACCCGATATCGCGATCTCGCAAGAAATGGAATGGACGGAACAAACTACGGTGAAATCATACACAACCCACCAGACAAGGCTAAGACACTCCTGAGGTGTAAAGAAAATACACTGAAGAAAATATACAATGCAGAAACTGTAATCACTTTGGAGAGAAAATCACTGGCCTATATTTGCCCTTAATATCTCGAGTGATGGGGCAGTCAGCCATAACAGATGACACAGAAGGAGACACAACGAGGAAATAAGGAGGAATTACATAAAGAAGGGGATAAAAGAACTCCAAAACAATATCAACAGCGGTACCAAGGAACAGCAAACTCCTCGCCGGTAGTCATTTTGGTGCTGACGTATAAACACAACAGAGTACCTAGTCAAAGATGTCACATGTCGAATATGGAGTAATTCGGGTGAAAACTGACCCCCTTATCGCTAACTGGAGAGTGACCTCCCATGATATAATGAGGTATGTTATAGGATGCAGATTTAAAAGTTGCACCTTTAGGTTTTGTTTTCATGTCCATATGACGAATTTGAAAGGAGTTATGGCAAAAAAAAAAAAGACTATTTCAAAACACTTTTTTTGGGTCCTACAGTTGGGGCGCTGGCCCAATTTGGCCCAAAATTTATTCAGATGATTAGGTCATAGTCCATCATCCCTATAATATTAGTCAAAAGCACACCAGTAGTTTTCATGTAAAGTTGTTAACAGACAGACAGACAGACAAACAAACAAACACACAGACAGACAGACAGACAGACAGACAAACAGAGACAGACAAACCGAGTGAAAACAATACCCGCCCCTGATCCCCTCCGGGGCGGGGATGGGTAATGAATAAAAACAACAGTTCAGTAGAGGCCCCCCAGGAGGAGAATCACACCAGCCGCGAGCTGATACTTAACTAGCGTGGCTCGGAATATGACCTTGACCTTGGACTACTTTCACTAATTTCGAACTCGTCCGAGATTTTCATCCCTACTACACACCTATAATATTATTGTGATTATATCTTGAGCGGTTGCGAAGTTATCGTGCTAACACACACAAACACACACACATACTGAAAACAATAACTGCATCGCCATCGCTGCTGGTGTTAACAGGAACATATGCACTGACATGTCAGCAGAGAAATATCTAATTACAAGCAACTGTTACAGGGTCTGGGAAAAAAAAAAAAACTACAATAACAACATCGCCCTGACTTCCGCCACACAAATTCTCTCCTCATGAGAAATCTCCTGCCACAAGATATTTAATTTCCATATCATATTCTGGATGCTACATTTAAAAAAATTATATTTCACATTATTCAACTGTGAGTTCTGGCTACATTGCTTCACAGCCTGGTCGACACACAAGTTTGAACCAAAGAGCACGAGCCCAACTCTCCACCGACTGCCCCCCTCCCCTCGCTCTTCCCCACCACACTCATCCTCCTCCCACTTCCTAACTCCACCCCTTTCTAAGTATCGATTGAGGGGCAATCTCTTGATGACAGATTTACCAAGTCCAAGGAATTTTGTCTCAGATTGTGCTTTATCCTCTCCAGTTTGAGGAGCAGTTTTGAAATCACCTTTCCCCCGGCAGAATATAGTTGCTTATGTTGGTTTACAGTTTTACCCAATCAGAAGCAGTCTCGTCTGTGTGTCAGCCAGGTCACAGACTTTCCATTTTTTGCAGAAAATGTTGAGATTGTGGCGAATAACCCTGGATGAGTAAGAAGATAAACTGGAATGAAAAATATACATAGATATAGATGAATGTCCGTTGCTTCAGTTACCAAAATAATAGTAACATCAAATATCAATTCATTTGCTCTGAGCTATTATTTAACCTTTGAAATGACTGTGAGGAATAAAACGTTGAGCCGGTAAGCCTACGGAGGAGCCGATAAAGTGTCGTACTAATGCACCAAGAGAACGTCGAATGATGATGTGTATGTGGATAGAAAACCACATAGTGTTAACTGAGTTTATGTTAAAATAAAATATCGTGCTGCTGTTTGATATATAAACAGGGAATTAGGGTTGGTGGGCTCCGAAAAGGATCATGATCAAAAACCATACTTTGCTCATGATACATGAAATTGGTGAAACATTATGCAATGGACCAAATTAAATTTAAAAAAAAAAAAGTATGTGTGCACATTTCGCGTGAAAGAATCTGACACCACGACTGATGGATGTTGCAAAATGCCTGATGATCGCACCGCACGTTGGTAAACCTGCGTTGATGATGCACTGTACTACGTACTAGTGACTTTTTTCTACTCAGTATTGTTTTCATGAAAATGTGTAAATGATAAAATATTAATCTTTTGGGGGAGCCCAAGCCGTTTGAAAAATTTCCGAGAACATCGGAGCTTGTCTGTGCGATACATTATTATCCGTTGTATGAGGATCCAATTATATAAGCAGGTAAGAGATCAAGAAACCATTAAGAGTATTTTTACCTGAACAAAGGAGTCTGTGAAGTGCTGTGGACCTAAAGGGGAATTGTCTTGGTATGTTGTTTCTGAGACTTTGTGATGCTACACTTAGTGTTTACATATACTCATTGCTTCACCTGCTCTACCGCCAACCAACTGTGGGTGAGAGTAGGAGAATAACTGGTCAGACTAAGTGTAGTTTTCTTGTGGCCCCTTGGGAGGTGACTGAAGAAATTTCTTGATCGTTCAAACTGGCAGCAGAAAAAGGCGGCTTATCATTGTACAAGACGCAAAGTACAGCCACAAAACGAGGGATCACTGCAGAAAGGCAGATGGAAGGAAGGTATGGCTGCCAATAGTCAAAGTGTTTTTTTCTTTTTTTTTATGCAGTACTCTGTGGTTTCAGCCTTTTAACCCCTAAACCCCGGGGATGTCGGAGGCGGTCCTTGCACGTCCCGCGGCGATATTCGCGCTCCGACTGACTTTTTTAGAATATTTGCCAAAAATCAGTTATTGGTCCTAGAATATTTTAATTAAATATGCTTATCACACATACCATCAGCTTTCCCCTGGGATGTTTGTTGAGCCTTCGTCGACTACCCTAGGACTTGTGGAGACTTCTGAAGTTGGGTAACGAAGTCTCCACTTTACATTTCCCCACATCCCATAATATGATCCACAGCTTGATATTATCACTTGAGACACTATTCTATGATTTTCAAGTAGTTTGGAATCCATACTCCAAAAAAAAAAACATTGTGAAAGTAATGATAATTACGAATGCATAGGAGCTTTCCACCCGCATTCGTTCCCCGTTGGTATTCTGTCATTTATTATTCATAAACACTCACACTTTATATTCCTATTACTTTATTATAATTATATATCTACAGTATTTATCCATAAGTTTCCTTCAGTAATAGTAGCTTATTTTCACTCCAGGCATTCACTTTCTCGTTCAGTAAACTACATAGAGGGCAAAGCTTTCACTTTCACCGTCATTACTTCAAGTATTTGTACTCATATTCTTATATTACTAATTATTTCTATTTCTATTTACATTTTCTATTGTATTTACATTATTTACCCTCCTATTTTATTTACGCTATGTTTTGCACTGTCACTTGCAGTAACTTATAAAACTATATTCCACTGTTCCGTCATACTTACATCCATTGCTTTCTCTTGCTATTTACACATTATTTACATTTCCACTTGCACTGCTTTAGAACTGTTTCAGGGTGTTGTAATCAAAGAAGCATTTTACGCAGAGGGGAACCTGGTACTCAGCGCACTGCCAACAGGTGCGTTTGTGCTCAGGTGTGCTTCTGGTGGTACGTGCACACACCTGGCACCTGCGGATCGCAGCCTTCCTCTTCGTTGTGGCAGGCATTTGCACCAATCTGAGCCGATCCATGTACGCCCTCTGCTCGAGTCTGTCAGGAAGTCTAACATAATTGCACCATGGAGCTGTTGCCATACCTCTCAAGCAGCTGCTGAACACAAGTCCTGGCGAACAACCTCAGGGAGAAGAACTTGGGTGCCTTTACCTTCATCTTGTACAGGATGAAGGCTTTCAGCATCGTCATGTCAATGGGATGCAGAAAAGCTTTCCTGTACCACCTAGTATTCTTACAGGCAGGCGATCTCTCCAACCATCATGTCAGACTTGCCCACCAGCCGCATGTTTATATTGTGGCCGATGACAGCATCAGGTTTCCTCACAGGTTTGCCTGTCCTACATTCGACCTTCCCACGTCTTTCAGTTCCCCCTTGTGTATCTTGTGAGCATGTGCACGACCCTCTTGTCATGCCACCATATTGCCAGCATCTTCTCAGACTTGCGTAGGTGCACGTCTCCTTGCTGCGAATTTTCTGTGTTGGGGAATTTGGGGAAGTGGACACGATTGCTCTTGACAGTGCCACAGGAGCCGATGCCGTGCTCTGAAAGGTATTTAGCAAGTTTCGGTGCAGTATAGTAGTTGTCAGTATACAGCACATGATTCCCACCAAAATACCTTTCCAGCAGCACTTTCACTACACAGCCTGAGAAGCCAAGGGGGTGTGTTTTGTCCAGATCGACAGTACTGGCTGAATAGATGACGAAGTCAAGGATGTACCCCGTCTTACAGTCGCATAGTACAAAGAACTTGATTCCAAAACGATGACGTTTGCTTGGAATGTACTGTACGAACCTCAGACGTCCTCTGAACAGAACCAAGGATTCGGTTATGACAACCTTCTGAAATGGGTGGAAGAATGACATAAATTTATCCTTCCATCTGTTCAGAATCTCCCGGATCTTCCAGAGTGGGTCAGTCTGGGAAGGTACATCATTGTTGGGGAAGTGCAGGTTTCCCATGATGTTACAGAAGCAATCTCTGGCCATGTACTTATTGAAGGTGGGTAAGGGTAGTAAGGAGTCCATGGACCAGTAATCTTCCAACTCATGCTTCTTTGAATGGGGCATGAGAAGCATGAGGGCGAAGAACACATACAGTTCCTGCACTTCAAGCAAGGTCCACTGTTGCATTTTCACTACACCTGCACCACTTGCAGCACGTTGTGTACCTGTTGGTCTCATCACAAACGTGCTGCATGACTTCGACATCAGGGAAGGCCAAAAGGTAGTCCACACACCCAGCATCCTCGTCAAGAGTGAAGGCAGGCTGTATCTCTGAGGAACTCTTGTCAAAGTGGAGTTGTTCAGGGACGAAATCAGAACCTTCCGTCCACACGAAGGCGTCCAGGGTTCCCTCTCGTGGCGGTATAGGCTGGGTGAGGCTGGATGAGGGTGGCTGTGAGGCAGACTGGGCTGTTTCAAGGTCATTCTGACTGACCCTAGGTTGCCGTGTAGCACTAGCAGCCCTTACCCTAGATGCTACTCTACTTGTACGATGACTGAGGGATTTACCTCGTCCCCCACGGCCTGCCTTCACTGTAGGTGCTGGTGGAGACTCCGATGAAGAAGACTCAGGAGAAATTTCCACTGAAGAGGTGGAAGAAATTTGTGAAGTGGGGCTGGGAGAGCAGAGAGGTGATTCACCTCGGGACTCATGGCGGGCTGGGTCAAGCGGGGCCATTGTTCCCGGGCTAACCCTTCTCCTCTTCACTCCCTTCCCAAATTCCTTCCCTTGCTGCACTAAGGGCTCCTTTCCCTTGGAGCTAGGACGAACTTGGGACACTGAAGCACTCGTGCTGGCAGTTTCTGTCACGATTTCCTCCCTAGGCTCATCACACGATTCACCTGAAAGATCAAAGTCACAATCCATCATTGTCATCGATAATTCAGCCAGTTCACGTTCCACTGCAGTCAGTTAGTCCTTTACCGCTTCCCACACGAGGTTTAGTAGGGGCAGAGGTCACAGGGCCCTTTGCAATGGGCACAGAAGCGGTGGAAATGGAGGGGCGCAAGTGCGACATGGTTTCACCTCAAAGGACTACACTGAACCAAATGACGTGGCGGATATGGGCAGCCAAGGGTTGACAATGTCAGTGTGGTGACAGCTGCTAATTTATATGTTATGAAATGATTAGGAAATCTAGACAGTACAAAATAAATTAGGTAGGTCCAGGTGAATGTAAATATCATTTAGGCTTCTCCCTTCCTTTCTTATATATGTTTTTATTACGAGAATAGGTCATACGGCATATTTCAAGGGGAAATAAACAGGGAAAATAATACAAATGAGTGCACGTGGGGTGTTGCCAGGTGATAATTAGCCAATTCCAGGTGTATGGCACTATCAATTGCCTTATTTCTTTTTTATATATAATAATCTTAATAAGAATATGGCATAGGGCTCATTTCAATGGATGAAATCAGTGGAAAATTCTGGGGAAGATTTGCATAGCGCGGCACAGCCAGGCAGGCGAGAGGAGAGGGTAATAGAGGGGAGGTAGGGAGGGGAGTCAAGAACAGGGAAATATGGCTAAATTGTCAACAATGGGTGGGATTACTGATGACATTAGCAGCCCTGCCTGTTGTTGGACACTGGTAGTACTGATAGATGATACAAGTCACCACTTGAAAGCCCGGGTGAATCCAGAATAACACAGAAATGCAAAAGTGACGCCCCCCGGTATGATCCATTGAGCCCGAGCATCAGGAAAGTGACGCCCTGCAGTTAAGGGGTTAAAGCACTTGGAAGAACTCAGCCTTTCCTTGATTTTGTTAAAATTGCTGCTGATTGTTATCAAAACCTTACAAAAGCGGTTCCACTTTGTATAGTAATTTACACCTGCTCTCGAACATTATTTACAAGGACAGTCATGCAAGCTACAAAATTACAAGTCCCGAAAATTCTACGAGCTCCAAGGAAGCTGCGTGGTAACTTGGATTTTTTGTTCTTTTATCATATTACCTATGACAGAGTATTTTAACAGACATTCCTTTTAATAAATGTGGACATTTACATTAAAATCATTCATAAAAATAAGAATATAAAAATCAGTATGGCAAATTTTATTCTTAAATATGTTTGGGAATGGAGAAGGCAAATATTTTGAAGACCACAAAAAACAACAACAATGTCCATTGGGTTACAATGAGGTCTTTGATCCGACGTAGGGTAGAAAATGTGGCTTTAGACCAGTGGTGTCAAACTCAGTCCTTCCCATGGGCCACACTTCAGTTCTGTTGATCGTCTGAGGGCCTAGTCTACCTAACCTTATCGAAATCAGCATAGGTATATAAAAAGTGTACATAGTTAAGTGAGACATATATTATTTAAAAACAAACATGGTTTACACCGCAAGGTTTAATTTATAACACATTATCAGTTTCCTCTCCAATCAACATTTTCTTTCTTAGGTCAAGTAAAAATAATAGTTCCTAGTAGGAAAGGCCTATCTTTGCCTACATTACGAAGAGGGTTCCAATATATTTATTTAGATGATGGTGATGACTATGAGAAAAAAAAATGAAGGTGGCTTACACATAAAAGTTTATCATCATACTTTACTGTTCCCTCTTCATTGGCTGCATTTTATATGAGTAAATGTACCTTAAAGTGTAATTTACCGTAGGAGAGGTGTCTATCTCTAGTATTTTATGATGAAATATAATTCTAGAAACAGACAGAAATAAAACATAAAATATATCAGTTTATTAGCTGCCACAATAACCACTGACCTCAAATAAATGAAGAAACAATAGGTTAATACCGGTTAAGCAAGCATCTACTCACCCAAAATATTATTGTCTCACGCGTGTCTAAGGGAGCCTAGATTAGCGTGTTTATGTACTTTGCTAATATATATATATATATATATATATATATATATATATATATATATATATATATATATATATATATGAGAGAGAGAGAGCCTTCGGATTCTGTTTGGCTTCGTGGCAAAGTTGTCCCCAAACGCCATAAAACACTGCTGGCATTTGTCCGGCTTCTCCGTGACAATTTCCACAGTTCCTGGTTCCATAAATCACTACCGTTACGAGCGTTTGAATTTCCTGTGATCAACTTTTAAGGAAAGACATACTTTTACCCAGGAAAAAGGCGAATTTGGAAGGTTTCTGGAAATTTATTTGGTTTTCCAAGCATACTCGTACTCTAAACTCCTTAACATCTTTTGCTTTTGGAGCTTATTGCTATGTCTCTCTTTTTGCATGATACTCCGCACAATATTCCTATTATAGACAGAAACACATACAAATTTGAGATAAATTATACTTGATACCCTGGAGTGATTATTACTTCCATGGTCGAGAGCCACCTGATTGTGCCTTGCGCATTACAGAGGTTTTTCTTTCGGGCATGGGAACATACATTCCTTTCTCTTATCTTGTGACTAATGAAAAACAAACAAACAAACAAAACTGGTCTAATCACGCATGTTCTACTGCTGTCCTCAACAAAGAGAAGGCCTACAAAAGGTTCAGGAGTCAACCCATCCCTGAATCTTATGTCCTTTATTTTTCTGCTCGGAATCGTGCAAAGTCTGGGCCCGGATTCACAAACGGTCGCACGCTGGTGGCGCCTCCCTTATTTGCCGCGCCGCTCCCTTTCGCCGTTACACTGGCATGTAAAGCTGTGTCGGCCGCCATTTTCTGGCGTAAAGTCTCCCTTTCGCTAAGGGACCTCCAGACCACCTGACAGAATCGCGATTCGGAAACAGACAAATTATAACGACTGCATGACCCCCCACCAAAACAATGGAGAGTTATGTGTGACGTGGAGGGTATTTCCTTAAGTACTATATGTACACGTGTCTATATATGTACTTATGGACGCACCTGTGTACTTACCTACGTACGCATTTACGTACCTACTAACGGGCACTTCCACGTACTTGATTACGTACACATGTATTTACACATGAACATACGTACATGCTTATGTAATGCACCCATGTACGTACTTATGTACTCATATTCTTACATACGTATGTACGTACTATACGCATTCAAGTACGTACTTAGCTATGTACGTTCTTACGTACGAAAGTATATACGTTCTTACGGAAATACTTTCAGACTTGCATAACAATTCACGTACATATGTAAGTACGTAAAATAGTTACATATGTAAGTATTCACATACATACGCAAGTATGTACACGTATTCACATACATACGCAAGTATGTACACGTATTCACATACATACGCAAGTACGTACAGGTATTCACATACATACGCAAGTATGTACACGTATTCACATACATACGCAAGTACGTACACGTATTCACATACATACACAAGTATGTACACGTATTCACATACATACGCAAGTACGTACACGTATTCACATACATACGCAAGTACGTAAACACGTAATCATTCACGTACGTACGTACACACCTAGGTATTCACGTACGTACGTACACACCTAGGTATTTACGTACGTAAGTACGTACATACTTACGTAAGTATTCACGTACGTACAAAGACACGTAAGTATTCAAGTGCGTATGTACAGTACGTGAAGACTTACATATGTACTTACATATGAGGAGTAGACTGTAGCACCAGTCGAACAGGGCAGTACTCCCGAGGTTGATGGCAAGCTGGTGATAGGGAGAGCTGGAGCTCCCGTTTCACCAGCCCTCAGGACTTGATCCTGACCATTTCCCATTGCTGAACATTTTCAATGCATTCATTTACACAGAGAGTAGGCCAGCATGCTCTCATAATACCTCTACCTTCATCTGTCTACACCACACTACATGCGCATAACATATCACACCTTCTATTTACTGTCTTTAGTAATGGCCGCTGCAATGTTACTATCAAATGAGGTGGTACCTCGGATTGCCACCACCGGCAGGGTAGGGCTGGCGGCACAGGGTCCTCCCGGTCGCCATCAAGCGACTGTGCCGGCAGCGACTATTGCTATTTCCGGGAATGCTCGTCGGCGAAGAAGTGACAGTGCGGCCTTATTCTTCACCAACATTCACGGCCTTACCTCAAATTTAAACTCAGTTCATTTTTTCTTTTCAGTCCATATCCCCTCTGGCCCTTTTCCTCACAGAACCACAAATCTCACCCTCTACCGATATATCTCCATTTTGTTTTCCCGGTTACCATCTCCTTACAAACTTCCGTAACAAGGGTGGCACCTGTTGTTATATCAAATCCCAATTTGCAGTTGACACGATTTTAAACTTCACTTCATCCAGTTTTGATTACTCATTATATAAACTAAATTGTCAAAATATTACCAAATATATTTGTGTAGTTTATCGCTCCCCAAATGCTTCCTCGGAACCCAGTGTATTTAATTCCATATCCACGCATTTCAGTAACCTTAACCTTGCCCTTAGCACCGAAATTACCATTTTGGGTGATTTTAACATACATAATGTTGAATGGTTATTACATTCTGCCAGGACTGATGACGCTGGTCTAGAGTGCGAGCTGTTTGCAGAATCGTTTAATCTCACCCAGCTGGTAAAGCAACAAACCAGAATACCTGATAATCCTGACCATAATGCCCTTCTATTGGATTTATTCTTGACAAATAATTCAGATCAATACAGGATAGAGGTACTATCACCACTTGGATCCTCTGACCACAATCTCATCAAAGCTTCATTAGTTAACCCTTCCACACCTCCCCGTTCTGAACCTGTCAGGGTGACTCGATGGCACTTTGATAGGGCAACCTGGGATGGATTTAGAAATTATCTTGCTGACATTCCATGGCAGTCTTTCTTCTCTAGTGATCCCAATTCTACCCAGTCCCACATTTGCGACTTAATACTAGCTGGCATGGGTTTATTCATACCAAGTCAATAGTTCACTAAAAGATCGAAGTCTTCAAAATGGTTTGATGGCAATTGTGCCAGAGCAACAGCCCAAAAGTCATTAGCATATAACGCTTACTTAAAATAAAAAACATCTGAATCACTCTTCCAATTTAAAATTGCTAGAAATCGTACAAAAGCTGTATTAAATCTGTCTAAATTTTCTTCAAAAGCAAGCATCAAAACTACTTAACAACCCTAATGACAAAAGAATATTTTGGTCAACTCTTAATTCTTTCAATAATAACTTTAACAAGTCATCTTCCATTCCCCCACTAAAATCTTCAGATGGCAACATTACAAATGACCTGCATGGGAAAGCAGATATCTTTGCGAGTACATTTGCCAGAAACTCTACCATAGACGATACCAGCCAGAATGTCCCAGTACTAGAACTTGGCTCTCCCGAAATTGCCCCACTTAAAATACACAAGATATGTAAAATCCATCCTAGACAATGTACCCACCAACAAAGCTCCAGGCCCAGATGGAATTACGCCAATTGTTTTGAAAAAGTGTTCCCCTGAACTTGTCTCTGTTCTAGCTAAATTATTCAGACTATGCATACGTACTTCTTTATTCCCAAATTTATGGAAAGAAGCCAATATCCACCCAGTTCCGAAGAAAGGAAGTTCGTCTGACCCCTCCAATTACAGACCAATAGCTGTCACATCTTCTCTTGGTAAGGTATTTGAAACTTTAATTAATAAGCACATTGTTAAACATCTTGAATCCAACAGCTTAATTAGTGATAGACAATACGGTTTTCGCCACAAAAGATCCACCATTGACATACTCAATCTCCTAACTCATACCATCCATCAATCAATTGATCTACATGGTGATACTCATGCAGTAGCTCTTGATATTTCTAAAGCTTTCGACAGAGTATGGCACCGTTCCCTGCTGTCCAAACTCCCTTGCTATGGACTAACGTCTTTTGTTCCTTTGATTTCGTCATATCATAGTGACAGGAAAATAGGAGTAAAAGTAGATGATGTATATTCCAATTTCCACTCAATTAACGCCGGGATCAGTTCTGGCGCCAACCCTATTCCTGGTTCATATTAATGATCTCTTATCTCTCACCCACAATCCCATTCACTCATATGCAGATGACTCAACACTACATAGTTCATTCACACTTAGACACCCATTTACAAAGTTCAATATCTCTACCTCTCAACTCAGTCCAGCCATCTCCATTAATCAAGACCTATCTACGATCAGTGAATGGGGACAAAACAACCTTGTCTCTCTTAATGCTAGTAAAACTATATATAAACAGTTTACTAATAGACAGATATTGCCAGATTCGTACATTACCTTCAGGGCTACTAATATTCCCATCTCCAAAAGTATTGAAATTCTTGGTGTCTCACTTAACAGTGCCCTCAGCTGGACCTCTCATGTCAGATCACTTGCTAAAACCGCCTCAAAGAAACTTGGATTATTGTACAGAGTCCGTAACTTCTTCACTGATGAGCAGTTAGCTATAATTTATAAGAGTCATGTGCGCTCTCAGCTTGAATATTGCTCATCCTTGCGGAATGGTTGTGGAGAGGTTGCATTAAAACAACTAGACAAGATTCAGAACAAAGCTGTTAGAATCATTAACAACCCTGCCATTGCAAATAATCTATCTCCCTTGCAAGTAAGAAGGAATGTTGCCTCCTTTGCATAATTTTACAGATATTTTTTTTGGTAAATGCTCCGACGAAGTTGCGTACATGGTGCCACCTCTCCATGCCTTCCCTCGTGCTACACGGGCATCTGGTAGCGCTCATGATTGGAATGTCACTTAGCCATATTGCAGAACTTTTGCCTATCAGAATTCTTTCATTACCCGAACTGCATCTCTCTGGAACTCGCTTCCCCAGAGTTGTTTCTCTCCAAATTTTAACCCACAGCTGTTCAAGTCTAACTGTTACAAATATTTTATGAACAGAGGACACCAATAATCTGGTGTATGGATTATTTTTTTTATTCATTTGTTTTTCCTTCCTCTGTTCTGTTATTTAAAAAAGAAAAAAAAGTATTTTAGTCCGCCATGGGATACTTTTGTCCTTATGTAGCCTACATACTGATTACGTGCGTAAATGCATAAGAGCGTATTTATGTGCAGTATGTAGGCCCTACTTGTTTTGTGGGTACAGGGAGGGAGTGGAGGAGGGGGAAGGGAGGAGAAACAAGGAGGGTGTGGTCTGTTTTAGAGGAGAAGACTGTAGCACCACACGAGCAGGGCAGTATTCCCAAGGTGGATGGAAAGCTGATGACAGGGAGAGCTGGAGCTCCCATTTCATCAGCCACTGGAAGTACTTCTTGACCATCCCCCTTTGTTGAAATTTTTCAGTGTTTCAGTAACACAAAGAGCAAGCCAGCATGCTCTCCAATACATGTTTCTCTAACTGTCAGCACCAAACTACATGCACAGTACACAATACACTTCCTTTCCAAAGTTAAAAATGAAAATAAATGGCATTTGTCAGTCAGGCCTCGGAGTCCCCGGGGGGGAGGAATCATAAATTACCCCACAATCCGCCCCTTTCCTAGTGACGACTGAAAGAGGTGCGTGGAACCACTGTCTGACTCACTTCTTCATTTCTGCAATATTCATAGGCTTTCCTCTGACTTTCTCTCTGTCAAACACCACCTCTCCTCCTCTAAACCTCACCTTCTCTTCTTAACAGAGCTGTCTGAGGCAACTGATAACAAACCCTTTTCTGTTTCCTCTTACTTTCTCTAAACTTATTTCAAAGCCAAAGGTGGTTGTTGTGGATATGTACGCAACAATTTATCTTGCTTTTGTGTTCCTGAACTTGATTCTTCTGAATTCTCTACCTCTGGCTTTGGCTGTCTTGTCATTCTCAGACTAAATATATCTGTTTACTTATCCCCTAATTCTACTGGCTATGAAAAGTTCTTCGACTATCTTACTTCTACGATGGAACACATTCTATCCATTTCTCCTTTCTCTGAAAACTCCATTCTAGGAGATTTCAATGTTCACCACCACTTTTGGCTCTCCTCTCCTTTCACTGATCCACCTGGTGAACAAGTCTACATCTTTTCTGTCCTCAGTGACCTAGAGCAGCTTGTACAGCACCTTACCCGTATCCCTGACCGCCTTAGAGAGGGCTCCAACATACCTGACGTTTCTCCTACAACTAATCCTTCTGCTTACATTGTTAATATTTCCTCTCCATTGGGCTCCTCCGATCACAACCTTAGGCTCCTATGATCACAACCTTATTACCTTAACCTGTTCTATTGCTCCAGCACCGGCCTGTGGACCTTCCAAAGAAACGTCGTCTGTGGCACTTTGGAGCTGCGGATTGGGAGGCCCTCAGGCAGTATTTCTTTGATTTTCCATGGAATGATTATTTCTTCCATGGCCGGAAGCCATCTGAGTGTGCCTTGCGAACACTCTCTCAGGCATGGAAGCATACATTCTCTTATCACATCCTTTGACTAATGCAAGAAAGCCTTGGTTTAATCATGCTTGTTCTAATGCTGTCCGCAACAAGGAGAGGACCTATAAAAGGTACCAGAGCCAATCCACCCCTGAATCACATCTTGTTTATGTTTCTGTCCGGAATCGTGCTAAGTCTGTTCTTTGCTATGCTAAAAATAATTTCATCCGTACTAAATGCTCTCAACTCTCCAACTCGAATTCTTCCCGCTCCTTCTGACACTTTGCCAAAAACCTTTCTAACAACTTTACCTCAGCATCCGTCCCTCCTCTTTTCTACTCTGATAGACCTGTAGCTATTTCTTCTGATAATGCAGATCTCTTTGCTCAGACTTTCTCCTCCAATTCCACCTTTGACAATTCATGTGCTGTTCCTCCATCATTTCCCCCTCAGACTTCCTCATGGCCAACATTAAAATTTCTTCAGCCGATGTATTTTCTGCCATCACTGGCCTCAATACTAACAAGGCATATGGGCCTGATGGAGTCCCTCCTGTTGTCCTCAAGAACTGTGCTTCAGTGCTTACACCCCGCCTAGGTAAACTCTTTCGCCTTTGTCTGTCAACTTGTACCTTTCCTTCTTGCTAGAAGTTTGCTCTCATTCAGTCAGTCTCAAAGAACGGTGACCATTCCCATCCGTCTAACTATTGCGCAATTGCTTTAACATCCTGTGTCTCAAAAGTTTTCAAGTCAATTCTTAATAGAAAAATTTTAAAGCATCTTTCCTATCACAACCTTCTTTCTGATCGTCAGTATGGGTTCTGTCAGGGACGCTCCACTGGCGATTTTCTCACCTACATTTCAGACTCCTTGTCATCCTCCATTCGGGACTTTGGCAAAAAACTTTGCCGTTGCACTTGACATCTCAAAGACTTTCGATTGAGTCTGGCATAAATCTTTAATTTCCAAACTGCTCTCTTACGGTTTCTATCCTTCTATCTGTACATTAATCTATAGCTTCCTTTCTGGTAGTACTATAGCCGCTGTTGTAGACAGCCATCGTTCTTCTCCTAGATCTATCAACAGTGGTGTTCCTCAGGGCTCTGTCCTATCACCAACTCTGTTCCATTTATTCATCAATGACCTTCTGAGCTGTACATCTGACCCTATCCACTCATATGCTTATGATTCCACCCTTCACCTTTCCATCCGGTTCCCACAACCTCCATCTCAACAGTTACTTCAACAAACAGGGCATGAGGCTATGGCACACCTAATGTCTGACTTGGCTCATATCTCTGACTGGGGTAAAAATAATCTTGTTTTTAATGTACCAAAACTCAGCTTTTACACCTATCACCCCGACACAATCTTCCGGAGGAGTACCCACTAATGTTTAATAAAATCCAGCTCAATCCTGCATCATCCTTGAACATGTTTGGGGTTTCATTCACTCAAGACTTATCTTGGAAAAATCATATTGCATCTCTTGTAAATTCTGCTTCCAAGAAAGTAGGTGTGCTAAGCTGACTCCGTGCCTTCTTTACCCTTGAGCAGTTGTTGACTTTATACATGGGTTTTATTCGCCCCTGTTTAGAGTACAACTCTCATGTGTGGGGAGGCTCCCCACATACAAGCTCTTCTCAACTGGGTGGAGTCAAAGGCTTTTCATCTCATCAACTCTCCTCCTCTTACTGGCTTCCTTCAACCTCTGTCTCTTTACCACACTGTTGCATCTGTATCGCTTTTCTATCGCAACTTCCATGGTCCCTGCTTCTCTGAACTGTCTCCTTGCATCCCTCCACCTCTTCAACAATCTCTCATCCCTTTCCTGTCCAACTGTCTAATGCTAGAGTTAACCATTACTCCCAGTCCTTCATTTATGCAACAGGTCAACTCTGGAAGTGTCTCCCTCTGTCTATAGTTCTTACTTCCTTTGATCTCCAGTCTTTCAAAAGCAGTGTGTCCAGGCATCTCGAAATGAACTGATCTTGAATTTGACTCTCTTTTGTACTGTTCTTGTTTTTTCATGGAAGGAACGGTTTGCGGGCTCCAGCCCTGTGTTCCTTCTTTTTTTGCAAAAAAAAAAAAAAAATAGTCACATGATAGATCGGTGGCTGCTGATTGGTCAAATAATTTTTCCCCAGAAAAATCCCTGCTTGCTCTGGAAGAGACTTGGAAGGGAGCCAAACACAGCATTAGTGAATTGTGAATTGCCCTTGAGGGGTGATTGCTGGCTCCTGTATGACGTCGTGCGGCACTATCGTCCAGCAGCCGTTTGTGAATCTGAAGCCTGTTCTTCGCTCTGCTAAAAATCGTTTCATTCGTACTAAATGCTCTGAACACTCCAACTCAAATTCTTCCCGCTCCTTCTGACACCATGCTAAAAAACTTTGACAACTTCACCTCCTCCTTCCTTCCTCTTTTCCACTCTGATCTCTCTGTAGTTATTTCTTCTACTGATAAAGCAGAACTCTTCACCCAGACTTTCTCCCCTAATTCTTCCTCAGGGGAGTGCTATAAAAACAAAAGAGTCCAACAGCGACGTTCAGTTGTCAGACGTTCATGACTGTCATTCATCCTTACGTTATATAATCTGGACCGTCAGTCATGGCGAAACCTAGATCAGGAGTTTGAATGTCGCGACAGTTGCTAGATTAGGCGTGAATATACCTTTTCCAGTGACGTCACAGAAATCACGTGATTTTGTTTACAAATCCAAATTGGACGGGAAACTCCTCGCAGTAGTGGCTATCCAGACAGGGCTGTCAGAGATGGAACTGTCAGATATACACAGAAATCTGGATCAACACCACGAAGATATGTACAGGAACAAAATAAAGCGTTTGGGGCTAGATCCTTACACCATATCTAGTGAGAAATTCACCAGTGTCAAGGATTGGGGGCTGAAACCAGATCTCAGATATGGCGACCTCTATCAGTATTTGGTGAACACTTCGTCAAATTCACTGGGGCATCCCTCAAGGTAAACAGACATGCCACATTGTATATGTGTAATATATAGCTAGCACACAGCACATGTACATTATCATGGTAATCAGTATATTTTTGACGTGGGGCCAAGGGGGTAGGCATTATATACAATGACTATGAATCGAGTACTGTAGTTGATGAATAGAACAGGTTACCCAGCGACGTAGTTGCTGCCCCCTCTCTAGAACGTTTCAAGCATTGGCCAGTTAAGCATATAGCAGGTATAAGTTGCATACAAAATTTGTCATTCTTGTGGTCACACTCCTGTGAAAGCTGCCTGGCATGGGCTTGCATGGGCTATTTTAACCAGGGTAGATATGTCACACTTTTATAAGAGCTGTCTAGCATGGACCTATTGGCTTACTGCAGTTAATCTCTCTTCTTACTCTTCAAGTTAGGTCGTCCTTAGTCAGGTTAGGTTAGGTCAGGTTGGTTGGGTTAGCTTGGTTTAGCGTAAAAAAAAAAATCCGACAGAAATCAATATTAGATTCAAATTAATCACAATATAAAACGCTGAAAAATGAAAATTTTAAGCTTCAATGTGAGTTAGGTGTAATTTTGGAAATTTGCCAAATATTTACTTATTATGGAAATTTCAGCAATTATAGGCCTACATAGGGTACATACACACAGCCAATAAATATGTACAAAATAGTTTAACATAAAATGAATAACAGACAGTATATGTCAAAACTGTCAAGTTAACTTTTACATTGCAACGGAAACATAACATTGGCACAATTTTAAATTAAGGTCATTAATTTCATGCTGATGAATACCACAACATAAAATTTAAAGACCAACAATATAATTTTAATGATTTTACATTTTATTTTACCAAGAAAGTAATAGTACATACCTGGTAAAAGATAAATGTAAAGGGCTGTTGATATGAATATAGTATTTATCCTCTCATTTGTGATTAAAGTATTTTTGTACTCAGTGAAAAAAAAAATGTATATTTAACTGGTGCATGTACTGGCAGTTTGGCTTTCAGTGGGGCAATAAAACTGAAAATTATACATAGTAGTACTAGTAATTATGTTTTAGTTGTAACTGAAACAGCATACAGACTCACAGTGGTATATTACAGTTTTACACTAAAGTGTTCAACAATGTTCTGTATTGCACTGCTATTAAAGTGATCCACCATGACACAAATATCAGTTTCAAATGAACGACACTGAAATACATTGAAAAAATAAAAATTTAAGTTTTAACCCAACCTAACCTAACCAAATGTTACCCAATCTTACCTAACTTAACCTAACCTTCAATACGACAACCCTTAATTTAATCATTTTTACTTACGCATCTAACATTCTTGATCAACACTGCTATGGAGAATATAGATTATGCCCGATTTCGTTTGGGTGAAACTCTGGAGTAATACCAAAACAAGGCCTGTGACACGGACCCTCCCACTCTTTTCCCACGCACACACATGGCCATGTGGGTCTTGTATTCTGTGACATTAATGTAATTTGGATATCCCATGATATCTGCAGCTGCAAGGAATGATAAATATGCCCGTATCTACTCACAAATCATCGGCTCACCTGACATGAAATGCTTGCTACAGAGCCGGGTGTAGGCCAACGGCTGCCGCGGCACCTATCCACTTATGTCGCCTTTCCTTATTTCCTGGAAACCAGTAGAAGTGCACCCGACTTCCAGTTTTCTGTCATGTCTTACAGCCGGAGGCACAGCAGTAAAATACCATTGTGGAATCTGTAATACTCTCTCTCTAGACTGCCGTGGCGTCATAAACAAAAATCAGATGACTCGTGAGTCGTGACGTCACATGGAATAGATCTATACGCTGCATGCGCGCTAGCAGCACGCGAACTTTGAATTTTTCTTCTGGTTAATAAACCAGACACATCTAACCAATTCTAAGCTGTTATTACTGTGCTGAAATTATCCATCTATGCGCTGGAATTGGTTTTATAAATGACGGTAGAATGCAAAAAGATGTATTTACGAGAATGATACAGCATGCTATATACAGCAGGCTGAGTGTGAATAATGATTCATCCTCTTTCTGTCATTATTTGCATGAAATTACTGAAGATATCTAGATTTGAATTTATATGATCCAAGTGAATGTATTATTGCATACGTCATAGATTTCCTTGGAATGTTTCCTGCCAGCCTTCACTCAGTAACTATACAGCAGTATATCCAGATTATGTGCACCTCTACTCATGTACCAGTGCATCCTATATTTCTAAATATGTAATGCAAGATGTAAATATATACTTGATACAGAATTATTTTAGGCATGGGAGACTGCTTTGCTTCTTTACAAAGCTGACTGAATGGTGACATCCACTGCAGCACCAACACATAAGGAATGCAGTAATACTCCTCCATTTGTTTTTTCAGCAATTTCTTTCCACATCTATCATGCAGCCATGACCAGCAGATTATGCTGGAAAATAAAGGTTGTCAGATGTGTGTAGTCACACTTGTTCACTCAGTTCCTATGTATGTGGCTACAGATTATTTTTCCCTATACTATTGCCGCCTTCCCTGTCTCGGTTATTACGAGAAAATTTCCGGATAAGATCAGTAATTATACTTCTCTGGTATTCACATTCTTGATTAATACTTTTCCCTTCAAACATTGTGCAATGATTTCTTAAGCTACTTGGTACAGTATTTCTTCTTCTTTTCCAGTCTGCTAGAAATAGGGTTGCCATATCTGAACTGTCAAAATACCGGACGCCTCCGTGGAAACCCATGGTCCCCCCGGCCCCGCCCCCCTCAACACACACTTTGAGCCTTCAACGTTATGAAACTTTATATATATATATATATATATATATATATATATATATATATATATATATATATATATATATATATATATATATATACTGTACACACACACACACACACACACACACACCAGTACTATTGTACTGCATCACAGTCTTTAATCTTTTTACAATATAGTGAAACAGGCAAAGAACAGAACTGGCCAGATTATGACTGTTTAATGCTAAAGCGCCTTAGACACAGGATAACATCATAAGAATAACAAATGCTATAGTGTAAAAATCAAAACTAAGCCAATAATTGTGTGCAATTACCATTTACTTTATGGCTATAAAAGCACTATGGAAGGAAAAAAAAAAAGAAAAAGAAAAAAAAAGAAAAGCTCGTGGCTGAACAACAGGAAAAGGCAGGACATTTGAGCTATAGGTAGCTGCTAGCAATAAACCACCCAAGTTGGCAACACTTAACAGCTGATGAAAACAACGAAGGCCTCTCTCTCTCTCTCTCTCGTCATTAGAGTTAATGATCTATTAAATTTTTCAAGAAAAAGTGATGGAAGCTGAAATTCCGGACTTTTGGATAATTTTTAAAATTCCTCCCAGACAAAGATTTTGACACCTAAGTGCAGGACATGTCCGGGAAAATCCGGACGTATGGCAACCATAGCTAGAAAGGTCTTAACTTTTCCCAGAAATCATTCCGCCTTTACAGTATAGTACATTCATCCAGTTCTAATTTATACATTATCAGACTGCTGTTTTCCAAGCGTTTTCCTAAACTATTCGTATGCTTGATGTTGGTCTCCTTCACTAAATATTTATCTATTTCTTTGTCCTGTTTGTCAGTCACTGCTTAACTGTTTCTCTCATGCTCATGTATAACCCTTCCACCCAAACCATCACCGGTATTCCCTGTCTTTCCAAAACCCATCTACTCCCCCGTTACAGTAATTGTCATTTCCATCTAATTAACCTTTTTTTTTGTATTATATATGTATGGTAATACCTCAGGATTTGTGTGTGTGTGTGTGTGTGTGTGTGTGTGTGTGTGTGTGTGTGTGTGTCAGGAAATAATTTGTATTGTTTTATTAATATTTTTTTATATTAAAGCTAACTCACTTATGTTCAGGTCTGATTGCTTGATTGAATTTGGTCAATATTTTAGTCAGAATCCTAACCAGATAATTCACTCAACCTTTGGTAACTTCACCTATCTTGCCTGAATCAGCTAATAAATCTATTTTGGTGCAGAAACGAACTAGAAATTTCAATAAAGAACTAAAGTGATTGCATTTATTTGTTGGTACTGATGAAAAACTTATATACTGGATTTTTTTTTTCACCCATTGCTCTAACTTAACCGTATAGGGGAACACTAAAACTGGTGAAAATACAAACCTAACCAACCATTTACCAACACTGACCTAACTCGGATATCTCTAATTTTTGCCATGTAATATAATATTGTATATATACACCTCTTCTACATTATACACTTATTTAGCTTCAACTATGAAGGAAAAGTAGTAATGTACCCAGCAAAGTACTGTGACTTCATCATGTTAGCAACCGCTGTAGCTGCTGCATAATCAACTGTACAATTAAACTGCATATGATTTTCAAGAAGCACTCAATAAAAAAAATTATATATATATTTCATAAATTCTAGATGCCATCATTGTCACACACAGATATTGTTTATCCCCTTAAATGTGATGACTATAACACTAAGCTGGCTAACACGTAAACTTTAATAGTGCTGTCGTTTCAAGAAACTATTGAGAAATTACACAGGCAGTCTGAAATTAACCTAGGAGCACAGATTATTTTAATAACTCCAAATATTATGCATCACTTCGCCACCTCACCACCACGGATGTTTTGCTTACTCTTATTCGTTGACAAGAACGTTCAGTTCTGCAAAAAATTCTGAACAGCCCTGTATTTCTCATAGAGTTTAGCCTGCCAAGGAAAATTTTATTCCTGAATTATTCAATATTCTTTAACGGAAAAAACAGCTATCGTGTTTATGAAAATTCGAGTTTGTTATATGAAAGGGGGGTGTCTGGTGGCGTTTATCCGTCACATTCCAGTACTATTTTTGGCCATAAACAGGTGACAAAAGCCTGGCGTGAACAGCAGCTTTATTTATGATAGGAAAAACAGGAATATCAGACGTTCACGTTCGTAAATACTGACCTTTAGTTTCTATAGTACGGGCCTTAGACGATTCCGGTGCTGCTCCTCCATCGTCTCCCACATCTGACTTCCTTATGGCTGATATCAAAATGTCTTAATCTGATGTATTTTCTACTACCACTTGCTTTAGTACTAACACGGCATATGGCCCGATGGGGTCCCTCCTGTTGTCCTCAAGAACTGTGCTTCTGTGTTTACACCCTACCTAGGTAGACTATTTTGCCTTTGTCTAAAAACTGCACCTTTCCTTCCTGCTGGATGTTTGCTCTCGTTCAGCCTGACCCAATGAAGGGTGACCATTCCCATCCCTCTGGCTATTGCCAAATTGCCATAACATCCTGTGTTTCGAATGTTTTCGAGTATAATCTTGATAAAAACATTTTAAAACATCTTTCCTATTGCAACCTTCTCTCTGATCGTCATTATGGGTTCTGCCAGGGATGCTTCAATGGCGATCTTCTCACCTACTATACAGACTCCTGTTCATCCTTCCTTTCGGGACTTTGGCGAAATCTTTGCCATTGCACCTGACATCTCAAAGGCATTTGATAGAGTCTGGCATACATCTCTAATTTCCAAACTGCCCTCGTACAGTTTCTACCCTTCTATCTTTGCTATCATCTCTAGCTTCCTTTCTGGTCGTTCTATAGCTGCTCTTGTAGACGGCCACCGTTCTTTTCCTGGAGCCATCAACAGTGGTGTTCTTCAGAACTCAGTTCTATCAACAACTCTCTTCCTTTTAATTATTAATGACCTTGTAAGTTGAATATCTAACCCTATTCGCTCATATGCTGATGGCTCCATGCTTCACCTTTCCATTCGCTTCCTGCAGCATCCATCTCAGCAGCCACTTCAACAAACAAGGGAGGAGGCTATGGTACACATAATGTCTGACTTGACTCATATCTCTGTTTTGGGTAAAAGTAATCTTGCATCAAAAACTCAGTTCTTACATCTATCAACCCAGCAAAATCTTCCGCAGGAATATCCTCTAATTTTTATCAATACCCAGCTCAGTCCTTCATGATCTTTAAACAAACTTGGTGTTTCGTTCTCTTGGGATTTATATTGGAAAAATCATGTTGCCTCTCTTGTAAAATCTGCTTCCAAGAGATCAGCTGTGCTGAGCCGACTCGGTGCTTTTTTTTTTAACCCTACACAGTCGTTGACCATACACGAGTTTTATTTGCTCCTGTATAGAGCACAATTCTCATGTGTGGGGAGGCTACCCACATACAGCTCTCCTCAACAAGGTGGAGTCAAAGGCTTTTCGTCTCATTAACTCACCTCCCCTTTCTGGCTCCCTTCTACCGATCTCTTCGCTGCACCGTAGTATCTTTATCTCTTAATGGTTACTGCCCCTCTGAACTGCCTGCTTGAATCCCTCCAGCATCGAGGTGGGCGCGTAAAACCAGTTTAACTACAAACTCCCATCCCTTTTCTGTCCAACTTTCTAATGCAAGATTTAACCGTTACTCTCAGTCCTTCATGTATGCAACAGGTCAACTTTGGAAATGTTTCCCTTTTTCTATATTTCCTACTGCCTGTGATCTCCAGTCTTTCAAACGCAGTCTGTCAAGGGGTCTCAAAATTAATGGATCTTAAATTTGGCTCTCTGTTATCTTGTTTTTTTTTTTGTTTTTTTTTTTTTTGAGGGAACAATTAGCAGGCTCCTGGCCTTTGGTTCCTTCTTCAATGCATATATATATATATATATATATATATATATATATATATATATATATATATATATATAGTGTGTGTGTGTGTTTGTGCATTTACTGTATATAGGTATAATTAAAAGTGTGTGTGTGTGTGTGTGTGTGTGTGTGTGTGTGTGTGTCATCACATGTCGCATCCTCCAGTCACCTCAACACAGGCCCCCACCATGTAGCTGCTCCGCTCACTCAGCAGGAAGGCCACCACTTCAGCCACTTCTGTATTTGGGGAAAAATAGTAAAATTAATTAAGAAAAGGAAACAGTATAAACATTTTCAAAACTTAACATATTCATCCTCTAAGGCGCAGGTGGTTTGAGTCGTTAGATTATTTAACGACCTGTAAAGCACACCATGACACGAATCGGGTAAAAAAGACATATCAAAATATGACACATCAGCGGGAAACTTGTGCCCTCCTTTGTTTGACACGATGTGTATCATGGTGGGTTGTACAGGATGGTGTTTGATGATTGGAGTCCGTGTATGAAAGGGTTTATTATGTTTGTTCAGTCTGTCCATTACCAACAACTTAAAATAGGGACCTGGATGTAAATCAACGGTTGTGTGTCGTGTTCTGGGGTAATGTTTGTGTGCTTTTCTTTCAGTAACAGTTATATGTGTTTGTGATTGTCCCTCGCCACAAAATACTACCCGTGCATGGTGAGTTAAGCCCCGGCAACTTCAAATTATTTTCCTGCCAACTATTTCTTCCCCTGTCCCCCTCCTTCTTACCGATTTGGTGGTTAGCCACCAATAACTGTTTTTTCCCTTCTTACTCACACAGGCTGTATCATCATTAGAGGGATGGTCTGAAAATTTAGATGGTGTGTTTATTATCATAACAATGGTACTTTGTGACAGAATCCATGATTTATCAGTCTTGCTGTGTGGTTTTCTTCCCTTATTTATTTATATATTTATTATATTTCCTCAGACCAACCTCTCAGATGCCTCTCGTTATAATTCAGCGCTCATTTTCAACCTTTCATATATATATATATATATATATATATATATATATATATATATATATATATATATATATATATATATATATATATATATATTATGCTAGGAAGAAGGAACCAAAGCCCACAAGCCCGCAATAATAATTCCTTCCAAGAGAAAAAAGAAAATACAAGAGAGAGCCAAATTCAAGAGCCGATCATTTTCGAGATAGCTGGACACAGTGCGTTTGAAAGACTGGAGATCATAGCTAGCAGGAAATACAGACAGAGAGAGTTTCAGAGTTGACCTGTTGCATAAATGAAGGACTGGGAGTAACGGTTAACTCAGGCTTTAGAAAGTTGGACACAAAAGGGATGAGAATTAGGTGCTATATGGGTGCTATGTGCCTGATGTAGAGGTGAAGGGATGCAAGCAGACAGTTCAAAGGAGCAGTAACCATTGAAATAGCGATAGAGAAACGATAAAGATGCACCAGTGCAGTGAAGGGACAGAGGTTGAAGGGAGTCAGTAAGAGGAGGAGAGTTAATGAGACGAAAAGCCTTTGACTCCATCCTACTGAGAAGAGCTGTATTTGGGGAGCCTCCCCACACATGAGAGTTGTACTCCACACAGGGGCGGATAAAACCCCTGTATAGAGTCAACAATTGTGCAGGGGTAAAGAAGGTACGAAGTTGGCTTAGCACACCCAATCTCTTGGAAGCAGATTTTTCAAGAGATGTAATATGATCTTTCCAAGATAAGTCCCGAGAGAATAAAACCCCTAGCATGTTCAAGGATGATGCAGGATTAAGCGGAATATAATTAAACATTAGTGGGTACACCTGTGGAAGATTTTGTCGGTTGATAAGTGTAAGAACTGAGTTTTTGATGCATTAAAAACAACCCCAGTCAGAGATATGAGCCAAGTCAGACATTAGGTGTGCCATAGCCTCATCCCTTGCTTGTTGAAGTAACTGCTGAGATGGATGCTGCAGGAACAGAATGGAAAGGTGAAGGTTCGAGTCATCAGTGTTCGAGTGGATAGGGTTAGATGTACACCTTAGGTCATTGATGAATAAAAGGAAAAAAGTTGGTGATAGGACAAAGCCCTGAGGAACACCACTGTTGATAGATCTAGGAGTAAAACAATGGCCGTCTACAACAGCGGCTATAGAACGACCAGAAAAGAAGCTATAGATGAAGGCACAGATAGAAGAGGGCAGTTTGAAAATTTGATTTATGCCAGACTCGATCGGAAGCCTTTGAGATGTCAAGTGCAATGGCAAAGCTTTTGCCAGAGTCCCGAAAGGAGGATGACAAGGAGTCTGAAAGATCAGTGTGAAGATCGCCAGTGGATCGTCCCTGACGGAACCCATACCGACGATCAGAAAGAAGGTTGTGACAGGAAAGATGCTTTAAAATTTTTCTATTAAGAATTGACTCGAAAACTTTTGAAATACAGGATGTTACAGCAAATGGATGATAGTTACTGTAGAGGGTTGGGAATGGTCACCCTTCTTTGGGACAGGCTGAAAGAGAGCAAACAGCAAGAAGGAAAGGTGCAAGTTGACAGACAAAAGCAAAAGAGTTTACCTAGGCAAAGTGTAAGCACAGAAGCACAGTTCTTGAGGACAACAGGAGGGACTCCATCAGGTCCATATGCCTTGTTAGTATTGAGGCCAGTTATGGCAGAAAATACATCAGCTGAAGAAATTTTAATGTCAGCCATGAGGAAGTCAGAGGGGGAAGCGATGGAGGAACACCACCGGAATCGTCTATGGTGGAACTGGAGGAGAAAGTTTGAGCGAAGAGATCTGCATCATCAGTAGAAGAAATAGCTACAGATCCATCAGAGTAGAAAAGAGGAGGGAAGGATGTTGAGGTAATGTTGTTAGAAAGGTTTTTGGCAAGGTGTCAAAAGAAGCAGGGAGAATTTGAGTTGGAGAGTTGAGAGCATTTAGAACGGATGAAATTATTTTTAGCAGAGCAAAGAACAGACTTTGCACGATTCCGGGCAGAGACGTAAAGAAGATGTGATCCAGGGCCCTCTCCTTGTTGCAGACAGCATTAGAACAAGCGTAATTAAACAAAGGCTTTCCTGCATTAGTCAAAGGAAATGAGAAAGGAATGTATGCTTCCATGCCCACGAAAATAACCTCCGTAATGCGCAAGGCACACTCAGATGGCTCCCGGCCATGGAAGCAATAATCATTCCAGGGAAAATCAATTAAGTACTGCCTGAGGGCCTCTCAATCTGCGGCTTCACAGTGCCACAGACGACGTTTCTTTGTAGGGTCCACAGGCTGCACCAGAGCGAAAGGACAGGTTACGGTAATAAGGTTGTGATCGGAGGAGCCTAACAGAGAGAAAAGATTAACAGTGTAAGCAGAAATATTAGTTGTAAGGAAGAGATCAAGTATGTTGGAGCTCTCTCCAAGGCAGTCAGGGATACGGGTAGGGTGCTGTACAAGCTGCTCTAGGTCATTCAGGATAGGAAAGATGTAGGCTTGTTCACCAGGTGGATCAGTGAGAGGAGAGGAGAGCCAAAGGTGGTGGTGAAGATTGAAATCCCCTAGAATGGAGATTTCAGAGAAAGGAGAAATGGATAGAATGTGTTCCATCGTAGAAGTAAGATAGTCGAAGAATTTTTCATAGTCAGTAGAATTAGGGGATACGTGGACAGCACAGATGTATTTAGTCAGAGAATGACAGGAAAGCTAAAGCCAGAGTGTGGAAAAATTAGATGAATCGAGTTCAGGAACACGAGAGCAAGGTAAGTCGTTGCGTATATATATACACAACAGCCACCTTTGGCTTTGAAATGAGTATAGAGAAAGTAGGAGGATACAGAAAAGGGTTTGCTGTCAGTTGCCTCAGACAGCTGAGTCTCAGTTGGGAAAAGAAGGTGAGGTTTAGAGGAGGAGAGGTGGTGCTCAACAGAGAGAAAATTGAGGAAAGGCCGCGAATGTTGCAGAAATGAAGAAGAAGTGAGTCAGATAGTGGTCAAAGGCGGCTCGAATCGTCACCTGGAGAGGGGCGGAAAGTGGGGACATTTATGGTCCACCCCCCCGGGGACTCCGAGGCTATGTGTCTTGAAGCCATGATTTGTTTTTGAATATTGGAAAAGGAAGTGTAGTGTGTGCTGTGCATGTGGTTTGGTGCTGATAGTTTGAGAAACTTGTATTGGAGAGCATGCTGGCCTACTCTCTGTGTTACTGAGACACTAAAAAAGTTCAGCAAAGGGGGATGGGCAGGAACTAGTCCCGAGGACTGATGAAATGGAAGCTCCATCTCTTCCTGTCATCGGATTTCCATCCACCCTGGGAGTACTGCCCTGCTCAACTGGTGCTACAGTCTACTCCTCCTAATACCGGTGGTGTGGATGTGGATGTGGATGTGATAGAAATTGATTGATGAAATACGCTGAGGTGGTTTAGCCATATGAAGAGGATGGAGAGCGAGAGACTAACAAGGAGAGTGTATGTGAGTGAGGTGGAGGGGGGAAGAGGGTAGGGAAGGCCTAGGATGAGATGGAGAGATGGAGTGGAGAGGTATGTCAGAGAGGAGGGTGTGAGCTGGAAGCAGGTAGTGAAATGACAGGGGACGGCGACACTGAGGCGATTTGCTTATGGCCACCCCTTACGGGATTGAGGCATCTGGCAGCAGATAGATAGATAGATAGATCATAACTAACCTCATTCTAACCTTGTAAATTAAGTTATGAAGTCCTACTTTTTCACAGAAAACGTTGCAGTATTTTAGTTTTCACACATGAACAGTAGAAAGGTTGAAGAACAAACCTGCATTTTCAGACACTCGATCTAACAATAACTTTATAATTCACAGGTTATAAATCAAAGGCCAGCTTAGAAGCGTTCATACTATTAGACATTTTACGTGTAAAAATAAGGAAGACACGGTTCTTTCTACTCCCCGTACACGCTCGGGCGCCCAAATGCACTGAATGTCCATAACTGTTTCACTCATTTACTGCGTCACTGTACTCTTTGGGAGTGTTAGTGGTGTCTGTGGTGTATCTGAGTGCAGATGTTTTGCGTTTTGGGTGTGTCTGGAGTGTATCTAAGGGGTTTGTCCAGAAAAAAAAAATGTGTTGGGATGTGTCGAGATGTTATATACGGTCTGGGTGGGTGCAGTTTTGAAAGGTAAACTGAGATGAAGGCACCTGATGGCACCAAGATGGTAGTCACAAATTCAGTTATTGCTTTCCATGGTCATTGGTGACTACACTTTTTTCCGTAATCATAATGTGTTGTGTACCGGTAGAGGCATGAACATGTGTCATGCCTGACAGAACCATTAAGTATCAGAAGCCAATAAATGTTTTTCATGAGATTAAGAAACAAAAAATCTTACAAAATATGAGCTTTCATTCTCTGATGTGTTATGTCTAATTATTCCTATTATAATAAACCTGACAAGCACACATGCCCCTTGTGGAATACTGTATTGTTTAACGGGGGACGAACTTAATCATACACGGGAGCCAACACGGACTTTTTCCCACTAAGTCACACTTTGCCAGGCAAATATCGACCTGCATACGATTTCTCTACCTAGCTGACCTCTATACGACTGAATGTAGCTAAAAAAAAAAAAAGACCTCTTCTCTTTGACCGGTTAATGAAGCCTGTATTGTCTAACCCCTCCATTTCGAAACCTCTCCCATGATCCATTTTATAAATATCTGGAGATCGCAAGAATAAGATACAGGAAAACGTTATGGCTGGGAAAGAGTAAATTTCGACAGTTCGATCCCTCTGTTGCTGATTATTCACCATCCAGATGCTTTTATCTAATTTAGGAAAGGCCTTTCACATTTAGGGGTTAGTGAAGACTGTATAAGTATCTTGCTGATGCAATTCAATAGGTCCCCTGGAGAGAGGATAAGAAGAAATAACTGAAGGTTTTAATACCGGTTGTTGGAACCCTCCTTTGTTGAGTTCAACATCCTGCTTCGAATTCTTTGAACCCCTGAAGCCTCCCGGTCCGTCTCTGTTCACTTTCCGATGATTCTATGCAGCTACATATATCACTCCTACATTCAAGAAATTAATGAGGGCTGCATCTAACCCCTCAATCGAAATGCCCCTCCCAATATGCATAAAATCATCTAAAGATAACAAGTATAAAAAATAAGGTAATCTGTGCAGGAGGTAATGCTAATTGTTGGAACCCTCCTTCACCAAGTTCATTATCCTGCTTCATTTCCACTGAACCCTTGAAGCTGGCAAGAGAATAAGAGATGTCCCATACCATGATAGGGTTAACAGTGACGGTATTCACACTATGGCGGTATTTTCGTCCTGCCCTTTGAGCGGTCATAACCAGTCACAACCCGAGGCTTCCCGTGACGTGACTGGTGTAGACATTTATCTCGTCAAAATGGCAGCACGAAAATGTGGCGTAGGTCATGGGTGACTGCCGTTAGCTGGAACAAATATTAGAGAAGTCCGTGGCAGGGTTTTCAGCTATTAATTATTATTTCTCTCTCTCTCTCTCTCTCTCTCTCTCTCTCTCTCTCTCTCTCTCTCTCTCTCTCTCTCTCTCTCTCAGTGCGCGTCCACACATGCCCCCGAACATATGTTGGCAACACAGCTGGCAACATGTTTGGGTACATGTATGTAGCAGTATTTGGACAGATGTATGCAAACATGTTTCAGTGTAGCTTCGAACACTGGCAGCAGAGGCGATGGAATAAGTGTGTCCATACCAGGCAGCTGAGACTTCATCATGATGTTGCCAACATGATCTGAATGCTGCTGCTCCCAACATGTTTGCAGCGTGGTCGTTACTGTGTTGCTTACATGTTGCCAGCACGTTTGAGCACACGTGTGGATGCGCCCTTACACACACACACACACACACACACACACACACACACACACACACACCATCCAAATTCTGTCCCACATTTACCACCATACTTACTTCCAAGTACAGTCAAAGACAAAAGCCGTGTCGTGAAACTGAGTGAATATATCTGCTGAAATACCATAGTTTTGGAGCGGTCTGCTTTGTGTCGAACGATCGGTTGGTAGCACTGACTTGAGTTGCCATTTGCTCCACGTGATCAGCCTGTAGATGCCAGCATATAATTTTTTGTAACTTACCGAAACTAATCTACATAATTATTAAATCATTCTGACTGCAGTTTTTATTTAGTATTAATGAAACGTTTCTCATCTTTTATTTTTATGACAACACTCTCATCCTTACAAGTCAGTTAGTTTAATAGGTGTTTGGAAGTCAGTTCTCCAACTTTATTAACTCTAACTTAGCTAATCAAGTTGATAATTATGACCTGGGACATTAAGTGCTGTAAAACAAAATTCACTATAGTACTCAGCACATGAGAACAGTTATTCTGTTATGATAATTGATTATTTTTCTTTTAGAGTGGCTGACAAACTGAATCCCACAGACGAGTTCGAACACATAAACAAGACGACCGAAGTCTGCGCAGAACTGGTCGTGTGCTTCATTCTAGGTGCACTTCGTTTCCTACGGCGTAAGCACTGCTTGCAGGCGCTGCTTCCACCGTTGTGATAATCTCCTGGTCCTATTGTGTTGCGGTAAAACGAGGACGACTTGAACGATGAAGGTTCTCCATTGTGCCTTCCTCCTGCAATCCTAATCCACCTTTCTTTGGTTATGCCTATACCAAATGTTTGAGCTTTCTGTTCGGGATTCGTTTCCCGTAAATATAGGAAGGTCGTACCACCTCTCATATTCCTGTAGTTGGATGCATGTTGCTTGACCTTTCCATACCATGGTATAGTAGGTCTGCTAGACATTCTGTAGTAAGATATAAGATGAAATGTCATGTGATCATCGCCTAACCGTAGGCATTTCGTCTCTCATACGAAGTTCGGAATCAGCAATTCTTGAAAGACGATGTTAAGGCTTCGGAATTTTATGGGTTCATTCACACCGTCATCCCATCAGCAGCATATATGAAGCTTGGCGAAGTCAGGGTAGCCAACCACGAACATGTAACTGTGGTAGAGCTTTCATAATGTTTCAAGTGTTGCACTTAATCTTGGGACAAAACCGTGACACGACTCTTGTCTTTGACTGTACACACATTAACAAAACACCTCACACTTCAGTCGACACCCACACCTACACACCTCTCACCTACACCCTCATTCGACACACAGTCACCCGGGAGAATAAATGATAAAAACAACATATTATCATCGTCCCAACATCTTTTTCCCATCGAAGGATAAAGGATTAACTAATTATATACAGAGGATATAGAACTCTCAGCTGACAAGGTCATTTTCTCATAACTCTTCTCTCTTAAGCCATTCAAGACAATTTTCTCTTTTTTCCCCTTTCACTCATACTTCTCACTTCTATGCGGACATACCCATTTTTTACACGTTTATACATCATTACACATACTCTCACACTCACACTTAGGCACACCTCTCATTCATACATACATCCACATCGCCACTGACACCCACCTTCACCCACACCTGCCTCCACCCACACTCACACCCACGCCCATATCCACATCCGCAATCGCAACCACCAAAGCATTACACCCACACCCATTTAAATTCACTCCATCTACACCCACACTTACCTACACCCACACGCACTTCACTCACACCCACTTACACCTAATCTCATGCCTACTTACACCCCCACCCCCGCACCTATTATACTCTTTTTGCTCAACTTGTCCTAAATATTCCGTCTATCCATCTTAAAGGCAGAGTTGTAACAAGATTAACAATAAAACATAATGCTAGTCACGAAAATATTCTATATACAGGATGCAGGGCCGTAGTATCGTCTTATTCTGTCACTGACCTGCGTGAAGTAAGTCGCATTTGGACGAATATCTAGGAGAGGGCGATGAGGGACAGTAGATGAGTACGCAGGGTACAAAATATTCTAGGAAGGGCATCTCCATGACAAGCCTGTGCGTAAAACTTGAACGAAACAATATATGGTCGTAATCACGTGTTACATCCCCGTCCCACACTGACCAACAGCAGTAGTACAGTACAGGAAGGACGTTGCCCGGTGAGTTGTTCTTCCTATGGTCAGCCTATAGGTGTACAGTACATAGGATCAGCTCAGGCATTGTAAACAGACACTGGCTTCTTAAGTTCACTGTCTTTATTTTCCAAGTAATTACACTTAATGCTTTCCAGCTTCACTGCTTTCACAAGCACTGGAGCTATACAAACTTTATTGAGTGCAGTTACACTTAATGCTTGACGACACTTCACTATTTTCACAAGTTCTGATGATATACAAACTTCAGTAACGCATCACTATTTGCCAACAACACTGTTTTCACAAGTACTGAAAATATACAAAATTATACTGGCACTGCACAAAATTAATGTATAACTTATGAAACAACTATCCTCACAAACAGCAGGCAAACTGAGAACTCTGACTCGTATCGGAGCTACTGTACGGGAAATGTCAAGAAACATTTCAGCTACCTAGCTGGCAAATCTTGCTTCTTAACACTACCCCCTCCCTAGTTCTTTGTCATCTCGACAAAACTACACAATATATACAAACATAAACCTTAACCCTAATGAAACATCTAACTATACACAAAATAATCCTTCAACTTATCAGGTCGTCTTCTGTGTCGCGTCTGACGACGTCCTTGCTCCTCCACACAGTCCACTCTTCCTGAAAGGTCTTGGTCCTCTTCTTGATTTGCTTCTTCTCTTGGGGAACTGTCACCATCGTTTTGCACTTCAGCTCCTTGGTCCTCCTCAACATCTTCGACTGCGGGTGAGCACAATTCATCGGAGACGTCCCAGCTGTGCTGTCCTGGCCCATGGTACTGCCACAGACGATTCACGTGTACCACCTTTGGGGGAAACTTCCTACCTCCACCACTCCGATACATTACATCTGATAGGCGGTCCAATACAGCGTAAGGCCCGTCCCACGGGCTCTGCAGCTTCGGTAACTTGGTCACCATCCTTTAAGCTCACCTCACTTGCCCTGGCATCATACTTGCACTCCATCACCTCCCCTGAAAACTTGAGGGCTCCTCGCACTTGATGATGTACCTCAGCCAGCCTTTCCTGAAGATGCTTTGCATAGCCGGTGGTATCTGTAGGCAGCTCTTCACCAGCTGGTCTTCCCATTAACAAGTCAATGGGTAAGCGTAACTCGTGGCCCAACATCAGTTTTGCAGAGGTGTAGCTGGCAGACTCATGGGATGCAGATCGATATGCCATCAACAGCACAGGTAATTTCTGGTCCCATTCTGTTTGTCCATCTATGCAGCACTTGGTCAATTCTTGCCGTAGGGTCCAGTTGAATTTCTCCAACATCCCATCTGACTATGGCCTTAGTGGGGTCGACCTGGTCTTCTTGATCCCCAATAACTTGCAGCACTCACAGAACACAGCAAACTTGAAGTTTCTACCCTGGTATGAATGTAGCTCTTGTGGCATCCCAGAACAACAGAAAAACTGGTTAACCAACACATGAGCAACAGTCGCAGCTTATTGGTCAGGGATACCATTGGCTTCTGGCCACTTTGTGAAGTAGTCCATGGCGACACATATATACTGGTTCCCTCTTTCAGTGAGTGGCAGAGGTCCAGCAATGTCCACCGTGACTCTTTCCAAAGGTGCACCCACTTGGTACAGCTGGAGAGTGGTGTAACCACGTTTCTTGGGTCCTTTCTTGGCACAACACACATCACAGGCCGACACCACTCTTCAACATCCTGACGCATGCCAATCCAGTAGAACCTCTGTTGTAGCCGGCTTAGAGTTTTCTTCACTCTCAGGTGCCTACTAGTGATCTGGTTATGGGACTCATCCAAGATCTCAGCCCTCATCTTCTTCAGAACCACCAGATGCCAATACTTGCTGAGGCCATCAGGTGTCTCCCACTGACACTCCAGTAGCCCGTTGTTTAAATGAAGAAGGTCCCACTGACTCCAGTAGCTCTTGGTCGCAGGGCTTAACCTGGAAACTTCTTCCCAAGATGGTCGTAATGTACGTCGCTGCAGCCACTCTAGCACTGGTTGTAAATCTGCATCCTCCATCTGCATCTTCAGGTCTTCTACATCTGACACTGGCCATCACAATCATACAGCAGCACTTCTTGCAAAGATTCCCATTCCTACTACACTCCTTGCTGTCTGTTCTTCCGTCTTCTCACACAGTATTCATCCAGGTTCTCCTGCATTTCTTCAGTGGTGAGGCTTCTTGGGAAAAATTGGCTGGTGGTTGCCTCTCATCACCAGGCTTCACTAATTTACTGTCATCCTTCTCAGTTGGACAGTCATAGCTGATGTGTACCACCTCACCACATGATGAACACCCGTTTGTTGCAATCTGAGATTTTCTTCCACTGTTTTGTTCTTGCCCCTTCTTCCATTTGTAACAATCCACCTTCTTGTGTCCCTGCTTCCTGCAGAACCAGCAACATAGTCTGATCTTCTGTTGTCTCTTCTACTTCTTGCAATCCACTTTCCAATGTCCTGGCTTTTCACAATACCAACACCTTCCTTCAAAATTTTCCACATCCCATACCTGCACCTTTCTTGCCTTGAATCTTGCACTACGACCTGTCTGAAAAGTGGATGTATTGGACGTGATGTAGGACTCAAATTGTAGAGCCCTGGCGAGTGATTCTTGCATGCTTCTTGCATGCTTCTTGCCTACTTCTCTTGCACTTTCAACTCTGTGCTATCATGAGCATCGATGAACTGGACCTTCAGAAGAATAGCCAACAGGTTAGGTGCTGCTCCAGGGTATGCCTTGTATGCCATACTTTCCAGGTCATGAGCAAGCTGCTGTAGGGATTCTCCTCGAGCCCGTACACAGCTCCGAAATCTTGCTCTGTAAACCTCAGTCTGGTACGTGATTCCATATCTACACTCCAGCACTTCTACTAGGGACTGATAACTGTTCCTCTCCATCACTGACATCTGGCCCAGAATTTCCACTGCGGCACTCATAAGGCTAGTAGCAAGCTACACTGCCCTCTGCCTATCATCCCAACCACTCCGATCCGCAAGTAACTCAAACTGTGCACGGTTAGCTTCCCAAGATACTCTACCATCAAATTCCTGAGGTTTCTTTTTATCTGGATCCCCATTATAGCCATGCACTTCACTGGTCTGGGGCCTAAAATCTGAGGCATCATAATTAAGTCCAGGACTCAACCCTGTAATGCTACCTTTAGATGCTTGGGATCCATCAAGATTCACCATACACTGTCCATTCTTTTCATATGCTCCCTGTACACTAACCTGAGGCTCAGCAGTGCAATATTTCTCTACAGCCTCAATTTCCTCACTAATTATATTCACATGGTCAACTACATGCTTCAACTGGTTATCTACATGCTGTCTGCACTCCATCACTACTCCCTCACTAATCTTTAGCTGGTTGTCTATATGCTGTCTGCACTCTGTCACTATTCCCTCGCAAATCATCATCTGGTTGTCTATATGCTTCACCTGGTCGTCTAGATGCTGTCTGAACTCCATCACGTAAATGCTTACCTCACACTTCTGCTGCTGTAGCTCAGCATATACTTCCTCCTTCAAATGCTGCTGCTCTTCCTTTATTTCCCCCATGAAAGCATCCAGCTGTCCTTGCATCCTCAATTGTAATTCCCTCTGTTGCTGCTGTAATGCCTCCTGAAGCTGTTCATATGATTCTTTCTGTTCTTCATTCTGTGTCTGCAGTTGTTCTTGAGTTCTTTCTGTCCCTCATTGTGTTCATGTATTTGTTCTTTGAGTTCTTTCTCTCCTTCATTCTGTGCCTGTAATTGTTATTTGAGTGCTTTCTGTCGCTCATTCTGTGCCTGCAGTTGTACACTTTGTGCTTGTAACTGTTCTTTAAGCTATTTCTTTTACGCCTGTGATTGTCCACTTTGGGCCTGTAACTATTCCTGGAGTTCTTTCTTTGAAGCTTGTAATAGCTTCACAGTTGCAGCCATGGACACCTCCTTCTCCTCCTGCCCAACTCGGGATCTTGTCTGCACACCTTCTGACTCCATGTGAAAGGTTAGACTCACTGCAACACTTACATTATCCATACTTCTGACACCAGTGTTACATCCCCGTCCCACGCTGCCACAGGCTCCAACAGCAGTAATACAGTACAGGAAGGACATTTCCCAGTGAGCTGTTCTTCCTATGGTTAGCTTTTAGGTGTACTGTACATAGGATCAGCTCAGGCATTGTAAACAGACACTGGCTTCTTAAGTTCATTGTCTATTTTCCAAGTAATTACACTTAATGCTTTCCAGCTTCACTGTTTTCACAAGCACTGGAAATACACAAACTTTACTGACTGCAGTTACACTTAATGCTTAACGACACTTCACTTTTTTCACAGGTTCCGATGATATACAAACTTAATAACTCTTCACTATTTGCCAACAACACTTCACTGTTTTCACAAGTACTGAAAATATACAAACTATTCTGACACTGCACAAAATTAATGCATAACTTACGAAACAACCACACTCACAAACAGCAGGCGAACTGGCAACACTGACTCATATCGGAGCTACGGTACGGGAAACGTCAAGAAACATCTCGGCTACCTAACTGGCAAATCTCGTTTCTTAACCAACATGATGCTAGTCACGAAAATAATCTACATACAGGATGCTGAGCCGTAATATTGTCTTATTCTGTCACTGACCTACGTGATGTAAGTCATATTTGACAAAAATCTAGGAGAGGGTGATGAGAGACAACACACGAGTGTGCGAGGTACAAAATATTCCAGGAAGGGCATCTTCATGAGTACATCCTCATTCACCACGAAACAATACATGGTCGTTGTGCAGGAAATAAGGCTGATTGTTCGAACCCCCCTTCACTGAGCTCATTATCCTGCGTCATTTTCAATGAACCCTTGAAGCTGGCAAGAGAATAAGAGATGTCCCATACCACGATAGGGTAGTAGCAGTAGTAGTTGTTGTTGTTCCCTAGGCAGTCTGGCCAAACAGCCCCGAGTCCCTTAGGAAGGCCATGGCCGAGACCTGGCTTTCCCACAGAGTTTTCAAAGAGTGTATGTTGTGTTGTTGGCGTAGGTGATTGTATGCAATGCAGTCTTCCATAATGTGCTTAATAGTATGGGGTGCTGTGTTGCATCCTGGACAGGCATCAGCGATGGAGTCATCCAGCCTCTTCTGGTAGCTTAAGAGGGCTGGATGGTGCCCACATCTCAGCCTGGCCAGGTGGACCCTGTCCTCACGAGGAAGATAGGATTCAGAAGGGTGGATGTCAGGAGGCCGTGCATGCAGCTGTGTGTTGTCTTTAATTGACTGAATGGAGCGGCGAGTGATCTGAGTGTGGATATGCTTCTGGAAGCTGGTCTGAGGTGGGCGAGGAGGGAGAGATGACAGTATTTGTGTATGGTATCGTGTGCTGGGTGTTGTTTTCATGTTCCTTGGTGTGGGTGGATGTGCTACCAAGTACTGTAGTGGATGTTGTGGGTTTATGGAGGCTGCAGCAAGAAACTGCGTGCCTCTCATGTCTAGGTGATCCTTGACTTTGAGGACTTTGGTTTCTTGATGTAGGTGGTCTGTGGGTGTTGTAGCTGTGCAGCCTGTGATTATTTTTAGGGCCTTGTTCTGTATGGTCTGTAGAGTGTTGTAGTGTGTTTTGGTGAGGTTAGAAGCCCAGGCAGGGCTTGCATAATTCATCACTGAACGTATGTATTGTTTATATACTGCGGTGATGGTTTCTTTATTGTGTCCGAATGTTGTATGGGCAAGTGACCTCAAAGCATTGAGTCTCGGTGTTATTTTATTTTTAATGTTTGTGATGTGTTGTTTAAATGACACTGATGTATTGTATGTTACACCAAGGATTTTGTGTGTGTGTGTGTGTGTGTGTGTGTGTGTGTGTGTGTGTGTGTGTGTGTGTGTGTGTGTGTGTAGTAGAGGAGTGTTGTTTATGGTGAGGTGTGGGATGTGACTGTGTTCTGCTGTCCAGTTTGTGAGAAGAATCACTGAAGATTTGGCTGGGGCTATTTTGAGCCTGTTTGTGGTGAACCATTCGTGTAGTGTGTTGAGGTAAGGTTGAATGATGTGTGAAGCTGTTTTTGCGTTTTGGTATGTACCGTACATGTAAGTGTTGTATCATCTGCATAGGAAGCTATGTGTATCTGTGGTGTGTGGAGTGTGGGTACGTCGTGCATGTATAGGTTAAAGAGTGTAGGGGACAAAACAGATCCTTGGGGGACGCCGTTTGTGAAGTTTCTGATGTTAGAAGACTGACTGGCAAATGTTACGTGTGCACATCTGCCTGCTAAGTAGTTTGCCAGCCATCTTTTTGTGTTATTGTGCATGCTTGTGTTGAGTATTTTGTTTGTGAGGTTGTGGAGGGGGATGGCATCAAAAGCTTTGCTAATGTCTAGTGAGATTAGGAGTGTTCTGTGTGGTGGCCTAGCTGAATTCATGCCATCGAAAACTCTCTGTGTAAGGTCTGTAAGAAGGGTGTTTGTGGAGTGTAGTGGCCTAAAGCCATGTTGTGACTGGGCTAGGGGAATGTGAGGTGTGAGTAGTTGTAGTACTAGTCGATCAGTGACTTTAGAGGGGGTGCAGAGGAGTGTGATGGGGCGATGTGAGGAAGGTAACGTGGGGTCTTTGTTGGGTTTAGGGATAGTGATGATATTGCCATGCTTCCAGATGTGGGGTATTATGTTGTGTGAGTAGCTGTAGTTTGATATGTTGGTGAGTGCTTGTATGCCTTGTGGTCCTAGGTGTTTAAGGTGAATGTTGCTTATGTTGTCTGGTCCACAGGCAGATGAGTGCTTGAAGTTGTTAATGATCTGCTTCGTCTGGTTGTAAGTGAAAGGTGCATAGTCTGGGTCTGTGGTGAACTGTCTCTTATGTCGGATGATACGTCGGTCTTCGGGATGGGGGTTTAGATGGCTGACTTGTGAAAAGTGATTGATGAGAGTGTTTGCTTGTTGTTTGTTTGAGGGTATGGTATCTGTTGTTGTGATGACAGCAGGTGATTGTGTGGTGTTGCTGTTGGAAAGTGTGATGCTGTTTAGTGTTTTGTAGAGTTTGCTGATGTTTGTTTTGTGGTCAAGTGTTTGGAGGTAATTTTTCCAGTTTAGTGTTTGCTGTTCTGATATTTTATTGTTTATCTGAGTGTTCAGTTCTTGTATTTGTTTTGTGATGTCTTGTGTATGGGGTGTTGGGGAGTGTCGCAGTGTGTCCCGTTGTCTGATGAGGCCTTGAATTTCTGGTGTGAAGTTGGGATTGTGTCTCTTTCTGTTGCCTCTAGGGATGTGTCTTTTGTCTGCGTTTTGTATAATTGTATTGAAAGTGTGCACAGCGGTGTTGATGTTTGTGATGGGTGTACTATTTAGTGTTTCAAGATGTTGTTCTGTTTCAATTACAAAGGCCTCCCAATTGGCTCTCTTATATTTAGTGTATGTGTGTATGTGGCCAGCTGGGATGATTCTGGTTTTGGTAGTGATGATGATTGGGAGGTAATCAGAACCTAGGGTTTTGACCACTCTCCATGATGTAGTGGGGGCGAGGTTTGGGGAGCAGAAGGTGATGTCTGGAGATGATGGGAGGAAGAGGGCTTGGTGTGGGATATGGGTATGTTGGTCTACGCTGTTTAGTATGAAGAGATAATCTGTCTGAGATTGTTGTACCAGACCTCTGTCTGTCAGGGTTGTTGACATACCAGGCCGACGACTTGGCGTTGAAATCACCACCCAGGATGATGTTGGGTATGGTAGTGATGTGGTGTATCTGTGGAGAGTAATTGTGTGGTACTGTGGGGGACGACTGGGGGGGAATGTATGTGTTAGCGATTGTTATGTGTGATTTGTTACCAGTGTGTATTTTAATTGATTGTATTTCTGTTGTGGTGTCATGTGGGGGGAGAAGTGACTGTGTGTGCACTGGTATCTGTAAAGTTGATGGATTTGTGTACCAGGGTGATGAGTCCACCGCCACCGCCGTCGGCCCGGTCTTGTCGAATGATGGTGAAGTTATGAAATGTCGGTGTTTTCTGTGCTCTGTGTAGTTTTGTTTCTTGTAAGATGGCAATGTGTATGTTCTGTTGTTTGATGAATTGTGTGAGTTCATGTTTTTTGGTGTTTATGCCATCTATGTTTAAACAGTGACGGTATTCACACTATGGCGGTATTTTCGTCCTGCCCTTTGAGCAGTCATAACCAGCCACAACCCGAGGCTTCTCGTGACGTGACTGGTGTAGACATTCATCTCGTCAAAATGGCAGCAAGAAAATGTGGCGTAGGTCATAAGTGATTGCCGTTAGCTGGAACAAGTATTACAGAGAAGTGCGTGGCAGGGTTTTCAGTAATTAATTTATTTTGCTCTCTCTCTCTCTCTCTCTCTCTCTCTCTCTCACCATCCATGTTCTGTCCCACATTTACTACCATACTTCCAAGTACACATATTTACAAAACACCTCACTTCAGTCGACACCCACACCTACACACCTCTCACCTACACCCTCATTCGACACAGCCACTCGGGAGTAGAAATGATAAAACAATATATTATCATCCCAACATCTTTTTCTCATCCAAGGATAGAGGATAAACTATTTATATACAGTACAGTGGCTATAGATCTCTCAGCTGACCACAAGTAATTTTCTCATGACTCTTTTCTCTTTAGCCATTCAAGGCAACTTTCTTTTTTTCATCTTACACTCATACCTCTCACATACACCCACACCATCACACTTCTTACTCATACCTTTATCCATCATTACACATAAGCAACCACTCACACTTTTCGCTCATACATACAGTACATCCTCATTCCCACTGACACATCTATACCCACCTTCACCCACACCTGCCTCTGTAATGCCACAAATTTAGTATTCATGTATATGTTTAGAGGTACTGTAATTTCTAAGTTGGATGGAGTGTAATCTGAGTACTAGTCTATAAGGCTCCTGTTCTAGGTAGTAGTTCATGTGTTAATGATCGATATAGGGACAACTTTATTTTTATATGTATATATCTCTGTATCTATGCATAGGTAGTGTAACTGGGAGTGTTGAGCTATAGGAGTTCACCCATCTGGTTGGTAACGAATAACAGATGTGGGCAACAGCCTCTTGCTTGTGGTGCGTCATTGCTGGGCGCCAAGTTTAAACCATAAACAGAATAATAATGGGTATGCAATTCTTTCCATATCATTGTTGTGAAATGCTTACTAATGAAGCTGCTAGAATCCAAATATGTGAAATTAATAGTCAGAAAAGGCCAAGATAATGTAATTTGTGAGGATCAAGTAGTTCCGCTTGCCTTAGCCGTCACTAGATGGCATAAGCTACCCCAAACTCAGGGCGGGATGGCGGTAAATTTAGTATTTAACTGTAGTAAGGAATGAATCCCAAATTTTCCCCAATTCAATCAAAAGTCCTAACGTTATGTGTACTCTACTATATAAATAGTAAAAAGAATTAAAATCCACCATATCGCAAAAACACAGTCTCATTTGACTAGCAGTAACGTCCCTACGTGCCTAGCTAAGCCACATTGGCTAACCAGACGTTACGAGTAACAGACGTTGTTTCAGTCCACAGACACCGTGACTTTGGGGGTTGCACGAGGCCATCATGTGAATTTGCCCATAGACTTGATGTACACACACACTTACACTACCCACAAATAGATTTATAACTGAATGTAGTAGCAACTGAATTATGAATCAATCGGGTGAACCTTTTTTTTTTTTTATAGTAGATAATGTGCAGAATTTTGAAAGTTAATGTGATCATGTAACGGAAAAGCGAATTTAACTTACCAACCGTTTTTTTTTTCTCTTCTTTTATTAATAGGTTAGAAATATTGGGAGTGTTGAAGTGAATTTAGTGGTTGTAAGGATATGTAATTTCGGATTGTTCCTCGAGGCTAAGCAAGCCCGAGTGATTATGAAATATTAGCTCGAGGCTAAGCAGGCCCTAGTGATTATGAAATATTAGTGAATTGTGTGATGAGTTCAGACTGGCCCGACGTAATAGTCCATGAGTGAATATTTTTGGTTCGAGGCTATGCCAGCCCGAAAAGACAGTCCATGTCATTGAATGTCCCAGTCTTGAGGCTATTGACGAGCCCAAAAATAACTGATAATCGAGAATGAAATGTGATGAACTCAGGAGTCATTGTTAAATATTCAAATTGTTTCGCTTGGTAACAGTACTGTATTACTATCGCCCAAACTAGTACTTAATTTACAACTCTTTTCATATTATTAAAGGTCATGTATTTCAAAAAATTTTCTGTTGTTTAACAAGTATAGATTTATTAAAGTAAAGTATATGCAATTTTGATATCCAACCAAGGGAATTTTGTCCTCTCACGCATGACTCACTCCCCTTCCAGTTCAAGATTCCTCCGCTATGGGAACGACTAACACACGTGGTACTAACTTATTCTCGACACGGCTAAAAATACAAACGATACCAGAAATATCCTTTATGCGCTAAACCTTTAGCATTCAAAGTCGAAGTTACTCCCCCCCCCCTTCGTTTTTTTTTTCTTTGGTGAATACTTGATCAGTCATTGAGGGGAGACTAAGTTGAGTACCCTTTGTATTATCAACGAGTAAGTTAAACAGAACCACAACGGTGGGAAACCCAATTTCTCATCGTTACACTGATGAACAACGGTGGGATAAAAAATCATGGCGTTACATTAACACCAAGGATATCAAATGACATCCTAAACTTAAAGGAATATAATATATGGAGAAGAGATAGGAACTTAAAAAAAGGAGGAGGAATTATAATATTAACTAAGAAAAATCTAAAAGTCAAAGAAATAGAACTAGATATACCCTCACAAGTAGAACTGATTGCAGTAGAGATCAATACATCTGAAGGGAAAGTAATTGTAGCCAATTTGTACATGCTAACCAAGTCAAACTCGTGGGAAAGAGACGAGTATGAGGACCTGGCAGAGAATACAATTCAGAGTTTAAGATCATTATTACATAAAATGGAAGAGAAATCGGAAAGAATTATAATAACTGGAGATTTTAATACAAATATAAATTGGAATACTCTAGATATAATAAGCCAAGAAAGCTGTTGGGACCAAAAGCTCCTGGATCTCGTGCAAGAGTTTTTCCTAACGCAACATGTAAGGGAAACCACCAGAAAAAAAGGACTCGATGTACCCTCAATGCTAGATTTCATATTTACTAGGCAAGAAAACGATATTGACAATTTAATATACCACCATCCATTCGGCAAAAGCGACCATGCAGTACTAAATTGCAACTTCAGAATAGCATATGACATAGTTAACAGCAATGAAAGTTACAAAAAGAGCCTAGACTATAAAAAGGGAAACTATTATGACCTAAAGAAGTACTTCATAGAAAATGATTGGGGAAAGGAGCTTAGAGGACAAGATTTAAATGCTATATATATAAAATTCTGTGAACTTTATGAAATAGGAGTCCAGAAGTACATCCCAAAGCACAAAGAAGCAGAAAAGAAAATAAAGAAATGGTTCAATACAGAATGTAAAAAATCAAAAGAGAAGAGAGATTTGTTGTGGAATAGATACAGAAGACACAATAGTGAAAGGGCATATAATAATTACAAACAGGCAAGAAACGATTATACAAGAATAAGGAGGGAAGCCCAAAAACAGTTTGAGGAGGATAGCATAAATAAAAGTAGTGATCAACCGAATAACAAACAGGCAAGAAACGATTATACAAGAATAAGGAGGGAAGACCAAAAACAGTTTGAGGAGGATATCATAAATAAAAGTAGTGATCAACCGAAGCTACTTCACAGCTACATCAGAAGCAAAACCAAAGTAAAGATAAAATACAATCCATTTCGGACGAGGGAATCACCTATACACAAGAGAAGGATATTTGTGAAGCACTAAACAAGAAATTCCAATCAGTTATTACAGAGGAAAAAAATTTTGAGAGGGATTATGTGGAACATGTATGCCGACACATACTATCAGATATACAAACATCAGAAAAAGTAATACAGGAGGAGCTAAGTAAATTAGACAAAGGAAAAGCAAATGGCCCTGATGAAATTTCATGTTGGGTAGTAAGTGAATGTGCAAAGGAGTTAAGTAAACCATTATTTTTTGTTTTCAAGAAATCCTTGAGTCAAGGTAAACTACCTGATATTTGGAAGAAAGCAAACATTGTTTCCTTATTCAAGAAAGGGAATAGACAAAATCCACTCAACTACCGACCAGTATCACTGACCAGTGTTGTAAGCAAGGTATTAGAAAAGCTTATAAAGAAAGCTTGGGTAAATCATCTAGAAGAACGCAATATGATAACAGAAAGACAGTTTGGTTTCAGAAAAGGAAAATCATGTGTTACTAATCTGTTGAGCTACTATGACAGAGTAACAGACACATTACAGGAAAGAGAAGGATGGGTGGACAGTATCTATTTAGATTTCAAGAAAGCATTTGACACAGTACCATACCAAAGACTTTTATGGAAACTGTACCATCAAGGAGGAATTCGAGGCAAACTGTTTTGTTGGATGCAAGATTTTCTCATAAGAAGAAAAATGAGAACAGTACTAAGGGGAAATTACTCATCATGGAAAGAAGTGACTAGTGGAGTACCACAGGGCTCAGTGCTGGCACTAATCATGTTTTTAGTGTATATAAATGATATAGACAGTAACACTGGAAATGAAAGCTATCTGAATATGTTTGCAGATGATGCAAAAATACAAAGGAGAATTACTAACACAGACTCTTGGAAAGAACTACAAGAAGAATTAAATAAACTCCATGAATGGAGTAATACATGGCAAATGGAATTCAATGTGGACAAGTGTCATGTAATCGAGTTTGGTAAAAGTGGAAAAAGACCTGATTGGGATTATACGTTAGGAAATAAAACCCTACACACATCAGAAAGAAAGAAGGACCTAGGTGTGATTATCAATAACAGACTATCTCCAGCTGACCACATCAGTGAGAAGGTACGGAACATGTATACACTGCTTGCAAATATGAGAATAGCATTCACATACATAAATGAAGACATGCTAAGAAAGATAATAACATCATTCGTCAGACCAACCCTGGAGTATGCATCAGTACTCTGGAGTCCTCATCTAAAAAAACACATAGACAAGATTGAAAAAGTTCAAAGGGCCGCTACAAGATGGGTACCAAAGCTTAAGGGATCTAAGCTACGAAGAAAGACTAAATAAACTGAATCTACCAACACTACAGGAGAGAAGGAAAAGAGGTGACATGATTATGGCATATAAATGCATATCAGGGAAGGAGAAATAGACATAAATGGATACTTAACCTATGGGGAAGCATCAGCAAGAGGACACTGCAAAAAACTGCATAAGAAGAGAGGTGATAAAGACGTAAGGAAACTTAGTTTCCCAAATAGAGCAACTGATCAGTGGAATGCACTACCGAATGAAAGTGTGTGCCAAAACAATTCACAATTTTAAGGATATGTACGATAAATATAGTTTAAGACACGGGACAGTACGAGCTTGACTCATTCCTGTAAAGATACAATTAGGTAAGAACAATTAGGTAAGAACTTTAGCCTGAAGCTACAGGGGGATATAAGTCCGGTATCGCATGTAGGAAGAGTTTGACAGAGTTAGAGGACCAGAGAGACGGCCAGGAGAGGAGAGAGATTCCCAGAGAGCGATAGGGAGTTGGAGAGTAAGGGTAAAGTAGGAGGACTGCAGCTAGCACAAACTGCTTACTAGCTACAAGGGTCATGCCAAGCTCTTAACTTTTATTCATATAACTGTCTCACAATAAACTCCATCGACCCAAATCTCCTGTTTCATCATCCCACTAATAATCCGAAGAGTATAACTGAACAGAGAAGGCCTACACTGACATCTCAAACAACGCCTCACCATTACTCTCTCTCCTGGTGCCATTGCCATCGACGATACACCCTTCTCTATCTAATCACACTCCTCGGTTACGTTTACTTACATTATAACATTAAGAAAGTAGAAATGGAGAGATAGCTTTTGTTCTTTCATTGGCGTCAGGACTTCACAAACTTGAATGACTTGTGACAGATTGTGTGGCTCATTTCACTGAGCACACCATTTCGTAGTTCTCTTACCTTTGAGCTTAGCGATGCTTTGTTTCTTGTTCATGCCTCCCCCCTTCTCTTAGGTGGGATATATTGTTTGAATGATAATGATGATGATGGTAACTAATGATGATGACTATAAAACATTAAAGCATGTGAAATATATTGTGATACTGTGCATTAAGGAGGTAGAATTAAGTTTTCACCCTCCATAATAATTCTCGCTTTCCTACGTTACTACTTAACATTTGTCATACAATTTAACAGCAAACTAATGTATTAGACTCTGCAGATGGAAATCATATATCTTGCTATCACCCAGTCCTTTAATGCCTTATCAGGAGCATAACGATCCTAGGCTAGGCTTTTAACTCTTGATATCCTAACAGTAGAGAATAAAGTAAGTGTCAACAAAAAAATTAGAAAAAGTATAACAACAGATTAGGGGAAACCACTGGCCCCAATTCTCTGTTCTGGCGGTAGTATTCTTCCGTGTGTTTTAGCGGTGCTAGCGTGTTAAAAAAAAAAAAAAAAGGTGATTGTTGTTCATTAGACTGATTGTTGTTCATTAGACTGCTAACCTCCCTTCTCCTTTCGTCTGGCAAGAGCCAATGCCTCCATCATCACCCCTAACAATGGTTGTCTTCCGCCCTGCCTGTTGATGTAAATTGTTGATCATTATGGAATACGGTGTATTAGGAAGGCAGTCGCCTCGTTTCCTAGGCGCGGGAAGCCATAATTGAATTCCAGATACTGCTATCTTGCCTGGCAGCCCCGGGACGCACGCTTCTGCCTGAGCTTCATATTCTCTGGGAGATCAAGGCATTTTGAAACACATTAACTGCAGAGAGATTAACGGAACCAAAAGAACTCTACCACAACCATGAACAGTTCAAATGAAGCCAGGTAAGCGATATTACCTATATTTTACCATATGCAATAAAATTTTAGATACGCATTTCACTATTCCCATTCATGCGAGAGATCTCTCCTAATCTGAATGCAAGTGATTTCAAGTAAAATGAAAAGGTGCGTCATCCTACTGAAGAGCTAAAACTGGGGGGGGGGGAGAAGCATAGCAAAAACACCAAATTTCTGACAGCCATTTGTTAACCTCACGACAAGATGAAGGAGTATTTGGCTTTTTTAAACTCCCTAATGAAACGCTGTATAACGTGGCATGCTGGCTAACTACTGAATGTCAGTAACTGTTCCATATGTGACCACGGCATAGTAAGGGTTTGCACACACATTCACCCTCTATGGTTCAGCCTCATCAGCCCAAGCATCATCGCCTCTTGATATTTGTCCCTCCTGCTGCCAGACAGTGTACTTGGCCTAGTATAAAAAAAAACAAGCACGTCCCTTAATATCGCCCTCAGTACTCACTGACTGACAAGTGAGAGCGTCATAGGTGATCAAAATCACGGACGAGAGTACAGGAGCCAATAATTTGTCCGAGATCCGTTTTATGTTTCGGCAGCGGGTCTTAGACTTGGGTAATGGTGGGACACGGTGTTGGGAGGGGAGGTGCAGGTCTTATGGTGCAGGGTAGGCTACAGAGTGAGGGGATGTGACCGGTGCTCCGTGCTGTGTGTGTGTGTGTGTGTGTGTGTGTGTGTGTGTGTGTGTGTGTGTGTGTGTGTGTGTGTGTGTGTGTAATTCACCGGGTCAGTCAGGATCACTTGATGGTCATGATCGTCAGCTTTTACCCTCCCGGAAGGGAGCTGAGAGCTCATATAGTCCGATCTAAGGGCAAGGCTGTGACCTTCACACACGCACACACCCGTCCCCTTGCTCAAGGGGGACAGTAACCACCCACTTCGTCAGTGAAACTTTTCGCAACCTGAGCGAGGCGCTAACTCCCGTCCACCAGTTGGCAAGCGTGTGTCCCCTTAGTCTGTACCTCCATCGCCCTAATCCAACATCAGGAGAATACGTCCTGCTCTGAGTCTGATCGTGTCGCTTAGTAATTCCAGACGGTTATTCTCTGTCGAATTGGGAGCTATATAAAAACATATAAAAAAAAAGAACATAAAGATATTCACAATGAAGTGCTATGAAAAGAGCTTAGAGTTGTGGTATTGTTGTTTTCTGCTCTAAACTACGACAAATTGGCTGTAAAAGAAAAAAAAAGTCTGCCGAGAAGGTAGAGAAACTACAGCTGGAGTGAAATGCTGTCTCTTAACACATATTTATTCTAATATTTTGCATTGTTTGTAGTGGTGTTGGATCCTTTTCTTATACATTATGTTTTATTCTATGTGGTCAGCATATGATTAATGGTTCTCAGCTCTTTCAGACTAGTTCCTTTTTGCCTTAAAGTCATGATCACACCTTCCTCTTCCTCCTCTTATTGATCATTCCTTGCACGCAAAGTTTTTTCCAACATAATTAATGGATACGGTAGGGTTTATAATGCAGGAAAAGAAAAAGCGCAAAAGAGGAAGAACCGTCAAACGCACACCCGGTGAAATAGGCCACACACTCGTTCACACGTCATTCAGTCTCCCAGGATCATGGTCCACCTCACAGGACTAACCATCAGTTCATATTATTTTTATTTATAGAGGTGCTTCACGCACACCTACGAGACAGTCAAGCCGTCCACTGTTAAAACGTGACCCAAGTCTTTTCATGAACTCCATCCCCAACCTTCAAAGACTCACACACGTACCCTTTTCACTATCCTGACTATATTCATATCCATATGAACATAGCATGATTGCAGTCTTCTACCACATTATCAACATAGTTCCTTGAACCATATTTTCCATCATTCACAACATCTCTCATCCTATTCATTCCATGTGCTCCACACACACGTTTCCCATAACTCCCATTTCCAGTGCATTTACTCACGAACCTTTGCTCATGACAGCCCAGATATTAATCTCTTTGCGCCCTGTGTCCCCAGTATGGGACGGAACTGGGCGTTTTCAAAATTTGATAAAGAAGGGAACCCCTGGGAGGGACCGATGAGCTTCGCGACTATGAGCCGACAAGCAGAATGCAGTACGCCTAGCACCCTTCCAGCAAAATCCCTTGCACAGCAACTCTGGGAGCAAAGGGCTTAATAAGCACACTAACATACCTCATGAAATCCTCTTATAGCCTCCACACTCAGACCTCGGTATAGTATTTTGGTCTTCATGACGCCATCCACCTTACTTCCCTGTGCCACTACTTTCCAATTCTTTTGCATTCATCTCTCCTTGCTGTTGATGCACCAAGATAATTAAAGTCCCTCAGCAATTCAAACTGCTGAGGGACATGACGTGAACATAACGTGGATAGTTACTGTCTCTATCAGCACCCATTATTATATTTGTATATGTGTTTTCTTCAAAACACAACACTCGTAGACATCCACAAAACTGCACGAATCTGGGAAACTTCTATTCACAAAAGCAAGCAACACAGGGGGCCCAAAGAAGTAACTGAAGCCTAGCTGGGTTAAAAAAAAATAATAATAATAAATAAATCAGTTGATACCCATTCAGGTGCTTTTCGTTCTTTTCTGGTCACTACAAGTCAGGTCACATCCACTGAGGACCAGAAGTTTGAATAAAGTTCGATAATTCTGGGTGGGGTCAGCCAAGTTTACACCCTTGGAGATTACGTCAGATTCATTTCAGTCCATAAAGAAAAAATATTTTGCCAGTTCAGTCTTACTACAGCTCAGAGATGTCAACCGAGGTTTGCTTATTATATTTCAGGTTAATCCATTGCAGGAGGCCACTTCAAGCCTGTAAACATTACTCTAGTTCACCTGGCATCCATTAAGATAATACAAATTTTATTCAAGTTTCATCACATCACTTTAAATTCTTTGAAGAATTTAATCTCATGTTGGTCATTTCAGGTGTTTTCAAGTCCATTACAACTATCACCTCTCATGCACATACACATCAGTTCAGGTCAAGAGAATTTAAATCGTGCTAAATACTGTAAGTGAATTTATATGTTCCATTGTCCTTGCATATTACCAATAAGTGTCCCGCCGTTGCCCAATGATCGCACATGCCGCTATTGCCTGGGACCCTGGACGGCTTTTCTTCCTCTGTGGGAGAAGATCCCTAAAGTGCCATTGTACCCACTGAACCTATGTTCCTCTTTTGGCTCATTTCCCCATGGACTTATTCCTACCATGAAATTATTTTCCCACCTCCTAAACACCCACCACCCTTTTCCACGGACCCTGCTCACCCACCTTTCGACCTGCCTTACTTATCCACTCATCAACCTTTCCACCCACCCTGCCCTCCCATTCACCCACACTCAGCCGACCATCCTGCCCACGCACTCACCCACCCAAGCTGCCCCACCATCCCCACCCAACCCTGGCTACCAACAGCACCCACCCTAACCTCCACACAACCTTACCCTCCACACCCACCCTATCCCACCATACTCACTTTCCCAACCTCCAACTCACTCCACCCACACCGCCCCGCCACAAATACCCTCCAACTCAACACTGCCCACCCACCCCACCCACTCTATCCACCCAAGGAATGTGTTCTCCCATCAGATCCACTATAGATAATAATGGTATGGTTGTAGAAGCAATACGGGAATTGACTACCATGCTTCCACCATGCTAACTTGAATATTTATAATTTGTTTTAATCCTGGGAATCAAGGGATCCACTTTAGCAAGTGTAATGTGCTGTACACATCTAAATTCTCCGTGAAAAGTTACCCCCGGTAGAGCGTTTTATAGAGTTCTACATGCATGTAGAGGTGTATGGTATGTAGGACTGTTGGGCCTTGACAGCAGGCTGTGAAGCCTATGCCCAGAGTAGGACGCATAAAAAGAAAAAAAAAAATCCCCCTCAATCTTCATAGAGGACAGACAGAGAAATTCTGTTCTTACCTAATTGTATCTTTACAGGAATGAGTCAAGCTCGTACTGTCCCGTGTCTTAAACCATATTTATCGTACATATCCTTAAATTTGTGAATTGTTTTGGCACACACTATATCATTCGGTAGTGCATTCCATTGATCAATTCCTCTGTTTGGGAAACTGAATTTCCATACGTCTTTATCACTTCTCATCTTATGCAGTTTTTTGCAGTGTCCTCTTGCTGATGCTTCTCCATATGTTAAGTAATCATTTATGTCTATTTCTCCTTCCCTGATATGCATTTATATAGCATTATCATGTCACCTCTTTTCCTTTTCTCCTGTAGTGTTACTAGATTCAGTTTATTTAGTCTTTCTTCGTAGGTTAGGTCCCCTAAGCTTGGTATCCATCTTGTAGCGGCCCTTTGAACTTTTTCAATCTTGTCTATGTGTTTTTTTAGATGAGGACTCCAGATTACTGATGCATACTCCAGGGTTGATCTAATAAATGATGCTATTATCCTTCTTAGCATGTCTTCATTTATGTATGTGAATGCTATTCTCATATTTGTAAGCAGTGTATACATGTTCCGTACCTTCTTGCTGATGTGGTCAGCCGGATATAGTCTGTTATTGATAATCACACCTAGGTCCATCTCTCTCTCTGATGTGTGTAGGGTTTTATTTCCTAACGTATAATCCCAATCAGGTCATGTTCCACTTTTACCAAACTTGATTACATGACACTTGTCCACACTGAATTCCATTTGCCATGTATTACTCCATTCATGAAGTTTATTTAATTCTTCTTGTAGCTCTTTACAAGAGTCTGTGTTAGTAATTCTCCTTTGTATTTTTGCATCATCTGCAAACATATTCAGATAGCTTTCATTTCCAGTGTTACTGTTTATATCATTTATATACACTAAAAACATGATTGGTGCCAGCACTGAACCCTCTGGTACTCCAGTAGTCACTTCTTTCCATAATGAGTAATTTCCCCTTAGTACTGTTCTCATTTCTCTTTTTATGAGAAAATCTTGCATCCAACAAAACAGTTTGCCTCGAATTCCTCCTTGATGGTACAGTTTCCATAAAAGTCTTTGGTGTGGTACTGTGTCAAATGCTTTCTTGAAATCTAAATAGATACTGTCCACCCATCCTTCTCTTTCCTGTATTGCGTCTGTTACTCTGTCACAGTAGCTCAACAGATTAGTAACACATGATTTTCCTTTTCTGAAACCAAACTGTCTTTCTGTTATCATACTGTGTTCTTCTAGATGATTTACCCAAGCTTTTCTTATAAGCTTTTCTAATACCTTGCTTACAACACTGGTCAGTGATACTGGTCGGTAGTTGAGTGGATTTTGTCTATTCCCTTTCTTGAATAAGGGGACAATATTTGCTTTCTTCCTAATATCAGGTAGTTTACCTTGACTCAAGGATTTCTTGAAAATTAAAAATAATGGTTTACTTAACTCCTTTGCACATTCTCGTAGTACCCAACATGAAATTTCATCAGGACCACTTGCTTTTCCTCTGTTTAATTTACTTAACTCCTCCTGTATTACTTTTTCTGATATTTGTATATCTGGTAGGATGTGTGGACATGCATTTTCCGCATGGTCCCTCTCAAAATTTTTTTCTTCTGTAATAACTAATTGGAAATTCTTATTTAGTGCTTCACAAATATCTTTCTCTTGTGTATAGGTGATTCCCTCGTCCGTAATGGATTGTATTATATCTTTTACTTTGGTTTTGCTTCTGATGTAGGTGTAAAATAGCTTTGGTTGATCACTACTTTTATTTATTATATCCTCCTCAAACTGTTTTTGGGTTTCCCTCCTTATTCTTGTATAATCGTTTCTTGCCTGTTTGTAATTATTATACGCCCTTTCACTATTGTGTCTTCTGTATCCATTCCACAACAAATCTCTTCTTTCTTTTGATTTTTTACATTCTGTATTGAACCATTTCTGTATTTTCTTATCTGCTTCTTTGTGCTTTGGGATGTACTTCTGGACTCCTATTTCATAAAATTCACAGAATTTTTTATATACAGCATTTAAATCTTGTCCTCTAAGCTCATTTTCCCAATCAACTTCTAAGAAATACTTCTTTAGGTCTTGATAATTTCCCTTTTTATAGTTTAGGCTCTTTTTGTAACTTTCATTGCTGTTAACTATGTCATATGCTATCCTGAAGTTGTAATTTAGTACTGCATGATCGCTTTTGCCGAGTGGAGGGTGATATATTAAACTGTCAATATCATTTTCTTGCCTAGTAAATATTAGATCTAGCATTGAAGGTACATCAAGTCCTCTTTTTCTGGTGGTTTCCCTCACATGTTGCGTTAGGAAAAACTCTTGCACGAGATCCAGGAGCTTTTGGTCCCAACAGCTTTCTTGGCTAATTATATCTAGAGTATTCCAATTTATATTTGTATTAAAATCTCCAGTTAGTATAATTCTTTCCGATTTCTCTTCCATTTTATGTAGTAATGATCTTAAAATCTGAATTGTACTCTCTGCCAGGTCCTCATATTCGTCTCTTTCCCATTTGTTTGATCTGGGTGGCATGTACAAATTGGCTACAATTTTACTTTCCCTTCAGATGTGTTGATCTCTACTGCAATCAGTTCTACTTGTGATGGTATATCTAGTTTTATTTCATTGACTTTTAGATTTTTCTTAGTTAATATTATAATTCCTCCTCCTTTTTTTAAGTTTTTGTCTCTTCTCCATATATTGCATTCCTCTAAGTTTAGTATGTCATTGGATATCCTTGGTGTTAATTTTGTTTCAGTTAGGCATATTATATGTGGTTCATTTTCTCTGAAATAATCATTCATCTCTAGTAATTTAGATACCATTCCATCCACATTTGAGTACATCAACTTTATCATCTAGTTTATATACTTGTCATGACATGGTTCTACTACCTTCCTCCTTTTTATTCCCTCCTGTTTGTGTACCACTTTCGTACCTGCAATCCTATTATTTTGTAAAAAAATTTGTTCTTCTCCTCTTCTGATCTTCCCTCATTTTTTGTTTTTGCTTCCTCCCTCTTCTCTTTCAGTAATTCCAGTTCCTCTTGTGTTAGGCATCTTTTTATCCATACATTTTTGAACTCCTCTTTTTCCATAAGATTCTTTGCATTTTTTAGTATCTCCTCCACAGTGTTTACACTCTGGAAAGTTACCTTTAGAGGTCTTGTCTTGCTTTTCTCGTATTTCCCTAACCTTTTGTGTTCCTCTATATCTTTACTGCAGATTTCCTCTGATACTTCTTTCAGTAAGCTCATTACATTTGCCATCTCGTTTTTGTCTCTTGTGATCTTGTTTTTTACTTCTTCCTCTTCTATACCAGTGATTACTATAGATTTGTTGATATCTACTGAATCTCTGACTAACTTTGGGTTGTTTTGGATTATTCTTTTCACTTCCTTTTTAATGCTTTTTTCCTCTACCCTTGTTTCTAAGTCTTTCTTTACTTCACCATTTCAGCATACGTGGTTTCCACATCATTTTTGTAGCTTTGCACAGCTTCGTTCACCTGTGTTATCTTCTCCTCAGTATCACTGCTCTGGTCTATCAAACTGCTTACTTGCCTAATTGTCTCTGTATCATTTTTGAACTCTTCCATAATACTCTCGTGATTGACTACTGTACTTGCCATTTCACTAATTTTCTTCCTAAGTGTACTCAATTCCACTGTTAGTTCACTGATGGTTATGTCTTTCTTGTTGACCTCCCTTCCTAGTTTTTCTATTTCTTCCTTTTTGCAAGTGCATCTGCTTCTTTATTTCGTGAATTTCATTCTTGAAAGCCATCTCCAGTTTGTGTACACGTTCAACCAGTCAATTGTGAGTCTCCATTTCAACCAGTTCTTGGTAGAAATCATTATCTTGCTTTCTACTTTTATCCCTTTTCTTTTTCAAATTTGCTTTACTAAAGTATGTGTCCATTTTGCAATACTAAAAGCACAGTGTACTTACATTCCCCGGGGTAGTTGTAGTCTAAACAAACCTCAGCTGACTGAGCGCATTCTTTCGCCACTCGGTTCTCTTTTCTGTTTGAACAAGTCTTGTTTAAACTTTTTTTTTTTTTTAATAATAAAAAATCATTTATTTTAACCTGGTACAGAGCTTGACTCATATAAAGATACCAATTTAGGTAATGCCACTGGCCATGCTGGCTCGGTATGGAGCGCTGTCAGTGCACGTCTGTTCTCCTTGACTGTGTGTGTGTGTGTGTGTGTGGATTACCTTCACCAGTCAAGCTGAACCAGTGTATCTGTGTATGTCCGTATGTTTCCGTTCAAGATATCTCAAATTGTTGCTATTGGATTTCAATTAAGTCTGATGTAAAGGTGGGTGTTTGGTCAAAGAAGAGTTAATTAGGTTTTATAGTAAATCCTGATCCATATGGAGGATCAAAAAATAAATTTCATTGGCGTTGACGGTGGTGTGGGCTCTGCGATACTGTAATAGGATGAACTGTGACCGCCGAATTAACTAGCTGTGTATATGAGACCGTAATTGTATTCTTCAAGTAGAAAAGAGGAATTACAGTAGTAAATCTTCAAATTTAATGGCATTGGCGAAAGTATGCGCACTTACACTGCTTCCTATTTGTACAGTGGACACACACACACACACACACACACACACACACACACACACACATCATTTTGAGACACACGAGAGGATCACGGGACAGAGCAGACGTGTGTCACTGTGCTCTGCGTTCAGCTCGGCTGCATTAAATACCTAAGTGTATCTAAAAATGAGTCAAGCTCGGTACTAAGCTAATTTATAGATTATTACAGATCAATTAAAAGAGAAAAAACACAGTCCAAAGAATGTATATCAAATGATCAGAGCCCTAAGGAATCTGAGGCATTAACAGGCAGACAGACAAGAGCCGCGTCGGGTATCACAACAGACGAGCGCCAAGTATATTCCAGCACTGACATAGCAGAGATGCTAAACTGTAAGTAGAAAGTATATTTCTATAAGATGGCGTACTTTCAAGAACTGCATCTAGGTAAGAGGAAGGGAAACAGTAAAAAACAAATGATAACCACACAGACCTGGTGGAACTGTGTATATTGAATAAATTAACAGAGAACCTGAAAAAAACTGGAGGAAAGTTTCAAACTGGAATTGGATGAAATAAGGAACTGTACCAACAAATGAAAAAAAAAAAAAACTGGTAAAGGAGTTATGCAGAAAAGATGCAACAATAGGTGAGCTATGAGCTGAGGTAGACATTCTAAGGAAGAAAATGAACGAAATGGGAAATACAGTAGTCACCCATGAAAGAGTTTTGAAGGAGTACAATAATGATGAAGACATAATTAGACAAGCAGGCAATCTGATAGAGCAATGAAGAGATACTGATGAGAAGATAACTCAGGCAAATGAAATGATGAGAAACTACACAGAGGAAGTACGAAAAACATGGACAGAAATAGCCAAAACAATTCAAGATCTAAATAACAAGGCCGAAGCAAAAGACATGACAAGGGAGATGAAAGATATTATCATAAGGATGAACACAAGGCTGATAAAGGAAACAACTGGGATTAACATATCTAGTGTCATCACTGGTAAAGATGAAGAAGAACTAAGGAATAGAATCACCAGATATAAAAAGGAGATGGTAAATATAATGAACATATTGAAAGCAGTATCAGAGGAAATGTGTGAGAAAGATGCAGAGGAATTTAAGAGATTAGGGAAATAGAAACAAGTCAAGGCCCACTGAAAGTAACCTTCCAAAGTGTGAACACCGTAGAAGAGGTATTAAAAAATGTTAATAAACTTAAGGAATCAGTGGAGTACAAAGAATTGTGGATTAAAAAGGTGCCTAACACAAGAGGAATGGGGATTACTAAAGGAAAAGAGGGAAGAAGAAAAAAGGAAGAATGATGCAAGATCAGATTAAGAGAGAAGTAAATTTTTCTACAAAGTAGTAGGATTGCAAGTATCATATTATTTGTCTAACAGAAACAAAATTAACCCCAAGGATGTCAAACGACTCTCTAAATTTGAATGAGTACAATATTTGGCGAAGAGACAGAAATAAAAAAAATAAAAAAAAAAGGAGGAGCTATGATACTAACAGAGAAAAGACTCCAAGTAAATGAGATAAAAATAGTCATATCTTCACAAGTAGAAATAGTTGCAGTAGAAATTAGTACAACAGAAGGGATAATAACTGTGGCAAATTTATGTATGCCACCAAAGACAAACACATGGGATAGAGGTGAATATGAAGACCTGGCAGAAAAGCCAATTCAGAGTGTAAGAACCCTACTATACAGAATGGGCGAGAAAATCTGAAAAAATTATACTACCGGGAGATTTTAACAAATATAAACTGGAATACTCTAGATGTAAAAAGCCATGAAAGGTGTTGTAATCAAAAGCGATTGGATCTTATACAGGTATTTTTTCTGACACAACAAGTAAAGGAGAACACCAGAACAAGAGGACCAGAAGACCCCTCATTATTACATCTCATATTTACAAGGCAAGAAAATGAAATTGACAGTATAATCTGTCACCCCCCCATTTGGCAAAAGCAATCTTGCTGTATTAGATTATAATTTTAGGACAGCATATGATATAGTTAGAGGTACTGGAAATTACAGAAAGAGGCTAAACTAAAAAAAAAAAAGGGCAACTATGACCTAAAGAAGTACTTTAACCCCTTAACCGCGGGGCGTCACTTTCGTGACGCTTGGGAGCAAGGGATCATACCTCGGGGCGTCGCTTTTGTGATTCTGTGTTATTTTGAATTCACCCGGGCTTCCAATTGGGGGCTTGTGTCATCTATCAGTACTGCCAATGTCCAACACTAGTCAGCACTCCTAATCTCATCTGTACTCCCATCCATTGTTGACAATTTAGCCATTTCTCCCCGTTCTTGACTCCCCTCCCTACCCCCCCTCCATTACCCTATCCTCTCGCCTGCCCGGCCGTGCTACGCTAAGTAAATCTTCCCTGGAATTTTTCACTGATTTCATCCATTGAAATAAGCCCTATGCCCTATTCTTATACCAAATAATATATACAAGAAAGAAATAAGGTAAGTGAGAGTGCCATACACCTGGAATTGGCTAATTATCACCTGACAACACCTCACATGCACTCGTTTGCTAATTTTCGCTGTTTTTTTCCCCTTGAAATATGCCGTATAATCTATTTTCATAATAAATATGCATATAAGGAGGGAAGGGAGAAGCCTAAGTGATATTTACATTCACCTGGAACTACCTAATTTATAATGTATTGTCTAGATTTCCTGCCAATCATTTCAGTGCTATACATAGCTGTTTCAAAAGCTAACATTGGTAGTACTGAATATCCCCTAAGTAGGCCTCCACCCGGCCCTCCCTTATCAGTTCACTCTCATCTTCCGAAGTGGAGGAACGTCTGTTTCCTCTTGCTGACTTCAGGGACTTTTTCACCCCCATGCAAAGGGCCCTGTGACCTTTACCCCCTACTAAACCTCGTGTGGAAAGAGGTAAAGGGCTGACAATTGATAAAAGAGTGACTACGATCTTTCTATTGAGTAAAACAGTGCAAGTGGAATTGTAAATAATGTGTAAACAGCAAGTGAAAGTAATGAATGTAAATATACGTGAACAATGGAAAATAGTTTTATAAGTTACTTCAAGTGACAGTGCATAACACAGTGTAAATAAAATAGAAATGTAAATAACGTCAATAAAATAGAGAACGTAAATAGAAATGTAAATGAGTAGTATTATAAGAATACGAGTATATACCCTAGGAGTAATGAAAGTGAAAGTTTCACTCTAGCATGTCTGAATACTATGAGTTATGAGAGTGAAGATGAAAGTGACATTCACTCTCAATGCTAGTATACAGGACGAGAAAGTGAATGCTACGTATTTTACTGAAAGAAATTGAATCCCTACAGTGACAATAAACTAATACTACTGAAGGAAACTTATGGATAAAGACTGTAGATATATATAAGTGTTATATAGTAATAGAAATATAAAGTGTGAGGGGTTTTATGAATAATAAATGACAGAGTACCAAGAGCGAACTAGCGCAAGTGCGACGGTCAGACGCGCTCATAATTTTCATTGCTTTCACAGTTTTTTTTTTTTTTTGGAGTATGGATCCCAAACTACTTGAAAATCATAGAGTAGTGTTTATAGTGTTAATATCTGGCTGTGGTAATCATATTACGGGTTGTCGGGAAGTGTAAAGTGGAGACTTCGTTACCCAACTTCAGAGGTCTCCACAAGTCCTACGGTAACTGACGAAGGCTCAACAAACATTCCAGGAGAAAGCTGAAGGTATGTGCCATGAGCATATGTAATTTTAATATTCTAGGACTAATAACTGATTTTTGGCAAATATTTTTTGAGAGTCTGTCGGAGCCCAAATAACCCCGCAGCACATGCAAAACATCGGTAAACATGCCCGCGGTGTAGGGGTTAAGGATATACAGTAGATTGGGAAAAGGTGTCACAAAAAGGACTTTGTAGTTACTTGTAGAGAAGTTTTGTGGTTTAGTCCTCACTCTCGATTTCTTGTAGTAGGAAATAAAGATGAATACAAGGAGTTGATCTTCTTTTACTATCTTCAGAGAAATCTAAGTTGAGCAGGGTATGTCTTACAGAGACAATATAATAAGTAAGTCTAGTTGAGCCCTTCTTCTCTTGTTCACTCTCTCCACTACCTGTCGGTTCAATCGCTAGCCTCCTTCTGAGCTCTCTTTCCTAAATTCTGGTGAAACAGGGGTCGTGTCATGTGTGTTACACTGTGGTTGGAAAGTTCCAGAAACCTGTGTGTGAGTATGTGTGTATGTCACTAGGCTTTGTTCCCCTGCTATCTCGCTAACACACTACCTGCATCATCTCCTGACATTGCTACTTCCTAATCTGTCATCAGCATTTCCTCAGTTAACTTGCAAGATCATTTCCCTTTCCCAGGCTCGCATAGAGCTGTCTATCTATCTATTTATCTATCTATCTATTATGATTTTGTAAATATAATATGGACTCATAACATTGCTCGGCCACGCCGCTGAAGGTCCTCCAACAGCAATTATCATTGACATATGCTAATCTATTAGTACATAATATTGATTATAATATTGTATACATATAACATAGTAAATAGCAATTATCCAGTAATATTACATTTTAAACAAGTTGTATACATATTTGAATAAATGCATTAAAAGTAAAATATTTAACCGTAATACAGTAGGTACTTGGGTTATTGCAGTGAAATGCATACATGCAAGAAAAAAAAAATAGTTTAAAATTAAGATTATAGTAAGAGTTATTAATATTTCATTTAAAGATAATGGTACTGGTATGCCATACATGGGACATTCTTCTTTGTATATATATATATATATATATATATATATATATACAATTAATACTATATACAAAATATATACACTTCATTCAGGGGAGTTAACTTGGATGTTAACTCTCCCCCCACTAAATACTGACTCCAAATTTGCAATTCTTGCATGCATTCTGTGCATTGCGAACAGCAGTACTGCAAATACAATGCAGAAGATTATAAAGACAGTAGGTGCTGGGCTATACACATAATATGGGTTGAACATACTCAAACTCAAATCTTCTCAGGGCTTCATTGTTTCATTGATCAGCTGCATAGTTTCAAACTTAGGTGAAGTCAACTTAATACTTGTGCTCATGTTTAAGTCCATATCAGGCAGTGGGTGGAAATGTTTGTGTGTATGATTGAGAATGGCGTAATGATTGATGGTGGATAAAGTAGACATGGCTGGTGTAAATACCGCACAGTAGTCTGGTGCTATATATAATCCTGAGGCTGAAGTATGAGGTGGTGGTATATCTGGACAGACTATGTAAACTGATGTGTTATGAGTGAAATAAAAAAACTGTGAGTGTCCGATGCGTTGATGGTGTACAAGTTTATCTGGAGCAAAAGTGAAGTTGCAATGATTATGAATATTGTCATTTCTGATGATAGCCATTTCACAAGGGACTGTATCAGTAGGCTGAAACGTGAAAATGTACGCAGGACAAAGATGAACAGCATGTAAGGATGTGCGGCACTTTCGTTCAATCATTGATTCACTTGCGAAAGTGACAGTGTCCTGTCTCTTGGAGACCATGATGAGCTCGGTGTCTGTGTTGATGTTGATGATGACCAAAGTGTTGTTATTTTTATAGGGGAAGGGATGTATTTGGTATACTGTGAACAGGTCTTCAGTTATGAATGGTACATGAACTACTACTGATGTTGGTGTTAGCGTTGCTTCTAAATATGGATAATATTGCATGAATTCCCTACTGCAGAACAACGGCTTCAATTTATGTTTATGTATGCCTTGACTAATTATCTGACGTAGCTCATGAACTGGGAGTAAGTCAGTTGTGATCTTGCCATCACCAGCATTCGAAGTTCTTTGCATAAGTGCCCTGAAACGATCTCTAGTGTTGTCTAATTGTAGTAGAATCGTGTCAATATGTTCTGTGATGATGGAGAAGTGTTGGAAAAGTGTAATGTTTCCTTCCATTTCATTTATTTTATCTACACTTTCGAGAGCTATGTTTTCTGCCTTTTTCAGATTTTTCACAATTGTCTTCATTGCTGAGTTCTGTCCTGTGATGAATTTATCTTGGTATGTTAGTATCTGAGCTGTTTTATTAAATTTGTTGTTTATTTCTTTAAGGTCATCCTCTGTAGCCAATCCAAAGATGTTCCCAAGAACTGCGCCACCCAGGTCGAACAAGCCGCGCTTTTGATGAGTACGTGTGATGTTGTTCCTGTCGCTCAGTACCTCCGTTCCATAAGATGGGAGATCTTGGATCATGATGAGCATAGTTGACTTTGCCTGTTCTAGTTTCCATTTCGCTAACTTTACCATTTCATTCACTTCCTTTGTGTTATGTGCTTGTGAAACATAATTTCCTATCATGAAGTCCAGAGTTCGCATTGGCTTCGCAAGATTGTCTAGATAAGTAGGTAATTCATACAAGTAATCTAGACTTATTTCAGAACTCATGACGTCCTTAACGATTGTAGTCGTGGCCGTTGGAGCTATGAGGCATCCTTGTCGTACTATGTGTTGGGGGTCTAAGTGCGCATATCCTCTTGCTATGTAGAGGAGAACCCTTCATCGTAACCTACCGAAAAAAAAATATATATTAATTTCCTAATATGGTCATGCTGTGGTCGATGATAGTGATGATGTGCGTTACGGTTGATTGTTATTTCATTTATAGAAGGAGTTTAAATCGATATTTAATTCTCGTAAATAATGTACTGTATATTTTATTGGAACAGTTGCACCTATGTTCGATTGTTTGGTATATGACCTTAATTTCTTTTTGTAATCATTGTTGTTTTCTTGCTTGGTTTCTTGAGGTACGTTCGCCTGTTCGGTTGTATCGGAGGCTGAATAATTATTGGATAATTCCCTTGAAACTCTTTTTAAATGGTCAATATGAACTTGTTTCTCTTCGCCACTTGACAGTGACTTAATTAAAACTTTGTTTGCTTTTATGTTAATTACTCTGTATGGGCCCTCAAATTTTGGGGATAATTTATTGTCTCTCGTATGAATGATACCATAAACAATGTCTCCCAAGCTGATAGGTGAATCTCTTGCCTTCTTCTTAAATGCCTCCGTCATTTCTTCCTTGGACATCGTTAATTGTCTTTTGACTCTCTTGTGTATGTCCTGGAATTCACGTAAACGGAGTTTAGAGTAATCATCGTAATTGTATATGGGCATACTGTCACCCTCTAGGAGCTCATATGGTAGTTTTTTATCTGTTCCATATATAATGAAATGTGGTGTGTCACCTATGGATTTATTTATAGATCCATTAATTAAGGCTTCTCCTCTGGGAATCCAATCATCCCAGCTTGCATAATTTTCACTGAGAATGTGTCGTAGCACATCTAATACTTTTTTATTTTGTCTCTCTACCAACCCATTCGATGCTGGGTGATAGGCTAAAACGTTAACCTTTTTGATGTTGTATTGTTTACATATTTCTTGTAAGATCTCAGAATTAAATTCTCCTCTATTATCACTTATTAGAACCTTTGGGGTAGTAAAGCGACATATTACATTATCTGTTATTGCCTTTGCTACTGTCTCTGCTGTCTTATCTTTAATTGGAGATAAAATGACATAATTGGAAAAATGATCCGTTGCTACGAATAAGTATAGGTTATTATTGTATGATAATGGCATCTTGAGTAAATCAACAGCGACAACGTCCCATGGTTGATGTGGTACAGGGTAATTACCCATCGGTGCAGGTGTGATTGGGTATCCTTTGTGTTTCGCACATGATTCGCATCTGTCTATATGATTGTTTATATCTTTTCGTAATGAAGGCCAGTAATATAACAGCTGGGCTTGGTTGAATGTCTTATCCTTTCCAGGATGTCCTGCATGTGGGCATTCGTGTATCGTTCGTAATACTTGGGGTATCATGTCATTATGTACTACCAACTGGTTAGTATTTCTTTGGCGTTTTGGTTGTTTAGAGTTAATCTTGTATAATGTATTATTGACCATTGTGAATTGTTCGAGTGGGACATGCAGTTTGGGTAATTGTATGTCATCTCCACTTTCTAACTTGTATATAACTTTAGACCATATTGTGTCAAGTCTTTGTGCCTTTGCGATATCATCGTGGTTTGGGATATTTCCTTTGAGATCTAATGCCGCGACCTGAATTGTGTTCAGGTTCCTAGATAATGCATCAGCTACTATGTTCATTTTACCTTGTATATAATGAATTTGTACATTGTAGTTTTCAACTGTAAATTTCTATCTTGCTTTCCTCCCAGAAAGGAGTTTTTCTTTAAACATACCCAACAGTGGTTTATGGTCGGTGAATAAGTGGATTTCGTAACCATATACCAAATCTCGAAACTTTTGTAATGCAAAAACCACTGCAAGTGCCTCTAAGTCTGTAGTGCAATAATTTCTCTCTGCACCTCTTGTATGTCTACTGGCAAATGCAATTGGTTGATTTTTTCCTCTTTTATCTTCCTGCATCAGTACAGCCCCTAATCCTTTAACAGATGCGTCTGTACAAATAAGAAATGATTTTGTGTAATCTGGATATGCTAAACAAGGTGCATTTGTTAGTTTAATTTGTAGATTGTTAAATGCCCTTTTTTGTTCTTCTTCCCATTGGAATACAGCATCTTTTTTGAGTAGTTGGAATAGAGGAAAGGCTATATGAGAGAACTGTGGTACGAATGACCTATAGTACCCAGCCAGACCTAAAAATTGTCTAACTTCATCAGTCGTAGTGGGTTCAGGAAAAACTCTCACTGCCTGTATTTTGTCATCAGTGGTGTGAATACCATTAGAACTTAATTTGTGGCCTAAGAAATTTATTTCCTTAAAGCAAAATTTGCATTTAGAAAGTTTAATTTTTAAACCAGCATCACTAAGCTTTTGTAAGAGTAAGTCTAATTTCCTGAGATGATCCTTAATATTCTTCGTTGCGATTAAAATATCGTCAAGATAAACAAATATTCCTTGTCCTAAAATTCCGGACAATACGTAATTCATAAGACGCTGGAATGTGCCTGGGGCTGTCCTCAGTCCCATTGGCATTCTTGTATATTGATAATGGCCTCTGTTTGTGGAAAAGGCAGTGTATTTACATGACTCCTCCGAAACCGGTATCTGATAATAGCCGTTTAGGAGATCGATGGTTGAGAATATGTATTCTCAGGACCAATATTCTGTAGAACGTCGCTTAGCAATGGCATGGGAAATCTGTCTGGGATTGTGTGATTATTTAGTTTACGGTAATCTACTACCGCACGCATTTCTCCATTTCGTTTGGGCACGAAGAATAATGGGGCATTCCACGGGGAGACTGAAGGCTCAATAATTCCAAGTTTTAACATTTCATCGACATACTGATTTGCAAGTGTACGTTGGGAGTGTGGTATGCAGTAAGCTGGTACGAAAATTGGTGGTGTTTCTGGGTGCACATTAATCATGTGATTAATCAAGTTAGTACACCCTAATTGTTCTCCGGGCAATGCTACGGTGTCCCTGTGTGTTTCCAGCAGGGTTAACAAATCATTTTCTTCATCAAATTCACCTGAGTGAATTAAATTCTCTTTTATTCTTTCTCTACCTGTAGATTTTATCTCACTTGTCACTCCAGCTATAACTATTTCCTTCACAGGGGCAGGACATTTTTCAGTATTAACAATGCAAGTCCCCTTTTTCAACTGAACTTCCCCATTCATGTGATTAATTATGAATATCTGAGTTTGCCCTTCGTCGTTCGTATGACATAATGCGTTTTCTACTGACAATCCCTTTACATAATTCTTCTAAGACAAGAACAGTACTATTCCGTAATTTGCTCTTTATGGTAACTTTCATGTAGGAATTAGGTGGTATAACTAAATCATTAGTGAGATGGGCTGGAAAAATTGATAAATCAGTACTGTTATCTGGGTCACTAATTCTGGAGGATGGGGCTTGTGGTGGGAGTGGATCTATACACTCATCTGTTTGGGTATATTTGTTTAAGCCTTTAATATTACCAATTCTTTTTGGCTCTCTTTTACCAATCGGTGAGGGCTCTGAAGGTATTTCCTCTATGAATTCATTGTCAAAGTCTATTCCATTCATTTGTGGGAGTATAGTTATGTTCTCTGCTCTCATGGATCTTAAGCCCAGTAACATATGAGCTTTAATTGCTAAGTTTTCAACGATATAGAAAAATGCAGAGAATGGTCTTGTAGTCTCTGTGAAACTGATATTTAATCTTATCATATATTTCACTGTAATATTTTTTCCATCTACCGTGTATAAATCTAAATCAGCTTCATCCAGAAAAGTTACTCTCTTCTTATTTTTAAAAATTCTATTTATTTCTTCATGTGTTATTAAGTTCACTGGAGAGCCTGTATCTAAAAATAAGGAAACGTTTTGATCCTCACATACAGCTGGTATCAAGATGCACTCATTTCCCAACATGCCTCCTATGTGAATTTTAGACTTGTTTTTCTTTACGTTTGTTCGTTTTTTGTCATGACTTGGTCTTCCCCCGATTTGAACATAGACACAATTTTTTCTATTGTTTTGCAATCACTGGTCCAGTGCCCTTGGTATCTATGATGCCTACAGTAAGGACCAAATCCTTGTGTCTTTTGTTTGTCCTCTTTTGCCTTGATAAAGCATTCATACCTTGTGTGTCCTGGTTTTGCACAATAATGACATAGAATGGACCTATCCCTTGACTGTGACCTACGAGGTGACTTCCCATAAGTAGTGTTGTTTATGGCGCGAGACCTGCTCTGGCTGCGCGAAAACTTATGAAACTGCCTGTAGCCTGGTGTCTGTGATCGAGCCCTCGTCAGATTTGGTTGTTTGCTCTGCCTGCTTTCGGGTCGTGATCGATTTTGTTCTCTGTTTGGGGTCGGTGTAGATGTTTTCACAGCTGATACTGTCTCAGGTACCCTCATTCTACTAGAATGTGCAGGTGTGTCGACCATACCTGCTTTACTGCACTGCATCTCTACCTCGTTCATTAAGTCTAGTAAGCACATGCCTGGGGTGTACGTGATCGTCTTGGTGATCTTAAGGGTTCTATCAGGTAATTTACACAATGCAGCTACATAACCAATGATGTCCACGACGAGGTCTGGGGACATCTTTACATCATCTGTTATCCAATTTGAGTTTTCCAAAGTAACTAACAATGTTCTTTTGATTGTGGAGACATCAGCAGATATTTCAATGAGCACATGGTTTGTAGTGTGCTCCCTTACAAGATCTCCAATTTTATGTAATTCTGGAATTATACCTGGCAAGAAGTTCATACCTCCAGAAAATTTCTTCAAAAATTCAGTTTTAAAGTCATCATATGTCCTAGCTTTATGGAGCTTATCTGTTCACAATAAATTGTTTGCTGGACATCTTTCCTGGCTTATTCAAGATGAAAAAATAGCAATTTTCTCTTGTTCATCTAGTATGTGGCGCTTGATGAACATTTGTTCGCACTGACTGACTAATGAAATAACATCAATGCGATCTTTTTCTGTGCCAGAGAATTTTGGGGCAGTTTTATCTTCATGGTACACGAACACATGGGGTGTGGTTGTTAGATCCTCGGTATTTGTTTCTTGATTCATTTTCACTGTTTGCTCTGTTAATTTTACTTGGACTTGTTTATCGTTGTGTGAGGGAATGGTGGAATATATTCGACCGGACCGGTGAACCCTGTTAAGTATATTGGCATACGTGTGCAAGTAGGCGACAAAGTCCTCACTTGCTACGTCAGAGGGGGTTTCCCACTCATCATCTGAAACTGCCGTATTTATTTCTTGGTCTTTAGTTTGTGGTGAGGTTTGTACAAGGGGTGTGTTGCCTTGGTGCTCTCCTAATTGTGAGTCTGTTGTTTGGCTAATTGTGTGTCATCTGGTATTAACGTGGGTGGTGGCAGAAATATTCCTGTCATTAAGATATGGTGTTATGAAATACGCCTTTTGTTTATTTATGTCCTAACAAAATGGATGAGTAAATAAGTTGAAATAAATGATAGATAGTGAGTGTATAAGTGTATATATGGAAATAAGTAAAAAAGTTGAATATAGCTAATTTTAGCACTGAGAAGAAATGAGTAAGTATAATTTTACACACTTGATACAGATCGTGGAGGTGTGTCGATACAAAAGTCGATTTCGGAAGAAAAATGCAGGGTTGATTGAAGATCTCTTGATAATTCTAGTGCTGTGTTGATGGACGATATTACTCAGGAAATTCCATGGCCTGGTGCTTGTGGTGGTTAACAGCTGTCACAGGCAAACCTCAGCATAGAACGTTGAATTTCCAACTCAATACTGTGAAATAAATGAGTATGAGTAGGAGCTATGTGAATAATGAGTAATGAGTAGTGGGTGAGAAGTGCCTGGTGTCAGTCACACGTTGCTTTGCGTGGCAAACTCGCGTTGTGATGTCCCTCAGCACATGGTGACGTCGGCTTCCCACACTGGTAGCTGTGGTGAATACTGAGTAGCGATGCTTAAGCTGGGTGAAGAAAGGTGAGTAAGTCGCGTTATAAATGTGGCTCTGGTGATGTATGTTTTTTCATGTTTTCTTAAGAATTTCCATGTTTTTGCATTTTTTTTTTTTTTGAGGGGGGGGAAGCATGTTACGTGCACAATTATGTACCTGCCAAAGGTTTTTTGCATATGCCTGTCCTTTTAAAAAAGATTTTGCATGCTTTTGTTCTTTTTTATTTTTTGACAGCTCTACGGCTATGAGGGAAGGGGATGGGGGGAGGGAAGGTGGGGAGGGGAGAAGTGTTGGGGGAAGGCGGTTGGGGGTGAGTGAGGAACACCGACATAATTATTTTACATGCTGTTGTTTGAAAAACAAATGAGCTGGAAAATTCTGAAGGGGGGAACGGGGAGGGGGGAATGAGAGAAGAGAGGGGAGGGTGATAGGAGTGGGAGAGGAAGGCCATGGGAGGAGAGGAATGAGGGAAGAATGGGGTGGGAGCACATAGAAAACGGAAGTCACGCCACCTGGAAGGCTAGCTTTTTTAACTTTGATGGGCTATAGCTCATGAACCAGTTGGTCTAAAATGCTCTGCTTTTGGCATAAAGTGTGTAAATTCAAGCTCTAAAACTTAAGCACAACATTTTTTACTTTTGCAAGTCGAAGAATCGACTCCATATACAGATTTTCATGCCGGTTTGGTTGATCGAATTGCGTATGCTAGGGGTTAAGAAAATCATCGAGGAGAAAGGATAAAGACCTAAGCATGTATGGAATATAGACGAAACAGGCCTATACTGAAAGAAAATGCCTGCCAGGACCTTCGTCTCGAAGGAGGAGAGGAGGGCACCAGGGTTCAAGGCAGCAATGGACCGCTGCACCTTGCTGCTGTGAGGCAATGCTGCTGGCCACGTGATGAAGCCAGGCTTTATCTATAAGTCCGCCAACCTCAGGGCACTGAAGTGGAAGAATAAGAACCTCCTCCCAGTGTACTGGATGAACAACAAAAAAGTCTAGACCACCAGCACTAATTTCTTGGACTGGATTCACCACTGTTTCCTGCCAGAAATGCAGCCATACCTATTGAAGGGCCTCCCAGGGAAATTTTTCCTCATTCTCGACAGTGCTTTGGGCCACCTTCAGGCACTCAAAGGCATGTTGGAGCATGTGGAGGTAGTGTCTTTGCCCCCAAACACAACCTCCCTCGTACTTGACCAGGGTGTAATAGCCACCTTTAACCCCTTAACCACGGGGCGTCACTTTCGTGACGCTTGGGAGCAAGGTATCATACTGCGGGGCATCACTTTTGTGATTCTGTGTTATTTTGAATCCACCCGGGCTTCCAAGTGGGGGCTTGTATCTTCTATCAGTACTGCCAATGTCCAACACTAGTCAGCACTCCTAATCTCATCTGTACTCCCATCCATTGTTGACAATTTAGCCATTTCTCCCCGTTCTTGACTCCCCTCCCTAACCCCCCTCCATTACCCTATCCTCTCGCCTGCCCGGCCGTGCGACGCTAAGTAAATCTTCACTGGAATTTTTCACTGATTTCATCCATAATGCTCCTGCCCACTCATCTCCTATCAACCAGGATATTTTTGGCTAAACACAGGATCACATTGGTCAGGTACGCTCTCTCCCTTTTTAACGTGACTCCTGGCAACTTTTGGCTACTTTGGAGATGCCACTGAAGAGTTCGAGATTTAAGAACACAAATGAGATCGAGACAAATGCAACAAAGGCCTTGTTGGCGATCCCCAAAACTGATTGTGCAAAATGTTTCCAAAAACGGAAGGACCACAGGGCTAGGTTTCCTGAGTCCCAAGATATACAAGGGTTTAAAGTCTAAAACTAGTAATTATTATTTTTTCACCTGCTAAAGGTAGGATACTTTTCTACCAGACCACATGTATGTGTGTGTATACATATATATATATATATATATATATATATATATATATATATATATATATATATATATATATATATATATATATATATATATATATATATATATATATCTACAGAATGTGCTACCCAAAAGTTCCAGTAATTTGAATAGAATATTCTAGGAAAATAAGATACAGTACCTTACCTCCGAGTTCTCACTGTCACCTTCAGAGTATTCCTCTAGGGCATGTATATCGTGGTCCCAGCGTTTTCTCCACGAGTCCAAGCATCCCAGGAAGGCTTCGGGCAGATGGTCTTGAGCACCTCTTGTGATTCTATGTGGATCTACTCATTCGAGTCAAATTGACACCCTTTCAGTCGTAATTTCAGCTTAGGAAACAGGAAAAAGTTGCAGGGGGCAAGATCAGGCGAATAGGGTGGATGGGGAATGACAACTGTGTTAGTGGAAGCCAGGAACTGCCAGACAACAATTGATGTGTGGACGGGGGCATTGTCATGATGCAGGACCCAGTTCATGTTCTTCCACTGTTTTGGTTGTTTGTGGCAAATGTTCTCCCTCAGATGCTGCAAAATTTCACAGTAAGACTTTCCGCTGATAGATAAACCGGGTGGGACGAATTCATTTAGAACAATCCCCTAGATATAGAAGAAAATGATCAGCATTGACTTGACATTGCTGTGCCATTGCAAAACCGCCAAACCAACTACACACCATGTTGCAATATTAAGCTTAGCTCAACAACACGTCCGCTCACAGACACGGTCGGGTCCACACTGATGCACAAGGGGTGCTGCTGACTCCTCCTATTGGCAAAAGGCAAAACTGCAAATGGTTGGCTCCCTCTATTCCAAATTACTGGAACTTTTGCATATATATATATATATATATATATATATATATATATATATATATATATATATATATATATATTGTTACATAGCCTATGATTTCATCATCCTTTGTATAATTCTAACGTACAGTGTGCTGCATGTTTGATCATGATTCGCCTCGTGGCTTCCATAGTGACCAGGCTTGCGTGTTGTACCTCACTCCCCCCTTCTCCCCCTTATAGTAGAATAAGTCGTTGTTTCTGTTGTTCAGAGCAGGATTGTCAACTCTTTGTTCCCTATGGCTTCATTTGCGCGTCCTTCTTACAAGTTGTATCAAGCTCTGCCGGCCCCTATATAATGAGCTCAGTCTCTGCATTAATTGCCACTTAGATCTACTCCTCATTTTGTTCACATCTTTGTCCTCCCCTGTATAGTGTATTATCTTTATGAGTGCTCAGGAAGTCTCCAACCATCTAGCTGCTGTATAATTTGAGTATATGTGTTATTACATTTTTTCTTGTACTGTGTAGCATGAGGCGTTAATTCATAGGCCTGGTGAGGTTTTTGTGAATCACATAGAGTTTTTGATGTCAGCCATTATTAATAATATTTTGTATCCGTAATAATATATCTTGCTTTAACTGAGCATTATCCGGTTTTCTCATTTATCAGGGCTGACTTAGATAAATTTGCTCTTGCTAAATTCATGTTAATAGAGGCTATTGCAGTTAACCATATATGTAACCTGTTTTGCCATTACATTTTCCTTATGAGTCCTGAATGTTTAGTTGTTAGTTTGTGCATTAAACTTTATCTTGTAATTTTACCTAACTCTTTTGTTTTGAACCTGAAACTTTGCGGGACAGTAGTGTTTTTAGTATTCTCACTTGAAGTGTTCATTATCTCTCTCTGTTCCGTAACATAAATTTGGCGACCTCTTATCAGGATATTCAGGATATTATCATAAGGATATTGCTTGATATTTTGTGACTGTGATTTATTCATGATGTCTACTATTACTACTCTTGATGAAGCCAAAGATTTTTTGTCAAATGTGCAAACAGTGTGTGATGTAGAAAACAGAACAAAGAATGAACTTAAGCTTCTTGCTCAACAATTGGCAATTGCTGTTCGCTCTCACCAGTCTAAAGATCAAATTGTTGACATGATTAATAAAAGCTTGTTTAATGTAACTCCTCCAGATGAGCAAACGCAGATTGAAATAGCTAAGTTACAGCTAGCCCTGCAGGAGGCTCGTGCTAAGGAGGCTGAGTCTCAGGCTCGTATTCAGGAGGCACAGGCACAAATTGAAATCGCTAGGATTCAGGCAAACCATGAGTATCGCATGAAACAAAGTGGAACTGGATCATCTAGCTCTGATGATTTTGATGTGGCTAAAAATGTTAAACTTGTCCCTCCTTTTAATGAATCTGATTTAACAAAGAATTTCCAGTTGTTTGAGAGGGTAGATACAGGTTTTAATTGGCCCAAAAAGTATTGGCCAGTACTCCTTCAGAGTGTTCTCACCGGTAAAGCTCAAGTAACTTATGCATCTTTGCCTCAGCATCAATCTGATAATTATGATGTAGTTAAGAGCTTGATTCTTAAGGACTATGAGCTTGTTCCTGAAGCTTATAGAGTAAAATTTAGGACAGCTTATAAGCAAGATAAGCAATCCCATGTTGAGTATGCAAAAATCAAAGAAGATCTGTTAGAGCAGTGGTTGAATTCTAAGAATGTAAATTCTGATTTTGATAAATTTAAGCAGATGATTTTGCTGGAGGACTTCAAAAGGTGTATTAATAAAGATGTAAGCCTATATCTTGATGAGAAAAGAATAGATAATTTGTCTGATGCTGCAGTTTTAGCTGATGAAAATGTTCTCACTCACAAGAGATATTCTAAAGAAAAAAGGAAAGCTGAGAGTAAGTATGTTGTCTCTGCTCAGAGTACAGGTAACAGGAAAGAGAATAAAGATGTTGTTTCTCAGGAAGTAAATACCAGCTTCACCTCTAGATTTCAGAAAAGTAAATGTACTTATTGTAGTAAGCTTGGTCATACTACGGAGAAATGTTTCAGGAGACAGCTTGATGTGAACAAAAAGGAGTCTTTAACCCGTCAGGTCCCGAGGTTTTCCGCACCTCCGACATCCCCCAGTCCCGAGGTATTTTCGAAAAATTTTTTTTTGGCTAAAACCTTCGCTTTTGGTGAGAAACATCGATAATTCATAGAGAAATCGCTCATCTGAGGTTTAAAATACCCAATCCAGGTAGGAGTTCTTCCTTACCTGACTAGGTTTTCTAACATGCTGGCACCAAAGAAAACGAGTTCTATGGGAGGATAAGTATTTTATCCACTCATAAACGGTATTTATTTATTTACCCCCTACACCGCGGGCTTGTTTACCAATGACTTGCGTGTCCCGCGGGGTTATTTGGGCTCCGACAGACTCTCAAAAAATATTTGCCAAAAATCAGTTATTAGTCCTAGAATAATAAAATTACATATGCTTATGGCATATATCTTCAGCTTTCTCCTGGAATGATTGTTGAGCCTTTGTCGGTTACCGTAGGACTTGTGGAGACCTCTGAAGTAGGGTAACGAAGTCTCCACTTTACACTTCCCGACAACCCGTAATATGATTACCACAGCCAGATACAAACACTATAAACACTATTCTACAATTTTCAAGTAGTTTGGGATCCATACTTAAAAAAAAAAAACACTGTGAAAGCAATGGAAATTACGAGCGTGTCTGATCGTCGCACTGCCACTAGTTCGCTCTTGGTACTCTGTCATTTATTATTCATAAAATCCCTCACACTTTATATTTCTATTACTATATAACACTTATATATATATATATATATCTACAGTCTTTATCCATAAGTTTCCTTCAGTAGTATTAGTTTATTGTCACTGTAGGGATTCAATTTCTTTCAGTAAAATACGTAGCATTCACTTTCTCGTCCTGTATACTGGCATTGAGAGTGAATGTCACTTTCATCTTCACTCTCATAACTCATAGCATTCAGACATGCTAGAGTGAAACTTTCATTTTCATTACTCCTAGGGTATATACTCGTATTCTTATAATACTACTCATTTACATTTCTATTTACGTTCTCTATTTTCTTTACGTTATTTACATTTCTATTTTATTTACACTGTGTTGTGCACTGTCACTTGAAGTAACTTATAAAACTATTTTCCATTGTTCACGTATATTTACATTCATTACTTTCACTTGCTGTTTACACATTATTTACACATTATTTACAATTCCACTTGCACTGTTTTACTCAATAGAAAGATCGTAGTCACTCTTTTATCAATTGTCAGCCCTTTACCTCTTTCCACACGAGGTTTAGTAGGGGGTAAAGGTCACAGGGCCATTTGCATGGGGGTGAAAAAAGGCCTTGAAGTCAGCAAGAAGAAACATACGTACCCTCGCTTCGGAAGATGAGAGTAAACTGATAACGGAGGGCCAGCGTGGAGGCCTGCTTAGGGGTTATTCAGAGTTACCAATATTAGTTCTTGAAACAGCTAAGTCTAGCACTGAAATGATTGGCAGGAAATCTAGACAATACATTATAAATTTGGTAGTTCCAGGTGAATGTAAATATCACTTAGGCTTCTCCCTTCCCTCCTTACATGTATATTTATTACGAAAATAGATTAGAGGCCTACTTAGGAGATATATATTCAGAGCTACCAATGTTAGATCTTGAAACAGCTTTGTCTAGCACTGAAATGATTGGCAGGAAATCTAGACAATACATTATAAATTAGGTAGTTCCAGGTGAATGTAAATAGCACTTAGGCTTCTCCCTTCCCTCCTTACATGTATATTTATTACGAAAATAGATTATACGGCATATTTCAAGGGGAAAAAAACAGCAAAAATTAGCGAACGAGTGCATGTGAGGTGTTGTCAGGTGATAATTAGCCAATTCCAGGTGTATGGCACTCTCACTTACCTTATTTCTTTCTTGTATATATTATTTGTTATAAGAATAGGACATAGGGCTTATTTCAATGGATGAAATCAGTGAAAAATTCCAGGGAAGATTTACTTAGCGTAGCACGGCCGGGCAGGCGAGAGGATAGGGTAATGGAGGGGGGGTAGGGAGGGGAGTCAAGAACGGGGAGAAATGGCTAAATTGTCAACAATGGATGGGAGTACAGATGAGATTAGGAGTGCTGACTAGTGTTGGACATTGGCAGTACTGATAGATGATACAAGCCCCCACTTGGAAGCCCGGGTGAATTCAAAATAACACAGAATCACAAAAGCGACGCCCCGCGGTATGATCCCTTGCTCCCAAGCGTCACGAAAGTGACGCCCCACGGTTAAGGGGTTACTTGGTACGAATGTATATGTAGCATGAGAGTATAATGGTTTTCAAGCAGTAATAAAGGCATTATAAGCATTGTTTCACTGACTAACTAATCACCATACCTGACCTTTTTTTGCCACATTACCTGATCATTATTTCTGGCTGTTTCTTCTTCTAATGCTATGTAAACATTGTCCTCCACATTGTCATCGATTGGGGAATCACTCTGGCCCTGAATATCTTTACTAGCCAGGTCACTGGTAACAGGTCCTTTGCCAAGACAATGGCGTGAGGGGGGGAGGGGGGAGGTTATGCGGTGTAAGGCATTGTCCCTGCTTGGCATCTTGTAGAGGAATAGAGGAAGGTGTCCCGTGTATACATACGAAAAATCAGGCGCGAAAATTGAAAATTGTGCAAATTAGGGACCTTGCAATTGCACGACGTACTGGTACGTCGCCGGGACTGGCAAATGCAAATCGTTGCAACGTACCCATACGTCAACGGGACGGGGCTGGTTAAATATTCATTCAATTGCTCTAGTGTCCACCCTTGAGAGTTCCCAGAATTCTTTAACTGAGTTAACTGAACCTGCTTTTAGGGGTAAATTAAATTCTCATGATGAAGCTCCTCTTTTAACCCGTCACGTCCCGAGGCTTTCCGCACCTATGACATCCCCCAGTCCCGAGCCTTTTTGGAAAAAAATTTTTTCTTCTAAAACTTCCGCTTAGGTCGAGAAACGTAGGAAAATCATAAAGAAAGTGGTCCCTGCAGTCTATAAGTGGTCTGTACAGGTGCGGTTTCCCCCCGCAGGTATCGTATTCTGTAATGGGCTGGATATGCGTTTACGTTTTCTGTGGTAAGGAATAATGGGAGAAACAACACACAACACCTATACATTTATTGAATTTGAACTAATAAACAATAACAGTAACAATATAATGGATTTCAGACACATATATATGAAAAATAAGCATTGTACGATCGCGCGAGCATAGCGAGTTTGGTCCGAGTCGTAACATGCTATATGTTAAGTTTCTGGTATGAGTCAACCTATCATTTTTTCTACTTGTATACTTCTGTTTCAATGACAATTTACCAATTACAACTGTTTGTAAGTGTTTGCAGATGTTTTCATTCATTATGATGACATGCAGCATAAGTTTAGCGCACATCAGCTTAGTAAGCGCACTCGCTATGACTCGTATTTCAACATACCAAATTGTTTTATCACTTTCCAATTATTTTCCCCTTTACATAGAACCTTTCCTCCACCACTGTAAAGGTTTTCAATTATTTTCATTCATTACGAGGGCATTTAGCGATATGCTAGCGCCTATTCACGTAGCAACCACAATCTCAAATACTCGTGTTTCATCATCTACTTTATTTATTCACTCCAATTATATTTTCCCACTTACATTACACACGTTTACACCCCTAGAATGCACTGTACATACTTACTGCCATTATTTATTCAAGTGAGCGTGAGAATATCACCTGAAAATACCCTCGCAAGGAATATTTCGTCATACATAATACTCACACACTTATATACTAATTCACTCACACTTATATACTAATTATTCACTTTATCACTTGCTGACTTTTATTTTGACTAATACGTGCCTTATTCATTCGACTGAGCGTCAGGAAATCCTATCTTTATACACACGCTATGAATATTTGACTTAGAATATACATCATCATATACAATAATTTGAACTTATATTATACCCGTAAGAATGTCACATAATAATAATTATATAATAACGGGCCGTATTTATTGCACTGAGCGACAGAATATCGCATCATACAACCCTCTCTATGTAAGTTTCAACTTAGGGCAGATTTATATACTTACACCCAATGTTTTCACTTATGTTCTACCCATAGGCACTTTATACTAATATTTGGAGATCCACATGACTGATAATTTCACTGAGCGTCTGTCTGTCGCATTTACCTCATTATTTCAGCGTCCTTTCGCATTCACACCATGCTAAAATTGCATCATCGTGTGATATTCACTAAAACATGGGTGAATACACAGACCCACGTCACACTGCATGCACTCATAGCGGGTGTCCTTCCTCTGTGTCGTGAGTCTCACCTGGGAATTACTGCACACGTGACACCTGCGCTGGGGCCTAGGTCTGTTGGGCTGGGGAGGGATAGGAGTGGGGAAATGGCGGCCGGATATTCTCTGGGGAGTCTGGGTAATAGGGGCAGTGCGGGGGCGCTGTTGGGGCCTTTCAACAGCATACTTAGCAAAGATTTCTCTTGTGAGCTCCCTCACAAACCCTTCAAATGTTTCCTGAACTCCTGTGGTCATGGCGTGAAGGTGGTGGCAATTCAGAGCAGTGATATCTAGTAAGTGAAAGAACAGTTTCATATACCACTTCATCGTTGTCCTGGCACACTCTACCGTCGATATCATGGAGTCAGACTGGTCCATGAGGCGCATGTTTATATTGTAATCCATTACACACTCAGGTTTCCAAACACGACGCATGCTCTCGCTATGGTAATCAACAGAATCAGTACGGTGCATCAAGGGGCGGTGAACCGTGGACAAGAGGCTTACTTCTCTGTTGTGGTTCCACATTGTTGCAAGGATGTTGTTGGCTTTGAAGAAGACAACCTCACTCCTTGCAAGTTTCCGCCCTACCTTGACCATGTGACGCCGGTTCACCTTTACGGTTCCACAGACTCCCGTTTCATGTGTGTGAAGATAACGAGCGAGAAGAGGGCTAGAGTACCAGTTGTCGAGGTAGAGAACGTGACCGGGATGAAGGTAGTCTTGTATCATCGTCTTTACCACTGCTCCCGAAAGTCCTATACTTCGATCTTCTATTATGTCTGTCTGTGCACCGGTGTACAAGACTATATCTTGCACGTATCCAGTCCTACAGTCACACATAACAAAGATCTTGAACCCAAAACGGTGCCTTTTGCTGGGTATATACTGTCTGAATGAAATATTGCCTCTCCACAACACGAGACTCTCGTCTATGACGAGATCTCTATAGGGATAGAATGAGGATCGAAAGGTTTGCCTGAGGTGATCAAAGACCAAACGAATTCGCCTCATTTTGTCAGTGTTGTTTGCATTTGCAGGGTGATGAGCATCATAAAAATGGAGGCGACTTAGAATTTGTTGAAACCAATTACGGCTCATCACTTGACCAAATATGGGGGTAAACATAACAGGGTCCCTAGTCCAGTAAACAGGAATTCTATTCTTTCTTATAATACCCATCAAAAGGACAAGGGCAAAAAATAAGAACATTTCTGGAAGGGAGACAGGGTAATCATAGATCATAGAATGCCTACTCCTTGTTCCCAATCTTTCACTTTCTAGGCGCTGGGCGCTTGCAAACAGGTTTGTTTGATAAACGATCTGATCTACGAATGCCTCACTGAAAAACAGGTGGAAAAAATCCAACCTGGTGGAATTACTGTGAATACCTGGTGCAATGCAGCCAGATCGCCCTTGCTCAGTGAAGGGGTGAATGAGGGGAGAAAAATCACTCCCATCCTCCCAATCCCATGACACAAATCCCTCGTCCCCATCACCGCCTTCGTCTGGGTGGGGAGGAGATCCTGGGTGGGGAGGTGGGGGAGAAGGAGTACGGAGGGCTTCCCCACTGTCACTCCTCTTCCCTCTGCCTTTACCCTTTCCCTTTCCCTTACCCTTACGGCCTTGAGGAACATTAGGGGGCTGTGGGGATGAAATAGTTGAATAATGGGGAGCAGAAGACGTGCTGGGGAGTGGTTCCTCCCCACCTTCCCCCTCCATTACCACACCACGTGCTCTCTCACGCAACCTTGCTCGACCACGTGTTAGGGGATATTGGGGAGCATAAGACGTGCTTTGGAGTGGTTCCTCCCCACCTTCCCCCTCCCTCACAACCCCACGTGATAATGAACGCACCCGCACTGGCCCACGTGATCCACTCTGCCGCCTCACACTACCGTAGGGAGAGCAATGACTCACTCACGTCACTCTCACTTTCCCTAATCCCAGGACTTTCCATTTCTCTCCCCACTCCCTCCACTTGACTTCCTAGCTCCCCAAACAGAATGCTAGGCCCATACCTGGTCATACGACGTGGTGTGAGCTCTGGCCCACGATGTGTTATGACCTCCCGTCCATACCACGTGGCAGCACGTCCCACGACTCGATCCTCGTCCTCGTCCTCGACCTCGAATTCTCCTTCCAAAGCACGCTGGGGATAGGGATATGATATACCACGTGCCTTCTTTGCCTCCTGCCCCTCTCTAGCAGCACGGTAAGTCACGTACTGCTGCTTCCTGGGTGACGGAACTTCCTCGTCACTGCTGGTGGTTTCTTCCTCCTCTGGCTGCACATAATCTTTGTCCATCTCCTCGTCATCCAGTGGGGAATCACTGTCGCCGGTAAAGGTGTCCAGGGCGACTTGAATCTCGCTCTCTGAGAGACCTCTCTTAGCCATGTCTGAGCAGGACTGTGGCTACCAGGTGAGTGGACGAGTGGCGGGCTAGCGCGGGTCGCACGGGGTCGCCGAGTGTCCCCGCCTGGTGGCAGGTAGGGGAAGGTCAGGCGAGGGTACGTACCGCAAATCAAGCGCGAAATTTGAAAATTGTCGAAATTATGCACATTGCAATTGCACGACGTACTGGTACGTCGCCGGGACTGGCAAATGCAAATCGTTGCAACGTACCAATACGTCGTCGGGACGGGGCGGGTTAAGCAGTAACATGGGTGACACTCTCAAGAGTTCATGTGCTAATTTCCTGTCTGATGGTTTTGTCAGTCCTCTGGACAGTAATGACAGGAAATCAGTTCAAATATATCGTGATACAGGTGCTTGCCAATCCCTTATGCTGACCAGTGTTCTAGGCTCTAATGTTAATTCCTCTGATGAAACTGTAATCTTACAAGGTGTAGGGAATAATTACCTCTCTGTCCCTCTGTGCAGAGTGAATTTAGAGTCTGGTTTTGTTAATGGTTCCGTTATGGTTGGGTTGGTTGAGACACTTCCAATGTCAGGTGTAAGTTTTTTACTTGGAAATGATATTGGTGGAAGTCAAGTGTGTCCAGCTCCTCAGTTGTCTAGTGAACCAGTGACTGCGACCCAGGATTGTGATATCCCTGAGGTGTTCTCTGCATGTGCTGTCACTAGGGCTAAGTCTAAAGTTACTGGTGACTTAGAGGATAATGATGATGATGATGTTATCCTAGCTGACACTTTTCTTGCTAATTTGAACCACTCATCAGATGAGGCAGTACCCCGTAGTGTTGATAATTTGTCTCGTCAAGAGTTGGTTGAGTTGCAGGTTGCTGACCCTGAGTTGAAAGGTCTAGCTAACTCTGCTTGCAGTGAGGAAGAGTCAGCTGGTGCTTCTACTTGTTATTATATAAAGTCAGGAATACTAATGAGAAAGTGGAGACCCCCAACAGCATCAGCCGACTGTGAATGGGAGGTTGTACATCAAGTTGTCATCCCTCGTGTTTGTAGGCAGGATATCATTAGAGTGGCTCATGATTCCAGTTTGGCAGGACACCTTGGAGTGAGGAAGACTGTGGCATGCATTTTGAAACACTTCTACTGGCCAGGTATCTTCAGAGATGTTTCCTGGTATTGTAAGTCTTGTCACACCTGTCAAGTTGTGGGGAAGTGTAATCAGACTGAAAAGATTGCACCTCTAGTTCCCATTCCTCCTTTTGAGGCGCAATTCACCCGTGTGTTGTGGATATTGTGGGCCATTTTCCTAAGACTTCTTCAGGATTTTCTTATGTGTTGACCCTGATTGATATGGCTACTCGTTATCCTGAAGCCATTCCACTTAGAAATATCTCAGCAAAGAACGTGGTTAAGGAAATGCTGGGGTTCTTCACCAAGTTTGGTCTGCCCAAGGAGGTACAATCAGACCGGGGAAGTAATTTCATGTCAAATGTTTTCAAGCAGTCTCTGAAAGAGTTGGGCATCACCCAAATCACGTCTTCAGCTTACCATCTCCAGACCCAAGGAGCGTTGGAGAGATATCATCAAACACTCAAATCGATGCTCAGGAAATACTGTTTGGAACATCAGAAAGACTGGGATAAAGGTCTTCCATTCGTTGTATTGCCGCAAGAGAATCTCCAAATGAATCACTGGGCTTCTCACCCTTTGAACTACTGTTTGGCCATGAAGTAAGAGGACCCCTTAAGCTACTCAAAGAATGTTGGCTGTCGGAGGAAGATGACGTCAACCTGCTAGAGTATGTGATGAAGTTCAAAGAACGGCTGTCCATTGCTTTACAGCTGGTGAGAGAGAATTTAGGAGCTGCTCAGGAGATGATGAAGACTTGGTATGATAAGAAGTCCAGGTCACGCCACTTTCAGCCAGGAGAAATAAGAAAAAAAATCCCATCTACTCTAATGCCATCCATGTGAAATGATGACTGTGCAGTGTGCTGGCGACTTCGATGCCCCAAGCACCAGCACTGACCCTGGCCCAGCCCCAACCACCCATCCTGACAATCATGCCCACAAAGGTTGGTTCGAAAAATTTAAGAGGCGCTTCTCCCTGCACAATATCAAGTTAACAGGAGAATCAGGGTCTGCCAACCACGCAGCAGCAGCAGCATTCCCTGAAGCCCTTAACCTCTCTGGTGCTAATTGGGTTGATTGATCCTTTTTCAGGGATTACGCAAGATCTCGAATGTGATCAATAGAGGGGCTTCTGGGAAAAATAAGACAACGTGCTCCATCCCGATTGTGATGTATATCCCTTCCAACCAAGCAGAACTAAGTGCTGAATAGGCGGGAAGGAGGATCCAGGCACGTACCCACGGTCGGGGGGGGGGCTCACCCATGGCCCTCTTGCCTCTCCCATTCTACCCCCCACTACCTTCGTTTCCTCTCCCCCTCCCTCACCTCTGACAACCTCTTGCTCCCTCCCTCCCCCTCCCCCACCATCGTCCATCACACTGCCGTGGTTCCCCCTTTTACCCCCTCCCTCTCTCCCTGGGGAGGGTTATAATCCCCCTATTCACCCTCCACACCCCTGTACTCCCTCTCTGCCTTTCCTCTTTGTCTGGTGACTGTCTGTCTCCCACCTCTATACCCCTGTACCACCCCTCCAAGCCTCTCCCCACCCCACCCCCACCCCAACTCCCTGTAGTACGCTGAACGCTCACCCCCCCCCCCCCCGTCTAGAGTACTATACGTCATTGTTACTATTCATGTCTTGTGTTGTCATTCTTTACCAGATTATTGTTTGTGTAATTGTATACACCGATGCATGAAACATAGGATGTATGTTTTTTCATGTTTTCTTAAGAATTTCCATGTTTTTGCATGTTTTTTTTTTTTTTGGAGGGGGGGGGAAGCATGTTATGTGCACAGTTATGTACCTGCCAAAGGTTTTTTGCATATGCCTCAATCAATCAATCAATCATTTCCTGTGGCACCCTCGGGGATGCATAGGGCCTCGATGAACTCACACCACCACATCCTATCTTGTGCTAACTCCTCAAGATCTCCCCAACATTCATCTCCAGCTTCCCGTCTCATTGTCCTCACCCACGTCTCTTTTGGCCTTCCTCTACCTCTCCTACCAAGTGCCACCCACCCTGGTGTACCTCGCACTATTCCCTGTCTCTTATACACATGTCCTAGCCACTTGCATCGTGAGAACCTAACATATTCATCGACCGGCTGCACTCCCGTTATTTCTCTAATTCTACTATTTGGTATCCTTTCCCACCACTTAACTCCTAATATTCTTCTAAGTGCTTTGTTTTCAAACACCAAGAATTTATTTTCCATAGTCACTGTACTGTACCAAGACTCGTGTCCATAAATTAAGATTCTCCTAACCATTACCTTATAAAGTTTGATTTTTGTATGCACAGAAAAATTGTTATTATTCCAAATATTTTTAAGCATTCCCATTGCCTGATTAGCCTTCTTTAACCTTTCCTCGAATTCAAAGTTCAAAGAACCATCCTTGGCTAAATAAGTACCGAAATATTTAAACCTATCAACTTGCTTTACAACCATACCTCCAATTACACATTCCTGCGCATTTTCCATATTCATATTGATTATTTCAGTTTCTCCACAATTAATAACCAAACCCACCTTGCGACCTTCACTCACCAAACAGTCCAACACTCTCTGCATCTCTTCTGGCCCATCACAAATCAAAACTATATCATCTGCATAATCTAAATCCAAAAGTTTCCTGTTCTCTCCCCAAAGTATACCTGCACCGGTTTCTGTTCCAACGCGTTTCATAATGTAATCAATGACCAATATAAATAGTAAAGGTGATAGAACATCACCTTGAATTACTCCGGACTTGACTTCAAACGAATCACTCAGACAACCATCAACCATCACTTTACAAAATGTGTCCTCATGCATGTTCATAATGACCCTCACAAACTCCTCTGGTATTCCATAATGTCTCATGATCTTCCCCATAGTCTCTCTCGAAACACTATCAAAAGCCTTTTCAAAATCAACAAAACAAAGACTTAACGGTACTCTCATTTCATTAACTTGCTGCATCAAATGCCTAACTATAAAGATCTGATCATTGCAACCACGTCCCTTTCTAAAACCAGCCTGTTCATCCCTCAGAATACCCTCAACCACCGGCTCCAACCTATTTAACAACACTCTACCGAAAACTTTCAAAGCTATCGGTGACAAAGAGATTCCCCTCCAATTACCACATTCACTCAGGTCTCCCTTCTTCGGAATTTTAACAATTACTCTATTCTTCCAAACTGATGGTAGTAACCCAGTCACCCATATCTTATTGAATAGCTTGGTCAAGATTATTATTAATCTATCCCCCTCCACTTTAAACATTTCCGGAAATAAACCATCCTCCCCTGGTGCCTTATTATTCTTTAACTGTTTTACTGCTTTCTCCACTTCTGCAAGCCTCAACTCTCCTGTTTCTATATTTAAATCTTCCTGAGCAGACGGTATATCGTCTTCTGGTGGTATTGGTCTATTAAGAACTGTCTCAAAATGCTCTTTCCATCTATTTTTAATATCTCCATCTTTGGTCAATAAATTTCCTTCCCTGTCTCTAACTGGTATTTCCTTGCGTTTACCTGCATTACCACTCAGTTCTCTAATCGATTCATATGCTATTCTTTGACTCTGTCCATCATTTTTGTTTATTAAGATTTCAGTCTCTGCAACCTTTTCATCCACACATCTTCTTTTATCTCTCCTAGCTAACCTTCTTACTTCTGAATTCAAACTCCAGTACGCAGCTCTTGCTAATTCAATCTCTCGTTCATCAACGCATTGCATCTCACTCCTCAATTTAGCCTCATCTCTCTTTTTTATCATATCCCACGTTTCCTCTGATATCCATTTCTTTCTCCTGAATCTATGTCTCCTTCCAATCGTACATTCAGCAGTCTCATGCAAAACTTTGTTCACATCCTCCCACATCTCATCTACACTTCTCTCCCCCTCTTCCAACGTTTCCAACACCATATGCCTGTCCTTTTGAAAAATATTTTGCATGCTTTTGTTCTTTTTTATTTTTTGACAGCTCTACGGCTATGAGGGAAGGGGATGGGGGAAGGGAAGGTGGGGAGGGGAGAAGTGTTGGGGGAAGGCGGTTGGGGGTGAGTGAGGAACACCGACATAATTATTTTACATGCTGTTGTTTGAAAAAAAAAATGAGCTGGAAAATTCTGAAGGGGGGAAGGGTGAGGGGGGGATGAGAGAAGAGAGGGGAGGGTGATAGGAGTGGGAGAGGAAGGTCATGGGAGGAGAGGAATGAGGGAAGAATGGGGTGGGAGCACATAGAAAAAGGGAGTCACGCCACCTGGAAGGCTAGCTTTTTTAACTTTGATGGGCTATAGCTCATGAACCAGTTGGTCTAAAATGCTCTGCTTTTGGCATAAAGTGTGTAAATTCAAGCTCTAAAACTTAAGCACAACATTTTTTACTTCTCCAAGTCGAAGAATCGGCTCCATATACAGATTTTCATGCCGGTTTGGTTGATCGAATTGTGTATGCTAGGGGTTAAGAAAATCATCGAGGAGAAAGGATAAAGACCTAAGCACGTATGGAATATAGACGAAACAGGCCTATAGTGAAAGAAAATGCCTGCCAGGACCTTCGTCTCGAAGGAGGAGAGGAGGGTACCAGGGTTCAAGGCAGCAATGGACCGCTGCACCTTGCTGCTGTGAGGCAATGCTGCTGGCCACGTGATGAAGCCAGGCTTTATGTATAAGTCCGCCAACCCCAGGGCACTGAAGTGGAAGAATAAGAACCTCCTCCCAGTGTACTGGATGAACAACAAAAAAGTCTAGACCACCAGCACTAATTTCTTGGACTGGATTCACCACTGTTTCCTGCCGGAAATGCAGCCATACCTATAGAAGGGCCTCCCAGGGAAATTCTTCCTCATTCTCGACAGTGCTTCGGGCCACCTTCAGGCACTCAAAGGCATATTGGAGCATGTGGAGGTAGTGTCTTTGCCCCCAAACACAACCTCCCTCGTACTTGACCAGGGTGTAATAGCCACCTTTAAGGCATATTACATCCTGTGGTCTATGCAAAGGCTCCATGCAACCTCGGATGCGAAACCCACCTGTCCGTCATGAACTGTTGGGAGGGGTTTCACTATTGCTGACTGCCTCATGGTGGTGCAGGAGAGCCTGAGTGATTTGTGCCCTCAAAGAGTCAATGGCTGTTGGAAAGGCTTGTGGCCTGAGTGCATCAAGGACTTAGTGGGAGTCACCCCTCAGAAGCAGGTGACCCAGGCTGTGAGGAAGACAGTGGAGTTGGCCAGACGTGTTGGTGGAGAAGGGTTCGCCAACATAGAGGAGAATGGGATGAGGGAGCTGGTTGAGGAGCACAATTTGGCCCTCACTGATGAGGAATTGGTTGAGCTACTGCGGTCCACGAGTGAGGAGGCAGAGGAAAATCTTGATGACCCCATGCAGCAGCAAGCCCTTACCCTTGACAAGCTGGGGGAGGTGATGAAGCTGGTCGCACACCTACAACAGTTTTTCTGTGACATGAACCCATCGATGGTGAGGGCGCTGAAGGTGATGAGCAACATCGACCAGGCTTTCACTCCATACAAGACTGTGTTCGAGGACAAGAAGGGGAAGCAGAATCAGTTGTCCATCACCATCTTCCTGAAGAGACCACGGCCTGCTGCTGCAGCCCCACAGCAATCAACTTCCACCACCTCACCTAAACCTGAGCCTGTGGCTGAGCAGCCTGCACCTGTCCCTGCATCTCAACCTAACCATGACAATTCATCATCATCTCCACCTGCATCTGAGGGTGACATCGATGACCCATCACCAATCGGCGATGACACTAAGAGTGGAGACAAGGAGACTACACTCATGTAGCCTACTCAAGCCATGTAGTTACACTCCACTCTGCACCATCTCATCAAGTAACTTCATGGCTAATCATTTTCGTCATGATCATCATCATCATCATCATCACTACCAGTCGTCAGAGGTCATCCAGCAAAACCAGCAAAACTTCAGGGAGAGTGGTGAGTAAACTCTGTATTTAATGACAACTGTCTGGTTGTAACAATTAGGGTGGATATGTAGCTGATGACTTTGCGGTCACAGAGCCATATACCGGGGGCACCAAACATCTGCGGATTGTCTACATTCGCTGGGGTGTCTCCCCTAACCCTCGCGAATGTAAAGGGTCCTCTCTCTCTCTCTCTCTCTCCCTATTTATATATATATATATATATATATATATATATATATATATATAAGGTCTGCTCAAAAAGTATCCAACTATATATTTTTTCCCTCACAAACTAATCGGAGCAAGGGGATGCAACTCTGACGGGTGACCTGGTATTGCTGTGCACACACTCAGTTATGTTCAGCGCTGCTACCCAGCCTAGTCAACTGCCAAGCAGCGTGTGTTTGAGGAAATGTTCTTTTTGTTCATCACATTTTTGTGTGTGTACCGCAGGGACGGAGCTAATGAAGCAACGTTTTTGAATCAAATTTTTGTGAAAAACATGGTGACAAACAATCTGAAACCATCAGGAAGAAACAGCAGGCACTTGGCAATGAAGTGATTGGTGTTACGCAAATAGGACTTGTACAATCGCTTCAAAAATAGTCAAACGTAAGTGGAGAGTAAGAAACGTTCTGGAAAGCCTTCTGCAAGCAAAAATCCGAAAGTGAATGAGAAACTGCGATCCCTAGTGATTGAAAACTGCCAAATAATAAGAAGAAAAATTGAAACTGAACTCGGCATTGGCTACAGTGCGGCAAAAGTAATTTTGAAGATTTGGGCTTGTATTGGTTGCAGCAAAATTTGTACCAAAGCTCTTGACACTTGAGCAGCATGACCTCTTCCCTGATGTCGCTAGGGACATGTTGAACTTTTCTGATCAGAACTCGGACTTCATGCAGAAAATAATAACTGGCGATGAGTCTTGGGTTTATGGATATGAGCCAGAATTAAAAGCTCAGTCATCACAATGGAAGTCACCAAATTCACCAAGACCAAAGAAGGCACAGCAGGCTCGGAGTAATATGAAGCTCACGCTGAATTTTTTTTTTTTTTTTCTGAGTGCTTGGGTGCTGTTCATCATGAGTATGCTCCAGAAAGCCAAAGAGTAAAAATAAAAAGTACTACCTGGGACTTCTCTGTTGCCTATGGAATGCAGTGCATTGCAAGAGACAAGGGTTGTGGGAGGCAGAGGACTGGCAGGTCCACCACGATAATGCTTCTGCCCACTCATCTCCTATCAACCAGGATATTTTTGGCTAAACACAGGATCACATTGGCCATTTATGCTCTCTCCCTTTTTAACGTGACTCCTGGCAACTTTTGGCTACTTTGGAGATGCCGCTGAAGAGTTCGAGATTTAAGAACACAAATGAGATCAAGACAAATGCAACAAAGGCCTTGTTGGCGATCCTTAAAACTGGTTGTGCAAAATGTTTCCAAAAACAGAAGGACCACAGGGCTAGGTTTCCTGAGTCCCAAGATACACAAGGGTTTAAAGTCTAAACCTAGTAATTATTATTTTTTCAACTGCTAAAGGTAGGATACTTTTCTATCAGACCACATGTATGTGTGTGTGTGTGTGTATATATATATATATATATATATATATATATACACACAATGTGCTACCCAAAAGTTCCAGTAATTTGAATAGAATATTGTAGGAAAATAAGATACAGTACCTTACCTCCGAGATCTCACTGTCACCTTTAGAGTAGTCCCCTAGGGCATGTATATCGTGGTCCCAGCGTTTTTTCCACAAGTCCAAGCATCCCAGGAAGGCTTCGGGCAGATGGTCTTGAGCACCTCTTGTAATTCTGTGTGGATCTACTCATTCGAGTCAAATTGACACCCTTTCAGTCGTAATTTCAGCCGAGGAAACAGGAAAAAGTTGCAGGGGGCAAGATCAGGCGAATAGGGTGGATAGGGAATGACAACTGTGTTAGTGGAAGCCAGGAACTGCCAGACAACAATTGATGTGTGGACGGGGGCATTGTCATGATGCAGGACCCAGTTCATGTTCTTCCACTGTTTTGGGTGTTTGTGGCGAATGTTCTCCCTATGATGCTGCAGAATTTCACAGTAAGACTCCGCTGATAGATAAACCGGGTGGGACGAATTCATTGTGAACAATCCCCTAGATATAGAAGAAAATGATCAACATTGACTTGACATTGCTGCGCCATTGCAAAACCGCCAAACCAACTACACACCATGTTGCAATATTAAGCTTAGCTCAACAACACGTCCGCTCACAGACACGGTCGGGTCCACACTGATGCACAGGGGGTGTTGCTGACTCCTCCTAGTGGCAAAAGGCAAAACTGCAAATGGTTGGCTCCCTTTATTCCAAATTACTGGAACTTTTGCATATATATATATATATATATATATATATATATATATATATATATATATATATATATATATATATATATATATATTTATTTATAAAGTATACACACAGTATACATACAGTATATATATATAATATAAATATAAATAATATATATATATATATATATATATATATATATATATATACTGTATATATATATATATATATATATATATATATATATATATATATATATATATATACTGTATATATATATATATATATATATATATATATATATATATATATATATATATATATATATTGTTACATAGCCTATGATTTCATCATCCTTTGTATAATTCTAACGTACAGTATGCTGCATGTTTGATCACGATTCGCCTCATGGCTTCCGTAGTGACCAGGCTTGTGTGTTCTACCTCACTCCCCCCTTCTCCCCCTTATAGTAGAGTAAGTCGTTGTTTCTGTTGTTCAGAGCAGGATTGTCAACTCTTTGTCCCCTATGGCTTCATTTGCGCGTCCTTCTTACAAGTTGTATCAAGCCATGCCGGCCCCTATATAATGAGCTCAGTCTCTGCATTATTGCTACTTAGATCTACTCCTCATTTTGTTCACATCTTTGTCCTCCCCTGTATAGTGTATTATTTTTGTGAGTGCTCAGGAAGTCTCCAACCATCTAGCTGCTGTATAATTTGAGTATAAGTGTTATTACATTTTTTCTTGTACTGTGTAGCATGAGGCGTTAATTCGTAGGCCTGGTGAGGTTTTTGTGATTCACATAGAGTTTTTGATGTCAGCCATTATTAATAATATTTTGTATCTGTAATAATATATCTTGCTTTAACTGAGCATTATCCGAGAGAGAGAGAGAGAGAGAGAGAGAGAGAGAGAGAGAGAGAGAAAGAGAGAGTCAGTCAGTCAGAGAGAAATCAAGAACAGGAAAAACAAGAAGATGAAGAAGGGGACAGAAGAAGAAAGAGAAGAGGATGAGAGAGAGAGAGAGAGAGAGAGAGAGAGAGAGAGAGAGAGAGAGAGAGAGAGAGAGAATAACAAGAACCCAAAAAACAAGAACAGGACGAACAAGATGAAGAAGGGGAGAGAAGAAGCAAGGGAAGAGAAAGAGAGAGGAGATAGAGAGGGAGAAATTTAAGATGACAAATGGGGATCAAGTGCAATGAAGTGATAGATAATTATGTAGACTGGAAGAACTTACAGCAAATGGCTACGAGGCAGGGGCAGAAAGATGGATGACGGACTATAAAGAGAAGCAAAGGAACGAGAGAGAAAGATGGAAATAAAAAAGACACAATAAATGGAGAAACTAATCGAGTGGAAGCTGGAGAAAGGACAGAGACAGAGGAAAGACAGAGGGAGAGACAGACAAAAACATAACAAAACATGAAACAGAGAGGGGAGAAAGTCTGAATAAGTTAAAGGAAAGAAAACTGGCATCTGAAGAATAGGCAGCAGTAATGGGCGTAAATGAAAGAGAAAAGGGAGGGCTTCGTAGAGAGGAAAGAGCTTCATATCTATCGACTACCTATAGAAGAACACAGTAGATACTCAGTTTTTGCACACTCCAGTCTTGCTTTTTACAGCGGTCCGCATTTATCAGTGTCTGCCGAGGTTATCAAATATACAGGTGGGTATATATGAAATAGGGAGAAACCAATTAATTACACCAATCTCACTCTCCCTAGAATCGAACTCGGCTTCTTCAAGTTTGCGAGCTGTATGTGCTAACCAGTGCAACACCTGCTTTACATTTTAAGAGAGGAGAGTGTACGATGGGAGAAGAGGAGGATGAGCAGGTGGCGGGGGTGTTTGGGTGGGTGGCACGATAAAGGGAGTGGGAAGCTGAATGAGTAGAGCTAATGAGAGAGAGAGAGAGAGAGAGAGAGAGAGAGAGAGAGAGAGAGAGATGGGGATGGCTGATGTGTGACGGAGAGAATACTCTTATAATTCGGTAAAGAAGGAAGAAAGTGTCTGTGAGGGGAGGAAGGGATGGGTGTTGCGTGAGGGAAGGACGGTGTGGAGGGAGAGAGAGAGGGGATGAGGAGGAGGAAAGAGAGGATTATGTGGAATGGAAAGCAGAGAGAGGACTGTGGAGGAGAGGGAGGAGGATGAGGATGAGGAAAGGGAGCGAGGGTATAGTGAAGGAGGAAGCGAGGGATGTGGAGCGGTTGGGCAAGGGGTCGTGGAGGGGTCGGGAGGGGGCAGCGTTGTGTGGAGATGGAAAGTAAATTTGTGTTACGAAAGCAATCTTCATAAGAGGGTTACATGTTGAATATAAGCAGCAAGTAACTGCATATGCATTATCTATCATGAAATATTATGCACGCAAAGGTAAATGCTTACCTGCTTCGCCAGGGAATAAAATCACCTTGAATTAGATGCTAAACGCGATATCACTATAGCTGAAGGTAATCCTGAGCGCCAGTGCTATAAATTATCCCAAATGCCAGTGCTATATATTAATAGACTTATGTTGAATGGCTTAGCATGCTTTCTGTTATCTCTTCAATATCAGTTTATGTGATGTGGCGCGTATTAGATAGACGATTAGAACAATCAGGAGAATTTTTATATTATAGGGCTACTACGTATTCAGTTATTTTACTCAAACTAAGAGAAGATACTTCTGTTTAGCTGGGGAAAATGTTAGCAATAAATCCGTTTCAAAATATCTTCGTTAATCGCTTAAATTTTTTAATTTTCTTCATCAGAAGAAGTTTTAAAATAGCCCAAATAAAATACCCAAGTGTGGCCATGACAGAGAAATATTTGAGCGTGACATGTATAATAAATTAACAAGGAAAATAATCCAGAACACCCGTAAGATCACGAGAACGCGTTCCAAGGTATCCCGGTGTCGTAATCCTGTTGGTTATAGATGCTCCCTAGCACCTTACCCTTACCAGTTTTTCTCTTATGGTAAGGGTAATCATTGTTTCCACGTTATTAACTTCAACCATAATATTTTTAAAATTATATAAAGGGCATACAAGAGACTGTAGTGAAGAAATATAGAAAATAAATGCACAAGAAAAGATGTCAGAAAGCTTTAAGAGTAAGATAAAGGTGGGAGCAGACGAGATGGGGTGCTTAGCCGCAGTTCTCATCACCGTAACATATACCTTTGAGTCTGTTCACGAGAATAAAAGGATTAGTCTGTGCATGCCGTTCTTTAACCCGCCCCGTCCCAACCACTTTTCGACCGCTGGTACCCCCCAATCCTGACCATTTTTCAACCTTTTTTTTTTTTTTGCTTAAACTTTCGCTTTTGGTCAGAAACAATGGTCGGTGGCAAAGAAATTGGTCCCCGGGGTCCCTAATTAGCTTAACCAGGTATGCCTTGGTCCCACCTGGCCCCGTGTTCTCCCTAGGCGGTGTGAGCCTCAAACGTTTTCTATGGTATTATAAGTCTGGGAAACCAATGAAAGTAAGTAGAAATGAATTTATTACAAACATAAAAACATGTGATAAAAGAGTATATTGGATTTTATACAAAAATAGAGCAGAAATAAGCATTGTACCATCGTGCGAAACGAGCAAAATCGGCCAACTTGGTCACGGTGAATCGCTAACATTCTAAAATCATGACACATATAATTTTTTTTACTTACATAATACTTCTACAATAACATTATACCATTTTACATTTTATTGAACTGTTTTTACGTATTCACAGGCCTTTTGATAACATTTAGCGTAATGTTAGCGCTTATTTACGTAGTGAGTGAACTCGCTGTGACTGTTGTTTCAACTCGTATTGTGCTTTTTCTACTTACATAATACTTTTCTAATATTATTATAAACTTTTCAACTTTATAGAACTGTTTTGAGATTATTTCAGGCCTTACGTAAATATATAGCTTAATAATAGCGCATAATAACACACACGGTGAAGTCGCTATGACAACTATTTCAACTTACAACCTATTTTTGTACTTATATAATAATTCTCCACTAACATTGCACATGTAAACACTTGATATAATTGATATCACATCATTTCTGAACTTACAATGGAACTGAGCATCATATTTGCGCGTACTTATACAGGGAGTGTTATTGCGATATCATTTGTTTCATCTTACACTAGTAATCAACTTATAAAATACCTTACTACTAACATTACAACATCTTCCACTGTATATAATTCCTATCACATACTGACCAGAATGTGGGTGTACTCGTGACATCAGTTATGACAACTTACAGTAATGTTCAACTTATACGTTTTATTCATGCTAACGTTACACCCGTTTCCACTTTATTTCCTTGCTATCACATATTTACTGACCAGATTTACACAGTGGGTGTAGTTTTGATAACAATTCTTTCCACTTACACTAACCACGTCACCATCGTCCCCTTCGTCAGGGTGGGGAGGTGAGGGTGGTGGGGGAGGTTGGGGAGGTGGAGAGCGGCGCCTCTCATCACTCGCACTTCTCTTCCCTCTCCCTTTTCCTTTACCCTTTCCCTTCCCTTTCTTTCCTTTCCCCACATCCTGGGGCTGTGGGGAGGAAGTTTGGGAATATTCAGGGGCGAAAGAAGTGCTGGGGAGTGACTCAACCTCCTCTCCCCTAGGCCTACGAGCACCACGTGCTCGTGCTGCCTCCCTCACACCACTTGCCCCTTCACCCCGCACTACCCCCACACCACTCTCACTTTCACCCCGCGCTGCGACCACAACACTTTCCCTTTCTCCCAGCAATCCCACCACACCACTTGCCACTTCCCCAGACAAAGTACTTTCACCATACCTTATGTGTCGTCTCGCCCCACCTTCTGATCCTCGTGGTGATATTTTCTCTTTTCCCAACCACGCGGCGATATCACGTCCTAGGCCTCCATCATCCTCATCGTCCTCATCCTCGTCCTTATCAGATTCAGGATGGAGAGATAGCTTTGCACGTGGTTGGGGAGCAGGCTGGCCTTCCCTTGCCTTACGGTATGTCACATACCGCATTTTTCGGGGCGAAGGGACCTCCTCATCACTGCTACTTATTTCTTCCTCTGGCTGGACGTAATCGCGATCCACCACATCATCATCGAGTGGAGAATCACTGTCTCCAGTGAAGGCTTCCAGGACGGATGCGATTTTCTCGTCTGAGAGACCTTTCCGCGCCATGTCTGACCTGGGTCACTGCTAGCAGGTGAGTGACCGAGACAAGGGCGAGCGCGGGTCATGCGCGGTCTAGGATGCTGCCTGCCTGGCGGCAGGTAGGGGAGGCTTGGGTACCCGGGCGAAACGAAAATCTCGCGCGAATTTTGAAAATTGTGGAAATTATGAACCTTGCAACTGCAGGACGTTGAAGTACGTCCCCGGGATTAGCTGTGACAAAACGTGAGGACGTGGAAGTACGTCCCCGGGACGCCGCGGGTTAAATATATGCGATTATTAACCACATGTTCCACTGGTATAACATAGTCTCTTCACATATGTTACCAAGCACCTGTTTGGATCATACACTAATGATGTCACAAGGTTAATTTGCGTTGACAGGAAACGCAGGAAAGACCGTATTGCAGCTGATGCTTCGAACTACACAGATCCCATCTTAAAAAGTCCGAGGATGGATTTGCGTAAGATGAAAGGTTAGAAGAATAAATAACTTAAGCTCCTTCCTGTGGGAGAAGCTGCTATGAATAAACCAGACCAGGACGTCCAGCCGGATAAGGCTCGGTTTTCCTCCTGCCCGAGAAGTAATTACCTGGCCGTACCCAGGTGCTGGAGTTCACTAAAGGCAACTGGAGATAACAAATAATAATAAGCAAATAATAATAGTAAGCAAATAATAATAATAATAATAATAATAATTAAAATAATTAAAATAATAATAATAATAATAATAAGACTACTACTGCTACTACTACTACTACTATTACTACTACTACTACTAATAATAATAATAATAATAATAATAATAGGAAAATAAAACTAACTAAATAAATAAGTATAAAAAAGAAAAAAAACTTTGGCCTAGAGGATTACCGGCTTTATTAATGCAGAATGTTTTGTCTCTTATAATGAACCCTTGACTCTCCTGTCCCATTACAGTAATCCTTTGTCTGATGGCATTTGTCTTAAATGAACAAAACCATCTGAGATTCGCCCAAACAACTTTTCTGGGTGTAGCAATAGCAGAAATAGGGCTACTTTAAGCTGGTATAGCAATGGCGAAAAACAGTTACTAAAAGCAGGAATAACAGTGACAGAAAAATGGTTACTAAAAGGAGGAACAGAAATGGGAGAATAAAGATTATAACAATCAGGTCAAACTGTCAGAAAAAACTTACTAAAAGCAGGTATAACAATGGAAGAAGAGGGTTACTAAAAGCAGGTACAGCAAATACAGTAAAAATATTACTAAAAAGCAGGTATTAGCAATGGCAGGAAAAAGGTTACTTAAAAGCAGTTACAGCAACGACAGGAAGAAGGTTACTTAAAAGCAGGTATAGCAATGACAGGAAAAGGGTTACTAAAGAGCAGGTATACAGTAGCAATGGCAGAGGAAAGTTACTAAAAGCCGGTACAGCAATGGCAGAAGCAAGGCTACTCCTGACAGGTGTGGCACCGTCAGAGGAAGAGTAAATCAAGATAAGTATGGCAATGGCAGAGAAAGAGCAAATCAAGATGAGTATAACAATGGCAGAGAAAGAATAAATCAAGATAAATACCCGTATAACAATGGCAGGGAAAGAGTTAATCATAATTATAGTACTGTCAGAGAAAAAGTTATTCAAAATAGTAAAGCAAAGCCAGAGAAAGAATTAATCAAGAGAGTTTTTGAAGCCTTTGATCGGCATGAATTCTCACTCCTGAAATTTTTTTTTTCTAGCGTTAGCCGAAAAGTAATCAAGTGCACCAACAGTTGAATAAAAGTCAAATCAACAACTCACAGTTTCATGGCACTACATGTCTTTCCGCTCAGGATAGTCACGCCCATAGTGTTATTACTAATTCATGCAGTGTCATCCCATTGTCATTATAAAAGTTACGATCAGTGAAGTCTCCTCAATGATCTTATCTTTCCCTATTCCTGATTACAGCCATCGCATTAATGTCTCACTGCCAGCGTCAAAGTTGAGTGGATATACATTTCCCGTGATATATGGATTCAGACCTTTTAAAGCTACGGTACCTCACAAAGTGTTCAAGGCACAAGCAGTTTATCACGCCCTTTCATAATTCTCACCTGCGCTTTATTGTCTCACATTCAGAAATAAAGCTTCTGTCAGTTACATAGCACAAACTTTCACAGTGAACCACCGTAACTACGATATTTATCTCACCTCCTGAACATGTTTTTGGAATAGCCTTTCTGGAATGATAAATGCAATGACCCAAACGTAGCCCATCCTAAACCCCACTCATTGTTCGTTAAATCTTCAGCACTGCTGCCTTAATTCATCAGCATACTTCTTTCTCACTCCTACTTTCTACCTTTGATCCCCCCCCCTTTTTTTTTTTTTTTATGTCCGACTCTGGGCATAGGCTTCACAGCCTGCTTTCAAGGCCCAGTAGTCCTCCTATGTACCGCACACCTCTACATGTCACCATTTCGGCGCTAACACCCTCCGTCCATATTGAATACATGCTAGGGCTGTCTCATACAGGACTGGTGCATTGGTATTGGCGGGGGTATTTTTACGACATGTCTTCGGGTCATCCGGTAGATCAGGAAAGTCTGTTTTTTTAGGAAATTCAAATCCTTAAACTGTTCCCTGCCCCAGCCGGGATTCGATCCTGGGTCCATTAGGACCACAGGCAGCCTCTCTACCGATTCAGCCACCGCCTCCCCCAAATGCCTACCTCTCTTCCTCTTGTTCCTTGCTACTACAGCCCTCTTGAGTCTCACCTGCCCGGGCCTCATACCTGCTTTTCATTGTTTATTAAGGTGAACTGCTGACAAGAAAGGTATTTTTATGGAAGAACATTAAAACTAACATCCATTATACGTAATGTGAAATGCTTAGGTATGGGGGTGAGATTGTTGTGGAGTGGATATGGAAGTTGTGTAGATTGGCATGGGAAGAGGGAAGGGTTCCAGAGGACTGGAAATCAGGTATAATTGTTCCTTTATACAAAGGAAAAGGAGAGAGAGAAGTATGTGGTAACCATAGGGGTATTTGCCTACTTAGTGTGACTGGTAAAATATATGGTAGAATACTCATTGATAGGGTTAGGCATATGACAGGGGAGCTAGTTGGAGAAGAACAAGGGGGATTTAGGAAGGGAAAAGGGTGTGTAGATCAGATATTTGTTCTAAGATGTTTAGTGAAGAAGTATCTAGAGAAGGGAAGGAAAGTGTATGCTGCCTTCATGGACTTGGAGAAAGCTTATGACAGAGTAGATAGGCAAGATATGTGGAAGGTATTAAGAATATATGGAGTGGAGGGGAAATTGTTGGGTGCTGTGAACAGTATGTACGAGGGAGCTAGGGTTACGGTGCGAGTGGATGGTGAGCTGAGTGAGTTCTTTGACCTCAATGTGGGACTGAAACAGGGTTGTGTGATGTCTTCATGGCTGTTTAATATATACATGGATGGGGTTGTAAAGGAGGTGCAGGGTAGGGCAGTGGATGTGGGGGTGGCTCTAATGAATGAGGATGAGATTTGGAAGCTTCCGGTGTTGCTGTTTGCTGATGATACAGTACTTTTGAGTGAAGATGAATGGGAGTTGCAAGGTTTAGTGAATGAATTTGGGACAGTGTGTAGGAGGAGGAATCTGAAAGTTAATATAAACAAAAGTAAAGTTATGGTGTTTGAGAGGAATGAAGTTACAGAGTGTGCAGTGAGGTTGGATGGTGAGGATATGGAGAATGTGAGTGCATTCAAGTACTTGGGTAGTGTGATGAGTAAAGATGGAACTTTGGGGGATGAAGTGCGTGAAAGGGTACAGCAGGGAACGAAGGTCGTTGGTACACTGAAAGCAGTGATGAGAAATAGGGAGGTGAGTATGGAAGTTAATAAGTCACAGCATGATAGTACTGTGATCCCTACCCTGACGTATGGAAGCGAGGCATGGACCTTGCAAGAGGGGAACAAGTCAAGAGTGAGAGCAGTGGAAATGAGTTACTTGAGAGGAGCATGTGGAGTGACGTGGAGGGACAGGTTGACGAATGAAGAAGTGAAGGAACGATGTGGGGTGGATGTGGATGTGGTTGAGAAGATTAGGAGAAATACACTGAGGTGGTTTGGACATGTGAAGAGAATGGAGAATGAAAGACTGACTAAGAGGGTGTATGTAGGTGAGGTGGAGGGAGGGAGAGGGAGAGGTAGACCGAAGATGAGGTGGAGGGATGGAGTTGAGAGGTATATGAGGGAGGGGGGGGTGAGTTGGGGGGAGGGTAGTCAAATGGTGGGTGACAGAGCGACTTGGAGGCGTTTTGTCTGCAGCCACCCTTTGCGGGATTAGGGCGTCGGGCTATAGATAGACAGATAGATAGATAATCCCCCCGGAGGAGAGGGTAGGGATGAATTTTCGTTACCACCAAGGATCATGATAGCATATCAGGACAAGCCGAGCAAAGGATGCAGGAGTACAAACAAGTTACGGCACCTCCTGGTCTTCCTCATCATCATCTCTCTCCTCGTCCTTGCTGCCATCTCCATTGTCGTCGTCCTCCTCCAGTACTTGAACATCATATAACGTATCCTCCACAATGTTCTGGGGATCACCTCGAGGCTCGAAAACGCCTCAGTACAACTAAGAAGGGTCGGGTCCAAAACCAGGGCCATATCAAAAACACTAGATCAGAAGTTAGGTTTTCAGCCAAAGGCAGACCTTAGGCCATTATTGGATAGAGAGAGAGAGAGAGAGAGAGAGCAATGAGGGGAAGGGACAGGAGGGGAAAGATAAATAAGGAGGGGGAAGGGGAATGCCGGGTATCCCTGCTGGTAAATATACAGTTTATATATATATATATATATATATATATATATATATATATATATATGTATGTATGTATTGTATATACAGTAGACCCTCTACATTCACGGTTCCAACTTTTGCGGTTTCAAACATTCGCAGATTGTCCCCCAATCAGTCTCCCCATGGTGCAGGCAGTCGTGGCACAATAAGTCCCGCCAGACCCTCTACACTCTCGGTTCCAACTTCCGCGGTTTCGAACATTCGCAGGTTATCCCCCCATCAGTCCCACGATGGTGGGGGCACTCGTGGTACAATAAATCCTGCCACACACACCCTGCACCAAGCTGTCACGTTGTCCCGCTCTCCTGCACCGTGACACTTCTCTCTCAGTCTGTGTCCAGCCATTGTCAGGGTTGTTTCCCTGCCACGCAAAACCTCCCATAATATTGATATCCATATATTTGTGCTCTCACATGTATACCAAGGTTACAAGTTCAGTGCTGTGCTAACAAGTAAGTTAATTAATAGTGTAGTGGCCTATTTTGTGCAAGCTTGTGAGCCCTATTAGCGAAAACTTTGTGCTGTGTGTGTCTTGGTACTGTGCTACAAGCATGGGCCCCAAGTGTGCTGTCTCCCCTAGTGGTGAGCCCACCCTTATGCACTCAAAGAAAGTGATGAGCCTTGAGGAATAGGTGAAGGTGCTAGATAAGTGCAAAGGGGGGGGGAGGAATAAGCTATGCTGCTGTTGGAAAACTTTGTACAGTTAATGAGAGAACAGTGCATTACACAAATATGGAAAGTGCTTTGTTTGTATAGATAAACGACCAAAATAAGAAAAAAAATCCCATCTACTCTAATGCCATCCATGTGAAATGATGACTGTGCAGTGTGCTGGCGACTTCGATGCCCCAGGCACCAGCACTGACCCTGGCCCAGCCCCAACCACCCATCCTGACAATCATGCCCACAAAGGTTGGTTCGAAAAATTTAAGAGGCACTTCTCCCTGCACAATATCAAGATAACAGGAGAATCAGGGTCGGCCAACCATGCAGCAGCAGCAGCATTCCCTGAAGCCCTTAACCTCTCTGGTGCTAATCGGGTTGATTGATCCTGTTTCAGGGATTACGCAAGATCTCGAATGTGATCAATAGAGGGGCTTCTGGGAAAAATAAGACAACGTGCTCCATCCCGATTGTGATGTATATCCCTTCCAACCAAGCAGAACTAAGTGCTGAATAGGCGGGAAGGAGGATCCAGGCCCGTACCCACGGTGGGGGGGGGGCTCTCCCATGGCCCTCTTGCCTCCCCCCTTCTACCCCCCACTACCTTCGTTCCCTCTCCCCCTCCCTCACCTCTGACAACCTCTTGCTCCCTCCCTCCCCCTCCCCCACCATCGTCCATCACACTGCCGTGGTTCCCCCTTTTACCCCCCTCCCTGTCTCCCTGGGGAGGGTTATAATCCCCCTATTCACCCTCCACACCCCTGTACTCCCTCTCTGCCTGTCCTCTTTGTCTGGTGACTGTCTGTCTCCCACCTCTATACCCCTGTACCGCCCCTCCAAGCCTCTCCCCACCCCACCCCCACCCCAACTCCCTGTAGTACGCTGAACGCTCACCTCCCCCCCCCCCCCCGTCTAGAGTACTATACGTCATTGTTACTATTCATGTCGTGTGTTGTCATTCTTTACCAGATTATTGTTTGTGTAATTGTATACACCGATGCATGAAACATAGGATGTATGTTTTTTCATGTTTTCTTAAGAATTTCCATGTTTTTGCATGTTTTTTTTTTTTTTTTTGAGGGGGGGAAGCATGTTATGTGCACAGTTATGTACCTGCCAAAGGTTTTTTGCATATGCCTGTCCTTTTGAAAAATATTTTGCATGCTTTTGTTCTTTTTTATTTTTTGACAGCTCTGCGGCTGTGAGGGAAGGGGATGGGGGGAGGGAAGGTGGGGAGGGGAGAAGTGTTGGGGGAAGGCGGTTGGGGGTGAGTGAGGAACACCGACATAATTATTTTACATGCTGTTGTTTGAAAAACAAATGAGCTGGAAAATTCTGAAGGGGGGAAGGGGGAGGGGGGAATGAGAGAAGAGAGGGGAGGGTGATAGGAGTGGGAGAGGAAGGTCATGGGAGGAGAGGAATGAGGGAAGAATGAGGTGGGAGCACATAGAAAACGGAAGTCACGCCACCTGGAAGGCTAGCTTTTTTAACTTTGATGGGCTATAGCTCATGAACCAGTTGGTCTAAAATGCTCTGCTTTTGGCATAAAGTGTGTAAATTCAAGCTCTAAAACTTAAGCACAACATTTTTTACTTCTGCAAGTCGAAGAATCGGCTCCATATACAGATTTTCATGCCGGCTTGGTTGATCGAATTGTGTATGCTAGGGGTTAAGAAAATCATCGAGGAGAAGGGATAAAGACCTAAGCACGTATGGAATATGGACGAAACAGGCCTATACTGAAAGAAAATGCCTGCCAGGACCTTCGTCTCGAAGGAGGAGAGGAGGGCACCAGGGTTCAAGGCAGCAATGGACCGCTGCACCTTGCTGCTGTGAGGCAATGCTGCTGGCCACGTGATGAAGCCAGGCTTTATGTATAAGTCCGCCAACCCCAGGGCACTGAAGTGGAAGAATAAGAACCTCCTCCCAGTGTACTGGATGAACAACAAAAAAGTCTAGACCACCAGCACTAATTTCTTGGACTGGAATCACCACTGTTTCCTGCCGGAAATGCAGCCATACTATAGAAGGGCCTTCCAGGGAAATTCTTCCTCATTCTCGACAGTGCTTTGGGCCACCTTCAGGCACTCAAAGGCATGTTGGAGCATGTGGAGGTAGTGTCTTTGCCCCGAAACACAACCTCCCTCGTACTTGACCAGGGTGTAATAGCCACCTTTAAGGCATATTACATCCTGTGGTCTATGCAAAGGCTCCATGCAGCCTCGGATGCGAAACCCACCTGTCCGTCATGAACTGTTGGGAGGGGTTTCACTATTGCTGACTGCCTCATGGTGGTGCAGGAGAGCCTGAGTGATTTGTGCCCTCAAAGAGTCAATGGCTGTTGGAGAGGCTTGTGGCCTGAATGTATCAAGGACTTAGTGGGAGTCACTCCTTAGAAGCAGGTGACCCAGGCTGTGAGGAAGACAGTGGAGTTGGCCAGACGTGTTGGTGGAGAAGGGTTCGCCAACAAAGAGGAGAATGGGATGAGGGAGCTGGTTGAGGAGCATAATTTGGCCCTCACTGATGAGGAATTGGTTGAGCTACTGCGGTCCACGAGTGAGGAGGCAGAGGAAAATCTTGATGACCCCATGCAGCAGCAAGCCCTTACCATTGACAAGCTGGGGGAGGTGATGAAGCTGGTCGCACACCTACAACAGTTTTTCTGTGACATGAACCCATCGATGGTGAGGGCGCTGAAGGTGATGAGCAACATCGACCAGGCTTTCGCTCCATACAAGACTGTGTTCGAGGACAAGAAGAGGAAGCAGAATCAGTTGTCCATCACCATCTTCCTGAAGAGACCACGACCTGCTGCTGCAGCCCCACCACAGTCAACTTCCTCCACCTCACCTGAGCCTGAGCCTGTGGCTGAGCAGACTGCACCTGTCCCTGCATCTCAACCTAACCATGACAATTCATCATCATCTCCACCTGCATCTGAGGGTGACATCGATGACCCATCACCAATCGGCGATGACACTAAGAGTGGAGACAAGGAGACTACACTCATGTAGCCTACTCAAGCCATGTAGTTACACTCCACTCTGCACCATCTCATCAAGTAACTTCATGGCTAATCATTTTCGTCATGATCATCATCATCATCATCATCATCATCATCACTACCAGTCGTCAGAGGTCATCCAGCAAAACCAGCAAAACTTCAGGGAGAGTGGTGAGTAAACTCTGTATTTAATGAGAACTGTCTGGTTGTAACAATTAGGGTGGATATGTAGCTGATGACTTTGCGGTCACAGAGCCATTTACCGGGGGCACCAAACATCTGCGGATTGTCTACATTCGCTGGGGTGTCTCTCCCCTAACCCTCGCGAATGTAAAGGGTCCTCTCTCTCTCTCTCTCTCTCTCTCTCTCTATTTATATATATATATATATATATATATATATATATATATATATATATATATATATATATATATATATATATATATATATATATATATATATATATATATATATATATATATTTATATATATATATATATATATATATATATATATATATATATATAAGGTCTGCTCAAAAAGTATCCAACTATATATTTTTTTCCTCAAAAACTAATCGGAGCAAGGGGATGCAACTCTGAAGGGTGACCTGGTATTGCTGTGCACACACTCGGTTATGTTCAGCGCTGCTACCCAGCCTAGTCACTGCCAAGCAGCGTGTGTTTGAGGAAATGTTCTTTTTGTTCATCACATTTTTGTGTGTGAACCGCAGGGACGGAGCTAATGAAGCAACATTTTTGAATCAAATTTTTGTCAAAAACATGGTGACAAACAATCTGAAACCATCAGGAAGAAACAGCAGGCACTTGGCAATGAAGTGATTGGCGTTACGCAAATAGGACTTGTACAATCGCTTCAAAAATAGTCAAACGTAAGTAGAGAGTAAGAAACGTTCTGGAAAGCCTTCTGCAAGCAAAAATCCGAAAGTGAATGAGAAACTGCGATCCCTAGTGATTGAAAACTGCCAAATAATAAGAAGAAAAATTGAAAATGAACTCGGCATTGGCTACAGTGCGGCACAAGTAATTTTGAAGATTTGGGCTTGTATTGGTTGCAGCAAAATTTGTACCAAAGCTCTTGACACTTCAGCAGCATGACCTCTTCCCTGATGTCGCTAGGGACATGTTGAACTTTTCTGATCAGAACTCGGACTTCATGCAGAAAATAATAACTGGTGATGAGTCTTGGGTTTATGGATATGAGCCAGAATTAAAAGCTCAGTCATCACAATGGAAGTCACCAAAATCACCAAGGCCAAAGAAGGCACGGCAGGCTCAGAGTAATATGAAGCTCATGCTGATTTTTTTTTTTTTATCAGTGCTTGGGTGCTGCTCATCATGAGTATGCTCCAGAAGGCCAAAGAGTAAAAATAAAAAGTCCTACCTGGGGGTTCTCTGTTGCCTATGGAATGCAGTGCATTGCAAGAGACTAGGGTTGTGGGAGGCAGAGGACTGGCAGGTCCACCACGATAATGCTTCTGCCCACTCATCTCCTATCAACCAGGATATTTTTGGCTAAACACAGGATCACATTGGTCAGGTATGCTCTCTCCCTTTTTAACGTGACTCCTGGCAACTTTTGGCTACTTTGGAGATGCCGCTGAAGAGTTCGAGATTTAAGAACACAAATGAGATCAAGACAAATGCAACAAAGGCCTTGTTGGCGATCCCCAAAACTGATTGTGCAAAATGTTTCCAAAAACGGAAGGACCACAGGGCTAGGTTTCCTGGGTCCCAAGATACACAAGGGTTTAAAGTCTAAACCTAGTAATTATTATTTTTTCACCTGCTGAAGGTAGGATACTTTTCTATCAGACCACATGTATATATATATATATATATATATATATATATATATATATATATACATATCTATCTATAGATATATATATAGATACACACACACAATGTGCTACCCAAAAGTTCCAGTAATTTGAATAGAATATTGTAGGAAAATAAGATACAGTACCTTACCTCCGAGATCTCACTGTCACCTTCAGAGTAGTCCCCTAGGGCATGTATATCGTGGTCCCAGCTTTTTTTTCCACGAGTCCAAGCATCCCAGGAAGGCTTCGGGCAGATGGTCTTGAGCACCTCTTGTGATTCTGTGTGGATCTACTCATTCGAGTCAAATTGATACCCTTTCAGTCGTAATTTCAGCTTAGGAAACATGGAAAAGTTGCAGGGGGCAAGATCAGGGGAATAGGGTGGATGGGGAATGACAACTATATTAGTGGAAGCCAGGAACTGCCAGACAACAATTGATGTGTGGACGGGGGCATTGTCATGATGCAGGACCCAGTTCATGTTCTTCCACTGTTTTGGGTGTTTGTGGCGAATGTTCTCCCTCAGATGCTGCAGAATTTCACAGTAAGACTTTCCGCTGATAAATAAACCGGGTGGGACGAATTCATTGTGAACAATCCCCTAGATATAGAAGAAAATGATCAACATTGACTTGACAATGCTGCGCCATTGCAAAACCGCCAAACCAACTACACACCATGTTCCAATATTAAGCTTAGCTCAACAACACGTCCGCTCACAGACACGGTCGGGTTCACACTGATGCACAAGGGGTGCTCCTGACTCCTCCTAGTGGCAAAAGGCAAAACTGCAAATAGTTGACTCCCTCTATTCCAAATTACTTGAACTTTTGCGTATATATAATTGTATATATATATAATTATATATATATATATATATATATATATATATATATATATATATATATATATATATATATATATATATATATATATGTATATATATATATATATATATACACAGTATATATATATATATATATATATATATATATATATATAGTATATATATATATATATATATATATATATATATATATATATATATATATATATATATATATATATATATATATATATATATATATATATATATGTATATATATATATATATATATATATATATATATATATATATATATATATATATATATATCTATATATATATCTATATATATATATCTTTGTATCTATCTATCTATCTATCTATATCTATATATCTATCTATATATATCTATATCTGTCTATCTATATATATATATATATATATATCTATCTATATATATATATCTCTCTATATCTCTCTATCTCTATATATATATATATATATATATATATATATATGAATAAGAGTAAAGTGATGAAGTGTACGAGGTTGATAGATGGTACGGGGGATAAATATAGTTTTGAATGGTGAGTTGCTTGAGGTAGATTGTTTTAAATATCTAGGGTCACATGTTGCTGTGGATGGAAGAATAGATGCAGAAGTGAAGTTTAGAATAAATGAAGTAGGAAAGGTGCTGGGAGGAATGAAAAAAGTGTTTAAATGTCATTCGCTTAGAATGGATGTAAAGAGAAGGCTGTATGAGGGTGTTGTGGTACCGACTGCATTATATGGGGCTGAAACATGGAATATGGGTGTAGCAGAGAGGAAAAGTTTGAATGTAATGGAGATGAGATGTCTGAGGAGTATGTGTGGAGTGACGCGTATGGATCGGGTGCGAAATGATGAAGTGCGAAGGAGAACTGGAGTTGTTCGGGAGATGGCTGGCAGAGTTGAGCAGAGGGTGTTGCAATGGTTTGGGCATATGGAGAGAATGGATAATGAGCGATTGGTGAAAAAGATAACTAGATCTGATGTGAGAGGTGTAAGGCTGAGAGGAAGACCACGAATAGGATGGATGGACAGTGTGAAGAGAGCGCTGGATGCGAGAGGGATGTCTGTTGAGCAAGGAAGAGTGGCTGTGCGTGACAGAAATAAATGGAGAGAAATTGTGAATGAATAAGTGATGACGCAGCCCTGAGGGGATATTCTCCGCATTTGGTCTGATCAGCTAGTCAGGTCAGGTGCGGGTAGGGGATGGGTCTGTTATGATGTGGCAGGGGTAAACCAGTTCTGCTGTCGGGCCCTGCTGCGGATGTCACTGATTGCATTGCCCAGTTGACCCTTGTGCGGTGTGGTGCGGTGAGGGATCTGTCCGTTCTCCCCTTTGGGGCTAAGATCGAATGAATGTGTTTGAATGGATGAGTAAATGGAGAGTGAGTCATCCTGTCTCGGCATTCCTCCTTTCCTTGGGGGAAGCAGCCTTGGTATATATATATATATATATATATATATATATATATATATATATATATATATATATATATATATATTAATATATATGTATATATATATATATATATATTTATATATATATACATTTAAATAAATATATATGTATATAAATATATATATATATATATATATATATATACATATTGTTACATAGCCTATGATTTCATCATCCTTTGTATAATTCTAACATACAGTATGCTGCATGTTTGATCACGTTTCTCCTCGTGGCTTCCATAGTGACTAGGCTTGCGTGTTTTACCTCACTCCCCCCTTCTCCCCCTTATAGTAGAATAAGTCGTTGTTTCTGTTGTTCAGAGCAGGATTGTCAACTCTTTGTCCCCTATGGCTTCATTTGCGCATCCTTCTTACAAGTTGTATTAAGCTATGCCGGCCCCTATATAATGAGCTCAGTCTCTGCATTAATTGCCACTTACATCTACTCCTCATTTTGTTCACATCTCTGTCTTCCCCCGTATAGTGTATTATCTTTGTGAGTGCTCAGGAAGTCTCCAGCCATTTAGCTGCTGTATAATTTGAGTATAAGTGTTATTACATTTTTCCTTGTACTGTGTAGCATGAGGCGTTAATTCATAGGCCTGGTGAGGTTTTTGTGATTCACATAGAGTTTTTGATGTCAGCCATTATTAATAATGTTTTGTATCTGTAATAATATATCTTGCTTTAACTGAGCATTATCCGGTTTTCTCATTTATCAGGGCTGACTTAGATAAATCTGCTCTTGCTAAATTCATGTTAATAGAGGCTATTGCAGTTAACCATATATGTAACCTGTTTTGCCATTACATTTTCCTTATGAGTCCTGAATGTTTAGTTGTTAGTTTGTGCATTAAACTTTAACTTGTAATTTTACCTAACTCTTTTGTTTTGAACCTGGAACTTTGCGGGACAGTAGTGATTTTAGTATTCTCACTTGAAGTGTTCATTATCTCTCTCTGTTCCGTAACATAAATTTGGTGACCTCTTATCAGGATATTCAGGATATTATCATAAGGATATTGCTTGATATTTTGTGACTGTGATTTATTCATGATGTCTACTATTACTACTCTTGATGAAGCCAAAGATTTTTTGTCAAATGTGCAAACAGTGTGTGATGTAGCAAACAGAACAAAGAATGAACTTAAGCTTGTTGCTCAACAATTGGCAATTGCTGTTCGCTCTCACCAGTCTAAAGATCAAATTGTTGACATGATTAATAAAAGCTTGTTTAATGTAACTCCTCCAGATGAGCAAACGCAGATTGAAATAGCTAAGTTACAGCTAGCCCTGCAGGAGGCTCGTGCTAAGGAGGCTGAGTCTCAGGCTCGTATTCAGGAGGCACAGGCACAAACTGAAATTGCTAGGATTCAGGCAGACCATGAGTATTGCATGAAACAAAGTGGAACTGGATCATCTAGCTCTGATGATTTTGATGTGGCTAAAAATGTTAAACTTGTCCCTCCTTTTAATGAATCTGATTTAACAAAGAATTTTCAGTTGTTTGAGAGGGTAGCTACATTTTTTAATTGGCCCAAAAAGTATTGGCCAGTACTCCTTCAGAGTGTTCTCACCGGTAAAGCTCAAGTAACTTATGCATCTTTGCCTCAGGATCAATCTGATAATTATGATGTAGTTAAGAGCTTGATTCTTAAGGCCTATGAGCTTGTTCCTGAAGCCTATAGAGTAAAATTTAGGACAACTTATAAGCAAGATAAGCAATCCCATGTTGAGTATGCAAAAATCAAAGAAGATCTGTTAGAGCAGTGGTTAAATTCTAATAATGTAAATTCTGATTTTGATAAATTTAAGCAGATGATTTTGCTGGAGGACTTCAAAAGGTGTATTAATAATGATGTAAGCCTATATCTTGATGAGAAAAGAATAGATAATTTGTCTGATGCTGCAGTTTTAGCTGATGAAAATGTTCTCACTCACAAGAGATATTCAAAAGAAATAAGGAAAGCTGAGAGTAAGTACGTTGCCTCTGCTCAGAGTACAGGTAACAGGAAAGAGAATGAAGATGATGTTTCTCAGGAAGTAAATACCAGCTTCACCTCTAGATTTCAGAAAAGTAAATGTACTTATTGTAGTAAGCTTGGTCATACTACGGAAAAATGTTTCAGGAGACAGCTTGCTGTGAACAAAAAGGAGTCTTTAACCCGTCACGTCCTGAGGTTTTCCGCACCTCCGACATCCCCCAGTCCCGAGGTATTTTCGAAAATTTTTTTTTTTTGGCTAAAACCTTCGCTTTTGGTGAGAAACATCGATAATTCATAGAGAAATCGTTCACCTGAGGTTTAAAATACCCAATCCAGGTAGGAGTTCCCCCTTACCTGACTGGGTTTTCTAACATGCAGGCACCAAAGAAAACGAGTTCTGTGGGAGGATAACTATTTTATCCACTCATAAACGGTATTTAATTATTTACTTGGTACGAATTTATATGTAGTATGAGAGTATATTGGTTTTCAAGCAGTAATAAAGGCATTATAAGCATTGTTTCACTCACTAACTAATCACCATACCTGACCTTTTTTTGCCACATTACCTGATCATTATTTCTGGCTGTTTCTTCTTCTAATGCTATGTAAACATTGTCCTCCACATTGTCATCGATTGGGGACTCACTCTGGCCCTGAATATCTTTACTAGCCAGGTCACTGGTAACAGGTCCTTTGCCAAGACAATGGCGTGAGGGGGGGAGGGGGGAGGTTATGCGGTGTAAGGCATTGTCCCTGCTTGGCATCTTGTAGAGGAATAGAGGAAGGTGTCCCGTGTATACATACGAAAAATCACGCACGAAAATTGAAAATTGTGCAAATTAGGGACCTTGCAATTGCACGATGTACTGGTACGTCGCCGGGACTGGCAAATGCAAATCGTTGTAACATACCCATACGTCGACGGGACGGGGCGGGTTAAATATTCATTCAATTGGTCTAGTGTCCACCCTTGAGAGTTCCCAGAATTCTTTAACTGAGTTAACTGAACCTGCTTTGAGGGGTAAATTAAATTCTCATGATGAAGCTCCTCTTTTAAGCAGTAACGTGGGTGACACTCTCAAGAGTTCATGTGCTAATTTCCTGTCTGATGGTTTTGTTAGTCCTCTGGACAGTAATGACAGGAAATCAGTTCAAATATATCGTGATACAGGTGCTTGCCAATCCCTTATGCTGGCCAGTGTTCTAGGCTCTAATGTTAATTCCTCTGATGAAACTGTAATCTTACAAGGTGTAGGGAATAATTACCTCTCTGTCCCTCTGTGCAGAGTGAATTTAGAGTCTGGTTTTGTTAATGGTTCCGTTATGGTTGGGTTGGTTGAGACACTCCCAATGTCAGGTGTAACTTTCTTACTTGGAAATGATATTGGTGGAAGTCAAGTGTGTCCAGCTCCTCAGTTGTCTAGTGAACCAGTGACTGCGACCCAGGATTGTGATATCCCTGAGGTGTTCTCTGCATGTGCTGTCACTAGGGCTAAGTCTAAAGTTACTGGTGACTTAGAGGATAATGATGATGATGATGTTATCCTAGCTGACACTTTTCTTGCTAATTTAGACCACTCATCAGATGAGGCAGTACCCCGTAGTGTTGATAATTTATCTCGTCAAGAGTTGGTTGAGTTGCAGGTTGCTGACCCTGAGTTGAAAGGTCTAGCTAACTCTGCTTGCAGTGAGGAAGAGTAAGCTGGTGCTTCTACTTCTTATTATATAAAGTCAGGAGTACTTATGAGAAAGTGGAGACCCCCAACAGCATCAGCCGACTGTGAATGGGAGGTTGTACATCAAGTTGTCATCCCTCGTGTTTGTAGGCAGGATATCATTAGAGTGGCTCATGATTCCAGTTTGGCAGGACACCTTGGAGTGAGGAAGACTGTGGCACGCATTTTGAAACACTTCTACTGGCCAGGTATCTTCAGAGATGTTTCCTGGTATTGTAAGTCTTGTCACACCTGTCAAGTTGTGGGGAAGAGTAATCAGACCGAAAAGATTGCACCACTAGTTTCCATTCCTCCTTTTGAGGTGCAATTCACCCGTGTGTTGGTGGAAATTGTGGGCCCTCTTCCTAAGACTTCTTCAGGATTTTCTTATGTGTTGACCCTGATTGATATGGCTACTCGTTATCCTGAAGCCATTCCACTTAGAAATATCTCAGCAAAGAACGTGGTTAAGGAAATGCTGGGGTTCTTCACCAAGTTTGGTCTGCCCAAGGAGGTGCAGTCAGACCGGGGAAGTAATTTCATGTCAAATGTTTTCAAGCAGTCTCTGAAAGAGTTGGGCATCACCCAGATCACGTCTTCAGTTTACCATCTCCAGACCCAAGGAGCGTTGGAGAGATATCATCAAACACTCAAATCGATGCTCAGGATATACTGTTTGGAACATCAGAAAGACTGGGATAAAGGTCTTCCATTCGTTGTATTGCCGCAAGAGAATCTCCAAATGAATCACTGGGCTTCTCACCCTTTGAACTACTGTTTGGCCATGAAGTAAGAGGACCCCTTAAGCTACTCAAAGAATGCTGGCAGTCAGAGGAAGATGACATCAACCTGCTGGAGTATGTGATGAAGTTCAAAGAACGGCTGTCCACTGCTTTACAGCTGGCGAGAGAGAATTTAGGAGCTGCTCAGGAGAAGATGAAGACTTGGTATGATAAGAAGTCCAGGTTACGCCACTTTCAGCCAGGAGAAATAAGAAAAAAAATCCCATCTACTCTAATGCCATCCATGTGAAATGATGACTGTGCAGTGTGCTGGCGACTTCGATGCCCCAGGCACCAGCACTGACCCTGGCCCAGCCCCAACCACCCATCCTGACAATCATGCCCACAAAGGTTGGTTCGAAAAATTTAAGAGGCGCTTCTCCCTGCACAATATCAAGATAACAGGAGAATCAGGGTCGGCCAACCATGCAGCAGCAGCAGCATTCCCTGAAGCCCTTAACCTCTCTGGTGCTAATCGGGTTGATTGATCCTTTTTCAGGGATTACACAAGATCTCGAATATGATCAATAGATGGGCTTCTGGGAAAAATAAGACAACGCGCTCCATCCCGATTGTGATGTATATCCCTTCCAACCAAGCAGAACTAAGTGCTGAATAGGCGGGAAGGAGGATCCAGGCACGTACCCACGGTGGGGGGGGGCTCTCCCATGGCCCTCTTGCCTCCCCCGTTCTACCCCCCACTACCTTCGTTCCCTCTCCCCCTCCCTCACCTCTGACAACCTCTTGCTCTCTCCCTCCCCCTCCCCCACCATCGTCCATCACACTGCCGTGGTTCCCCCTTTTACCCCCTCCCTGTCTCCCTGGGAAGGGTTATAATCCCCCTATTCACCCTCCACACCCCTGTACTCCCTCTCTGCCTGTCCTCTTTGTCTGGTGACTGTCTGTCTCCCACCTCTATACCCCTGTACCGCCCCTCCAAGCCTCTCCCCACCCCACCCCCACCCCAACTCCCTGTAGTACGCTGAACGCTCACCCCCCCCCCCCGTCTAGAGTACTATACGTCATTGTTACTATTCATGTCGTGTGTTGTCATTCTTTACCAGATTATTGTTTGTGTAATTGTATACACCGATGCATGAAACATAGGATGTATGTTTTTTCATGTTTTCTTAAGAATTTCCATGTTTTTGCATATTTTTTTTTTTTTTTTTGAGGGGGGGAAGCATGTTATGTGCACAGTTATGTACCTGCCAAAGGTTTTTTGCATATGCCTCAATCAATTAATCAATCATTTCCTGTGGCACCCTCGGGGATCTATAGGGCCTCGATGAACTCACACCACCACATCCTATCTTGTGCTAACTCCTCAAGATCTCCCCAACACTCATCTCCAGCTTCCCGTCTCATTGTCCTCATCCACGTCTCTTTTGGCCTTCATCTACCTCTCCTACCAAGTGCCACCCACCCTGGTGTACCTCGTACTATTCCCTGTCTCCTATACACATGTCCTAGCCACTTCCATCGTGAGAACCTAACATATTCATCGACCGGCTGCACTCCCGTTATTTCTCTAATTCTACTATTTGGTATCCTTTCCCACCACTTAACTCCTAATATTCTTCTAAGTGCTTTGTTTTCAAACACCAAGAATTTATTTTCCATAGTCACTGTACTGTACCAAGACTCGTGTCCATAAATTAAGATACTCCTAACCATTACCTTATAAAGTTTGATTTTTGTATGCACAGAGAAATTGTTATTATTCCAAATATTTTTAAGCATTCCCATTGCCTGATTAGCCTTCTTTAACCTTTCTCGAATTCAAAGTTCAAAGAACCATCCTTGGCTAAATAAGTACCTAAATATTTAAACCTATCAACTTGCTTTACAACCATACCTCCAATTACACATTCCTGCGCATTTTCCATATTCATATTGATTATTTCAGTTTTTCCACAATTAATAACCAAACCCACCTTGCGACCTTCACTCACCAAACAGTCCAACACTCTCTGCATCTCTTCTGGCCCATCACAAATCAAAACTATATCATCTGCATAATCTAAATCCAAAAGTTTCCTGTTCTCTCCCCAAAGTATACCTGCACCGGTTTCTGTTCCAACGCGTTTCATAATGTAATCAATGACCAATATAAATAGTAAAGGCGATAGAACACCACCTTGAATTACTCCGGACTTGACTTCAAACGAATCACTCAGACAACCATCAACCATCACTATACAAAATGTGTCCTCATGCATGTTCATAATGACCCTCACAAACTCCTCTGGTATTCCATAATGTCTCATGATCTTCCCCATAGTCTCTCTCGAAACACTATCAAAAGCCTTTTCAAAATCAACAAAACAAAGACTTAACGGTACTCTCATTTCATTAACTTGCTGCATCAAATGCCTAACTATAAAGATCTGATCATTGCAACCACGTCCCTTTCTAAAACCAGCCTGTTCATCCCTCAGAATACCCTCGACCACCGGCTCCAACCTATTTAACAACACTCTACTGAAAACTTTCAAAGTTATCGGTGACAAAGAGATTCCCCTCCAATTACCACATTCACTCAGGTCTTCCTTCTTCGGAACTTTAACAATTACACCATTCTTCCAAACTGATGGTAGTAACCCCGTCACCCATATCTTATTGAATAGCTTGGTCAAGATCATTATTAATCTATCCCCCTCCACTTTAAACATTTCCGGAAATAAACCATCCTCCCCTGGTGCCTTATTATTCTTTAACTGTTTTACTGCTTTCTCCACTTCTGCAAGCCTCAACTCTCCTGTTTCTATATTTAAATCTTCCTGAGCAGATGGTATATCCTCTTCTGGTGGTATTGGTCTATTAAGAACTGTCTCAAAATGCTCTTTCCATCTATTTTTAATATCTCCATCTTTGGTCAATAAATTTCCTTCCCTGTCTCTAACTGGTATTTCCTTGCATTTACCTGCATTACCACTCAGTTCTCTAATCGATTCATATGCTATTCTTTGACTCTGTCCATCATTTTTGTTTATTAAGATTTCAGTCTCTGCAACCTTTTCATCCACACATCTTCTTTTATCTCTCCTAGCTAACCTTCTTACTTCTGAATTCAAACTCCAGTACGCAGCTCTTGCTAATTCAATCTCTCATTCATCAACGCATTGCATCTCACTCCTCAATTTAGCCTCACCTCTCTTTTTTATCATATCCCACGTTTCCTCTGATATCTATTTCTTTCTCCTGAATCTATGTCTCCTTCCAATCGTACATTCAGCAGTCTCATGCAAAACTTTGTTCACATTCTCCACATCTCATCTACACTTCTCTCCCCCTCTTCCAACGTTTCCAACACCATATGCCTGTCCTTTTGAAAAAGATTTTGCATGCTTTTGTTCTTTTTTATTTTTTGACAGCTCTACGGCTATGAGGGAAGGGGATGGGGGAAGGGAAGGTGGGGAGGGGAGAAGTGTTGGGGGAAGGCGGTTGGGGGTGAGTGAAGAACACCGACATAATTATTTTACATGCTGTTGTTTGAAAAACAAATGAGCTGGAAAATTCTGAAGGGGGGAAGGGGGAGGGGGGGATGAGAGAAGAGAGGGGAGGGTGATAGGAGTGGGAGAGGAAGGTCATGGGAGGAGAGGAATGAGGGAAGAATGGGGTGGGAGCACATAGAAAACGGAAGTCACGCCACCTGGAAGGCTAGCTTTTTTAACTTTGATGGGCTATAGCTCATGAACCAGTTGGTCTAAAATGCTCTGCTTTTGGCATAAAGTGTGTAAATTCAAGCTCTAAAACTTAAGCACAACATTTTTTACTTCTGCAAGTCGAAGAATCGGCTCCATATACAGATTTTCATGCCGGTTTGGTTGATCGAATTGTGTATGCTAGGGGTTAAGAAAATCATCGAGGAGAAAGGATAAAGACCTAAGCACGTATGGAATATAGACGAAACAGGCCTATACTGAAAGAAAATGCCTGCCAGGACCTTCGTCTCGAAGGAGGAGAGGAGGGCACCAGGGTTCAAGGCAGCAATGGACCGCTGCACCTTGCTGCTGTGAGGCAATGCTGCTGGCCACGTGATGAAGCCAGGCTTTATCTATAAGTCCGCCAACCCCAGGGCACTGAAGTGGAAGAATAAGAACCTCCTCCCAGTGTACTGGATGAACAACAAAAAAGTCTAGACCACCAGCACTAATTTCTTGGACTGGATTCACCACTGTTTCCTGCCGGAAATGCAGCCATGCCTATAGAAAGGCCTCCCAGGGAAATTCTTCCTCATTCTCGACAGTACTTCGGGCCACCTTCAGGCACTCAAAGGCATGTTGGAGCATGTGGAGGTAGTGTCTTTGCCCCCAAACACAACCTCCCTCGTACTTGTCCAGGGTGTAATAGCCACCTTTAAGGCATATTACATCCTGTGGTCTATGCAAAGGCTCCATGCAGCCTCGGATGCGAAACCCACCTGTCCGTCATGAACTGTTGGGAGGGGTTTCACTATTGCTGACTGCCTCATCGTGGTGCAGGAGAGCCTGAGTGATTTGTGCCCTCAAAGAGTCAATGGCTGTTGGAGAGGCTTGTGGCCTGAGTGTATCAAGGACTTAGTGGGAGTCACCCCTCAGGAGCAGGTGACCCAGGCTGTGAGGAGGACAGTGGAGTTGGCCAGACGTGTTGGTGGAGAAGGGTTCGCCAACATGGAGGAGAATGGGATGAGGGAGTTGGTTGAGGAGCACAAATTGGCCCTCACTGATGAGGAATTGCTTGAGCTACTGCGGTCCACGAGTGAGGAGGCAGAGGAAAATCTTGATGACCTCATGCAGCAGTAAGCCCTTACCCTTGACAAGCTGGGAGAGGTGATGAAGCTGGTCGCACACCTACAACAGGTTTTCTGTGACATGAATCCATTGATGGTGAGGGCGCTGAAGGTGATGAGCAACATCGACCAGGCTTTCG
>NC_136980.1:11918902-12253902 GCF_032717465.1 Coenobita brevimanus | reverse complement strand
CGAAGATGAAATTTCGACCGTTAACATGGATGACCGTTGCTAGCTCTGACTTTTCTTCTTCCCCTCCTCTTGCTGCTATACCTACCAGGTGAAAAAACATCGGCACCCCAGAAATGCCCTGAACATTCCAGTTTGGACTATGCTGCCAAGAAGACATTGTCCTCTTGGATGGCAAGAGGGTTATTAGCATTTTGTTGGGCCACACTGAAGAAACTTCCAAGATGTGTCTTGAACCCCCCCTTGTTTGCCTAGGGCTTCAATCTCTAACCTCAGTTCTTCAGAAGATGGTACTCCCTGACTACCTTTCTAAACCTAATCGCATTTTATTACGGGATGGGAGCAAATTTTTTTCTATTTTTGATGTTAAGAACAACCTACCCATTACTCGAAAGAAATAAATGAAGGCTATACCATACTTTCTTATCTTGAATAAAATTGCCATCACAGAGCAATAATAGAGTGAGATAAATGTCACTTTGGTGAAGGGGTCAATCTGCAAAAATACCAACGAACTCCAAAATTTCTGTTAAGAATTAAGTGTATAAATCTTATATTTTTGTGAAGGATGATTACTAGCAACTGTGAATACTTTCACTTGTAAGTTCGTATTCCAACTATGCACTGGCTCGCAAAACCATGAGAAGACAGTAACCGTTTGTGGGAGTAACTGCATTCTGCCGCATTCTTGACCCATTGGCTGCGTAAGGTTTCTCTTTGTTGAATACAATTGCCAAGAAATACTGTTCTCATCCAATATTTTCATCGGATTTTCTATATTAAAAACCATCTGGAGATGGTGATTCTAATGATGAACGGTACTGAAAAATCTAGAAACAGTATTTGTATTATCACATTTTAAGTATATTCTGTAAGGAAATATAGTCTGTCTACCTTAACTTCGAAGATTTTCATCTTTTTTTAAATCTGTTTCCATTTGATCAGGGGCAGATTGTGATACTTTGCCCCAACATCATTTTCCGTAACAGTACCTCGTGACCAGCTCAGTGCTCTAATGTTGAACCCTGTATTGACATGCAAACCATTTTCGTTGTTCCTGCCTCTCCTCCTATGCCTGTCTGAAATCCCGATCAGTACTTTACCACGGTAACACCGCTTAAATTGCAGCATTTCATTTTGGGGGATACGGTTGGCAAGGGGGAGATGGATGCTGCCCCAGAGCCTCCCTTCTGCCCCAAGGGAGAGGGGACGCTGGAATAAAAGGAGTACAACCGCTTCTGTTACTGATTTATCACAGTGTCCCAGAGCTTGAGAAATGGGAGGACTTTGGCTGGACAGCTTCAGGAGATCACGACTCTATGTAAGAGGTGCACTTTGTTACTGGAGACAAATATTCGTTCAGTTACGCCATAGTTAATGTTAACCGTAAGTTTAATACTTTCATTGCTGAGTGCCTAGCAAATTTCATGCTGGCTATTTCCTGTTGCCATGGATTTTTCAATGTTTATGAATTTGTTCGTTAGGATCAGGTGCACCTGGTAGGCAATCAACTTATCTACTCGCTTGTTTTACTACAGCTGCTCGTTGCAGTGGCGATACATAGTTGCCAGTAATGGAAACCTATTTATTTGGAGAAAATATCTTCTTGGAATTGTGGTGGCTTTAGAGAGGGTATATATATATATATATATATATATATATATATATATATATATATATATCTATATATATATATATATATATATATATATATATATACACTCAGAGAGAGAGAGAGAGAGAGAGAGAGAGAGAGACAGAGAGAAAGGAGAGGGGAAAAGAACCTCGTAGTATCATGGTGGTAGTTTCCTTTACTACGCATACTTTCTTTTTCCGAATTTTATCGAAGTTATGCAAACATCTGAAACTACAATGGCTAAATTATCCTTTCAATAGCAAACTGTTTGAAAAGAAGTGTACTATGCTTCTCTGGAAGAAAAATTTATATATTTCTTTTAAACGAACGATGTACTCGAAGAGAAACATACAAATGCATAGTAAATACAGAAGAACGACATACTATTGTCACAAGTAATGGTGCACTGAGGTGGTATGTGTCTGGGTGCATACTATGGGACACATATGACATAACAGGTGCTCTACCACGGTTGCCTCCGACAATAAAGTTGAAGTTATGTACTCAACGCCCCTCCCCCCCCCCTTTTTTTTTTCGCCTGCTGTCCACAAGATATCTGAAGACGATACTGACGGATTTCAGTGAAATTTTCAGCATATGCGGGTCATGCTCCAAAGAAGAGTTGATTAAATTTCACTGGTAATATGAATTGACTGATGTAGGCGTTGGCGGAGGTATGCACTCTTCGAGTGCACGTAAATTGTTCATTGTGCAGTGATTAACGAAGCTGTATGGATCAAGTCAGTGGCAGTCTAAGCACGTTCAAACAATGTCATCAACAGTTAAGTGCTTATTATCGGTTTGTCATCTTATTTGAAAAATGTTTTCTTATCACTCTTCTGTCCTGTACAGAAGAGTGATAAGATATACCAAGTCATTGTATACGACCGTGTGCCGGTAAGAGTCCATTTATTGTTCTGTAGAGCAAAATACTGTCTTTCCTTATCTGGCCATTCATTGCTCAATCCTGTATAATTACGTTATTTAGTTGGAGTTTTCTTTGATATTTTCGTCTTACGAATATTCTTGTTATTTTCTTACAATCCAGGATAATATTTGGCTTAGATCAGAGGTCTCTGAGTTACAAGAGTGAGAAGCAGTCTCAATGAAGTCATTAAACTGATGGGAAACTATGGTAACTTGCGTATGTGTGTGGGGAAGTAATCTGAATTGTGGCTGGTAGGGTTCGTCTACCGTGACTTTGCGGAGATTTTCGTCCACCCAGAGCTAATTTCGCTCAGCTCAGTGGGAGAATTAGATAATACGAATGATTTACACCCTTTCCATAGCACCTCTTCGTGAATAATCCCATATTCTCATACTGATCTCTTGCTATGGCTCGACAATCAAGATGGAGTGATGACAGTATTAGGCCAACTTACTGTGTACAGAGTTTTTTCTGACGAAAATGTAGTGAGACCTCCGATGACAAAAGCAGAATCTTACTGCCACACTGATTATGATCCTGCATACGAGATGAAAATAATCCATTTTCACCTCCATTTTATGTAACAACATTCCATAGTGTCTTGCATTTGAAGGGCATCTGAAATAATATCAAGTTTTATTATAAGTTATCCATAGCAAGTTTATTGGTTTGCTACATTTGCTGCCGGGTTCAACAAATGATAAGAATAGGTTATACTAAATGACAATCAATGTTTTATGTATGACACACATAAATGTGCAAGAAAAGTGAAGTTGCTTTGGTACTCAATCATTTAGACCTGAAGACAGAATTAGTATAACTATGTATGGAGACAGTTTTATATGTTGCCCAACATCAGTAAATGGGGTAGTGCCTACCATGCAGCAATGGTTCAGGTTCCAATGACCTCATGGTATTGTACATAAGGCACTGAAACTTGTACATTGTGTAGTGTCACACATTTGACATTCATGTATGTGTTTAGTAGTACTGTAATTTTAAGTTAGATAGGGTGTAACCTGAGTATTAGTCTATAAGTTCCTACCCTAAGTAGTAATTCATATACTAATGATTAATGTAGGATTAACTATTTTTACATGTATGTATCTCTGTATCTATGCAGTGGGTGATGTAATTGTGGATGTTGAGCTATGGGAATTCCCCGTCTCGTGGAGTAACGAATAACAGATGCGCCAACTTTTCTTGTTGTTGTTGGGCGCCGAGTTTAAACCTTAAACAGAATAATGATGAAATATTCAATTCTTTCCGTAACCGAGTTGCGAAATGTTTGCTAATGAAGCTGCTAGAACCCGAATATGTAAGATTAGCAGTCCAAAAGGCCTAAATAATGTCATTTGTGAGGATTTAAAGTTCCGTTTATCTTGGCCGTCACTAGATGGCATGAGCTGCTCTCAGATTCAAATTGAGATAGTAATAAAATCAGTATCTAAATTAAGTGAGGAATAAATCCCAAATTTTCCCCAATTCAATTAAAAGTCCTGGCGTCATGGGTACACTGCTAAATAAATTGTGAAGAGAATTGAAACCCACCATATTTCAAAAATACCACCTCATTTGACTTGAGCAGTGGCGTCGCTAACGTGCCCGACGAGTCACTCGAGCCCCAGTCATCGTATCTAATAGACGTTCGTTTAGGTGAGTCGTCCACATTTCTTCTTCCTCCCCCTCTTTTTTTTTGTTCAATCCTTACTTATTATGGACTATATGAAGTAATATTGTTGAGAGTTTAACGTAGTGTCACTCGAGCTCCAGTCATCGTATCTAATGGACGTTCGTTTAGTTCCCCAGACACCGGCGACGTCCGTGTGAGCACGACGTTATTCCCATAGTATTGCCCGTAGACTTTTACACTTACACTTATACTACCCACAAGTTATTTTACAAACCGAAAGTAGTTGATATGTTATTAATGATCCTATCAAGTGAACTTTTTTTTGTAGATAAGGAATAGAAATATAAAAGTGATATGTTCTGTAACGGAAAGGAAAAATTCAAATTCATTAACTGTTCTCTTTCTTTAAAATTAATTTATTAGGGAAAAAAATAATCAGGAGCGTGGAAGGGAACTTAGTGATTGTGAGCAATAATGTGATATTTGAATTGTACCTCGAGGCTAAACAAGCCCGAGTGATTGGGTGTTCTTGGTGATTATATTTTTTTTTTATTATTCCTCGAGGCTAGACAAGCCCGAGAGATTATGTATTTCTAGTGACTATATAACATGGTTGATGATGAACTGTAAATAATACTGACTTGGTGTGGGAATCGAGAAAATTACATGAAGAGAATATCATATGGGTGAAAGATGAACACAAATAATCATTCTTATTGGTTCGAGGCTATGCCAGCCCGAACAGACGATTCATACCCGTAAAATTGTCCCTGTCTTGAGGCCATTGTTGGCCAAAAAGAAAGTAAAGTACAACAACTCCATACCTCGCGTGTATCAAATTGTTTCGTCTGGTAATAATGTTAGAGGAATGATCACCCAAGAACCTTGGTAACATTTACAATCTTCTCTCATACTAAAAATGGGTCATGTAATTAGGGAAAAAAAAATGTTTTTTGTGGAAATTAACAGAATTATTAAAGTAGAGTAAAATATATATCATTTTCTTTTCTTTATTAGTATACCTAATCAAGGAAATTATGTCCTCAAGCCAAATTCACTCCCCTTCCAATTCAAGATTCCTTCGCTGAGGGAACGACAACCACCTGTGGTACCGACTAAATCTAAGCTCGGCCAAAAACTACAAACGCTACCACAATATTTCATAAATATTTACTATAAACTGTTATACTAAGTCGAGTACCACTTGTATATCCATGGATGAGTTGATCAGTACCCACAACAGGTAAGAATATAAATACCACTATCATTACACTGGTGAATACCGGTGGGATAAAACCTTTCCAGCTATACACTGGTGTCAGCCAGTGGGATTAAAAATTCTTAACATTACACTGGTGAATACCGGTGGGATAAAACCTTTCCAGCTATACACTGGTGTCAGCCAGTGGGATAAAATTTTCAGCTTTACAATTGTGCATGCAAAACTCAGCTTTATGCATATAAGCTAAAAAAAACTTTGTTGTTTCCGAGGAAAACTTGTGGCAAAGTCACGCTAACCTTTGTATGGTGTTTCTTTTCTCTTCTCTTCTTTCTTTACCAGTCATTACTCCAAAACGAAAAGGCATAAAGGAGTGTATCAGGCACCAAAAGGTGCCTAATACACTCAGCATTCAAGCCACAATATGCAAGCTTCAGCCTAAAATCCTTTTAAAGCACTCGGACATCATTTCAGATGCATAAAACTCCACGGATGATGCTCCACTTCACGTACTGATAATAGAGACCAAATAGGGCCATGGTGGAACATTTGTTCATGGCTCATAGGCCTGTTGAAAAATTAGATACATGAGAAAAATAGGCTCATGGGATAACTGGTCCGTGGTTGATAGGTCTATGGAAAAATTAGATACATGAGAAAGATAAGCCCATGGGATAATTGGGTCCATGGAGGAAAACTAGGAACAGTGGGACAATAGCTTCAAGGGGGAAATTGTGTCCACGAGGAAATTATGTCATTGAGGCAAAATAAGTTCATGGGTGAAGAATGAGTCAGGGGGGGTAAAAGAAATCCAGTGAGGAAAAATGATCCAATGGGGAAAACAGGTTCACTGGGAAAAATATGTTCATGGCGGAAAAATAGGTTCGTGTGGGAAAATAGACCCATTGGGAAAAATTTGTCAAGACAGGAACAGATCTCTGGGGGAAAACAGGTAGGTGGGAGTTGGCACCTAGTGGGTGTAGCCGGAAATGAGTTTATGAGCTAGTAGTATATAAAGTGTATTTGGTAACTGGCTTTGACAAAAGTACATAAACTAGAAAAATATATATTAGAATTATTCTTAACACGTATGGATGAAAGAGTATTGAAAAAAGGAAAAAAAAAATACATGTAAAGAAACAAGGAAGCATTTAGAATGGGAGGCGATTCAGAATTCTATACCCATTACAACAACATTCCACCAGCTACAAGTGTGTTCCTTTGAGTACAGTGTATATTGTAGTAAAGCTATAAAATTACTTTCGTCTTATCCAATATGCTGTCTTGTTTCTTTGTTTTATATATCATGTTTCATCTCTACATGCTAACAATAATTTTAGATTTTTTCTTTTCTAGTACACTGCAGATCCACATGGTACTTTGAATCACACAACACAAACATCGCACATCATAGCTTGGGTCACACACCAATCCATCTCTGAAGGAGAATCCCACAGCCCACTATGCAACCCCACTTCCACAGGGAACTTCACTGATGCCATGTCAGGGTTACGCCTGATTTTCAGTGCTGGTTCTGGGATATTTTGGGTTTGTCAGTTGTGTGGTTCATGTGTTCCTGCAGTGTTGAAGGGGAACTAGGTTTTGAAGCAGTTCTTGTGGATTTGAGCATATGAACATTATATTGCTAACATGAAACTGTTAACAACTCCACAGTCTCTCTCCTGATTCTGAAATCTTAATGAAGGCTCTGGCCCTTCTAGTCTCAAAAGTTTTCCCCAAGATTTAGCAAGATTAAAATGGATAATGAACGGTACGTCCTCGCGATGCAAAGGTTAAGGAAGGAAGGCACATATGAAATAACAGTGTACGAAATGAAGATGAGAAGGAATGAAATGGATCAGATGGGGAAGATGAAATGTGTGAGGTAGGAAATGGGCAGGGGGAAGTTGTTTTGTTGATGAATAACGAATGGAGACGAGGAAGAGGGGTTATGAATTCGTTATGTCTTCAAGGATATACGTCAAATTTAACTTTTGAAGAGTAAATTCGTTCTGGTTTTCAGATGCAGGAACATTTCTAAAAGCGAGTGTCCGTCAGTCACTCGCTATTTTTTTTTCGGAAACTAGGTGCTTCACTTCTATAGATTTTAGCAAGGCTTCACATCCTGTCATTACAGCAATGTCGAGAAGAAGAATGGTTTCAAAAGCAACTGGATAGAGTGACAGGACAAATGCAGGGGAATTATGGTATCTGTAACGGGTGATTTGACTGATCCAATTGTTGTGAGTCCTATGAATGACATAACGGATCGCTTTGCTATGCCAGGAAAAAAAGTGATGACGAACGTCGGCTAAGGGACATTTATCGGGATATAGTGTTGTGCATTTGTACTTAATTTTTTAGACAATAAGAAGTGTATAAACATAGGGTACGAGAGACTGGAATTAATGTTGTCTTAATAATGTGCTTAAAGAGAGAGGTGTGTTTGTGTCCCTTGGGAGTCGACCGAACGATACGAGTGGCACTCTGGATGAAAGAAGAAAACTGAGAAAAGAAGCAGCGGCAGACGACTATGTGCAAAAGCTAGAGAAAGATCTAAGTTCATTTAATTTGTTAGGGACTAGATTACGAAAAAAAAAAAAACATGGCGTGTGTACGATAAGAGTTGTGTGAACAGTAATGCTAAAGGCAGGTATGGTGCTGAAAAAGTAAATGATATATTGAAGGACTGGAAGGAGAAAGAGAGCAGGAAATTAAAAAAAAAAAAAAATGGTTGACGGAATGAATATACTGGAGTGAGAACGGGAAAGAAAATATATACAAGTTTTTGTTTTAAGTAAAAGGAAAGAAATGGGTCTGAAAATGTAGGAATGGATGTGGGAAAAGCATAAAATTGTTAGGTACTAAAGTAGAAGCATGGTTACAAAATGGAGTCAATGAGACCACTACTTAATAGAGGATAAATGATAGGGCAACAACAGGGAGTTGGTAAATGGGACTGAGTTCGGTGGTGCACAAGAATGTGGTACCACAGAATGTGTGGATAGCAGAAGTGAAGAACGCTGTGACGAGGTTAAAGACTGAGACAGCAGCAGTGTTGATGATATAAATAGATAAATGATAACTTGTGCTCAACAGGTGGTAACTGTAATTAACGTGCTAGGGAAATATTAGGCCTCCAAAACCTTGTTGTATGGAACTGTACCATTGCAATGAAAGGTGGCCGGAACCGTACAAAGAAATTATTCACGTTATTCTCCCCGTGTCTTACATTCTGCTCCCATTTATGATTATTATGGAAAAAAAAAAGGCAGTAGTTACGAATTTATACCACTAGATCCACAAGACGTGGCCTCTCTCTTAGGTGCGTGTGTGTGTGTGTGTGTGTGTGTGAACTCCAAGAAGTTGACAGTAGCTCTCCATCACCACGGCTGGTTCGAGGTAATTACCCTATGCAGAAGCATTTTTTTTTTTTCTGTTCTTTTCCACTAGCCTTCACACACACACACACACACACACACACACACACACACAAACAGACTAGCGCATGCGCGCGATCTCTCTCTCTCTCTCAGAGAGAGAGAGAGAGAGAGAGAGTCTTCGCCTTGACACATGCCAGTCGTCCCGCACCTCAGAACATTGTCCTCACTAAAGCCAAAGGTAATCTTGTGTTATCTAGTGCCGTAATCCCCATTATTAACTGCTGGGCACACAGAAGGCGGGAAGCGATGTATCAGATGCTTGCTGGAAGGCCACGAGAATTACAGGGACGCGGTGAGAGTGAAAGCGAATTGGCGGAAAGGAATGAGAATCACAGAGAAACGGTGAGAGCGTGCGAGTTATAAAGCAAAATAATGAAACACCCTTGGCCAGACCTGTCGTGCCTGCTGTAATAATTATTGAGCAGAAAGAAGAACAGTCAGAATAAATTTAAGTTTCAGACTAATTGGCGAGAGTCGAGGAATTTAAACCAAACCCGATTGAAGCTTAAATCAGTACGCTTGCAAGATAAATACACGTTATGTTACTTAAGGGATAAAGCAACGTAATAATTACTAGCGGGATAAGGATAACGTAGTAATTTGTATACCACGAATATCTATCTATCTGCCTATATACTAGGCTGCATTTCCCCCAGAAAGGGAGGTAGCCGAGATAGGACGACACAATCCCAGTTTACACACACACACACACACACACACACACACACACAGACACACACACTTACTCGTATCTTAGCCCCAAGGGAAGAAGGGACAGATCTTCACCACCCCACACCGCACGAGGGTCAACTGCACAGTGCAATCAGCGACCTCCGCAGCAGGGTCCGACGACAGAGCTGGTTTACCCCTGCCACATCATACCCTCTCCTGACCTGATCAGCAAATCAGATCAAATGCGAGAGAACATCCCTCGGGGCCCCGTCACCACTTATTCCTTCACAATTTCTCTCCAGTCATCCCTATCACACGCAGCCACTCCACCTTGCTCTACAGACATCACTCTTGCATCTAACCCTCCCTTCACACTGTCCATCCATCCTATTCGTGGTCTTCCTTTCAGCCTTACACCTCTCACATCTGATCCAGTTATCTTTTCACCAATCGCTTCTCATCCATTCTCTTCATATGACCCACACCATCGCAACACTGTTCAGCTCATTAAGGTATCTCCCGCGTAACGCCAGTTCTCCTTCGCATTTCATCATTTTTCACTTGATCCATACGCGTCACTCAACACATACTTCTCAGACACCTCATCTCCATTACATTCAAACTAGGGACACTTCTCTTTATTTACAGTTACTACAATGAGACAGTACCACGAATATACGAGTGGAAAAGAATAAAACACATTATACTCTTCCATAAGGAAAACCCACTTCTAAACATCGTCTGCTGATAGTTCAAAATCATTTATACTGTATATATATATATATATATATATATATATATATATATATATATATATATATGAAGCCTCTGTGGTAAAGTGTGCGGTTTCTGTACACTGAAGAACGAGGGTTCGCGCCCCGCCAGGGTAATAAACTTTGAGAGCGTTCTTCTGGCCACGTACTGCACTGGCGGACACAAGGGGTGCTGTGGTTGAACCAGTGTCGCATACTGTAAAGTATGCTTGCACCCAGTCGGCTTGCGTGGGCCGATTACACTTGGTTCACAGACTACACACACATCCAAAGCCACTCCAACACTACAATTACACTTACAAGCACTACATACAATCTCTACCAGACAGCCTAAGCCACTAGGTACAGATACATTGGCTGTATCGTTCCCACTTCGGTCGAGATAGGCCGGTCCTGCTGTGAACACTCAAACGGCTGATGAGATGATATATATATATATATATATATATATACACATATATATATATATAAAATATATATATATATATATATATATATATATATACACATATATACACACTCGTATATATATGATTAGAGAACAGCTTTGAACATGCAAAAAAAAAACAGTAAACAATACAGAGATGGGATTTCGACTACCCCCTTGCCCCAAGGAAAAATGGTAAACAACAAAGAACATTCAACAAGTAAAGACTAGACATCAGTGAGAAGAGCTTCCAGCTTAAAAGAGTAAACTACTGAGAGAGGCGATTCCAAGAAGCTAAAATGTAAAAACAAAAACACACACACAAAAAAAGAAATGTGTCCACCTGGCCAAGAAGAGTAATGAATGTCACAGAGTAATACGAGGATATCCGTATTCCACAAGGAGCTTCGTACCACCTCTTTTGTAGCAACTGTTTTGTATCATACGGTATGATACTCTTGTGCGTGTTTTTAATTTTATTTTTAATACCCGTATACCTTGCATCACCAATAAACTTGAGGACATAAAGGTTTAACAGGTAAAACAAATCGCCGAAGCTGTGATGTTCCCAGATCTAAGCAAAAGAGAATCTGGCCCAAAAGTTGTAGGTAAAGTAAGTGAAAGCTCGATAATGATGAAGAGCTGCTGATAAGTAGCTTGTAGTAAGCAGACTACTAATGTTACTGAAAACATGGATATGAGTACATTTAACACTGTCAGTATCTGTTAAAACTAAACACAAAGTACAGTAGGATACGCTAAAAACACCAATAAACGCAAGGGACTAAAAACGTTATACTCATCAGTTATTAAGAAAAGAGATGGAATTAATGAGATCTGCCTGACGCTAGTAAATATCAGCCAGAAAGAGAGCAACGGTGCCATGAGGCAAAAGTTTACGGAAAATGTGCACGATTTAAGGTTAGTAGCAGCAAGTATCCGACATTGGAGAGAACTGGTGAGCATTAGGAAGATTTATGAAAGAAATACCAAGCATTAACGACGACCAGAAATAACCGGAGACGAAATAAGGGAAGACACGGCAGGGAAAATTATGAAACACAGAAAAAAATGGTTAGATGAACAGAAAGACACTGAAACACAGAAGTGAATAGCGACATTAATGGCATGAAACGACGAAAAGGATATGAACTGGAAGAAAAAAAAAAAAGGAAATCAATAAGGAGAAAAGATGGAACACATTATGACATGATGGATGGTCCGTAAATAGCTCTCCGTTAGATGCTCACCTAAGGGTATTATAACCGTTGCGAGGAGGGTTCGGTCTGTTCACGTGGGCGTGGGTGTGGCAGCGGGAGTAGGAAAAGAATTATATGATGAAGGGCAGACACTGATAAACCTGAAAGTTGAAACCGTTCTCGCACCTCAAGAGAAATCGTCCGCCAGTGTGGAAGAGGAATTTTATATATGGGCCATCTAGTGCATAATATATATATATATATATATATATATATATATATATATATATATATATATTATATCATCATTTCATCATCAGCCGTTTGAGTATCCACTGCAGGACCGGCCTATCCCAACCGAAGTCGGGACGATACAGCCAATGTATCTCTACCAATTGGCTTAGGCTCTCTGGTAGAGATTTTATGTAGGGTGAGAAGTGGTTGTAATGTGTAATTGTAGTGTTGGAGTGGGTTTGGATGTGTGTAGTCTGTGAACCAAGTGTAATCGGCCCGCACAGGCTGACTGGGTGCGAGCATACTTTATAGTAGGCAACACTGGTTCAACCACAGCATCCCTTGTGTCTGCCAGTGCAGTACGTGGGCAGGTGAACACTCCCAAAGGTTATGACTCTGGCGGGGCGCAACCCTGGCTCACCCGTGTACGAAATGCACACTCTACCACTGTACCACAGAGGCTCCATATATATATATATATATATATATATATATATATATATATATATATATTTATATTACATGAGCATGAAGGAACCGAAGGCCATGAGCCCGCAATAACAGTTAACTCCAAGTGAAAAACAAAATACAATAGAGAGCCAAATTCAAGAGCCCATCATTTCAAGATGCCTAGACACACTGCGTTTGGAAGACAGGAGATCAAAGGAAGCAGGAAATACAGACAGAGGGAGACAGTTCCAGAGTTGACATGTTGCATGAATGAAGGACTGGGAGTAACGGTTAACTCTTGCAATAGAGAGTTGGACAGAAAAGGGATGAGAGTTTGCTGCTAGACAGGTGCTACGCGCCCATTGTAGAGGTCGAGGAATGTATGCAGACAGCTCAGAGGAGCAGTGACCATTAAAGTAGCGAAAGAAAAGAGGTAAAGATGCAACAGTGCGATGAAGAGACAGAGGTTGAAGGGAGTCAGTAGGAGGAGGAGAGTTAATGAGACGAAAAGCCTTTGACTCCACCCTATTGAGAAGAGCTGTATGTGGGAAGCCTCCCCACACATGAGAGTTGTACTCCACACAGGGGCGGATAAAACCCTTTTATAGAGTCAACAATTGTGCAGAGGTAAAGAAGGAACAGAGTCAGTTTACCACACCTAATCTCTTGGAAGCAGATTTTACAAGAGATGTAGGCTAATATGATCTCTCCAAGACAAGTCCCGAGTAAATGAAACCACAAGCATGTTCAAGGATGATGCAGGATTAACCTGAATGTTATTAAACATTAGTGGGTACACTTGTGGAAGATTTTGTTGGGTTGATAGGTGTAAGAACTGAGTCTTAGATACATTAAAAACAACCAGATTATTTTGACCCCATCAGAAGTACGAGCCAAGACAGATATTAGGTGTGCCATGGCCTCATCCCTTGTTTGTTGAAGTAACTGCTGAGATGGACGTTGCGGAATCGAATGGAAAGGTGAAGGGTGGAGTCATCAGCGTATGAGTGGATAGGGTTAGATGTACAGCTTAGAAGGTCATTGATGAATAAAAGGAAGAGAGTTGGTGATAGGACAGAGCCCTGAGGAACACCACTGTTGATAGATCTAGGAGAACTTGGCCGTCTACAACAGTGGCTATAGAACGACCAGAAAGGAAGCTATAGATGAAGTCACAGATAGAAGGATAGAAACCGTAAGAGGGCAATTTGCAAATGAAGAGAGTTGGTGATAGGACAGAGCCCTGAGGAACACCACTGTTGATAGATCTAGGAGAACTTGGCCGTCTACAACAGTGGCTATAGAACGACCAGAAAGGAAGCTATAGATGAAGTCACAGATAGAAGGATAGAAACCGTAAGAGGGCAATTTGCAAATTAAAGATTTATGCCAGACTCGATCGAAAGCCTTTGAGATGTCAAGTGCAATGGCAAAGATTTTGCCAAAGTCCCGAAAGTAGGATGGCCAGGAGTCTGAAAGGTAGGTGAGAAGATCGCCAGTGGAGCGTCCCTGACGGAACCCATACTGATGATCAGAACGAAGGTTGTGATAGGAAAGATGCCTTAAAATTTTTCTGTTAAATATTGACTTGAAAACTTTTGAAATACAGGAGTCCTAATCATATCAACTGATGCGATTTGAGTTTTTTGCCAAAATGCCTTATCGCACCAATTGAACGCGGCCTGTAAAAAACTGCAGAGCACTTGCTCCACTCCGATTATGACGTACATGGCTTCAGGCCAATGAGAACTCGCCCCTGATGTGGCGTGAGGGGGGGATCGGACCAACCCGGGCAGTGGGGGAGCACCCCCCTCTCGGCCGCCTCCATGCCACCCTCTACTCCACTCCCTCATGCCCTCCTTGTCCCCCATCCCTCTCCCACCCCTCCACGCAACTGCATCTGTCCTCCCACAACAACCTGCGTCCCTTCCAAGCCTCTCTTGCCCCTCCTCCCTCCCTCCTAGCCTCGTCCCCCCCCCAAACCCCACCCCATCTCTCCCTACTTGTCCCTCGCTACCCTTCCAACCCCCAACAGGCCCCCGAGTGTCAGGCCTGATGTACGTACAGTAGCTCCCAAAAGTATCTTTAAAGTGTGGTGCGAAGAATGACAAAATGAACAGAATGAAACATTATTCCCGGCCACTTGTCGTCTCGGTACGGTTGGTACGCGTGGTTAGGTATCGTTGGTGGTACTGCTAATAAACACATCAACGCCACTGTGTGACTGCAAACATCCATCGACTTGTAAATGGTGACAGTTCAGTAATATTTATACCTCTGTGTTAAAGACTATAACCCATTACACACATTATATTGTGATAAATGCAGCTTGGGAAACATAGTAACTGCAACGGGCAGAGTTGCCATGTTCGAATACTGACTGCGATGGGCTGAGTTGTCATGTTGGAATATAAATGAAGAAATGAATTCTCCGAGATAGGCCTATATTAGATCATATAGCCCTGATAGGGTGATGAGAGCGCTAACTTTCAGCTAAGTAGCTACCCAGGTGGGGCGCGAACTCTCTACTTCATGGTCTTGAGCTATGCACGCCACCACTGAGTCACCCAGCCCCCCTTGAATATAAATGAAACTCAGATTATTAAACAGCATGAGAAAAATACCCATCACAGTTCTTTTGTTATCACAACTACAAATAGATTACCAATGCAGAGGTTAATAATAACCTACTGGGTCTGCATGTAGGACAATTTTAACCACACATCATTATTATACATACTACCCGAATGTGGCGATATCTCGGTTTCTGAAGGTATTGTGGTGTTTCGTTACGTGAATGGCACAGCTTCATAGTAGGTGTCGCGTCGATTAAACAGAGGTCTGGATGCAGGCGGTGGATACAGTGGTTATTAAATGAATAAAAGGAGCCCCCAGAGTGTGTTCAACCTTACTTTGTATTTATTTTACATATAATGTCCAATATAAGAATGAATCTCGCATGTCACCTCCATAATACGGCTGGTATATCAGCGACATGGGTTTATACGCTGCTCTGGGGATTAGTTTCAGTTAGGTTACTTTCCTGTCTTTACATTTCGTTTACCTCTACCTGTCTCTCTAATATTTTTGTGCCGTTCACATTATACTGGGTGTCACATATCTCCGAGTCATAATCACAGATATTATATAAACACTTTCTCAAAATATATCAGTTCTGGGAAAGCTTGTATACTATTTATCTAGAATGATGATAGCCTTGTGCTGGCACTCGTGAAAGCATTACTGGTGAACCATAGAAAGAGTAACCGTGCCTATGTTAAAACTAGTCTTTGTCATCATTATAACATCAAATATATCTACATATGACAAAGTGATTAGTATTACATTAGAAAGAAAACGATATATACAATCCCAGGTCATATACAGGTGTATGGCAACCACTGTCCAGCATGCAGGTCTACCAATTTTGTTGCCGCTTCACGCAACACGTGTCAGATACATCGTTTATTGTGTCAGAATGTATAGTACTTTTTTTTAAAAGATACTTTTGGGAGCTACTGTACCTGTTTCATATTATTTCTACTTCCCAAATTTTTACACCTCACTCTGTTCATTTCTCACTTTGTACCTACCAGTTTCTGGTACGTAGTTGGAGAATGCTGTATGTTGTACTACATACGACGCATCCTTTTTTTTCTTTCTTTCTTTCTCCCTAGCTGCCCAGATTAGCACCTCTGAGTAGTGTCCGTCTGTGTTAGTTTTCGAAAGACTATGAGGCCTTGTAGGGCTACTCCCCACACCTGTTTCATCTCCTCTTACATACAAACACACCTGTTTTCATGGCTGGTGTGATAAATTCCAATGAAAGGGAAAGTTTCACAAGAGAATTTGGTTGTTGCCGAAACTGTAATGATAAGTGTGATGAAGTGTAATGATAATGTGATAATTGTAATGGTGTGATAAATGTGTAATGAGAAGTTGGGACAGTAAAAAGAGAAATCGGAAACAAATTATTGTTTTTTTTTTCCTTTCTTATGCATGCATTTATAGCATTATTCAACTTTATTTTGATGTCCTTGATGGTTATAAACATTAATATCCGTCTGTGTTAGTTTTGGAATGACTATGAGGCCTTGTAAGGCTACCCTCCACACCTGTTTTATCTCCCCACACCTACATACACACCTGTTTTCATGACTGGTATGACAAATCCCATTGAAATGGAGGGTTTCCACAAGAGAATTTGGTTGTTGCCAAAATTTGTCTCCCCAAGTACCACCAAGGCCTTGTAGGCCTACTCCCCACACTGGTTATCTCCCCACACCTACATACACACCTGTTTTCATGGTAGATGTTACATAACACAATGAAGTGCTTTCTTTTCATGCGAAAAACTGGTTATTTCCAATCCCCGTACTTATAGGCCTACTCTCCACAGCCTACTTTACCTCCCCACAGTCTAGTAATCTCCCCACACCTATATACACCTGCTTTCCTGGTTGGTGTGACAAAACACTTTGAGATGACCTGTTTCAATAAGAAAAATAGGTAGTTATCAAAATTTTCATGTTTTCGATTGTTTTCGAGGGGTAACTATCATAAACTTTTTTTTAACTTTGACGCGCGATTGTGCGGTAACCATTAGGCCTACAGGGGTAAGGATTGCGTTGTCAGATGTGTAAATTCTTCCTCTTTAGCCAGAACACAATCAATTTGCCCTTAGTGAAAGTCGCCAAATCACCCTTGAATTGCGGTTGTGGGAGGTACCCTGCCTGAAACAACTGCGGTCTTATTGGGTTAAAGCAATTGGACGATAGTTAGAGGGTTGGGAATGGTCACCCTTCTTTGGGACTAGCTGAATGAGAGGAAACTCCCAGCAAGAAGGAAAGGTTTATGATAGACAAAGGCGAAAGGGTTTACCTAGGCAGGGTGTAAGCACAGAAGCACAGATCTTGAGAACAACAGGAGTGACTCCATCAGGCCCATATGTCTTGTTAGTATTGAGGCCAGTGATGGCAGAAAATTCATCAGCTGAAAAAAATTTTAATGTCAGCCATGAGGAAGTCAGAGGGGGGAAGTGATGGAGGAACAGTACTGGAATCGTCTAAGGTGGAATTGGAGGTGAACGTCTGAGCGAAGAGATCTGCTTTATCAGTAGAAGAAATAGCTACAGAACCATCACAGTAGAAAAGAGGAGGGAAGGATGATATGGTAAAGTTGTTAGAAAGGTTTTTGGCAAGGTGCCAGAAGGAGCGGGAAGAATTCGAGTTGGAGAGTTGAGAGCATTTAGTACGGATGAAATTATTTTTAGCAGAGCGAAGAACAGACTTAGCACGATTCCTGGCAGAAACGTAAAGATGATGTGATTCAGGGGTGGGTTGGCTCTGGTACCTTCTGTAGGCTCTCTCCTTGTTGCAGAGAGCATTAGAACAAGCGTGATTAAACCAAGGCTTTCTTGCTTTGGACAAAGGATAACAGAAAGGAATGTATGCTTCCATGCCCGAAAGAATAACCTCCGTAATGTGTAAGGCACACTCAGATGGCTCCTGGTCATGGAAGCAATAATCATTCCAGGCAAAATCAAAGAAGTACTGCCTGAGGGCCTCCCAATCCGCATCTCCAAAGTGCCACAGACGAAGTTTCTTTGGAGGGTCCACAGGCTGTACCGGAGTGATAGGACAGGTTAAGGTGATAAGGTTGTGATCGGAGGAGCCCAATGGAGAGAAAAGATTACCAGTGCAAGCAGAAGGATTAGTTGTATGGAAAAGGTCAAGTATGTTGGAGCTCGCTCCAAGGCGGTCAGGGATACGGGTAGGGTGCTGTACAAGCTGGAGAGGAGAGGAGAGCCAAAGGTGGTGGTGAACATTGAAATCTCCTAAAATGGAGATTTCAGAGAATGGAGAAATGGATAGAATGTGTTCCATCGTAGAAGTAAGATAGTCGAAGAATTTTTGATAGTAGAATTAGGGGATAAGTAAACAGCACAGATATATTTAGTCAAAGGATGACAGGAAAGCTGAAGCCAGAGTGTAGAGAATTCAGAAGAATCAAGCTCTGGAACACGAGTGCAAGATAAGTCGTTGCCTACATATACAGTACACAACATCCACCTTTGGCTTTGAAATGAGTATAAAGAAAGTAGGTGGATACGGAAAAGGGTTTGCTGTCATTAGCCTCAGACAGTTGAGTCTCACTTAGAAAGAGAAGGTGAGGTTTAGAGGAGAGGTGGTGCTCAACAGAGCGAAAGTTAGAAGAAAGGCCGCCAATGTTGCAGAAATGAAGAAAAAGCGAGTCAGACAGTGGTTCCAGGCAGCACAAGTCGTCACCGGGAGAGGGGCGGAAGGTGGGGGCATTTATGGTCCTCCCCTGGGGACTCCGAGGCTGAGTGTTGCATAGCCATGATTTTTTTTGAATTTTGGAAAAGGAAGAGTAGTGTGTATTGTGCATGTAGTTTGGTGTAGATAGAGAAATTTGTATTGGAGAGCATGCTGGCCTACTCTCTGTTACTGAGACACTGAAAAAGTTCAGCAAAGGGGAATGGTCAGTAACTAGTCTTGAGGGCTGATGAAACGGGAGCTCCAGCTCTCCCTGTCATCAGCATTCCATCCACCTCGGGAGTACTGCCCTGCTCGACTGGTGCTTCAGTCTACTCCTCTAAATGTACACACACACACACACACACACACACACACATATATATATATATATATATATATATATATAAGCAATTTGTGTAACCAGTGATTTCATTATATCCCTAGGGAATTTGTGATATGAGTTTGAATTAGGGTGGGTTAATTAACGTTAGGTTAAATTAGGCTGCGGTTAGGTTAGGCTGGGAAAGTCAAGGTTAAGTTGAGGTTAGGTTAGGCCAGGTTCGTTAGGATAGGTTAGGTTAGGTTAATTTACATGAATGCTAAGTTAAGCGTTCATATAAATTAACCTAACCTAACAACCTAAGAAACGTAACCTAACTTAACCTAAACATAACCTAGATTAATCCAGCCTAATCTAACTGCAGCCTCAATTAACCTAACCTTAATTAACCCACCCCAATTTAAGGTAATTTGACTAATTCCCTAGGGATTTCATGAAATTACTGGTCACACAAATTCCCTGTAATATATATATATATATATATATATATATATATATATATATATATATATATATATATATATATGGGGTATGTAAGATAATAAAACAGAAATTAAAGTATATCAGGATATTTAAGAGATATACTAGTAAGATGAACAGCAAGAAGCATATACACGCACAAATTTATAGCAAGGAGAATATTATGAAAGAATTATAAACAACAATGAAAAAGAAAAGAGAAAGTAAGAAACAATGAGTCACACAGGAGTAATAGCGAATATAAGAGTACTGAATATGCGACGGATTTTTTGGTAAGCATTGGAAGGTTTTTAACACCTCTCCCTTGCTATTTTATTTGTACATATGGTGCGACAGTCTCACTGTCCCAGATATTAATGCAAACTAGGTAAATTACTTGAATATCTGGGGCGGAAACAACAACAGGTTCAGGGACTTCCCAGGAATTATAGTTAAGATGGTCAAGGGTTATGGTCGTAGAGGAGCGTGTACAATTGCAGATTTAGTTGTGGGAGGGCGATGAATGGCCGCTATTTCTAAAATGATGGTAATACAAATGCATTACACTAGGATAATCCAACTGCACAGAAAGAAAATACATTTTAGAAAACTTTCATTCCTAGATTTATCAAAACTAACACCTCCGCCCTACGCAGAAGCAGCGAAATACTTCGAATATTCAAGTGACACAGCAACAATATCGTAATAAGAAACGAAAAAAGAAGCAGTAACTACCCGCAAACAGAATATGAACTTGCATCATCCGGACACCGACAAACAACGATAAGTAAACAAATCGAGAACTACCGATAAAAAGACAGATTTAGTGACAAGAGGTGAGAAATGGTGAGACTAGGAAAAATAGCGAGGTGCAATTATTGTGGGAGGAGCGAGGCAGTGTAGGCAGCAGGTGTGTTATGGTGGGCTAGGGAGAGAGGCAGGCCATGCGTAACTCTCCCTCACTGTCCACTGCCACGCTTACCACTGCCAAGCAGGGGCAAGCAGGGAGAGGGATGGGAAAAGGAGTGGAATTATTTGTATATATCTTTGTGAATATTCGTTGTGTGTGTGTGTGTGTGTGTGTGTGTGTGTGTGTGTTAACCGTGAGATTGTAAATTCAAAGATTTCTCACTGTTTGTTTTTAATGTAGCCGTCTTCCTATTACTATGTACAAAGCAGAGTTACGTATCTGTCTGTATATCATCTACTTCGAACTTGTGAAGAGAAAGGTAGCTTCCTTTAAACTCAAAGATTAAATATTTTAGCCTACAAAATGTGTCTCTGCTAACATCCTGATATTTACATAATTATGAATACAACCTTCCTAATGTAGAGACATAATGACAAGTGTGAGAAGGAGGTGGAGGGAAACACGGGGGAGACAGAGGTGAGCTTTATTCCCGACTACTTTCGCCTGAGGGGAAAGTATAGCCGCGCACGACTCTGAGGTTGTCATTATCGTACCCTGGCAACCTACCATTCAAAAGTGCGTTCGATTTCTATCATATTATACACGAATCATACACGAATCACGTGTGTCTCATATTATACACGAAATCAGATGCACTTTTGAATGACAGGTTGCCAGGGCACGATAATAACTCAGAGTCGCGCTCCGTGACTATAGCTGGGAACAAGTGCTCGTGGATCCTTTGGGCACCTCGCACTTGCTCCTGCAGAGGGCTCTCGCGCTGCTGTAGCTATGGGCAAAAAATTCTATGGAAATCCTATGCCGGGTGCCGTAAGCAGCGTTTTCTGGTCAAAATGTGATCGCTCATTAAATATAGTAAAAGTTTTTCAATCATGATGGAACCAAGTTTTTTCACATCAGAGAACTTTTTGCAATTTTTGCGCCAATTTTAGTGCGTTTTGAATGTTTAGTTTCAGCTGCCCAACACACACACACACACACACACACACACACACACACACACACACACACACACACGGCTAGTGCTATAGTATATTAGATAAAGCTCACTTCTATTTCACACGTGTTTCCTGCCACCTCCTTCCCAGAATCCTACTAGTTGTATGTGTGTGTGTGTGTGTGTGAGAGAGAGAGAGAGAGAGACTGCCACCAAATAGTTTACTGTGGGTGTATTACGCAATTGGTAGGGTAGGAGACCGAAGAGAGTTTGCTTCATACACTTAATGAGAGACTAGCACAGAAGCCTGTCTCCGGCCAGAGGCCCAAACGTTCAGCTTCCTACCCACCTACCCTCTTACAGATACCTGTGCAGGCACTGATAATTACCCCCAACAAGTAGGTTATGTTTTACTCTGCGTTGGTTTGTTTGTCCGTTTGTTTGTCTGTTAGCAGTAAGTTATGGACAGATTTTGATGAAATTTTGTGCAAAGGTGGGCCATCGCCCAAGGAAGAAATTATTAAATTTTTGGCCGGATCCTGATCTGGAGTATCCGGCACAATATCTCGGAAAGTTCTAACTGAATTTCAATGAAAATTTGTGGGAAGGTGCGCCATGGAACAAACAAGAATTGATTAAGTTTGGGGGCAGATCTGGATCCAGATTAGGACCCTACATCCAAGGATGCGGATCGGGGTTACTCTATAAGTTATGAGCACCTTTTGATGAAATTTTGTGGAAGGGTGGGCCATGGGCCAAGGAAGAAATGATTAAATTTTGGGGCTGATCCGGATCCGGATCCTGAGTACCCCACACAATATCTCTAAAAGTTCTTCATGAATTCCAATGAAATTTTGTGAAAAGGTGAGCTACGGACCATGAAAGACTTAATTAAATTTGGCGGCGGATCCGGATCTGCATCTTATATCGACGGATCTGGATCCAGATTCTTTTTAATGGCAATGACATTGGCGGATGTATGTTCTCCCTGAGCACTTTCTAGTTTTTTTTTTTCCTTTATGGACCTATTTCCCCCTTGGACCTATTTTTCCTCATGGAATTATTTTCTGCAGGGACCTACTTTACCTCATTGGTGCGTATCCCATCTGTTATTTTTTCTTTCTTAAGGACCTATTTTCCCCATGGATCTATTTTCTCCCATGGGCTAATTTTTCTCACAGATCTATCTTCCCAACCATGGACATATTTTCAACCATGAACCAGTTATATCCCATGGTCCTATTTTCACAGTGTACATACCTACTCCATGGACCAAATTTTCCTCAATGGACTTATTTACCCTCCATGAACCTATTTCTCCCCTTAGACCAATTATTTCCATGGACCCTTGTTTCCCTCGAGGACCTATTTTCTCCCCAAAAGGAAATGCCAAACCCTTAAATGAACCTATTTCTCCCATGGACCCACTTGCATCATGATTTATTTTTACTCACTGTCCTTTCGCTTCAACTTGAGCCTATCCTCTCCCCGTTGAACTTAATCCCCCAAGGACCTTCTTTTATGACATGAACAGTTTTAATCTGGGGACTATTTTTCCTGCGAACTTATTCCCTAGTGAATCTATTTTCTCCCATCTACCCTCCCACCCAGCCACAAACCCATTTACCTGCAAACTCATCCCGTATAATCTGCCTCATTGGTAACAAGATGACTTAGCAACTTCACACACACACACACACACACACACACACACGTCAATTGAGTAGCATAAACAATAGTCTCGCGATGCAGTCGGGCAGCACAGTACTTGTACTGTACAAATCACAACCGTCTCTGAACCAGTATTCGCTTTGGAGCAGGTGCTTTGCAGTCCTATCAGGCAGCAATGCACCTGCCCAAACTAATATCATCACCACCACAACCACAACTACTACCATCATCACCACAACAGCTACCATCATCAATGCCACCACCATCACCACCACCATCATCACATCAACCACCACCACTACAACCATTTTCATCCCAACTACAGTCAGTTACCATCATCATTGCCACCATCACAACCAGCATCACAGCTACCCCACTACCAGCACCATTTTTATCCCATCTACCATCACCACCACCACCAGAACTACTACTACTACTACTACCACCACCACCACAGCTATCACCATTTTCTGCTGAATAAAATCGTCTGTTCATAACATCAGTGAAGTAATGACGATAGGAGTGTAAATGCACAACATCCTCCCCCCCACTCTCTCTCTGCAAAGATGTCTGAATCTTCAAGAAAATGCTCCGTCGCCTCCTCCACATGCATTTTGTAACACCAAAGGGGACAATTACTTGGCGACAAAACATCCCTTCAGAAAAAATCAGTCGACATGAAATTAAAAAAAACAGGCTGAACAAGGAAGGCACTGTCACCTGTGGGAGGGCCTGTGGAGGAAGCAGCCAGCCACTGATGAGGCTGCTGAATAAATGATGTGGCAAACATGGTGCCCTGAGAATTAGATACCTGAGGGGTCGTACTCACTGTCTGGGGAGATGGAGCGTTGACCATCTGTGGAGAAGGGTTCACCGTCGCTAGGGGACTAGTGAACTGTGGGGAAGTACCCAAACTGCTAGGGACAACACCAACGTGCTGCTACTGAGGAATGAAGGCTGCGTTCACCTCCTGCCTCCGATACATTGGGGCTGTTGCAGAAAAGGATAGTCCCGATTTTTGATTGCATGGCTGATACTGCTGCTGGTTAGGGTACTTGTTGTACAGCTTCCACTCAAGTTTCTGAGTGTTTTGCCCCTGGTCCTTCTTCTGCAGTTTGCTTGGACCTTGGCCATTATTCTGAGAACGGCTTTGTTGCTGGGGTTCAGTCTGAGACGGTTTCCCAGATTTGTCAGCTTTCCTGTTCCAGGTGTGTTGCTTACGACTTTGATACCCGTATGCAGTGAAGAATGCATCAGTCTTCTCCACCATTTGGCTGGCATCCCTTACCTGGCAGATTTTAAGCTGAGCCATAAGTTCAGCAGGCCACGACTTTTCTAGCTGTGTGCGCAGCATAAGGTCGATTATCCCCTCACGTGTGGAAGGAGTTTCATCTTTCTCCATCCACTCATCTAAGTAAGCAGTGATCCGATCAAGAAACTGAATGGGAGTCTCTTTTTTTTGTAAACGCGCCCTCATAAACTGACTCTTAGCGTCGTCAACTATGAGACCGTACACTTTGATGAGTGCGGCCTTCATCATCTCATACGTGAGATTGTCTCCACGAATTCTGTGGAGAATATTGAGGGCAGGGCCCCCAAACAAGCTAAGAAACTGGAGCCGCTTAGCTACCTCATCCAGGTGGTACATCTGAGCCATGTCTTCGAAACGAGCTATGATTGGCTCGATTGGCTCACCTTCCTTGTATGGAGGAAGCTTGATGTGTGGGGTTGCCAGAACATGCGCAGGGAGAGCGCCCATGGAGCTTGGGTTAGCTACACCAGATGTATCTGAAGCCATGGAGTCTTGCTTGAGTCACAGCATCTCAGGTTCATGTTTCTCATGTGCCTCATGCTCGGCACGTTTGTGTTCTCGTTCTCTCTCTCGTTGTTCTCGCTCATATTCACGTTCTCTCTCACGTTGTTTTAGCTCGAGTTCACGTTGTTTTTGCTCGTGTTGATGTTCTCTCTCACGTTGTTCTAACTCGAGTTCGCTTTGTTTTTGCTCATATTCGCGTTGTTTTTGCTCATATTCGTATTGTTCTTGCTCGTGTTCGCGTTGAATTCTACGCTCTTCACGAGCATCATTCTCACATTGCTGCTTGTAACTAAACTGAGAGAGTACATACTCTTTGACTTTTTCGGGGTCGCTAAGCCCCATATCTTTAGCTTCCTGTACATATAGACATTAGTAGTCATGATGCTAACTCAAAGTGAACTAAAGACTAAGTACTGACTGCTATTTTGCAGCAAAATGCCAATAATCAAGAGTAAAGAATATAGGCACAGGTTAGTGGTGACCAGTTTTATCTAGTTAAACTGGTAAAGAAAGAAAATAAAAAAAAACCAACTGACTCTGAAAACTATTATGTAAAATTAATAGAAATGAATCAATAATCACTAGTAAGATAGTGCTTATAGACTTTAATGATAAATACCTAAGTATGAGTGAGTGAATATTATCTCGTTAATAACTTTAGAGCTAGGAGTTAATATCCTGGAATGAGGTCGCCAGATGTCACAGAGGGACGTGAATATAAGAATTAATAAATTACTTAGATGTTGCTTGAAAATAGAGACAATGAATTGACTTGTGAAATCAAGCAGTAAGTTTTACTTTATGCCGGCTTACTTTGCTGATTCTCTAAGGACGAGAATTTTTAAACTTTCTCAACAGTACACAGCAGAAACTAATTACTCACAAGTGCTATTTGTTACTATTGTTGGCCTCACGAGAAAGTGACTCCACCCCTGACAATCAATATCTAATGCTATTAATGATAAACAAGTTCTTGCCGGGGCATTAACTCCAGGCTGGCACAACAGATTTAAGCTTGATACAAAAGAAACTGGCCTGATTACAAGTTATGAATAATGCAATGCGTATATGCAAACTAGGAGCGGCAACTAGAATAAGCTTAATGTGGAGAAATAAAACAAGTTTAACTACATTGAGCTCAAAGAAAAAAGAACTGTGAATTTATTAATTACAATGAATTAATTTTACGTTACATGAGTCTCAAAATGAATTCAAAATAACAAGGCAAATACACTCACTCACTCAAAAGCTAAACTTAAGCCTAGGAAAAACGGAAGGGAATACTGGTTAGTAGAGGGACTAAGCGGAATGACTTGGGGCCGGTACGTATGACGGACTCTGCAATACGCTAAACCTCTTCGCTGATTCACCATCTAGGTGGAGATTTCAGGAACTCGCTGTACAACGGTGGCGCTGCTCAATGCTGGGCACACGAATCTGCTCTCACGATGATCAAAGCCTGACTGACTTCGAATTATGAAAGAGGGCAAGGGCCGGCCGTGCTTGCTTCAATGGTCAACAGAAAGAAAGTGAGCGATATATGCTCACAATAAATTACTCAGTGCAGGCGCCAATGTCGCACGCAAGGATGATCACTTATGAAACAGTGAATAAATGTTCTGAAAACCGTCCCAATCGAGTGAATGCTGGACGGTTGAACTGAGTGATACGCAGTGGGAATTCCTCTAGAATTCACGGTTTTCACACTGAAACAAAATGTCACGAACATAATTATAGATACTCTTGCGCGAATTCGTGACACCCACTCCAGGAAGCTACCCCCAACCGCCGCCCGACACCATTACGTCATCATTTTCCCCACCCATCACACAGACCAACGTCACCCAGGGAGTGTGGCCACTCACACCGAGCTACGTCACAGTCTTCTACTCCTATCAGCTTCCTGTTCCGCCCAGTGCTTAGCCGCCGCCCAGTGACATCACGGACACTTCCACCTAATCACGAGGAGACACTACGATACGAGAGCTTTCACTCAACCTTCCAGACTTTGCACAGATCGCATCTCACGACAAGTATTTTGTATCTGCATTTTCATGCAATTCTTCATTCCATCACATTAATAAATTCCTTTCTACAGAGAAGCCAAGCTATCTCTATAGATTGTGATATTTTCACCATTTACTCATTTACTTTTATCCATTCATTGCATTTTGGTCCCTCATTTTTCATTCAGTCAGAATGCTTCGTTCACTCACTCCTGCTTAATCCCATTTTCTCCCAATTATACTCATGCTCAGCTGTAAATAATGCATTCATTTTCACTCATATTCATTGTATATAAATCATTTCTTCACATATATATACATATTTATTTATTCTTTCATTCATTTATCCACTTGTTCATTTATTTTCATTTGCTTACTTCCTATTCTGTTAATGTCCTTTTTTAAAAAGGTAGATCTCTCCCCTATTGAATCTGATGGTAACACAGATAACGCTGTATGTGGTGATAATGTAAATCTTCGTAGTGGCAGATCTTATAGTAAACCAACCATAAGTTCTCTACCTGTTTCTACTGCGACTACTCCTGTTACTCCTACCCTAAATCCAGATCTATTAACTCCAGATACTTTATCATCTTCTCCTACTGATTCTCTTGAAGCCACTCAGCCTTCTCCACAGCCTTTATCCTTCCCTACTGCTACACATACACCACCACTGACCACGACACACACCACTACCACCACGACACATCCTTCCCACACACTGTCTCAGTTCACTACTGTGCCTACTTCCTCACCAACGCGGTCTCACCCTCTTCCTACGATGATGAATCAGAACCCTCCACCTCCCCAGTCCATATATTTGGATGATGTTAACTGACCTAAATTTACAGGAGAGGATAGTACGGTTTCCATTTACGATTTCCTCAGAGAGGTCGAAAATGACATTCGTAATCGGCAAATCACAAATGAACCCTTGAAAGTTTCTTATCTGCTAAGTCGCCTGGACCAGGGCAGGTCACTAATAGGAGCCGCTATTCGTGCAGGGCACTTCGAAGATTGCCGAACGTTTGATGTGTGTCGCCAACAATTAATTCAACTTTGTTGCCAACATTCCAATGCTGCATCTCTTATAGGGTTGACCAACCTTCTCAAGCAAATGAAGGAGGACATGAAGGTACCTCCTCAACATGCAAAGGTAATTGAGGCAGCTGCTACTATGAGGGCGATGAGTTCAGCATTGCGCCAATTATTCCGTGGTACTCAGTGGGTAACCGAACATAATGGAGAGCTCATGATTTCATCAAATAATTTTGCAGATTTATTTGGTTACTTTAGATTTCTTAACTGGCTTTCTGATACCCAAAAACAGATAGCACTATAACTTGGCTTTAACCCCGGAGACAAAATTATTAACATTAGCAAAGCCATAATAGAAAGGTCAGGATCAGACCTCATTCGCCAGGTCGATTCTTACACCTCACCCTCTCACTCTGCAGGTGGTACTGCGAGAGTACTACACACCAGCATTACATCATCTGATTCCTCATGTTCACGGCCAACTACAAAAACCAAACCTAGTAATCGGTCTCACTCATGCTACTGCTCACCTTCTAGCAGTCAAGACAAATCAACTGTGCGACGAAGCAAACAATCCTCAATTGTGTGCTGGCACTGCAGTAATGTAGGTCATCGAGAGTCTAGCTGTGCACGCAAAGAAAGACGTTTCCGCTCACGGGAATGACAGCACACACCCCCGCGGTCCCGACGTCTAACATGCAAATATCACAAGAATAACACAACTCATTCCAAGGACGAGCGTCATTACCTTAAAAGCCACCAGTCGGGGGAAGAAGAGCGCCCGGATTGGAGAATTGTCACCTAACAGCGGATGATCTGCCGGTGTCTGAAAATAAGGTAACAGAAAATCAGCTCCCCATTCGTCAGGTAGGACCTATAACATCTTTAGGCTTAGTCATTCTAGGATGAAACGAAGGGGTACAAAGCTCTTTCTTTATGGACACCGGATCTATGGTAAACCTGATCTCAGATACCTCTTTAAACAACATTAGGAAAATAACTAAAAAGAGTTGGGCTCCTCAAACCACCTGATATTCGCCTATGTGGTGTGGATGGCTCAGAATTTCAGGTCAAAGGAAAGATCACACTAGAAGTACAACTTGATAAAGCCTTAAGACCATTTGACGTGGAGTTTTATGTCACTAATGATCTTAAATATCCAGCGGACACTCTCATTGGCTTTTCGACAATGCCCCAAGAAGCTGTTGCTCTCCTCTCTGCTTCTCATACCATAGATATCAATGGTTTCCCAATATCTAGTATGGAATATCCACATCCGGTACTCTCCCAAACCAACTCAGTTATTAAATCTCACGTGATTCCAACATTACTCGAGAGTAAACAGGTACACACACCGTTATCTGAACAGCCAAGTACACTACCATCTAGTACTACATCCTCTGAGCATTCAACCATAGATCGTATCAACCCTTCTGACAGTGGCACCCTTGCCGACTCAGACACATCTCATTTAACTACCTCACATAGTGTGAATGATGTTTTACAACACGCAGAGACAAGGCATGCAGTAACAAATCAGTGCACAAGTTTGTTGCTGCACAAATTTACCAAGGTCTCTGTTCGTGTTGTGGGTGCGAAAGCAGGAGTGGATGGACTAACCTTACCTGAGACGTGTTGTATGAATGGCTTAGCTTATGAGTTGGCGTTGTGTACGGTGCTAGAGGATGGCTTATGTTACTTGTAACTTACCAACGCTATCAACGCTGCGCTAAAGTTATGAACGGGAACACAGATTGGTGATTTTTTGATATACCCAGGGGCCGTACGTGTGTGCCAGGATTTCCCAAACTCTGTTGCTGATGTGTGCTCAGTTGCTCAGTCCACCGATATTCCATCTAATCTTGAATCTCATGTGAAACAGAGCGATTAACCCGAACACAGAAGTCAATTAATTAATCTCTTGTGAGACTATCGCGAAGTTGTAGCCCTACCCGGTGAGAATATGGGAAAGACCGATTTCGTAAAGTGTCACATAACATTAGCCCGGAGCTCATCCAGTATATATACCTACCTACCGTTTACCACATAGTCAACGTCAACAAGCTGATCGTCTTATTCAGGACATGTTGGATAACGAGGTCATTGAACACTCTGATAGCCCATGGAACAGCCCACTATTTCTGGTTCCAAAGAAAGGTGGTGAGTTACAACCAGTGATGGATTACAGACTCGTGAATGCACTGACTGTCCTGGACAGATTTCCAATTCCTGTGCTCACTAATTTGCTGGAAGCCTTAGGCAAAAACAATTGTGTTTTTTCCTCCCTAGATATTTTAAGTGGTTACTGGCAAGTGGAAATGGAGGAATTATCTCGTCCTATCACTGTCTTCAGTACTCCATCCAGACATTACCAATTCCATAGACTTCCATTCGGTTTGAGAAATGCACCATCAGCGTTCATGTTGCTAATTCATACAGTTTTCGCCGGCATGATAGGTCACTCAGTTTCTGCTTATCTAGATGATGTCATAATCGCTAGTCACTCGGTGGAGGAACACTTAGAAAAATTGGCCGAAGTGTTCACTAGACTCAAACAAGCTGGACTTAAGATCATACTATCAAAGTGTGACTTTTTACGTAAGAAACTCCAATTCCTAGGACATGTTGTTGATGCTCACGGAATTCATACATCAGATGATAAGGTTAGAGCCCTGACAAATTTCCCAACTCCAGTCAACACCAACGCTGTATGCAGTTTCCTCGGCCTCAGTGGGTATTACAGAAGATTCATTAAAGGGTACGCCCAGATAGCTGTGCCGTTAACAAAATTGCTAAAGAAGGATGCGTCTTTTGTGTGGGCTGATGAACAGGTGACTGCATTCACAACACTGAAAAATGCTCTAGCACAATCCCCAGTTTTGGCATTCCCTGATCATTCAAAACCATTTCTTCTGTGTACTGATGCCTCCGGCATAGGCCTAGGTGCCGTTCTCATGCAAAATGACTCCGAAGGGAAGAAACGTGTCATTGCCTATGCCAGCCGTGTGCTAAACTCCGCGGAAAAGAATTACAGTGTAAGTCACTGGGAAGCCCTTGCCGTGGTCTGGTCTCTAAAACATTTCTGCCACATCATCTACGGTTATCCTGTTCACATCCAAACAGACCATCTTCTCTTATGTGACCTGTTTCGGGGACGTAACCTTACTGGTCGACTTGCACGTTGGGCAGTCACTGTGACTGACTATAATCCGACATTTGAATACGTTCCTGGGAAATCCAATGTCGTAGCCGATGCCCTCTCACGGCATGTAGCCACAGTCTCAACCGGTTGCGATGTAAACTTGGTGTTCAGTTACGACACACTACATTGGTTCCAGAGTGTGGACCCCATATGGTCACAGGTCATATATTTTCTAGAGTCAGGCGATGATTCTTCTCTGCCCAAATTACCAGACCCTGTATCTGATTTCTTCCTAAACAGTGAATTGCTCTATAAAGACTCAGTACTGAAAGGTAACAACATACCTCATCACGAAGTTAAGCAACTAGTCATTCCAACAGACTTAATTCCTGCTGCTCTTCATTTAATCCACGACACCTCTCATGCATCACACCCTGGCAAAGACAGAAGCTTACGGCAAGCACGTCTGTCATATTACTGGCCCACTATTCGAAAGGATATAGAAGCGCACTGTGATGCATGTTTATCATGTGCCTGTCACAAGGGGACAACCTGTCAACCTGCTCCTATATTGCAATACCCAGTACCATTAAAATCTTGGCAAAGTGTCTCTCTTGGTCTTCTGAAGCTGACTCATACAGAATCTGGCTTCGTTTATCTACGTATTAGTGGTAGTCGATCATTTCTCTAGATTTGTTATCTTAGTTCCATTGCGTGAAAAATCTGCTAACGCAGTAGCACATGCCTTTATTAATTCAGTAATTTGCCCTTTCACAACACCAGAAGTAATTTTAACTGATAACGGGTCAGAGTTCAATAATTCAGTACTGGAAGAAATTTGTCTTCGATACGGAATTAAGAAATGCAATATAGTGGCCTATCATCCAGCCTCGAATGGCCTAGTAGAGTGCCAGAATAGGAAGATATTGGAGAGTCTGCATCACACAGTGGGAGATCAGACTTCCACCTGGGACGAGTGGATTCCGCAGGTAGCTGCTTCAATTAATTCATCCATCAATAAGTCAATTAGAGAAACACCATTCTTCATCATATATGGGTTTGACAAAAGACTACCTTATTCACTGTCGCAATCCAAACCTGATCCGATCTACGACTACGATAACTACGTGCGAGTCAACGTGTCCAACTTCCAGAAAATTCATAAATATGTTCGGGATAATCTGGCCCTTACAAATGAGGAGATGGTACATAACCAATATGCTGCTGCCACAGATGTTACCATCCAAGTAGGTGACTTAGTTTTCGCTCTAGATCATGACAGAGTATCAAAACTAAACAGTAAATTCTTGGGTCCCTTCCGTGTCATATCTCGTAAAGGTAATAAATTCGAATTAAGAGATCCGCACAAGGCAGAGACGACATGGGTGATGCAGATGATCTCAAACGTGCATCAAAATGCATAGTCTTGGAGAAGCCACTAAGAGAGACCACATATCCACAACAAACTCCTACTCAACCTTCTTCCTCTTCTCTAAGTCCTCCTTCTGACACTACTATTCAAAATTCCTCTACTGTTAATAACTATCGTGCCAAATTGCGTTCTGCCACTAAGTCTCTTGTATAACGTTATCATCTCACACTGTCGTTACCATCTGCATAAACATCACCTCTGACATCAACTCATTTTATAGGAAAGATGCTGTGGGTCTACATGCTGGCAGTACTAACTCTGGTTGGGTCTGGATCGGGTGGGGACAATGGTGCCGTACAGCCCGGGGTCTTAGTTGGCACAGGAGGTGAGGTAATGGTGGTGAAAGATGTAGTCTCCTTGCGCTACGACCTAGAGCCGCTGGCCGCTGTGGCCATCGCCCTGCCTGACTTTTGCACGTCAGCTAGATGACCTGCAGGGACTCCTGTCAGATATTAAAAATCGACATCCCACAGACACATTTTTGTACCCACTCTACCTACCCATCTGCTGGAAGTTAGAGTATATTCGTTATCAGTTCACCCATCTCCAAGATTCCTTCCCTCACCAAACGCCTGTGGGTCAGTCACGATTGAAACGTGGACTTTTTGACTTTGGAGGAGAAATTCTCAGCGGATTATTTGGTGTAGCGACTACCCGTGACCTTTCTGGATTTAAGGAAGACTTATTTCAATTAGCAAATGCTCTACAGTCCCAGGAAAAGGTGTTAAGTGTTCAACATTCTATGCTACAAGAGAAGACACACCATTTAAATGATGTTACAAATAATTTAAATAATTTAACATTTATTCTTAAACGTGAAGTATCAAATGCAAATATTATATCAGGGTTGATGTATGTTAAATTACATATAGATAATTTGCAGGTTTCTCTGGACTCTCTTGTCTCCCAAGTTTCTAGCTTAATTCGTATTTTAGTCAATGCTTTTGATAGTCGTGTCACCCTAGATTTAGTACCTCTCTCTGACCTTCGCTCTACCTTGGAATGGGCTCATTCAGCCTTCGGCTTGTCTCCTATGATTCCATTGTCCTCTTTAGAACACTACTACCCAATCCTAGAGGCCACATTCCTTACTAAAGATATAATTGTTTATGTTCCTCTTCGTTCTTCCATCACATTCGATCTCTTTCACATCATGCCTTTTCCCTTCGGGTACAATAACTCCCTGGTACAAGCCTCTGTCTCTTCAGAGTACTTTCTTCTCTCCCATGATCATCTCTATATTGCCTTCATCTCCTCAAGTGACCTCGGCAGATGTGCCTTTCTTACACCCAACTCTCGAGTTTGTGCTGCGTACCTCCTAACATTTTTTCCTGGCAATATTGCTCCTTGCGAATCTGCCTTAGTCCGTAGCTTCTCAGTACAACCTGTCTGTACCTTTGTTCCGGCCCCCAAAAGCCAGGTACACCATGCTCGTCTAAATCACATCTGCTATTTCGTCTTTAGTGTCTCAACTCCTGTCAGTCTTATTTGTCCAGGAACGCCTGTCCATTCACTATCCGCAATTGATTTATATAAGGCCCCTGATTACTGTACAGTAAAGTCTGAGTCTGTAATAGCCCATGCTACACATTATCACTTCGCACTTCGCTCCCACAAATATGACATCTTCAAACCTATTAATATTACCTTTCATCTACCAACAGACAATCTTTCCATCACATCAGAGAACCTACTTATGTTAAAATTTCTAAACCAATCTGATTTCATTATGAACCAGTTCTCTTTAGCTATTAACCACTCCTGGGTGCATCCAGTCTTTGTATTCCCTCCGGTGGTCTTATGTCTTCTAGGTTTTATTGCAATTGTATGTATCCTGTACTGTTGTGTCAAGCGAATGGACAAAAGGTTGCATGGGATCCGTGTAGGAACAAGGTTAGTGCGACAACCAAAAGACCTGGAAACTGGTAGTTCTAAGTAACACTCCTTTTGTGATTATTAGTACTAAATATATATGTGTATATATTAAAACATCCATTTGTAAATTGACCACATCTATGTGTATGCTATCTTTCCAACATGCCCATGAACTGTAAATATATTAATCCCTTCTTACTTCTAGCTTCTTGAATTATGTAGTAATATCTCATTTATTATTATACTCCAATGTAGTCCCGGTTGACTGTATACTCAGACCACTTGCATTCTTGCCATATTATGACTTAATGCCGCACCACTGCGTCAGGAGACACACTTTTTGATGAGGGGGAAAATTGTTTGCAACCATTTGTAAATATTATGTAGTGTGTAAATATAGTATGTAAGTAGTTGTAAGTAGAATCCAAGTAGGGCGTCACCGCCCAATGTTATGTCTGTGAGCACTTATTATGTCTACGCCTGAATGAATCATGACTTCCGTGGTCACACCACTGCTCTAGCCGGGGAGAGCCGGCAGAGACACAGTTAACGACAGGCTGGGTTGGACACGGGTGGTGTCAGGTGCTGCTGTATAAGATTTAAGACAGTGTTTAATATATCATCAGAAAACTCGCCAAGACTTTGTCTTCACCTACGACTGGCGTCAAGGGGCATTAACATGCATTAACAATCCCAGCTTTCCAAGGGAATGTACCGAGGGCTTTAATTGACATGTTTCACTATGAAATCGAATTGAAAGATTTCCTGTTGTAACATTGCGTTTTCTTTGGTGCATATTAATAATTAAATATCAGGTATTACGCTCATAGTTTTACATGAACTCATTTTCTATATTTAGGAGGTGAAATCAGCAAGGGTAATAGCCCCATTTCTGGGTTTTGTCATTTGATCAATAGCCAAGTGTTTACTGACGCAGTTCATTTACACGGCAAGTCGAGAGCAGAGAACTGAACAGTGCGCGTTTGATAAATGCTAAGGCGCCTCGCTTTTTGCACAACCAGAGAGAAAACGTGAGAAAGTAAATATTTTAGCTAAATTATTCATCTGTTTTTGTTCCTCTACCTCACCAGAAATGTTGAAAATTTACACCAAGATAAAATAATGATGATAGGCGTATGTACAAACACTCGCTCGCTCTTCACGCTCTCACAAAACGCACTTTTCTGTTAGTAGTTTTCATGGTAGGATGGGGGAGGTGTTGAGGAAGGTGGGAGACAGGGTGGTATGGGAGAGGGGGGTTGGAAGAGGAAGTGGTCACTGGGGAGGTGGGATGATGCAGACAGTGGAATGCTACGGTGTTGATCTGTTTGCAGATGAGGTGTGTGGGGTTGAGAAGTGGGGACTATGAGGGTGGTTTAGGGGGTGGATGAAAGAAGAATCTGGAAGTTCTTGGGGTTATAGGGTGATGCAAACTATTTAATATCATCCAGTGTCCCTGAGTAAAAAAAAAAAAGTATACATGTCATCCGATTGCAATAATTAAGATATGTTGTGGGAAACAAGGCTTTGACTGTGATAAGTTCAGGAGAGTAATAGGGGGGCTCTTGTTGGGTGGGAAGGTTGAGGGGGAGTGAGAGTAGTTTGGGTACGGTAGGCTAATTAGATGAGTGGTGGGGTAGTCCAAGTGGCTGTTGGTAAAAGAGAACATTATGAAGTGGAGTGTGATGAGGCAGGAGGGATGGGAAAGTCTTAGAGGTGGGATGTGGGTGAGGGGCTGTGGGATTGATTGGTTGAGTCGGGTAGAGGGACTGAAGTGGTGGTAGTCGACTTAGTGGGAGGGACAATGTATGTAATGAGGTAGAATGTGGCCAAGAGGGGTTGAAAAGTGGTGGTGGTGGTGAGATGTGGGGAAAGAGGGATTTGGGAGCTGGTGGTGTGGTTTGGTTGATCTGAGTGGGGGAGGTGGGGGAACTTTAGTGATAGTAGTCGATTTAGTAGGAGAGATGCTAAAAGGAATTGGGTTGACTATGTTGAAGGAGTTGGAAAGCCACAGAGGTGAAATGAGTGGGGAAGGAGGAGTAGAGTCCTGGGAGGGTGATTTGGCTGCGTTTGATACAAGGGATTTTAGTGGTAGTAGTTAATTTGGTAGAGGGGGGGTGGTAGCTATAATAGATTAAGGTGTGATGAGGATAGAGGTCTCGGAAAATAGCGTCCTCTCTATCCTTCTCCTCATCCCCCTGGAAAAAGAGTACGCCTTGTCCCACTCCTTGCTCACGCTGTGGAATGTGAAAAATAAAAGTATAATTAATTTTAACCAGAATCTACATTATTTATAACGTGTCCGAACCCGTCTCGATTGATCTTTATACTACGTGGGGCTTATTTGAAGTTTCTTGTCAGAAGTTAGAAAAAATATTGAGCCAAACTGTGCGGTGCAGGTAACCCCCTACACAGCGTTGACCATGTTCCCATTTTTCATACTTTAATTAGGCGATTTTATTCGTTCATTTATTGTATTTGTTTTTAGTTAACTATCTTTTTTTTAATTTATTTATTAATGGCATAGTAGAAATCAGTCATAATAAAGGAATTAAGGTAGAGATGTTGTAATCCTTTCACTACGAGATTTCACCCAATCAGGAGCGTACAAATATATTTGTAAACACGCGTGTAATGTGTGTTTCTCCAAGATATATATATATATAATGTGAGAAGAAATGAAGCAAACCCCATATATATATATATATATATATATATATATATATATATATATATATATATATATATATATATATATATCATCATCAGCCGTTTGAGTATCCACCGCAGGACCGGCCTATTCCGACCGAAGTCGGGACGATACAGCCAATGTTCAAGTGGCTTAAGCTGTCCAGTAGAGATTGTTATGTAGGATGAGAAGAGCTTGTAAGTGTAATTGTAGTGTTGGAGTGGCTTTGGATGTGTGTGAACCAAGTGTAATCGGCCCGCGCAAGCCGACTGGGTGCAAGCATACTTTATAGTAAGCGACACTGGTTCAACCACAGCACCCCTTGTGTCCGCCAATGCAGTATGTGGCCGAGTGAACACTCCCAAAGTTTATTTTCCTGGCGGGGCGCGAACCCTGGCTTACCCGTGTACGAGACGCACACTCTACCACTGTGCCACAGAGGCTCATATATATATATATATATATATATATATATATATATATATATATATATATCATGTGAGAAAAATGAAGCACGACATCTTGAGCTTGAAGGGGGTAAGGGAGAGTTGAACTACGCTTTCTTAGCCCATTCAGTCCACTGATGAATTTTCACTTTGTTCTTGCTACCTTCAGATGCTTTTATTTAGATTTAGATGGCGAAAGGTTTGCCCAAAGGTATATAAAATGGTCTGAAGGTAGCAAGGATTAAGGAATGCGTCATGAAGTTGAAGGGCTACAAGCTGGAGAGGGCAAAGGTGTATGCAAGTCCTCAATTTCTGACGGCCATATATGATACAGTTGTTTGCTTTAGGTGCACAGCTGTGAGCAGAGTTCGTCCACAGTCCTCTGCCAACGTTGCATCGGGTCCTTCATACATCTCATCCCTCCCCAAACGAGAGAGTCTGTGTTTTATAATGTCATTACATAAGAACAGTTAGTGTAGCACCTTCCATTGCCACATCAAGCAGAGAAGTGATGGCGAACTTTTGCACGCCACTGTACAGAGCGCAGTCAACAGCAAGGTAGACAGGCTAAATATACTTTACTATCATTAGTTCACATACTACTCTCAGAAATTAAAGTTACAGGTATATAAGTCTCTTGTTTAAGAATAGAAATGTAAGGCTAAATCGGAGTTAGGGTGGGGAAATAGGGATGGAGGTTGGGACGGTTTGGGCGGGGAGAGGAGTGGTGGAAATGGGGTTACACTCGGCGGGGCGTAGGAGGTTGGAGCAAGGTGGTGATAGGGAGTGGCTAGGATCTTGAGGTGGAGTTACGTGGAGCGTAGAGTAGCGGGGTGGAATTAAGTGTCAGACTGAGTTTGACGTAGGAAAGTAAGGTGAATATCAGTCAGGTGAGGTGCAGAAAAGTGGAATTAGGTGGTTTGATTGGACGGGGTATAGCCACAGTTGCGAAGTAAAGTGAATGTGGGTCAGGTGGGGTGCAGGTAGGTGGAGTTAGATTGGTTATGATGCAGAAGGTGAGGTGGTGTGAAGTGGGGTGGGGTGTGTTTTTATTTATTTTTTTCCCGTTCAGATTCTTTGTCATCCAGTCAAATTGGCAGTGTTGGAGTGAGTTCAGCTAGAAATGATTTGGCATCGACGTACATTCGCAGCAAACAAGATAATACCATTTTATGTTATACAGTATTATTTACGAGTGGTTTGCCATTTCAGAGACTGGTTTAACCCGCCCCGTCCCGACCACTTTCTCACCACTGGTACCCCCCAATCCCGACCATTTTTGGACCCAAATTTTTTTTTGCTAAAACTTTCGCTTCTGGTCAGAAACAATGGTCAGTCACGAAGAAATTGTTCCCCGGGGTCCATAAGTGCCCTAAACAGGTATAACTTCGTCACACCTGGTACCGTGTTCTCTGTAGGTGGTCTGAGCCTCTAACGTTTTCTATGGTATTATAAGTCTGGGAAACCAATGAAAGTAAGTAGATATGTATTTATTACAAACATAAAAACATGTGATAAAAGAGTAAATTGGATTTTACACAAAAATAGAGCTGAAATAAGCATTGTACCATCGTGTGAAACGAGCAAAATCGGGCAGACTGGTCACGATGAATAGCTAAGATTCCTGAATCATGATACATATCATTTTTTCTACTTACATAATACTTTTACAATAACATTATACCATTTTACATTTTATTGAACTGTTCTTACTTATTCACAGGCCTTTCGATAACATTTAGCGTAATGTTAACGCTTATTTACGTAGTGAGTGAACTCGCTGTGACTGTTGTTTCAACTTGTATTGTGTTTTTACTACTTACATAATACTTTCCTAATAACATTATACACTTTTCAACTTTAGAGAACTGTTTTGAGATAGTTTCAGGCCTTACGTAAATATTTAGCGTAATAATAGCGCATAATAACAGGGACGGTGAAGTCGCTATGACTACTATTTCAACTTACAACCTATTTTTGTACTTATATAATAATTCTCCACTAACATTGCACATGTTTACACTTGATATAATTGATATCACATAATTTCACACCTTACGATTCTACTGATCGTCATATTATCGCGTACTTACACAGTGAGTGTTATCGCGATATCATTTGTTTCATCTTACACTAGTATTCAACTTATAACTTACCTTACTACTAACATTACAACCTTTTCCACTTTATATCATTCCTATCACATACTGACCAGAATGTTCTACTGAGCGTAATATTTTTGTAGATTTACACAGTGGGTGTACTCGTGACATCAATTATTACAACTTACACTATTTTTCAACTTATACGTTTTATTCATGCTAACATTACACCCGTTTCCACTTTATATTCTTGCTATCACATATTTACTGACCAGAGTGTTATACTGAGCATCATATTTTCGCAGATTTATACAGCGGGTGTAGTTTTCATATCACTTCGTTCAACTTACAGTACACTATTTCTCAACTTATACATTACTTTCCTGCAAACATTACACCCGTTTCAAGTTTATATAAGACTTAGCACATACTGACTGGCCTTACCATTATACTGAGCGTCATATCGCCATCCCACACAGTTTCAGTAGTGTAGGAAGTTATGGTACTCTCTGAAACATGGCTGAAGGCACAACGCAACATTGGTGGTGGTGGGGGAGGTGGAGATCGGCGCCTTTCATCACTCGCACTTCTCTTCCCTCTCCCTTTTCCTTTACCCTTTCCCTTCCCTTTCCTTCCTTTCCCCACATCCTGGGGCTGTGTGGAGGAAGTTTGGGAATATGGTATGGCGAAAGACGTGCTGGGGAGTGGCTCCACCTCCTCTCCCCTAGGCCTATGTGCACCACGTGCTCGTGCTGCCTCCCTCACACCACTTTTCCTTTCACCCCGCACTCCCGCCACACCACTTTCCCTTTCACCCCTCGCTCCCACCACACCACTTTCCCTTTCATCCCGCACTCCCACCACACCACTTTCGCCTTCCCCAGACAAAACACTAGGCCATACTTTATTTGCCTTCTCGCCCCACCTTCTGATCCTTGGGGTGAGATTTTTTCCTTCCCCAACCATGAGGCATCATCACGTCCTAAGCTGCCGTCATCGTCATCGTCCTCATCCTCGTCCTCATCAGAATCTCTCTCTAGGGGATGGAGAGAGGTCCATGCAGGTGTTTTGGGTGCAGGCTGGCCTTCCCTTGCCTTACGATACGTGACATACCGCTTTTTCCGGGGTGAAGGGACCTCCTCATCACTGCTTGTTATTTCCTCCTCAGGCTGCACATAATCTCGATCCACCACATCATCATCAAGTGGAGAATCACTATCTCCAGTGAAGGCATCCAGGGCGGATTGTATTTCGTCGTCTGAGAGACCTTTATGCGCCATGTCTGACCTGGGTCACTGCTAACAGGTGAGTGACCGAGACAAGGGCGAGTGCGGGTCACGCGGGGTCTGGGACGCTGCCCGCCTGGCAGCAGGTAGGGGAGGCTTGGGTAGGTGGGCGAATCGAAAATCTTGCGCGAATTTTGAAAACTGTGGAAATTATGAACCTTGCAATTGCAGGACGTTGAAGTACGTCAACGGGATTGGCAGCGACAAAACGTGAGGACGTGGAGGTATGTCGACGGGACGCCGCGGGTTAATCCTGGAAGTGGAGGATCTAAAAATTGTCGACTGAATAAGAATGTCAGATGGGTAATGGATCAATTCCTGAGGAGTCGTCATAAGGATCCCACTAGAAATCTTGTATAACTGGGGAGGCCAGGGATAAGTCTATGGCCGAAAAAATTCCAGTACGATCATCTGCACAAGTCGCATTACCATCACGCAGAAGACAGTGGCTGGACTGTATTATTAGGTCAGCTCCTTGTTCTCCACGACTATCCATCCATCTTCAAGCAACCTGACTGATAGATATGGGCATTAAAGTGGCCCAACACTAGCTAATTTCGGGGAAGGTGGTCAAAAGTGAATTTCATGCATCACTACCAATGTGGAGGACAGCAGAGAGAGCAAATAGACAGGCATGTGAAGAATTTATAACCACTTCTGTTTGTGGGTGTGATTTGCCTGTATGTATGGCAATGTCTTGACCATCATGTCTTTGATACGACTGGTAATATTTGAACTGCATAAGATCAGGGTGATCTTCCAAATGCAACTCCTGTAAACAAATAATGTCTGGCCTATGTATGGTATGGATAGCAAGATTTCTTTAGCGTGTAATTTATTCCTGAGAATCCTACGGTTCCACTCCAATACAGTGAATGCCAGTGTTTAAGATTTACGGAGTGGGCCATTGTGCTTCGTCTTTTATGTCGCCTGGCAACAGGTGAGAGATTACAGAAGGACGTATCTCAGTGCCTGCTGACGGAAACCTCCTTATTATCATCGATAACAGGGCTCCCAGACTCCCTTGAGAAAGAGCTAACAATTTCCTCCCTCCTTGGAGCAGGAGTAGGAGGTACATGAAGACGTGACTACTTGGTATGGGTGATCAGATTAATCTGTAAGTCTTGTCAGACTTCGATTAAGGTCGTACTGACTGAGAAGTTGCAGCAGCCTGAAAGTAAGAAGCTGCAACAGGAATAACAGTAAGAGCTGGAACATACAGGAATATCAGACCAAGAGGCAGAACGAGTGACAAGAGTACTGGGGACAGGGTCAGTTTGTGTCTCCACTGTGCACAGAACAGGACGGCACACAACTGCCGATGCAGAGGAGACATTAGGTTTGGGAGTCGCATGCAACTCCCTCACCTTCCTAGCAGCATAATAGGATATGACCTCCATTGCCTTCACTGTGCAGACTTTTTTCTCCTCCTTATAGTTGTGATAATTCCTCAAGGAAGTGGCGTGATGACGCTTGCAATGAAAGCAACTTACAGACTCGGAGTACAATGATCAGCATCATGACCCTGAACTGCACACCTGCCACACACTGGCTGAGAAGCCCGACAAAACTTGTCTTTAAGTACAAACAATTGAGATCTGGAACAACAAAGAGGGTTAGGGATATATGGCTTGACGTTAACAATTTAGCAACCAACTTTGACATGCACAGGGAAAGAAACTTAGCCAAAGATCAAGATACTGGTGGCAGTCTTAGTCCTCTTACCTTTCGAGAATCTAGTTATAAATCTAGCGTCAAGTACATGCTGCTGAGCAAAATCACGTATGATGTCGTCCTTTTCCATAGATATGAGGTTCTTACAGGTGATAACACCCTTGCAGGAATTCATGGAACCAGGATCCTCGGTTCAACATCATAACAATGAAACTAATGCGGCTTGACAAGTCCTTTACCTGAGAGGAAGTAACAGCCTTAACCAAAGTCCACTAGCAAGTGTTATCAGTTGTTTCACCTACTTGCATAGTTGTCACTTACTCTCTTAATAATTACAGGATTAAGATCAGTCAGATCAGTCAAGGAAATGGAACCGACAGCATGTAGAAAGAATTATTTACAGAAATGTAAATGTATTTACGGAAACTAGTCTGGGGCCTGTCAGTATGTGGCACAGTCAGTAGTCCGTATGGACAATCTTCCCCCCTGAAGGTGGGAGTGGCAGAAGAGATGTTCACCATAGTAGCCACCTCTCCCCCACAGGGGGAAGTAGGAAGAAAAAGAAAAAAACGAGCAAGGGACAAAATACCCATAATAAGACAACTAAGACTGATCAGTGAAGGGGTCACTCCAGAGGTGAGTAAGGAAAGGCAATCTCAAGAAACAGATACAAACACCTAATGACTCCCTAGACAAGAAAGGGAGGAGAATAAGTACTAGCTACCTTAACTTAACAAGTCCATGGTGAACAAAATGCTAATGCCTGTGGGGCTGAACTGTAGCTAAAGGAGAGCAAAACACGCACGTCCGTACCCTCCACAACCACGCTTCAAAGTCCCTCTAAACAAGAGGTCATACAGCCGTGGCATTTATACCCCTGGAAATTCCCTCTCATTTCTCGTGTCGCAGCCTGATTGGCTACCTATACTCGCAGGAAAATTACGTCGTCCTACTCAAATGCCTGGTTAGGACACGAGTGCTATCCTTGTTGTACATCTACAAAGGCTGAAAATCCTTTACTATGGATAGTTATATTTTTCACACAAGTGTGTGCTACTGCCAGCATTTCTATAATTTGTTTTTTCAGATCATTCTCAATGTAGGTAGCTTCTTCCCACTTGGCCAAATGGTTGCGCTGATCTATGTGCAGCACTAGGGAGTTAATACTCTGTTACACTGGACATCTGCTTTGTGTTCTGCAATCCTTGTACCCATTCCTTGTCCTGTTTTTCCTATGTACGTTTTTGAGCACACACTGCAAGGTTTTCTGTAAACTACACTGCTCTCATTTCTACTTCCTTCCACTTTTGTTTTGACTATTTCTCCTATTTTACGTTCTAAGGATGCTGCGATCCGAAGGCCTGCTTTCTGTAAGTACTCACTGATGTCCAAAGGTTTGGCTGAGTTGGGGACAGATGAATGTCTTGAATTATCATCATTTGTTTGAGCACTGGCATTTTCTCTTTTCTTTTTAATTATATCAATAGCCTTCCTTTTTTAGCATAGCTTCTTAAAGGTTTCTATTATGTATTAAGAAGCTATGTTATCCAGTTGGCATGATATTATAACTAATAAGGAAGTGCAAAGGCTGGTCCCGTTTTACTAGTAAAAATGATAACTACATGTGTTCACCACACTTACTTCAAGCAAGGAAGATATACAGTTACAGTCCTTGTACAGCATTATACTTATGAAATAATATGCGCAAAAATGCAAAGGAGTGAGAGGGTTGAAGTCTCCTGTCCCACGACAAGCATATTAATATCTCAGTGCGCTATGGCCGTATAATAAACTGGTGATACCAGCCAATATCATAGCCGCCTCTGTATTCTGTCTTAGGGGGATTGTTGTATTTATGTGGAAGAAGATACCTAGAAATATTTTATGCACAGTTCCTACGTTTGTGTCGCTCCAGAATGGTTAGGTTCAACGTTTGTCATTCCAGAATGGTTTGATGTCTTCCCTTTAACAATATAAATTAGTTAAAATTAAAGGTTTTGGTGTACCACAACGCTTAACTGCTGTTTGGGGTGAAACTGATAAGTGTTACAGACAGGGTTGGCATAAAATTTTTTTTTTTTTTTTTTAAAGCCCAACCCACCTGTTTTTTTTTAGGTTTTTCCACAAAATACCCCCAAAACCCAGGCAAAAGTGGGTTTTTTCAAAGTTTACCTTAAATTTAAATAAAATAATATTTCTGCTATACATAATTATGAATAGTCCAATAAAATCTTATTTTTCACACAGTTATTTGAATGAGGGAAATGAACACAGTCATGTTTTGACCTGTTTGGCTGTCATCCTTGGCCTGCCTGCAACACACCAAAACATTCTTCAAACATGAGAGGCTTGAGCGCACTGCACAACTCATGAGCTGGCAAAGATCAGTCCACATTATACAATAGTAGGAGAAGGAGTCATTTGCCTTGCTATTCTCCTTTTCTTTTTGGTAATTATATACTTGCATTTCTCAGTCTTCCAAATAGTTATTATTGAAAGTTCTGTTGCATAAGTGATTTCACACATTATCTTAACAGTAATAATAGCTTTTGGTAACCAAATATCTAAGCCTATAAAATACAACTATTTTAAACAGAAAGGAATGTTTATACTTCTATAGAATTATTGATATTTGGTAATGATATGACACAACATATAGTATAAGTTAACTCCAGTAATTATTACGGTTATATAACAAATTTACCCCCCTCCTTAATCAAACGAAAAACCATATCTATGAAAAACAATTTTACTCTTAATTTTAAAACTTTCAAAATTAGAGACAGGTAGTGCTGGCTGTAAAGTTTGTATTCACCAGATGAAGATCAAGGAAATTTACCTTGAATTGAAGCTAGTTACTTTTAGGATTCTTTAACCCAATCTTAAGCACAGGTGTCATGTTTACACTCATTTTGTAGAAAAGTGTGACCAAGGTATTAGTAAGAATTAAGAAATTGAGTGCAAACTTTCTTGTTTACTTCAGAGATCAGAAATATGCCTCACACAGCTGGTTGTGGTTGAAAAAAAAAACAAAAAAAACAGTAAAGTGGGTAAAACAGTTTTTTTTTTTTTTTTTTTCAAGTGGGTTTTACTGAAAAATCCCGGGTGGGTAAAACCGGGTTAACCACTTTGGTGCCAACCCTTGTTACAGAAGAAATCTGCCACAGCATGATGAAATGAACACCACCACCAAATTGTCAACAGTTCAGGTGGAGTTGAAAGTAAAACTTACTATACCCCAAGTCATGTTTCAGTGCAAATAATTAAGCTAGTGACAGTTTATCTCCCTAGTCTACTGTGTAGAAGACATGAAATGAGATACAGAGATCTACTACATCCTCTGGAAGTCAGTAATGAATACCTCTTACCATGCTATTTATTTCTATGCCATGACAATCTTCCCCTCTGTGTGGTGCTGGCACCACATAATACACGACACACAGGGCGAGAAAAGACGAGCAATATACACATTCTGTTCTTAGGGCATCCGCAGTTCTGGTACTTATGTGTGATGGTCCTATGATACAGTACTAGTTTGGTGCACCTTATTTGGCTGCAATACGTTTATTATTCACGTATTTCTTTCTGAAAATCCGAAGAAAGACACGTCTGTTGCAGGCAAATTTGTTTTAACTCAGCTACGGCAGCCAAACACATTGTTTTATGTTTGTACTGTCACCATCTTGTATATGGCTGCTGATCCTCAAGAGTCGGTTCTGACAGCGCCTGCAATTGGCTTATGGGAGATATGGTGTCAACTGCTGGCAAAGGTGCTTTACAGGGCCAAAAGTTATGGACATGAAGTGTCGGAAAAAAATATCGGGTTTTGAGAAAATATGCTAGAGATCCAGCGTCTCAACATCACAGAAACCAACTGCATTAGAATTCAGATATGGCATTCTGTGCACCGCAAGTACGTGTTGTATGGATAACACCCAGGAAACCACTTAACACACTGGGTGATAACCATACAGCGAAATGGACGCGTGGTGGTCTAGTAGGTTAAGGCACGCCAGTGTGATGGGTCTCATAAAGAGTTCCATCTGAGGGATGGTTGGGGTACATTGCTTACATGACGACCCTTGCCTTACATGACGGGAATGATCATTCTGGGCCCGAACCTCTATGATCCTGTGAAACACAGAATGGTTGGATGATAAAATTATATTTTATAAGATTATGGCATTAGAGATTTTTACACCTGCAAGGGCAACACTACAGCAGATGTAATGCTTTTCCTTGCACGTATGTGCATGTGTGTGTGTGTGTGCTTCAGTCTGTGTTTGTCTGTGTAATGACACCACAGTAACTCTTCTTAGATCTGATTTTAAACAACTCTATGGAAGGGTTGAGGATCAGTCAAACGGTAGGCCAATTCATTTGTAGTCCAACAAGACAAAAATTAAGGTCACATGGCAAGGTTAACCTCAACAGATTTTGTTTTTAGAACAAACTTGGTGGAAGGGATGAGGGTAAAACAAGATTGAAGGAATAAGTTTTTTTAGAGGGATAATTCAAAGGTCAAAGTCTCACACGATTGTCAAGGTTCTACCCGTGTGTGTCTGTGTGAGAAAAAAATATAACTAAACAAATTTCATCTGATTTAGAGCATCCTTAGTACAACGGTTGAGGATCAGCCAGTAGGTTGATCTTGTTTTATAACAGTAAGATTACGGTCCGTGTCTCATAGAAAGATGTACTTACGAGGTTTTTGTCCAGTTTACACCAAACTTTCTACAATGGTTCAGGGAAAGGCAGGGATGAAGGAAATGGATTTTGAGAACAATCATCCAAAGGCAAAGGCCACAGAGAAACACCAAAGGTCAAGGTCAGATGGCAAGGTCAGCCTAAACTGTTTAAATCCAATTTAGAGCTAATCTGGCGGAAATGTTGAAGGTAAGACAAGGACGAAAATATTAGGTTTTAAGAACTTTCAGTCAAAGGTCAAGGCCAGAGGGCAAGGTAAAATGTTCCACCCAATGACTCCGACAGTTTAGATTACAGTTTGGACCAAAGTCTGTCGATGAATTGAGATGTAAACCAAGGATGAAGGGATTTGATTTTGAGAAAAATAAAAATAAAAAGTCTGGGAAACAGATAAGAACAAATCAAACAATTTTGAGTCAGCTAGGACTAAACTTAGTGAAAGGGTAGAGTTAGGCATGAATGATGTGATTCGATGTTGAGATCAATCAGTCGAAGGTTTACGTCATTAGACCAAGGCAAATATTTCTCCCTTACACCATTTGTAAGACACAGGTATTGCATCCTCTCTTGGTGCTCATTCATGTTAACGCTGTCACCACAGAATATGGAAGGTCTAACTGTGTTTTGTTAACCTTCCCCCTGGCCTGCCGCAGTCTTTTCAGGAATTCAGGAGTAAGCCTTACCAGGACACAGACCTTGCTATTTTACATGTTACTCCATTTTGCTTATTTTATACTAAGTCTCATAACATAATTCTCTGCATGAGGACTTACCGCATATGATATCATTTTTTCTTGTTGTTTTGCACAACCCCAGTCTGCCTGACCAAGCAGACCCGTCAATCACGGGCAAGGAACTGTCCCATTGGGTTCGTCCCACGGATTCTCTATCCCATTTATGCTGTGTCTGCACCTTAGTGTGTTATATGCTGTGCAGTGCTCCATTATGTGTGCTATATTGGGTGGGTCAGTTCTAGAAGCGGATCGTTTTAGTCTTTAGTTCCACCCAACCTGAATCAAAGCTGGTAACTGTTGAGTATTAGGCGAAGTTCTCATCTAAATCTAGCTAGTTGTACTAGATCAGTTCTATTTTAGGACGCCTCTATTTGTGGTGAATTTTGAGAGGACGGCTTTGTAATACAGTGTTGTTACTGAGGTGTATCGTCCAGCACTGGAAAGGAGTATGTAGGTGTTTTTTCATTGCTAGTGTTGGGATGTTTGAAGGTGGGATATTGTTGAGGAGGGTCTGGTAATGTTTGTGCGTGATAGTTTTATATGCCTAGTTGTTTTGTGTGTCCCTGTTATATAATGACAGGGGTAGTGTGTGTTAGCGTAGGCTGCTGTGTAGAACTGTATGCTTCTCATATGAAGATATTCTCTAACAGCGAGGACTTCCATTTCAAAGAGTAAGTGAGCTGTGGGAGTGATTTTAGTGCAGCCATTAATGATGTGTGGGACTTTGTTATATTTGGCCTGCAAGGTGCTGTAGTGTGTGATTAAATATTAAGAAATCCATAAGGGATCCTTCTCAAGGATCACCAATTTATATATATCTGAAGAGCCCATATATGTAAAGCCCAAAATTTAATTCTATATTGCATGCAGCTGGTGTTGTTTTGTGTCCATGGTAAATCGCTTAACCCCATTGACTAAAGTCTAGTCCATTATTAACATACTAAAAAAAAACTTCTTTATAACCCCATGACCACTCTGCAGGTGGCCAACAACATATATGACAATCCTGAGGACATTACTAACATCCTTGCCAGGAGTTTTTCTCATGTAAGTAGCTTAGCCAGTTATGACCAGCGTTTTCAAGACCATAAACGCCTGGCTGAGCTACGAGTAAGAGACCTTGCCACAGAAGATGTAAACTCCCCATACAACCATGAACTTCTCCTTGTCCTAGAATCCCGTAAAGACACCAGTCCTGGACCAGATACCATCACGTATGGCATAATCCAGCATCTCAATGAAGACAATTTGATTAAGCTGTTAGCACTGTACAAGCAGCTTTGGGTGTCCTGAATTTTCCTAAACTCATGGCATTTTGTACACGTCATTCTGATATCCAAACAGGCTGGTCGTCTTATGAAGCCCATTTCTTTTCGTCTTATAGTGCTGTTTTCTTGTCTATGTAAGGTCATGGAATGCATGGTTGATGATAGGCCTCATTTTGTTGTAGAGTGAAGACTGTTAGTTGATCGACAATGTGGCTTCTGTAAATACAGAAGTTCACTAGATCATTTAACGAATTTGTAGCATTGCATTTTGGAGGCATTTGCCAATAAAGAATTCATGATACGGATGCTCTTGGATATCCATAAAGCCTACGACATGCCATTGCGACACAGCATATTAACCACTTAACCACGGGGCATCACTTTCGTGATGCTCGGGAGCAAGGGATCATACTGCAGGGCGTCTCTTTTGTGATTCTGTGTTATTTTGAATTCGCCCGGGCTTTCAAGTGGTGGCTTGTATCATCTATCAGTACTACCAGTGTCCAGCTATACTCAGTTCTGCTAATGTCATCTGCAGTCCCATCCACTGTTGACAAATTAGCCATTTTTCCCCCTGTCCTTGACTCCCCTCCTTACCTTCCCTCCATTACCCCCTCTTCCCACCTGCCCAGCTGCTATGCAAATCCTGGACGGATTTTTCCATTCATTTTATCCATTGAAATGTGCCCTATGCCCTATTCTTATACATAATAATATATAAAAGAAAGAGAAGTAATTGATACTGCCATATGTCTGGAATGGGATAATAATCACCTGGAAACACCCCACGTGCACTCGTTCGCTAATTTTCCCTGTTTATTTACCCTTGAAATATGCCGTATGACCTATTCTCGTAACAAAAATATATATAAAAAAGGAAGGGAGAAGCTTAAGTGATATTTACATTCACCTGGAACTAAGTAATTTATTATGTATTGCCTAGATTTCCTGCCAATCATTATATAGCATATAAAATAGCAGTTGTCACAATGCTGACATTGTCAACTCTTCCCTGCCCCTAGGCCACATCATTCAGTTTACTGTCGTCTTTCAAGGTGAAACCACTTCCGATTCACGCTTGTCCTTACCCCCCTGCAAAGGGCCCTGTGACATCTACCCCTACTAAACCTCGTGTGGGAAGCGGTAAAGGGCTAAGTGACTCTGCTGTGGAACGTGAACTGGCTAATTTATCAGTGATAATGATGGACAGTGACAACGATCTTTCTGGTGACTCTAAAACAGTGCAAGTGGAAATGTAAATAATGTGTAAATATCAAGTGAAAGCAATGAATGTAAATATAACTGAACAGTGGAAAATAGATTTATTAGTTACTGCAAGTGACAGTGCATAACATAGTGTAAATAAAATAGAAATGTAAATAGTGTAAATAAAATAGAGAATGTAAATAGAAATGTAAATAGTTAGTAATATAAGAATATGAGTATAAGTACTTGGAGTAATGAAGTGAAAGTGAATATCACGCTTTGCTCTAGCGTGTATAAATACTTGGAGTAATGAAAATGGAAGTGAAAACTTTCACTCTTTACGCCAGTTTACTGAACGAGAAAATGAGTGCCCAGAGTGAAAATAAACTACTAGTGCTGTGAGAAATTTATGGATAAATACTGTATATATAAATAAGTGTAATAAAGTACTAGGAATATAAAGTGTGAGTGTGTTTATGAATAATAAATGACAGCTCCGCCTCAGAATGCCATTGGGGAACGAGTGTGGGTGGAAAGCTCGTATCCGCTCGTAATTTACGTTGCTTTCACAGTGTTTTTTTTATATGGATTCCAAACTATTTGAATTCATAGAATAGTGTTTGTAGTTATAATATCAGGCAGTGGTAACCATATTACGGGGTATCGGGAAGTGTAAAGTGGAGACTTCGTTACCCAACCAGAAGTCTCCACAAGTCCTACGATAGTAGATGAAGGCTAAAAAAAAATCACAGGAGAAAGCTGAAGGTATGTGCCATATGCTTATGTAATTATAATATTCTAGGACTAATAACTGATTTTTGGCAAATAATCTTAAAAAGTCAGTCAGAGCGCGATTATCCCCGCGGGACGTGCACATCTTACTGCTGACAACCCCGCTGTTAAGGGGTTAATGAAGACTCTGTGCTCCTGGTTTAAGAGGTAACTTCCTATTTTTTTTCCTGTTTTTTAAGTGACAAAACTGTCCGTCAAGTTGACCTGGAAGATAACATTTTTTTTTTCCAAGAAAATGGGGTACCTCAGGAAAGTATGGGGTGCTTATTCAAACATTGTTTAGTATAATGTAACATGATATTCCGTCTTCAGCCCCCATCCAGAAATCTTAAATACTGTACTCTTTCTATGCTGATGATTGTGCAGTATGGCACTCTCACTGTAATGCATACTTTGTCTTTGGACAAACCCCCCAAATATACTCCAGACACACCCAAAATGCAAAACACTCACACCTCAGATACACTCCAGGCACCATTAATGCTCCGACCCTTCAACACTCTCCCCCCCCCATTTGACACCCATATATTTCTGTGGTTGCAGCTTACCAGAGTTCATCATTCAAAATCGTACAGTGACTCGATAAATGAGTGATGCAGCTAGGGACACTCAATGAATTTGGCCATCCATGTGTGTGTGTGCATGTGCGGGGAGAGGAAAGAACCGTGTCTACCTTATCATTACTTGTAAAAGAAGTTAAAAATATGTATGTTCCTAAACCGGCCTTTGACTTATAACCAGTGTATCTCATAAAGTTAAAGTTCGATTGAATGCCTGAAAATGCAGTTCTGCTGTAGAACCTTTCTATTGTTCATATGTGGAAACCGCAGTTATATATAGCTGATGGGAGGTAGGGGATGAGGGCTGAATGTATGATGAGAGGCATTTTGGGAGGTTGGTCTGAGGGGGGAAAAAAATAAGTAAGGAAAGAGAATCAAATTACAAGACTGATGAATCATGGGTTCAGTCACAAAGCTCCATTATTATCGTATCACAGTCAAGTTTTCAGGCCAGCTTTCTAACGAGGATACAGCCTATGTGACGGAAAAGGAAAGAACCAGATGTTACTGGCAAACCACCAAATCGGTAGAAAAGAGGGGGACAGAGGAAGAATTAGTTGGTCAGGAAGTGAATTTCAGTGGGAGGAACAAGTGTCACGGCTCAATCCAACATGCGCAGGCAGTATTTAGTGGCAAGGAACAATCACAAACACATACAAGTGTGACAGAGAAGGAAAGCACCCATACATTTCCCCATAATACGTTACACAACCATCGATTTACATCCAGGTCCCTATTTTCACTTTTAGGCAACGGACAAACATAACGAACTTAACAAACTTGCTCAGTTTTAAATTGTTCATACCATATTTTTTCTCGCCAAATACAGAAGTGGCTGAAGTGGTGGCGTTTCTGCTGAGCGAGCGGAGCAGCTACATGGTGGGGGCCTGTGTTGAGGTGACGGGAGGATACGCCATGTGATCGCCATACACATCTTTCTCCTCCCCAGTCAAAGGCCTTGTGGAGAGATTATTAATGATTTTATCTGTACTGACTGAACGATTGATTTAGTTCGATGTTTTTTCGTTATGCCTGGAATTTGCTGTCCTTCTTATTCGCTTAACTATGTTAAGTTCTTCTTACCTTTTGAGAGATTATATTCAGGTTTAAAGAAATACATCTTCAAGCAAGACTGGACTTACGTGTGGTAAAATGAATCTGCTTTAGCTGAAACTACTTTTAAACAGTACTGCACACATGGAAAGAAACGGAGGACTGCGGATTTCGTAAGGTTTTGAAATCATTCAGAAATGATGATGAAATGATTATTATTCGTCCCGACAAGGAAGGGGCGTAATTATCTAGAATAAGGATGATTATGAATTAAAACCTAATTACATTCTGAGTGACTCCTCTGAATTTAAGATCATCAATTCTGATATTCCTTGTACCATCCCTGTGCATGAAGATAAACTAAACAGATTACTAAGAGGTATTAATAATGAATTTGGTGACAGTACGACTATTAGTCGGTGCTTCTATAATGTGCTTTCTATCGGGACATTTACACTATAGCGTGGGGTCTACTGGGGAACTTTAGGATAGAGTAGGTTAAGTTAGGATAGGACAGGTTAGGTTAGGATAGCTTAGGTTAGGTTAGGTTAGGCTAAGTTACATTAGCCTAGGACAAGACAGAACTTAACCCAACCTAACCTATCCTATCCAATCCTATCCTGTCCTGTCCTGTCCTGTCCTGTCCTAAACTAACCTAACTTAACCTAACCTATCATATTATATCCTATCCTATCCCAGACTGATCTGACCTATCCTAAATTACCCTAACCTAACATTACCTACCCTATCCTAACCGCAAGCTCTAGAATAACTGTCTCAGTAGATCGCACACTATAGTAACAATTGATAGTATGTATCTTTCTAGTTCTGTTCCTGGTGATCTCTATGGTCTACCAAAATGTTCACATGCCTAACATACCTTAAACACCCATCATTTCATTTATAAGTACTTTCAAGTGTAATACAGCAAAGTTTTTGGTTCCCCTGATCCGTTTCCTATAAATCAATATATAGTTCAGAATTTCTGCAGTGTTTGTCAAGAAGGTCACTTCTCTGAAATTTTATCACCCAGTCAATCTGGCTGGCTTTGATGTAGAAACCCTGTTTACAACCGTTTCCCTGCATGAAACGACTCGCCTCATCGCGCATAACACCAGTATTTCTATTTTCATGTCATTTGTCTTGAACAGGAAATCATTGTACAGCTTCTTGGAAGAAGCTACCCCACCAATCCCTGTTTACACATAATGATAAACTTTTTACTCAAATGGGTGGAGTGGTGATGGGGTCACCACTGAGTCCTTCACATGCGAATGCTTTTCTTTGCCACAATGAACCAACCTGGCTTGTTAATTATCCCGGTGATTTCAGGCCAATTTTTTTTTTTCTACCGAAGGTACATGGACGACACTTTTCTCATTGAACAACCCTGCTTACATTCAATTTTGGGGGGTTATGTTGACTCCCAACATCCCAACATAAATTTTACTCATGAAGTTGAAAAAATTAAAAGTTCTCCATTCATTGACATTCTCTTTACCAATCACTTCACTCACTTATCTACAAGTGTTTGCCGCAAACCTACTTTCACCGGCCTAAGAACAAACTTCCTCAGTTACATCCTGTTCAGTTTAAGATTAACAGTATTACTACTTTGTTCAAGAAGGTGAACAATTTATGCTCCTTATGACTCATTTTCCACTCCGAAATTTTATTCTTGAGTCAATTTTGCCAGCAATAAATATCCCGACCATTTTTTTGGGAAACTAGTGAGCAGGTTTCTAAATTCAAAGTTTTCCCCAAACAAGCCAGTTCACACTGTCGATAAAGTGTGTATGTAAACATAGTTCCAATACATAGATTCTTTAACCTACGGAATTAGAACACTAAACAAACTTCTCCGTGACTGTTATCCACAAATTAATTTTTAAGATAATCATTACCAACAAGAGTACTATTGGCAGCTTTCTTAAATATACCTCTTTAGTTCCCATTAACCTCCGGTCCAATGTGGGTTATTTATTTTCATGTTCTAGCTGTCCAGGTAGATATGTGGGATCGACCTCGTGTTGGCTGCTCCACCAAATTCTTGAGCACCAAGGTGAATCCATTGAGACTGGAAGGCACCTTCTAAGCTCTCTTAGTCTTCTTTCAGAAAGCAATCTCACCCTTATGATCACCTTTTATCTTCCGCTGATTTGCATATACTAACTTCATTCTAGTCTTACTCAGAGCTCATCACTGCCGAATCAATTTGGATTTGTAGAATTCGACCTAGTCTTAGTAGTTCAGTTAGAGCTACTCCACTATTCACGCAATACTACTTGAAGAGGCCAACTCCTGCTTTGTACTTTTCATATCCAGCATAGCTAGCCAGCCTTTAACCTGTTATTCTGATTTTGCAAAGAGTAAGCTTGTTGCTTTTATACGGTACCCGTGTTATATAATTTCTCTATATATAATTTTCTTATGTTAACTCATCTAATGTATATTTAAATAAAAAGCAGATTTTATATATATATTTTTTTAATGACATTTATTGTTGTATTTTAAACTCTTAGATCCACTGATGATAGTGACTGTCTCCGAAATGTCTGAAATAACAGAGATGCTCTTCATATCAATACTGGTATGAAAGATCTCTGCCAATTTATTATAGCTGCATTTGTGGGACGATAGAGACACAACCAGGAACTCAGATTATAAGAAAGCTCCCACGGTGACAGGTTATTTATTAGAAGTGATTCGTCCTGTTTTCTTGGAGTCAAGTTGATACCTCTTTCTCACTAATTCCCTTGGGAGAGAGGTAAGGGGGACATCAAGTTTACCCAATGCCATCACGTTATGCTGGGTTAAGGAATTCCTTGATCGATACATATGAAAAGGTCTTCCCAGCCTTCTCTTCCTTACCCTGCATTCTGCAATAGGAAACTGTCAGCCAAGTCAGCTCGTTCAAGCTAAAGGCTAGATCATCACAACACATTGGCAGCGGAAAGTATTGCACCACACAACAGTTACATAATCGTACATATTACAGGTATTCCTTTTCCTGGTAAAACTAAGGCTCCCATGAGGAAGATCTGTGATGGAGATTTTATTATACATATATATATATATATATATATATATATATATATATATATATATATATATTGTTACATAGCCTATGATTTCATCATCCTTTGTGTAATTCTAACGTACAGTATGCTGCATGTTTGATCACGAGCGTGTTCTACCTCACTCCCCCCCTCCTCCCTTATAGTAGAGTAAGTCGTTCTTTCTGTTGTTCAGAGCAGGATTGTCAACTCTTTGTCCCCATGGCTTCATTTGCGCGTCCTTCTTACAAGTTGTATCAAGCTCTGCCGGCCCCTATATAATGAGCTCAGTCTCTGCATTATTGCCACTTAGATCTACTCCTCATTTTGTTCACATCTCTGTCCTCCCCTGTACAGTTGTTATTATTGTGAGTGCTCAGGAAGTCTCCAACCATCTAGCAGCTGTGTAATTTGAGTATAAGTGTTATTACATTTTTTCTTGTACTGCGTAGCATAAGGTGTTAATTCTTAGGCCTAGTAAAGTTTTGTTAATTCATATTGTCAGCCAGTGGTAATAATATTTTGTATCTGTAATAATATATCTTGCATTCACTGTGTATTATCTGGTATTGTCATTTTATCAGGGCTGACTTAGATAAATTTACTCTTGCTAATTTCGTGTTAATAGAGGCTATTGCAGTTAACCATATATTTAACCTGTTTTTTTTTCCATTACATTATCCTTATGAGTCCTGAATGTTTTGTTGTTAGTTTGAGCATTAAACTTTAACTTGTAATTTTACCTAACTCTTTTGTTTTGAACCTGAAACTTTACGGGACTGTAGTGATTTTTAGTATTCTCACTTATAGTGTACATTATCTTTCTCTGTTCCGTAACATAAATTTGGCGACCTCGCCAGGATATTCAGGATATTATCATAAGGATATTGCTTGATATTTTGCGACTGTGATTTATTCATGATGTCTGCTATTACTACACTTGATGAAGCCAAAGATTTTTTGTCAAATGTGCAAACAGTGTGTGATGTAGAAAACAGAACAAAGAATGAACTTAAGCTTGTTGCTCAACAATTGGGAATTGCAGTTCACTCTCATCATTCTAAAGATCAAATTGTTTGCATGATTAATAAAAGCTTGTTTAATGTAACTTCTCCAAATGAGCAAACGCATATTGAAATAGCTAAGTTACAGCTAGCTCTGAAGGAGGCTCGTGTTAAGGAAGCTGAGTTTCAGACTCATGCTAAGGAGGCGGAGTCTCAGGCTCGTATTCAGGAGGCTGAATTTCAGGCAAATGCTCACATTCAGGAGGCACAGGCACAGGCTCAGGCACAAATTGAACTAGCTAGGATTCAGGCAGACCATGAGTATCGCATGAAACAAGGTGGAACTGGATCATCTAGCTCTGATGATTTTGATGTGGCTAAAAATGTTAAACTTGTCCCTCCTTTTAATGAATCTGATTTAACAAAGTATTTTCAGTTGTTTGAGAGGGTAGCTACAGGTTTTAATTGGCCCAAAAAGTATTGGCCAGTACTCCTTCAAACTGTTCTCACCGGTAAAGCTCAAGTAACTTATGCATCTTTGCCTCAGGATCAATCTGATAATTATGATGTAGTTACGAGTAAGAGCTTGATTCTTAAGGCCTATGAACTTGTTCCTGAAGCCTATAGAGTAAAATTTAGGACAACTTATAAGCAAGATAAGCAATCCCATGTTGAGTATGCAAAAATCAAAGAAGATCTGTTAGAGCAGTGGTTAAATTCTAAGAATGTGGATTCTGATTTTGACAAATTTAAGCAGATGATTTTGCTGGAGGACTTCAAAAGGTGTATTAATAATGATGTAAGCCTATATCTTGAGAGAAGAATAGATAATTTGTCTGATGCTGCAGTTTTAGCTGATGAATATGTTCTCACTCACAAGAGTTATTCTAAAGAAAAAGGGAAAGCTGAGAGTAAGTACATTGCTCAGAGTACAGGTAACAGGAAAGAGAATAAAGATGATGTTTCTCAGGAAGTAAATACCAGCTTCACCTCTAGATTTCAGAAAAGTAAATGTACTTATTGTAGTAAGCTTGGTCATACTACGGAGAAATGTTTCAGGAGACAGCTGATGTGAACAAAAAGGAGTCTTTAAATATTCAGTCAATTGGTCTAGTCCACCCTTGAGAGTTCCCAGAATTCTTTAATTGAGTTAACTGAACCTACTTTGAGGGGTAACTTAAATTCTCATGATGGAGCTCCTCTTTTGAGCAGTAACGTGGGTGACACTCTCAAGAGTTCATGTGCTAATTTCCTGTCTGATGGTTTTGTCAGTCCTCTGGACAGTAATGACAGGAAATCAGTTCAAATATATCGTGATACAGGTGCTTGCCAATCCCTTATGCTGACCAGTGTTCTAGGCTCTAATGTTAATTCCTCTGATGAAACTGTAATCTTGCAAGGTGTAGGGAATAATTACTTCTCTGTCCCTCTGTGCAGAATGAATTTAGAGTCTGGTTTTGTTAATGGTTCCGTTATGGTTGGGTTGGTTGAGACACTCCCAATGTCAGGTGTAACTTTCTTACTTGGAAATGATATTGGTGGAAGTCAAGTGTGTCCAGCTCCTCACTTGTCTAGTGAGCCAGTGGCTGCGTCCCAGGATTGTGATGTCCCTGATGTGTTCTCTGCATGTGCTGTCACTAGGGCTAAGTCTAAAGTTACTGGTGACTTAGAGGATAATGATGATGATGATGATGTTTTCCTAGCTGACACTTTTCTTGCTAATTTGGACCACTCACCAGATGAGGCAGTACCCCGTAGTGTTGATAATTTGTCTCGTCAGGAGTTGGTTGAGTTGCAGGTTGCTGACCCTGAGTTGAAAGGTCTAGCTAACTCTGCTTACAGTGAGGAAGAGTCAGCCGGTGCTTCTACTTGTTATTATATAAAGTCATTAGTGCTTATGAGGAAGTGGAGACCCCCAACAGCATCAGCCGACTGTGAATGGGAGGTTGTACATCAAGTTGTCATCCCTCGTGTTTGTAGGCAGGATATCATTAGAGTGGCTCATGATTCCAGTTTGGCAGGACACCTTGGAGTGAGGAAGACTGTGGCACGCATTTTGAAACACTTCTACTGGCCAGGTATCTTCAGGGATGTTTCCTGGTATTTTAAGTCTTGTCACACCTGTCAAGTTGTGGGGAAGTGTAATCAGACCGAAAAGGTTTCACTTCTAGTTCCCATTCCTCCTTTTGAGGCGCCATTCACCCGTGTGTTGGTGGATATTGTGGGCCCTCTTCCTAAGACTTCTTCAGGATTTTCTTATGTGTTGACCCTGATTGATATGGCTACTCGTTATCCTGAAGCCATTCCACTTAGAAATATCTCAGCAAGGAACGTGGTTAAGGAAATGCTAGGGTTCTTCACAAAGTTCGGTCTGCCCAAGGAGGTACAGTCAGACCGGGGAAGTAATTTCATGTCAAAATGTTTTCAAGCAGTCTCTGAAAGAGTTGGGCATCACCCAGATCACGTCTTCAGCTTACCATCCCTAGACCCAAGGAGCGTTGGAGAGATATCATCAAACACTCAAATCGATGCTCAAGAAGTACTGTTTGGAACATCAGAAAGACTCAGATAAAGGTCTTCCATTCGTTGTATTTGCCGCAAGAGAATCTCCAAATAAATCACTGGGCTTCTCACCCTTTGAACTACTGTTTGGCCATGAAGTAAGAGGACCCCTTAAGCTACTCCAGGATTGCTGGCTGTCGCAGGAAGATGACGTCAACCTGCTGGAGTATGTGATGAAGTTCAAAGAACGGCTGTCCACTGCTTTACAGCTGGCGAGAGAGAATTTAGGAGCTGCTCAGGAGAAGATGAAAACTTGGTATGAGAAGAAGTCCAGGTTACGCCACTTTCAGCCAGGAGATCAGGTTTTGATTCTGCTACCAGTGCATGGGCAACCTCTTCAAGCCAAGTTTAGTGGTCCTTATTTCGTGGAGAAGAAACTCATTGATGTCAACTATGTCATCACCACACCAGATCGTAGAAAGAACAAGCAACTTTGTCACATCAACATGCTAAAGTTATATCACAGGCAGGACGAAAATAACCCAGTCTGCACTGTAGCTGTTCCACCCGAGTCTGCAAGTGAAGTTCTCCCATGCAGCATGAGCCTGAGTAATAGTTTGGGGAAGAATCCTGATATCATGAATGATCTCCAGACTAAGCTTTCTCATCTAGCTCCTGAGGAAAGGCAGGAGTTTTCGGCATTGCTGCAGGAGTACCGGTAAGTGTTCCGTGCTACTCCAGGAAGAACCACTGTGTTGATGCATGATGTCGATGTTGGAGACGCAAAGCCAATTTAATTGCCTCCTTACCGTGTGAACCCAGTGAAAGTTCCTCTCATCCAGAAGGAGCTTGGCTACCTGTTGGACCACAAGATGATTGAGCCCTGTCAGAGCGAGTGGAGTTCTCCTGTCACTCTAGTCCCTAAGCCAGGTGGGTCACAGCGGCTTTGCATCGACTACAGATGTGTTAATCAGATAACCAAAACAGACACTTACCCTCTCCCTCGCGTGGAAGATTGCATAGACAAGATCGGAAAGGCTAGGTACATAAGTAAGTTTGATTTGTTAAAGGGATACTGGCAAGTACCTATGACTGAACGTGCTAGGGAGATCTCATGTTTTGTAACACTAGGAAAGACTTTTGCATGTTCTGTAATGCCATATGGTATGAAGAATGCACCAGCCACATTTCAGAAGCTCATGAATGTTGTAACAGAGGGTTTGGCAGGGTGTGTTGTTTATATTGATGATGTATTAATCTTCAGTGACAACTGGAAAGATCACCTATGCCATGTCGGTAAATTTCTTGAGCGTTTGGTTCAGGCTAATCTTGTAGCTAATTTATCAAAGTGTGAGTTTGGTCAAGCTAAAGTTCAGTACCTTGGGTACGTAATTGGTGATGGACATGTTGCACCACCAGGAGCTAAGGTTCAGGTTATAAGTGATCTTCCCAGACCTAAAAGTAGGAAAGAGCTACAAAGATATTTGGGAATGGTAGGTTATTACAGGAGATTTGTTCTTAACTTTTCAATTCTTGTATCACCACTTACAGACCTACTGAAAAAGGGAGTTAAATTTGTCTGGACCGATAACTGTGAATCCTCTTTCACCAAACTTAAAGCTATCCTATTAAGTCAGCCAGTGCTCGCTACTCCAAATTTTGCTAAGCCTTTTAAGATGGCTGTTGATGCAAGTGATACAGGAGCTGGGGCTGATTTGCTGCAAGAGGATGATCAGGGTATTGAACACCCTGTATCTTATTACAGTAAGAAGTTCACTCCACCTCAAAAGAACTACTCAACTATTGAGAAAGAGCTTTTGGCCTTGATTTTGGGTTTACAGCATTTTTCATTTCATTTATGTTCTGGTTTTGACCCCATAGTCATTTATACCGATCATAACCCACTGAAATTCCTTAGTAAGTTTAAAGATAAAAATCAGAGATTGACAAGATGGAGTCTACTTCTTCAGGAGTATTCATTAGACATACAGCATGTCAAGGGGAAAGAAAATGTTATTGCAGATTGCTTATCTAGACTTTAGACAGATTGTTTTAGAGTAATAAGAAATTTCCTTTGTAAATTTCTTTTTCTTTGTGGGGAGGTGTTACATAGCCTATGATTTCATCATCATTTGTGTAATTCTAACGTACAGTATGCTGCATGTTTGATCACGAGCGTGTTCTACCTCACTCCCCCCCTCCTCCCTTATAGTAGAGAACGTCGTTTTTTCTGTTGTTCAGAGCAGTATTGTCAACTCTTTGTCCCCATGGCTTCATTTGCGCGTCCTTCTTACAAGTTGTATCAAGCTCTGCCGGCCCCTATATAATGAGCTCAGTCTCTGCATTATTGCCATTTAGATCTACTCCTCATTTTGTTCACATCTCTGTCCTCCCGTGTACAGTTATTATTGTGAGTGCTCAGGAAGTCTCCAACCATCTAGCAGCTGTGTAATTTGAGTATAAGTGTTATTACATTTTTTCTTGTACTGTGTAGCATAAGGTGTTAATTCTTAGGCCTAGTAAAGTTTTTGTAATTCATATTGTCAGCCAGTGGTAATAACATTTTGTATCTGTAATAATATATCTTGCATTCACTGTGTATTATCTGGTATTGTCATTTTATCAGGGCTGACTTAGATAAATTTACTCTTGCTAATTTCGTATTAATAGAGGCTATTGCATTTAACCATATATTTAACCTGTTTTTTTTCCATTACATTATCCTTATGAGTCCTGAATGTTTTGTTGTTAGTTTGAGCATTAAACTTTAACTTGCAATTTTACCTAACTCTTTTGTTTTGAACCTGGAACTTTACGGGACAGTAGTGATTTTCAGTATTCTCACTTAAAGTGTACATTTTCTTTCTCTGCTCCGTAACAATATATATATATATATATATATATATATATATATATATATATATATATATATATATATATATATATATATGTTTAATAATATCCAGCTCAATCCTGCATCATCATTGAACATGCTTGGGGTCCCAATCACTTGTGACTTATCTTGGAAAGATCATATTTCTTGTAAAATCTGCTTCCAAGAGATTAGGTGTGCTAAGCCGACTCCGTACCTTCTTTACCCCTGCACAGTTGTTGACTTTATACACGGATTTTACTCGCCCCTGTTTAGAGTATACCTCTTCTGTGTGGGGAGGCTCCCCACATATAGCTCTTCTCAATAGGGTGGAGTCAAAGGCCTTTCGTCTCACCAACTCTCCTCCTCTTACTGGCTCCCTTCAACCTCTGTCTCTTCGCCGCACTGTTGCATCTTTATCTTTTTTCTATCGCTACTTCAATGGTCACTGCTCCTCTGAACCGTCTGCTTGCATCCCTCCACCTCTACGACGGGTGCATAGCACCCGTCTAGCAACAAATTTTCATCCCTTTTCTGGCCAATTCTCTAATGCAAGAGTTAACCGTTACACCCAGTCCTTCATTTATGCAACAGGTCAACTCTGGAACTGTCTCCCTCTGTCTGTATTTCCTACTTCTTATTATCTCTTGTCTTTCAAACGCAGTGTGTCCAGGCATCTGGAAATGAATGGATCTTGAATTTGGCTCTCATTTGTATTGTTTTTGTCTTTTTCTTTTAAGGAACGGTTTGTGGGCTCCTGGTCTTTGGTTCCTTCTTTATTGCATAATAAATATATATATATATATATATATATATATATATATATATATAAGAATTTGTTCAGCAAACAGTGAGTCGTAGGGGTCTGAGACTGTTAATATCAACAGACTCACGCTTCATTTTATCAGTAGAACATTTTTCCACACATAGCAATCCTCTTCACTGGTGATGTGGAATTGGGGCACAGTGCTTCGATTCACCGTCGACATAATATTTCAGGCAAAGTTTAGAATATTGGACTGTTCGTTATAAGCTTTATTGAACGCAGCTATTAGATACACTTGATTACTATGAGATATTGTTGTGGATCAACCCATCTGTCTGGCCAACGCATACCCAATAACCACACACAATTATTAGCCCGTACAAGGCCATCTCCCTACGTGTCAAGTGGGGTCCCTACGTGTCAAGTGGGGTTGGTGGAGGATTAGTACCCCTCCCTGTAAAACAATTAACTCTAAGCCCTTGGCCACCCCGTTTGGGATACATGGCGTCTGGCAATGAATGATTGAATGAAACAAGGCCATCCCTTGTAGTACTGACGTTCCCTTGCTGTTGATGTTGTGTCGCAACTGCGAGGCGCGGGGAAACTTGGGAGTTTGATTTCTGGATTGACGTCGAGTTTTAACAACACCCAGTTAGTATGGGCACCAAATCATCTCCACGGCACCCTATTATCTGGTTATAAGGTTACATCCCAGCGTTGTGAATGGTTTCCTGAGTTACAGGAAACAGATTTGTCACGTAGTGTAGAGCTGCCTAAAGTGAAAGGAAGAGTCATAAAAAGTAACAAGGAGAGGGAAAAACAGGAAGAGATGAGGACAGACACAGAGACAGAATGATAAGGGTCAAGGAAGAATTAGGCAGCATTAAAACAAATGTGTGGATGATGGTCGCCACCACCTACCACCAATAAGAGATATGAGTTAGTAGTAAAGGATAACACATTACAACTGAAAACAATGGTTCTTTCTATGAACTATATTTACGTTGGCATGGGAGACTTAGTAACATCTCTGCCATAATGGTTCAGCTGGCTTAGCGTAATTTAATAATCTCTTGTATTTATATGAATGGAAGAGTAGGCACTGGTCCTGAGGATGATATAATGGGTTGTTATGGAGCACCAGGAGAAAATTATAATGGGAAGCGGCTAAAGGATATATGTCAGGAGAGGAGGTTGTACATTTGTAACTCGTATTTCAAACACAAAGATGCACATAAATATACATGGTGTAGATGGAACAATGATCGTCTTGAAAGAAGCCTAATTGATTACGTGCTCGTAGAGAAGTCGATGATGGGAATGGTTGTTGATACGAGGGCCGTGAGAGGACAATGTGGAGGTCTGTCAGATCATTGTTATGACTGGTACACAAGATCAAGCTGTTAGGAGTGAGGTGGATCAGGAGAAAGAGGAGCAGTCAGGGAGATAGACTGAAAGTTGAGAAGCTGAAGATAAAAAAAAATGGCAGATTCCTACAGGACCAAAGTAGAGGAGGAGTTAGAATCAGTTAATTGGAATGAAATGGATCTAGACAGTCTGTGGAATGCATATAGGGATTGCTTAGTTAGGAATGCTAAAGCGGTGTGTTGTGTGACAAGAGTAACAAAAAGGAAGAAAGGTACGACATGGTAGGATGAGGAGGTTAAGAGAGCGGTGGAGGAAAAGAGGAAGAACTGGCTAAAGCGGTTACAGGACAGAGGTTCTTTTTTTTTTTTTTAATGCGAGGAAGAAGGAACCAAAGGCCATGAGCCCGCAGTAACAGTTCCCTCCAAGAGAAAAACAAAATACAATATAGAGCCAAATTCAAGATCCGATCATTTTGAGATGCCTGGACACACTGCGTTTGAAAGGCTGGAGATCATAGGCAGCAGGAAATACAGACAGAGGGAGACAGTTCCAGAGCTGACCTGTTGCATAAATGAAAGACTGGGAGTAACGGTTAACTCTTGCATTAGAGAGTTGGACAGAAAAAGGATGAGAGTTTGCTGCCAGACGGGTGCTTCGCGCCCGTCGTAGAGGTGGAGGAATGCAAGCAGAGAGTTCAGAGGAGCAGTGACCATTAAAGTAGCGATAGAAAAGAGATAAAGATGCAACAGTGCGGCGAAGAGACAGAGGTTGAAGGGAGTCAGTAAGAGGAGGAGAGTTAATGAGACGAAAAGCCTTTGCCTCCACCCTATTGAGAAGAGCTGTATGTCAACAATTGTGCAGGGGTGAAGAAAGTGCGGAGTCGGCTTAGCACACCCAATCTCTTGGAAGCAGATTTTACAAGAGATGTAATATGATATTTCCAAGATAAGTCCCGAGTAAATGAAACCCCAAGCATGTTCAAGGATGATGCAGGATTAAGCTGAATATTATTAAACGTTAGTGGGTATACCTGTGGAAGATTTTGTCGGGTTGATAGGTGTAAGAACTGAGTCTTAGATGCATTAAAGACAACCATATTATTTTTACCCCAGTCAGAGATACGAGCCAAATCAGACATTAGGTGTGCCACAGCCTCATCCCTTGCTTGTTGAAGTAACTGTTGAGATGGGCGTTGCGGGAACCGAATGGAAAGGTGAAGGGTGGAGTCGTCAGCGTATGAGTGGATAGGGTTAGATGTACAGCTTAGAAGATCACTGATGAATAAAAGGAAGAGAGTTGGTGATAGGACAGAGCCCTGAGGAACACCACTGTTGATAGATCTAGGAGAAGAACGATGGCCGTCTACAACAGCGGCTATAGAACGACCAGAAAGGAAGCTAGCGATGAAGGCACAGATAGAAGGATAGAAACCGTAGGAGGGCAGTTTGGAAATTAAAGATTTATGCCAGACTCGATTGAAAGCCTTTGAGATGTCAAGTGCAATGGCAAAGCTTTCTCCAAAGTCCCGAAAGGAGGATGACCAGGAGTCTGAAAGGTAGGTGAGAAGATCGCCAGTGGAGCGTCCCTGACGGAACCCATACTGACGATCGGAAAGAAGGTTGTGATAGGAAAGATGCCTTAAAATTTTTCTATTAAGAATTGACTCGAAAACTTTTGAAATACAGGACGTTAAAGCAATTGGACGATAGTTGGAGGGTTGGGAGTGGTCACCGTTCTTTGGGACTGGCTGAATGAGAGGAAACTTCCAGCAAGAAGGAAAGGTACAAGTTGACAGACAAAGGCGAAAGAGTTTGCCTAGGCAGGGTGTAAGCACAGAAGCACAGTTCTTGAGAACAACAGGAGGGACCCCATCAGGCCCATATGCCTTGTTAGTACTGAGGCCAGTGATGGCAGAAAGTACATCAACTGAAGAAATTTTAATGTCAGCCATGAGGAAGGCAGAGGGGGGAAGTGATGGAGGAACAGCACTGGAATCGTCTAAGGTAGAATTGGAGGAGAAAGTCTGTGCGAAGAGATCTGCTTTATCAGTAGAAGAAATAGCTACAGAACCATCAGAGTAGAAAAGAGGAGGGAAGGATGATGAGGTAAAGTTGTTAGAAAGATTTTTGGCAAGATGCCAGAAGGAGCAGGAAGAATTCGAGTTAAGAGCATTTAGTATGGATGAAATTATTTTTAGTAGAGCGAAAAACAGACTTAGCACGATTCCGGGCAGAAACGTAAAGATGGTGTGATTCAGGGGTGGGTTGGCTCCGGTACCTTTTGTAGGCCCTCTCCTTGTTGCGGACAGCATTAGAACAAGCGTGATTAAACCAAGGCTTTCTTGCATTAGTCAAAGGATATGAGAAAGGAATGTATGCTTCCATGCCCGAGAGAATAACCTCCGTAATGCGCAAGGCACACTCAGATGGCTCACGGCCATGGAAGCAATAATCATTCCAGGGAAAATCAAAGAAGTACTGCCTGAGGGCCTCCCAGTCCGCGGCTCCAAAATGCCACAGACGACGTTTCACTGGAGGGTCCACAGGCCGTACCGGAGTGATAGGACAGGTTAAGGTAATAAGGTTGTGATCGGAGGAGCCCAACGGAGAGAAAAGATTAACAGAGTAAGCAGAAGGATTAGTTGTGAGGAAGAGGTCAAGAATGTTGGAGCTCTCTCCAAGGCGGTCAGGGATACGGGTAGGGTGCTGTACAAGCTGCTCTAGGTCATTAAGGATAGAAAAGATGTAGGCTTGTTCACCAGGTGGATCCGTGAAAGGAGAGGAGAGCCAAAGGTGGTGGTGAACATTGAAATCTCCAAGAATGGAGATTTCAGAGAAAGGAGAAATGGATAGAATGTGTTCCATCGTAGAAGTAAGATAGTCGAAGAATTTTTGATAGTCAGTAGAATTAGGGGATAAGTAAACAGCACAGATATATTTAGTCAGAGAATGACAGGAAAGCCGAAGCCAGAGTGTGGAGAATTCAGAAGAATCATGTTCAGGAACACGAGAGCAAGATAAGTCGTTGCGTATATATACACAACAGCCACCTTTGGCTTTGAAATGAGTATAGAGAAAGTAGGAGGATACAGAAAAGGGTTTGCTGTCAGTTGCCTCAGACAGCTGAGTCTCCGTTAGAAAAAGAAGGTGAGGTTTAGAGGAGGAGAGGTGGTGCTCAACAGAGCGAAAGTTAGATGAAAGGCCGCGAATGTTGCAGAAATGAAGAAGAAGAGAGTCAGACCGTGGTTCCAGGCACCTTGAGTCGTCACCGGGAGACGGGCAGATGGTGGGGGCATTTATGGTCCCCCCCCCCCTGGGGACTCCGAGGCTTGATAAGACGACGCCATTTTGGTAAATTTTGAATAGGAAGTGTAGTGTGTACTGTGCATGTAGTTTGGTGTAGATAGAGAAAATTGTACTGGAGAGCATGCTGGCCTACTCTCTGTGTAACTGAGACACTGAAAAAGCTCAGCAAAGGGGGATGGTCAGGAACTAGTCCTGAGGGCTGATGAAACGGGAGCTCCAGCACTCCCTGTCATCAGCTTTCCATCCACCTCGGGACTACTGCCCTGCTCGACTGGTGCTACAGAACTGAATATTTTGAGAGCAAGAAGCACGCTAATAGACTAGTGAAGAGGAAAAAAAAAAAGAGGTAAATAATGATCTAGGAAGAAAAATGAATGCGAACTACTCTGAAAATAGGAAGTTATTCTGGAAAGAGGTGCGGAAATGTAGAAGTGAAAGCGGAAAGAAATGTGAAGGTATGAAGGATGTAGGTGACAGATTATTAACCCATGGGGATGACGTAAGGACCAGATGGAAAGAATATTTTGAAAGCCTGATGAATGGGAATAGAGAGCAGAGCGGCTGTAAACATAATTGGATTTGGGGGTGTGCAGAGGAGGAATGCAGTACCTGTAGATGTGACACTAGCACAGGTGAAGAGTGCTGTGAAGTGGCTGAAAAATGGGAGAGCAGCTGGGGATGATGAGGTGTATGCAGAGATGCTTAAGTGTAGTGAAGAGAGTGGAATGAAGTGCTTGTTGGAGATATGTAAGAAGCCATGGATGAGTGAAACTGTGAAACCGTGCCTGCAGAGTGGAGAAAGGCTGTGATTGTACCCCTGTACAAAAATAAAGGTGAGCGAAGTGAGTGCAAGAATTATCACGGCATAAGATTATTGAGTGAGGCAGGGAAGGTATATGGAAGAATTATTATAGAGGAAGTAAAAGAGGTATCCGAAGTTCTAGTGAGTGATGAACAGGGCGGCTTTAGCAGTGGCAGAGGATGTGTGGATCAAATATTTGCAGTGAGACAGATAGCAGAGAAGGCTTGTGAGAAGGACCATAAGGTGTTTATGGCATTAATGGATCTAGAAAAAAAAATGACAAAGTGGACAGAGAAGGATTTTGGAAAGTTTTGCACATGTACAGTGTAGATGGTCAGCTGCTAGGTGCCGTCAAGAGTTTTTATGATGGTAGTGAAGCATGTGTAAGAGTTAATGGGCATCTAAGTGAATGGTTCACGATCGGTGTGGGCGTGCAACAAGGCTGTTCAGTATATATATGGATGGGGTGAGGAGACAAGTAAAAACACGAGTAATGGAGAGAGGGAGATCGTTGGTAATGAACGGTAATAGATGAAATATCTCAAATTTGGGTATGCTGATGATGCAGTATTGCTTGCAAGTATCGGACAAGAACTTGGTAGGCTAGTGCAGTTTTGCTGATGTTTGTGAGCGTCGTGCTTTGATAGTAAATGTAGAAAAGAGAAAAGTGATGGTTATCGGGAGAGAAGGTGACTCCCAGTGTGATGTTACACTGAATGGAGAGAGACTGGAATTGGTGAGAGAGTTCAAATACCTGGGTACAGTGACAGAAAAGAGAGGAAAATGTGCAAAAGAAGTGGAAAGTTGAGTGACACAATGAAGGAAGGTAGCTGCAGCTATGAAAGCCTTGATAAGAATCATAGGCTTGAGTGTTGCCGTTGCGCGAGGCTTACATGATGGACTGTTACTGCCAACTTTAGCATATGGATGTGAGTATGGTGTGGCATGAAAATGAAAAGTCAAGAGTGAGACCAGTGGAGGTGGGACTGCTGAGGAATGTATGTGGAGCACAGAGAGTGGATAGGATACGAAATAATGTGATTCGTGGTAGATGCGGAGTAAGGAAGTCTATGGACACCAGAATCAAAGAGAATGTACTGAAATGGCATGGTCATGTAGAGAGAATGGATAACAGTATTGACGAAAAAGGTATATCTGAGAAAATTTGAAGGAGGGATACGGTGGATGAGTGTGTGAGAAAGAGTGGTATGGAAGTCGGTGAGGCTAGGGAACTGACGAGATCTAGCTGGCTGGATGAATGTTGTGAGAAGTCCATGATCAGGGATTTGGCACTCCTTTATAACGTGACAGCGTCTTGATTGACTCTATCGGATACGTTTATGTGAAGCTACAGAATGTGATGAAAGTTTTTGACATATTAGATATAGCCAGGATTCCAGGGTTTGAATGATGAGTGAATGGAAGCGTGGCCCATTGAATTGGGCAAACTTAGGCTGTCTGGACATAGGTACTCCTCACCCTGCCTTAGGGTGGGAAAGGAGGTCCAGATATACAGTATATATATATAGATATATATATATATATATATATATATATATATATATATATATATATATATATATATATAGATAGATAGATATAGATATACAGTATTTTTATATCATCATCATCATCAGCCATAACTAGTCCACTGCTGAACAAAGGCCTCCCCCAACCTTTTCCACTAATTCCTTGACTTAGCCAATCTTTGCCACGTTCTCCCTGCAAATTTCTCTATCTCATCTCTCCACCTCCTGACTGACCTTTTTTCTGCAGTGCTTACAATCTCTTGGTGTCCAGTCAGTCAGCCTCTTGCTCCATCGATTATCCCTTATTCTTGCTATATGGCCTGCCCACCTGCATTTCTGTTCTTTTATAACTTCTATAATATCTTTGACTTTAGTCTGCTCTCTCACCCAAGTTGATCTTTTCCTGTCTCTTAAAGATATTCCCAACATTGGCTTTTCCATTGTCCTCTGAGAACGGATTAATTTATTTTCCATTGATTTTGTCAGTTTCCAGGTCTCACAACCGTACGTCATAGCTGGAATTATACATTCGTTATATACTTTTCGTTTCATACAAACTGGCAAGCTACTTTTCATAATGTCTCTATGTTTACCGAAAGCTTTCCATCCAATTGTAATGCGTCTTTTTATTTCGCTATCATGATCTTTCGTTAATTCTAGCATTTGTCCCAAGTAGTTGTACTCCTCAACTTCTTCAATAATTTCACCGCCCATTCTGATGACGCTCTTTGGTGTTTGTGGATTAAACATTAGTTTTACTCCGGTTCACTTTTAGCCCTACTTTGAGACTTTCTCTGTTCAGGTCATTTAACATTTCTTGCAATGCCTCCGCTGTTTCTGAGATTAGGACAATGTCATCTGCAAATCTTAAATGGTTTAGCTTTTCTCCATCTATGTTCACTCCTTTGTTTTCCCAGTCTAGCTTTCTGGAAAAAAAAAAAAAAAAAAAATATATATATATATATATATATATATATATATATAATTTCCTGTGGCACCCCACGGTATGCATAGGGCCTCAATGAACTCTCTCCACCAATGTTTGTCTCTTGCCATCTCCTTCAGGTCCCACCAACACTCCTCTCCTGCTTCATATTTCATTGTCCTCAACCAGGTTTCCCTCGGCCTACCTCTACCTCTTCTTCCTCTAGCAGTCCACTCTGTCACATCCTGTAATAAACTACCTTCTTTACTGTATATGTGCCCCAGCCACCTCCAGCGAGACAGTCTCACTTATTCATTAACTTGTTCCACTTTCGTAATATCCCTTACTATTGCATTTGTAACTCTGTCTTGCCACTTTACCCCAAGAATCCTTCTCAGTATTTTATTCTCAAATCCTAATACTTTCTGATCTGTTGCAATTGTACTGTACCATGACTCATGCCCGTAAATTAAAATTGGTCTAACCATGGACTTGTAAATTTTCATTTTAGTATGTACCGAAAGCATATTATTATTCCAAACAGATTTCAACATTCCAACAGCTCGCCAAGCCTGTCTAATCCTCTCCTCAACTTCATTGTTTAATGATCCATTAGATGATACAATCGTTCCCAGATATTTAAAGTTTTCTACATTCTTCACCACATTATTCCCAATTACACAATCAATTTGGTTCTCCACATTCATATTAATAATTTCAGTCTTTCCACAATTTATTACCAATCCCACTTTTTCTCCTTCCTCCACCAGACAATCAAGCACCCCCTGCATCTCGTAAATACTTCCGCAAATCAGTACAATATCATCAGCATTGTCCAAATCCATCAGCTTCTTATTATCTTTCCAGTTAATTCCTGCACCTGTTCTCCTTACAACCTTTTACATAACATAATCCATAACCAAAACAAACAACTATGGCGAAAGAACTCCTCCTTGAATCATTCCTGACCTAACTTGAAATGGATCACTCAAAGAGCCACCCACCATTACCTTACAAAAAGTACCTTCATGCAGGCTTCTAAAAATATTTACAAATTTTTCTGGTATACCATAGAATCTCATAATTTTCAACATAGCTCCACGTGAAACACTATCAAACGCCTTTTCAAAATCCACAAAACACATACTAAGTGGCATTTTCATCTCATTAGCTTGTTACATTAGATGCCTTACAATAAAAATCTGATCATTACAACCTCGACCTTTTCTAAAGCCAGCTTGTTCTTCTCTTAAAATTTTATCAATTACTGGCTCTATTCTGTTCAACAAGATTTTGGAAAAGACTTTTGCAACTACAGGCGTCAAAGTTATCCCCCTCCAATTGCCACACACACTTAAATCTCCCTTTTTTGGTAATTTCATAATCACTTCATTTTTCCACTCTTCTGGAATTCCACGATTATCCCAAGCCACATTAAAAAGTTTCAAAAGCGCATTCATCAACTCGTCATTTTCCACCTTAAGCATTTCAGGGAATATTCCATCCTCTCCTGGGGCCTTAAAATTCTTTAACTCCTTTATAGATTTTGCTACCTCTTCCAAAGTTATATCCCCTTTTTCTATCTGCAAATCTCTCTCGGCTGGCAAAATGTCCTCTTCAGCTGGGATTGGTCTATTTAGAACAGATTCAAAGTGCTCTTTCCACCTTCCTTTTATATCCAAATCTTTAGGCATCAAATTACCTTTTCTATCTCGTACAGGTAATTCCTTCCTTCTCTTTTCAGTCCCAGTTAACTCCTTTATGGCCTGATACGCAGCTCTTGTGCTCTGACCGTCATTTTTACTTAATTTAATTTCTGTCTCTGTCGCCTTTTCATCATATAGTCTCCTCTTATCACGTCTAACGAGTCTTTTTACTTCAGAATGTAAACTCCAGTACTTTGCTCTAAGTACTTCAACTACCTGGCCATCAACATGTTCTTCACTTCTTAACTTAGCCTCTTTCCTTTTCTGAATTGCATTCCATGTTTCATCTGACATCCACTTTTTCCTTCTCGCTTTTCTCTTTTTCTTAATAGTAACCTTAGCACTCTCATGCAAAACCTCTTTTGCCTCTCTCCATATTTGATTAATATCATTGTCTTCAGATTCCATCAAAGTCTGCAGGACTAGAAACCTGTTTTTTTTTTTTTTTTTTACGTGTCCGACTCTGGGCAAAGGCTCAGGGCCTATTTCTTGGGGGCAGTGGCCTATCCCAAGGCCCAGTAGTCCTCCTACACCTCCACATGTCACCACTTTGGCGCTAACACCCACCGTCCATATTGAATACATGCTAGGGCTGTCTCATACAGGACTGGTGTACTGGTATTAGCGGGGGTACTTTTACGACATGTCGGCGGGTCATCTGGTAGATCAGGAAGTCTGCTTTTTAGGAAATTCAAATCCTTAAACTGTTCCCTGACCCAGCCGGGATTCGATCCTGGGTCCATTCGGACTGCAAGCAGCCTCTCTACCGATTCAGCCACCGCCTCCCCCTCTACATTCCCACCGAAACTTTTCCCTCGTGCTCTCATCACTTCTCAGCTCATCCAAATCATAATTATTGCTTCCTGTACAATTACCATTAACGTTTCTCTTAAGTTTTATTTTAATCTTTGACACAACAAGTTGATGATTACTACCAATATCTGCCCCCCTCCTTACGCAAACATCTTGCAAATAACTCCTATGCCTTCTGCTAATTGCAATGTGGTAAATCTGTTTACAATATTTACCACATGGTGAAATCCAAGTAGTCTTATGTATTTTTCTATGCTCAAAAATAGTTCCACAAATTATAAGGTAATTTGCCAAACAAAAGCTTCCAAGTCGCACCCCATTTTCGTTCCTTATACCAACACCTTCCTTACCCATACAATCTTCAAAGCCATCCCTACTACTGCCAGCAATCGCATTAAAATCACCAATGCAAACTAACACATCATGTCTTGCCACTCTATTCACTACATCCTGCAGCTTCTCGTAAAAGTCATCCTTCATTTCATCAGCAGCCTCATTTGTCGGAGCATACCATACAACCATACTGATATTACCATGGTCAGATTTTAAACGAGCATAAAGCAAGCGCTCATTAATTGGTTCAAACTCACATACTGCCTTACAAGCATCTCTACTCAGCAGTAAGCCTACTCCTTGGTAATGATTTCCATCACTCCTACCAGAAACCGACATAGTAATACCAACTTCCAAATGATATATATATATATATATATATATATATATATATATATATATATATATATATATATATATATATATATATATATATACATATATATATATATATATATATATATATATATATATAAATCTATATATATATATATATATATATATATATATATATATATATATATATATATATATTGCCAGACGCCTGAATCCCGTTTGGGGTGGCCACAAACAAATCGCCTCCAAGTCGCCCTGTCCCCCGCCATTTCACTGCCCTGCTCCCAACTCACAGCCCCCTCTCTCATATACCTCTCCACCCCATCTCCCCATCTTATCCTCGGCCTTCCCCTCCCTCTTCCCCCCACCACCTCATTCACATACACTCTCTTCGTCAGTTTTTCACCCTCCATTCTCTCCGCATGGCCAAACCACCCCAGTGCGTTCCTCATAACGCTTCCTATCACATCCACATCCACACCACAACGCTCCTTTATATCCTCATTCGTCAGCCTGTCTCTCCATGTGACTCCACAGGCTCCTCTTAAATAACTCATTTCCACTGCTCTCACTCTTGACTTGTGTCCTTCCAACAACGTCCAAGCTTCACTTCCATACGTTAGAGTTGGTATCACAATACTGCCATGTAGTAACTTTTTCACTTCCATGCTCACTTCCCTGTTTCTTATCACTGCTTTCAAAGAACCAGCAACCTTTCTTCCCTGCTGTACCCTTTCAAGCACTTCACCCTCCAAACCTCCATCCTTACTCATCACACTACCCAAGTACTTAAACGTACTCACATTTTCCAATTCCTCACCATCTAAACTCGCTGTACATTCACTGACTTCACCCCTCTCAAAGACCATCACTTTACTCTTCCCTACATTCACCTTTAGATTCCGTTTCTTACACACTCTCCCAAACTCATCCACCAAGCCTTGCAGCTCCCCTTCATCTTCACTGAACAACACAGTATCATCTGGAAACAACAGTACAGGGAGTTTCCAAACACTATCCTCTCTCACCCGGGCCACTCCAACATCCACTACTCTACCTTGTACCTCTTTTATTACCCCATCCATATAAAGATTGAACAACCATGGAGATATGACACATCCCTGTTTCAACCAAACTTTCAAAGAGAAAAATTCACTTAGTTCACCATCCACACGCACAGCAGCCTTCGCACCATCGTACATACTCTTCACAGCATTCAACAACTTCCCATCTACTCCATATATTCTTAACACTTTCCACAATCCTTGTCTATCCACCCTGTCATATGCTTTCTCCAAATCCATGAAAGCCGCATACAACTTCTTTCCCTTCTCTAGAAACTTTTCCACTAAAGATCTAAGAATGAATATCTGATCTACACAACCTCTTCCCTTCATAAAGCCTCCCTGTTCTTCTCCAACTAATTTCTCTGTTCTTTCTCTAACTCTGTCAATAAGTATCCTACCATACACTTTTCCTATTATACTAAGAAGACAAATGCCCCTATGATTACCACACACTTCTTTTTCCCCTTTTCCTTTGTGCAAGGGAATAATTATACCTGACTTCCAATCCTCTGGGACCCTACCTTCCTCCCAGGCCAATCTGCACATTTTCCACATCCATTCTACTACTATCTCTCCCACATGCTTCAGCATTTCACCACACACTCCATCAATTCCTGGGGCTTTCCCTGATTTAACTTTTTTCATTGCTTCCTCAACTTTTATCCTACTGATTTCTTCCTGTCTTCTCACCTCCTTCCTTCTCCCAGCCATTCCCCAGCCACTTATACTCGCATTACTTCCATCCTCTATGTTCAACAATTCCTTAAAGTGTTCTCTCCATCTGCTCACTTTTTCTCCCTTCTCCACTAGTCATCTACCATTTTTGTCTTTCACTCCCCTGCTAACTTCACTTCCACCCTGTCTTACTCTTTTCACCTCTTTCCAGAACATTTTCTTACAGTCCCTCCACTTTACACTCAAATTCCTTCCAAATTCCTCATCCACTCTGTTCTTTCTCTTACTAATCTTTTCACCTTTCTCTTTCTTTCTACATATAACTCTCTCTTCCGCCTCTCAACTTCTTCCACGCCCCTATTCCTCATCCATTCATTGTATGCTTTCTTCTTTTGTGCCACAGCCTGTCTCACCTCTTCAGTTCACCACGCTGTTCCTTGCATCCCCCTCCGTCTTCTCTTCCTTCCACACACTACATCACATGCTGCACATATTTCTTCTGTAAATATCCTACACACACCTTGCACGTCTCCCATCTGCTCCATTTCATATTTACCCAATCGTTCCTCCACTTCTCTCTTATACTCTGCCTTTTTCTCATCCTCTTGTTACCTTTCCACTCTCCTTGCAACTACTCCTTCCTCTCGTCTTTCCCTTCTTCTGTTCCTCCATCTTACTCGAATCCTAATTCTGGCCACCACCAAGTAGTGGTCAGAAAGTCCACTCCCACAATCTACTGTATAAGCTCTTGCATCCATTACACATCTTCGCATCCTTTCATCCACACACAGATAATCAATCATTGCCTTCCTTTCATTCAGTTCACCATCCACCCTTCTCATCACTCGCCATGTATACCTGTGGATCATTTTATGCCTGAAGAGGGTATTGGCTATCACCAACCCCCTCCCAGCGCAAATGTCCACTAACGCAAAAACCATATTGTCTGTCACTAATTAAGTTGTTGGATTCAAGATATATATATATATATATATATATATATATATATATATATATATATATATGTATATATATCTTGAATCCAACAACTTAATTAGTGACAGACAATATGGTTTTTGCCAAGAAAGATCCACCATTGACATACTCAATCTCCTGACTCATACCATCCATCAATAAGTTGACCTACATGGTGAAACTCATGCAGTAGCCCTGGATATTTCTAAAGCTTTCAACAGAGTGTGGCACTGTTCCCCGTTGTCCAAACTCCATTGCTATAGACTAAACTCTTTTGTTCCTTTGATTTCCTCATATCTCAGCAATAGAAAAATAAGAGTAAAAGTAGATGCTGTATATTCCACTTTCCACTACGTTAATGCCAGCGTGCCGCAGGGATCAGCTCTGGCACCAACCCTGTTCCCCGTTCATATTAATGATCTCTTATCTGTTACCCACAATCCCATCCATTCATATGCATATGACTCAACACTTCATAGTTCATTCACACTCAGACATCCATTTACAAAGTCCGATATCTCTAACTCTGAACTCAGTACGGCCATCTCTTTAAATCAAGATTTATCCATGATCAGTGAATGGGGACCAAATAACCTTGTCTCATTTAATGCTAGTAAAGCTAAATATATACAGTTTACTAATAGACAGTGTCACGGAACAGAGAAAGATAATGTACACATTAAGTGAGAATACTAAGAGTCACTACTGTCCCGTAAAGTTCCAGGTTCAAAACAAAAGAGTTGGGTAAAATTACAAGTTAAAGTTTAATGCTCAAACTAACAACAAAACATTCAGGACTCATAAGGATAATGTAATGGCAAAAACAGGTTAAATATATGGTTAACTGCAATAGCCTCTATTAACACAAAATTAGCAAGAGTAAATTTATCTAAGTCAGCCCTGATAAAATGAAAATACACTGGGTAATGCTCAGTTAATGCAAGATAAATTATTACAGATACAAAATAATATTAATGATGGCTGACAATAAGAACCCTACACAAATTACAAAAAAACTCACTGGGCCTACAAATCAACACCTAATGCTATACAGTACAAGGAAAAAATGCAACAACAGTTATACTCGAATTACACAGCTGCTAGATGGTTGGAGACTTCCTGAGCACTCAATAATAACTGTACAGGGGAGGACAGAGATGTGAACAAAATGAGGAGTAGATCTAAGTGGCAATTAATGTAGAGACTGAGCTCATTATATAGGGGCCGGCAGAGCCTGATACAACTTGTAAGAAGGATGCGCAAATGAAGCCATGGGGACAAAAAGTTGACAATCCTGCACTGAACAACAGAAAGGACGACTTACTCTACTATAACGGTAGAAGGGGGGGACTGAGGCAGAACACGCTCGTGATCAAACATGCAGCATACTGTGCGTTAAAATTACACAAATGATGATGAAATCATAGGCTATATAACACCTCCCCACAAAGAAAAAGAAATTTACAAAGGAAATTTTTTATTACTCTAAAACAATCTGTCTAAAGTCTAGATAAGCAATCTACAATAACATTTTCTTTCCCCTTGACATGTTGTATGTCTAATGAATACTCCTGAAGAAGTAGACTCCATCTTGTCAATCTCTGATTTTTATCTTTAAACTTACTAAGGAATTTCAGTGGGTTATGATCGGTATAAATGACTATGGGGTCAAAACCAGAACACAAATAAAATGAAAAATGCTGTAAACCCAAAATCAAGGCCAAAAGCTCTTTCTCAATAGTTGAGTAGTTCTTTTGAGGTGGTGTGATCTTCTTACTGTAATAAGATACAGGGTGTTCAATACCCTGATCATCCTCTTGCAGCAAAACAGCCCCAGCTCCTGTATCACTTGCATCAACAGCCATCTTAAAAGGCTTAGCAAAATTTGGAGTAGCGAGCACTGGCTGACTGAATAGAATAGCTTTAAGTTTGTTGAAAGAGGATTCACAGTTATCGGTCCATGCAAATTCAACTCCCTTTTTCAGTAGGTCTGTAAGTGGTGATACAAGAATTGAAAAGTTAAGAACAAATCTCCTGTAATAACCTACCATTCCCAAAAATCTTTGTAGCTCTTTCCTACTTTTAGGTCTGGGAAGATCACTTATAACCTGAACCTTAGCTCCTGGTGGTGCAACATGTCCATCACCAATTACGTACCCAAGGTACTGAACTTTAGCTTGACCAAACTCACACTTTGATAAATTAACTACAAGATTAGCCTGAACCAAACGCTCAAGAAATTTACTGACATGGCATAGGTGATCTTTCCAGTTGTCACTGAAGATTAATACATCATCAATATAAACAACACACCCTGCCAAACCCTCTGTTACAACATTCATGAGCTTCTGAAATGTGGCTGGTGCATTCTTCATGCCATATGGCATTACGGAACATGCAAAAGTCTTTCCTAGTGTTACAAAACATGAGATCTCCCTAGCACGTTCAGTCACAGGCACCCGCCAGTATCCCTTCAACAAACCAAACCCACCCATGTACCCAGCCCTTCCGATCTCGTCTATGCAATCTTCCACGCGAGGGAGAGGGCAAGTGTCTGCTTTGGTTACCTGACCAACACGTCTGTAGTCGATGCAAAGCCGCTGTGACCCACCTGGCTTAGGGACCAGAGTGACAGGAGAATTCCACTCGCTCTGACAGGGCTCAATCATCTTGTGGTCCAACAGGCAGCCAAGCTCCTCCCGGATGAGAGGAACCTTCACTGGGTTCACACGGCAAGGAGGCAATTTAATTGGCTTTGTGTCTCCAACACCGACATCATGCATCAACACAGCAGCTCCTCCTGGAGTGGCACGGAACACGTGCGGGCACTCCTGCAGCAATGCCGAAAACTCCTGCCTCTCCTCGGGAGGCAGGTGAGAAAGCTTAGTCTGGAGATCATTCATGATATCAGGATTCTTCCCCAAACTATCACTCAGGCTCACACTGCATGGGAGAGCTTCACTTGCAGACTCGGGTGGAACAGCTACAGTGCAGACTGGACTATTTTCGTCCCGCCCGCGATACAACTTTAGCATGTTGATGTCACATAGTTGCTTGTTCCCTCTACGATCCGGTGTGGCGATGACATAGTTGACATCACAGAGCCTCTCCTCCACGAAACAAGGACCACCAACCTTGGCTTGAAGAGGCCGCCCATGAACTGGTAGCAGAATCAAAACCTGATCTCCTGGCCGAAAGCGGCGCAACCCGGACCCCCCATCACACCAAGTCCCCATCCTCTCCTGAGCAGCTCCTAAATTCTCTCTCGCCAGCTGTAAAGCAGTGGACAGCCGCTCTTTGAACTTCATCACACACTCCAGCAGGCCAACGTCATCTTCCTCCGACAGCCAGCACTCCTTGAGTAGCCTAATTGGTCCTCCCACTTCATGGCCAAACAGTAGTTCAAAAGGTGAGAAGCCCAGTGATTCATTTGGAGATTCTCTTGCAGCAAACACAACGAATGGAAGACCCTTATCCCAGTCCTTCTGATACTCCAAACAGCATCTCCTGAGCATCGACTTGAGTGTCTGACGACATGTCTCCAGCGCTCCCTGGGTCTGGGGATGGTAAGCTGAAGACGTGATCTGGGTGATGCCCAACTCCTTCAGAGACTGCTTGAAAACGTTTGACATGAAATTACTTCCCCGATCTGACTGTACCTCCTTGGGCAGACCAAACTTTGTGAAGAACCCTAGCATTTCCTTAACCACGTTCTTTGCTGAGATATTTCTAAGTGGAATGGCTTCAGGATAACGAGTAGCCATATCAATCAGGGTCAACACATAAGAAAATCCTGAAGAAGTCTTAGGAAGAGGGCCCACAATATCCACCAACACACGGGTGAATGGCGCCTCAAAAGGAGGAATGGGGACTAGAGGTGCAACCTTTTCGGTCTGATTACACTTCCCCACAACTTGACAGGTGTGACAAGACTTACAATACCAGGAAACATCCCTGAAGATACCTGGCCAGTAGAAGTGTTTCAAAATGCGTGCCACAGTCTTCCTCACTCCAAGGTGTCCTGCCAAACTGGAATCATGAGCCACTCTAATGATATCCTGCCTACAAACACGAGGGATGACAACTTGATGTACAACCTTCCATTCACAGTCGGCTGATGCTGTTGGGGGTCTCCACTTCCTCATAAGCACTCCTGACTTTATATAATAACAAGTAGAAGCACCGGCTGACTCTTCTTCACTATAAGCAGAGTTAGCTAGACCTTTCAACTCAGGGTCAGCAACCTGCAACTCAACCAACTCTTGTCGAGACAAATTAGCAACACTACGGGGTACTGCCTCATCTGGTGAGTGGTCCAAATTAGCAAGAAAAGTGTCAGCTAGGATAACATCATCATCATCATTATCCTCTAAATCACCAGTAACTTTAGACTTAGCCCTAGTGACAGCACATGCAGGGAACACATCAGGGACATCACAGTCCTGGGACGCAGCCACTGGCTCACTAGACAACTGAGGAGCTGGACACACTTGACTTCCACCAATATCATTTCCAAGTAAGAAAGTTACACCTGACATTGGGAGTGTCTGAACCAACCCAACCATAACGGAACCATTAACAAAACCAGACTCTAAATTCACTCTGCACAGAGAGACAGAGAAGTAATTATTCCCTACACCTGGTAAGATTACAGTTTCATCAGAGGAATTAACATTAGAGCCTAGAACACTGGTCAGCATAAGGGATTGGCAAGCACCTGTATCACGATATATTTGAACTGATTTCCTGTCATTACTGTCCAGAGGACCGACAAAACCATCAGACAGGAAATTAGCACATGAACTCTTGAAAGTGTCACCCACGTTACTGCTCAAAAGAGGAGCTCCATCATGAGAATTTAAGTTACCCCTCAAAGCAGGTTCAGTTAACTCAGTTAAAGAATTCTGGGAACTCTCAAGGGTGGACACTAGACCAATTGACTGAATATTTAAAGACTCCTTTTTGTTCACATCACGCTGTCTCCTGAAACATTTCTCCATAGTATGACCAAGCTTACTACAATAAGTACATTTACGTTTCTGAAATCTAGAGGTGAAGTTGGTATTTACTTCCTGAGAAACATCATCTTTATTCTCTTTCCTGTTACCTGTACTCTGAGTAGAGGCAACGTACTTACTCTCAGCTTTCCCTTTTTCTCTAGAATATCTCTTGTGAGTGAGAACATATTCATCAGCTAAAACTGCAGCATCAGACAAATTATCTATTCTTCTCTCATCAAGATATAGGCTTACATCTTTATTAACACACCTCTTGAAGTCCTCCAGCACAATCATCTGCTTAAATTTACCAAAATCAGAATCCACATTCTTAGAATTTAACCACTGCTCTAACAGATCTTCTTTGATTTTTGCATACTCAACATGGGATTGCTTATCTTGCTTATAAGTTGTCCTAAATTTTACTCAATAAGCTTCAGGAACAAGCTCATAGGCCTTAAGAATCAAGCTCTTAACTACATCATAATTATCAGATTGATCCTGAGGCAAAGATGCATAAGTTACTTGAGCTTCACCGGTGAGAACAGTTTGAAGGAGTACTGGCCAATACTCCTTGGGCCAATTAAAACCTGTAGCTACCCTCTCAAACAACTGAAAATACTTTGTTAAATCAGATTCATTAAAAGGAGGGACAAGTTTAACATTTTTAGCCACATCAAAATCATTAGAGCTAGATGATCCAGTTCCACCTTGTTTCATGCGATACTCATGGTCTGCCTGAATCCTGGCAAGTTCAATTTGTGCCTGTATCTGTGCCTCCTGAATCCGAGCCTGAGATTCCGCCTCCTTTGCCTGAGACTCAGCCTCCTTAGCACGTGCTTGAAATTCAGCCTCCTTATCACGAGACTCCGCCTCCTTAGCCTGAGCCTCCTGCAGGGCTAGCTGTAACTTAGCTAATTCAATCTGCGTTTGCTCATTTCGAGAAGTTACATTAAACAAGCTTTCATTAATCATGTCAACAATTTGATCTTTAGAATGATGAGAGCGAACAGCAATTCCCAATTGTTGAGCAACAAGCTTAAGTTCATTCTTTGTTCTGATTTCTACATCCAACACTGTTTGCACATTTGACAAAAAATCTTTGGCTTCATCAAGTGTAGTAATAGTAGACATCATGAATAAATCACAGTCACAAAATATCGAGCAATATCTTTATGATAATATCCTGAATATCCTGATATGAGGTCGCCAAATTTATGTTACGGAACAGAGAAAGATAATGTACACATTAAGTGAGAATACTAAGAGTCACTACTGTCCCGTAAAGTTCCAGGTTCAAAACAAAAGAGTTAGGTAAAATTACAAGTTAAAGTTTAATGCTCAAACTAACAACAAAACATTCAGGACTCATAAGGATAATGTAATGGCAAAAACAGGTTAAATATATGGTTAACTGCAATAGCCTCTATTAACACGAAATTAGGAAGAGTAAATTTATCTAAGTCAGCCCTGATAAAATGAAAATACACTGGGTAATGCTCAGTTAATGCAAGATAAATTATTACAGAGATACAAAATAATGTTAATGATGGCTGACAATAAGAACCCTACACAAATTACAAAAAAACTCAATAGGCCAACAAATCAACACCTTATGCTATACAGTACAAGGAAAAAATGCAACAACAGTTATACTCAAATTACACAGCTGCTAGATGGTTGGAGACTTCCTGAGCACTCAATAATAACTGTACAGGGGAGGACAGAGATGTGAACAAAATGATGAGTAGATCTAAGTGGCAATTAATGTAGAGACTGAGCTCATTATATAGTGGCCGGCAGAGCTTGATACAACTTGTAAGAAGGACGCGCAAATGAAGCCATGGGGACAAAAAGTTGACAATCCCGCACTGAACAACAGAAAGGACGACTTACTCTACTATAACGGTAGAAGGGGGGGTCTGAGGCAGAACACGCTCGTGATCAAACATGCAGCATACTGTGCGTTAGAATTACACAAATGATGATGAAATCATAGGCTATGTAACAACAGGTATTGCCAGAATCGTATATTACCTTCAATGCTACAAATATTCCCATTTCCAAAAGTATTGAAATTCTCAGCGTCTCGCTTAACAATGCCCTCAGCAGTACCTCTCATGTTTGATCACTTGCTAAAACCGCCTCAAAGAAACTTTGATTATTGTACAGAGTCCGTAACTTCTTCACTGACTAGCAGTTAATTATAATTTATAAGAGTCATGTGTGCTCTCAGCTTGAATACTGCTCACCCTTGTGGAGTGGATGTGGAGAGGTTGGATTAAAACAAGTAGACAAAATTCAGAACAAAGCTGTTAGAATTATTAATAACCCTGCTATTACTAATAAATTATCTCCCCTGCAAGTAAGAAGGAACGTTGCCTCCCTTGCGATATTTTACAGATATTTCTATAGCAAATGCTCAGATGAAGTTGCGTTCATGTTGCCACCTCTCCGTGCCTTCCCTTGTGCTACACGGGCAGCTGACAGCACTCATGACTGGAATGGCACTCAGCCATACTGCAGAACTTCTGCCTATAAGAATTCTTTCATTCCCTGAACTGCATCTCTCTGGAACTCGCTTCCCCAGAGTTGTTTCCCTCCAAACTTCAACCCACAGCTGTTCAAGTCTAACTGTTACAGATATTTTATGAACAGAGGACACCAGTATTCTGGTGCATGGATTTTTTTTTTTTTATTTATATGTTTTTCGTTCCTCTGTTCTGTTATATATATATATATATATATATATATATATATATATATATATGTGTGTGTGTGTGGAGTAGACTGTAGCACCAGTCGAACAAGGCAGTACTCCCGAGGTTGATGACAAGCTGGTTATAGGGAGAGCTGGAGCTCCCGTTTCACCAGCTCTCAGGACGTGATCCTGACCATCTCCCTTTTCTGAACATTTTCAGTGCATTCATTTACACAGAGAGTAGGCCAGCATGCTCTCCTAATACCTCTACCTTCAACTGTCTACACCACACTACATGCGCATAACATATCACACCTTCTAATCACATCTTTAGTAATGGCCGCTGCAATCATATTATCAAATGAGGTGGTACCTCGGATTGCCACCACCGGCAGGGTAGGGCTGGAGGCACAAGGTCCTCCCGGTCGCCATCAAGCGACTGTGCTGGCAGCGACTGTTGCTATTTCCGGGAATGCTTGTCAGCGAAGAGGTGACGGTGCAGCCTTATTCTTTACCAACATCCGCGGCCTTACCACAAATTTAAACTCAGTTCATTTTTTCCTTCAGTCCATATCCCCTTTGGCCCTTTTCCTCACAGAACCACAAATCTCACCCTCTACCGATATATCTCCATTTTGTTTTCCCGGTTACCATCTTCTTACAAACTTTCCTAACAAAGGCGGCACCTGTTGTTATATCAAATCCCAATATGCAGTTGACACTATTATAAACTTCACTTCATCCAGTTTTGATTACTCATTATATAAATTAAATTGCCAAAACATTACCAAATATATCTGTGTAGTTTATCGTTCCCCCAATGCTTCTTCGGAACCCAGTGTATTTGATTCCATATCCACTCAGTTGAGTAACCTTGACCTTGCCCTTGGCAATGAAATTACCATTTTGGGTGATTTTAACATACACAATGTTGAATGGTTATTGCATTCTGCCCAGACTGACGACGCTGGTCTAGAATGCGAGCTGTTTGCAGAATCATTTAATCTCACCCAGTTGGTAAAGCAACCAACCAGAATACCTGATAATCCTGACCATAATGCCCATCTCTTGGATTTATTCTTGACAAATACTCCAGAACAATACAGGATAGAGGTACTGTCACCACTTGGATCCTCTGACCACAATCTCACCAAAGCCTCATTAGTTAACCCTCCCACACCTCCCCATTCTGAACCTGTCAGGATGACCCGATGGCACTTTGACAGGGCTGACTGGGATGGATTTAGAAATTATCTTGCTGACATTCCATGGCAGTCTTTCTTCTCTAGTGATCCCAATTCTACCCAGTCCCACATTTGCGACTTAATACTAGCTGGTATGGATTTATTCATACCAAGTCAACAATTCACTAAAAAATCAAACTCTCCTAAATGGTTTGATGGCAATTGTGCCAGAGCAACAGCCCAAAAGTCATTAGCATATAACTCTTACTAAAAATCAAAAACATCTGAATCACTTTCCCAATTTAAAATTGCTAGAAATCATGCAAAAGCTGTATTAAATCTATCTAAATCAAACTTTCTTCAAAAGCAAGCATCAAAACTACTTAACAACCCTAATGACAATAGAATATTCTGGTCAACTCTTAATTCTTTCAATAATAACTTTAACAAGTCATCTTCCATTCCCCCACTAAAATCTTCAGACGGCAATATTACAAATGACCCACGTGGGAAAGCAGATATCTTTGCTAGTACCTTTGCCAGAAACTCTACCATAGATGATACCAGCCAGAATGTCTCAGTCCTGGAACTTGATTCTCCCGAAATTGCCCCACTTAAAATACAGACAAGATACGTGAAATCCATCCTAGACAATTTACCTACCAACAAAGCTCCAGGCCCAGATGGAATTCTGCCAATTGTTTTGAAAAAGTGTTCCACTGAACTTGCCTCTGTCCTAGCTACATTATTCAGACTATGCATACGTACTTCTTTATTCCCAAATTCATGGAAAGAAGCCAATATCCACCCAGTTCCGAAGAAAGGAAGTTCGTCTGACCCCTCCAATTACAGACCAATAGCTGTCACATCTTCTCTTGGTAAGGTATTTGAAACTTTAATTAATAAGCATATTGTTAAACATCTTGAATCCAACAACTTAATTAGTGATAGACAATACGGTTTTCGCCAAGAAAGATCCACCATTGACATACTCAATCTCTTAACTCATACCATCCATCAATCAATTGATCTTTTTGGAGAAACTCATGCAGTAGCTCTTGATATCTCTAAAGCTTTCGACAGAGTATGGCACCGTTCCCTGCTGTCCAAACTCCCTTGCTATGGACTAACGTCTTTTGTTCCTTTGATTTCTTAATATCTTAATGACAGGAAAATAAGAGTAAAAGTAGATGAAGTATATTCGAATTTCCACTCAATTAACGCCAGCGTGCCGCAGGGATCAGTTCTGGCACCAACCCTATTTCTGGTTCATATTAATGATCTCTTATCTGTCACTCACAATCCCATTCACTCATATGCAGATGACTCAACACTACATAGTTCATTCACACTCAGACATCCATTTACAAAGTCTAATATCTCTACCTCTCAACTCAGTACAGCCATCTCCATAAATCAAGATCTATCTACAATCAGTGAATGGGGACAAAACAACCTTGTCTCTTTTAATGCTAGTAAAACTAAATATATACAGTTTACTAATAGACAGATATTGCCAGATTCGTACATTACCTTCAGTGCTACTAATATTCCCATCTCCAAAAGTTTTGAAATTCTTGGTGTCTCAATTAACAGTGCCCTCAGCTGGACCTCTCATGTCAGCTCACTTGCTAAAACCGCCTCAAAGAAACTTGGATTATTGTACAGAGTTCGTAACTTCTTCGCCGATGAGCAGTTAGCTATAATTCATAAGAGTCATGTGCGCTCTCAGCTTGAATATTGCTCACCCTTGTAGAATGGTTGCATTAAGACAACTAGACAAAAATCAGAATAAAGCTGTTAGAATCATTAACAACCCTGCCATTACATATAAACTACCTCCCCTGCAAGGAAGAAGGAATGTTGCCTCCCTTGCATTATTTTACAGATATTTTTTTGGCAAATGCTCAGACGAGGTTGCGTCCATGGTGCCACCTCTCCGTGCCTTCCCTCGTGCTACACGGGCATCTGGTAGCGCTGATGACTGGAATGTCACTCAACCATACTGCAGAACTTCTGCCTATCAGAATTCTTTTATTCCCCGAACTGCATCTCTCTGGAACTCGCTTCCCCAGAGTTGTTTTCCTCCAAATTTCAACCCACAACTGTTCAAGTCTAACTGTTACAGATATTTTTTGAACAGAGGACACCAGTAATCTGGTGTATGAATTATTTTTTTTTACCCATTTGTTTTTCCTTCCTCCGTCCTGTTATTAAAATATATATATATATATATACATATATATATATATATATATATATATATATATATATATATATATCAGGGTGGCCCTTATTTTCGAACTTTCGAATTTTTAGGACGATACTCCTTTAAAACTCTCCAAATATCGCAAAAACATGGCTTGTGAAATATTAAAAAAAAAAAAATACTAATATTTACAGGTCGCTCATCGACCATTCGTGTTATTGCATAATGGCACATTTGGGCGTGTCGCACAGTTATCATGTGAAAGTTTTTCACACAGTTACTGTTTAGTGAAACTACTAGAATCTACACTGTACAAACACTGAAATTCATAGCACTTAGACAGACCACAGCTACCTATTGTGAACCGGGCACGGCATTTTGACAGCTGTCGTTTGACCTATGGACTTTCTTACTCTGTTAACATTCGCGGTGATGGTTATTGACTAGGTTTCAAAAGTCAGTTACTTCCCTAGTACATTGTGGTGTTGCTGTCGTGCATTTGATGGCATACAGTCACAATCTCATTGCACCTTCTAATTGCATGCTTTCATATATTACAGATAATGTTGCATAAACACTAATCACTGACTGATCTGTGTGGACTCTGGATGAATATGGTTTTGACGAGTGGGAGCACCGATGCTAAAGCAAGAAATCCCTCTTGCACTTGGTCTGATGTCTAGTTGCTCAACAAGTTGAGAGATGATATCAAAGGATCTACATTGCCTCAAACCGTCAAGCCGTTGGATACCTTTTGTACCTCCACATGAAGCAGAACAAGCTAATTAAAACAGCAGTGACTGCTACAGTAAAAAAAAAAAAAAGGAATGGTTCTGGGAGCATGCCCACATTCCAGTTCACCAAACATACAATTCCAAGAAAAAAATTGGAGAAGATTTTCCATCAATGGCAGGCCCTTAAGAAAAACAAGGGCAGGACAACACCAGCACAGGTCCAAGGTGTGCGAACTTTCAAGGAAACTTTGGATGACCTGTTCAATATCGCACATGCTGACGCCCTGAAACTGATCAAAATAGAAAAGGACAAGCAGTTTCTCATCAGTCAGCATATGAAAGGTCGTCTGGGCAAAGTGGCAGGAACTGACAAAACCTTCAGTATCAAAGAGGCAAAGAAGTATCACAGGGTGTGTATGGAGCTCAACTGACGAGAAAGGCCGCCACTGCTATTGCAAAGTCTTAAGAAATCGCTGAATTAGACAGCAGCAGCAGCAGTGATTTGTCATCTAAGGAAGAGTCCAGTGGTAAAAGTCTTACTCCTACAAACAAAGAATCGAGTGTGATTCTTCCTTCATCATCCATGCTTGGTCAGACAATAGTGCTGAGTGAAAAGTTGTCGGCCACTCTGGACCGATATCAATTGTCTGATCGTGCTGCTTTAATGATTCTCGGAGAATCAACACAAGAACTGGGTTATGATCTAGGTTCGTTGATACTGAACCGCAGCAGCATCAGGTGACAGCAATAGGAGTGGCGCAAAGCGACAGTGATGACTATAATGGATGAGTTCACTCCCGACGACGTAATCATAGTACATTGGGATGGAAAGCTTCTCCCAGACCTCACCAACAGCAAAAAAGTGGACCAACTGCCGATCATCATCTCGTAAAGGGGTAATTCTCAGCTTTTGGAGGTTCCCAATTTGGAATCAGGGACTGGTTTGCAGCAAGCACAAGCCATGGTCAGTGCATTAAAGAGCTGGGGACTTGCAGAAAGGGTCCAAAGCATTTACTTCGACATGACGAGCGCAAACACTGGCCGCCGCAAGGGAGCGTGCATCATGGTGGAACAGCTACTGGATCATGAACTCCTGTACCTCGCCTGCCAGCATCATATCTTAGAACTGGTTGCAGGAACCGCTTTCAAGGCAGCAATGGATGTTTCACCTGCACCAGAAGTACTGTTCTTCAAGTGTTTCCAGTCCAAGGTAATTTACACATTCAAAGTGTGGATGTTTCGCTCGCAGTTTACCATGACCACCAATGAAGAGCGTGGGCTTCATGACTTGAATGTGTTTTTCACACGATTCTATGTCAAGGCCTGGATAACAGCCCCACTCACAGTGAATGCTCCACAGAATGACCTGCATCTGCCACAGGGTCTGGTCGACTACACCACCATCAACAATGAGATTTCCAGAGTGGCAGCTCAGAAGATTGCCTCTCATCTGTGGTACTTGAATGAAGAGCTAGTTGGTTTGTCTGTTTGACGATAATGTCGATCAAGAAGTCAATAAACAGATGGTGCAAACCATGACTTTCACTGATGGCACAGAGGATCCTCCCATGCGAGTGACTGTTTCGATTGGTGATGTTAGAGGGAAAACTGTCGCTGATTTCGCCACGAAACAGACGAAGAACCTCTTTATGAGACTGAGCATCGCTGATGACTTCTTGCAGTGACCGGTCGAGCATTGGCATGAAGACCATATATACCAGAAGGCACTGGCGTGTGTGCAAAAACTCACAGTAACAAAAGATCATGCAGAACGCGCTGTTGTACTTGCTGAAGTCTTCTTTGGTCGTCTGGCCAAGAATGAAGACCAGCTACAGTACATACTACAGGTTGTGGCCGACCACAGACGCAGAGTTCCTCATGGCATCTAGCGAAGCTTGCAACAGTGAATCGTCAATGGTCTGGTTGGTGATACGTTGGTCATTTCCTATTGCACCATTTATCATATTGACTGAAATAATTCTAAGATGCTGAATCAACATTGAAGATACCTGATCTGCATTTTTCGTGGATCAACCTTTAGTCACCTTTTGTATGCTAATAATGTCTCTGAAAATTTCAGAAAAAAAAAAAAATCTGAGAATACCCATATTAACTCTTGTATGATGATATTCTAGGGCAATGAGTGACCTCTAAACATGATTTATTTTCAGAAATATTTCACGTACAGTTTTTTTTACCTATTTGGGGACTTTTGATTGGGTAAGGAATTTGAATGTTCCAAATCGAGTTTTGACCCCATAATATAAGGATCACCTTAATATATCTATATTTGTGGTAGGTGGGGGAGCTCACCATCCACTCACTCGATGTAGTGCTGCTCTCGGGTGTCTGCTCTTTCCTCTCCATCCTTCTTTCCTTCCATTCTCTTCTGTCTTTCTTTCCTTCATTTTTTCCTTGTCCTTCTGCCTACGGGTGACTTTACACTCGCTCTTCTGTCTTTCTTTCCTTCATTCTATCCACTTCCTTCAGCCTGTGGGTGACTCTCCACTGAGTGACAAGCCAAATGGTTTCCTGTGCACCAGGAAACGGAGGGTGGTGGGAGAGGTCAGGTGAAAGGAGTCGGTATTAAGAGAGAGAGAGAGAGAGAGAGAGAGAGAGAGAGAGAGAGAGAGAGAGAGAGAGAGAGAATTTTGACGAGAGCAAAAAAAAAAAAAAAATAGAGATTAATCAGATGACCAAGGACGTCAAAATGTTAGGAAAGCAAATGCAATAATGACGTAGTTTGGAGGCAGAAGTAGAGTATACTGTATGAGATTTTCTCTGCGAAGATTTTTTTTTTTTTTTTTTAAGGTTGTTAAAAGATAGAGAAATGCTGGAACAAATAATATGAATACATGAAAGAAGCAAACGGATAACGAACAAAAATGATAAGGAAATCAGAAGCAAGTGAAAAAAGACAAAGCTGACAAAGAGAAACTGAAACACAGAGCCCAGGTACAAGGACATACGCTGAAAGGTCTGTCTATCTATTGCCAGATGCCCCAATCCCGTAAGGGGTGGCCATTAACAAATCGACTCCATGTCGCCCTTCTCCCAGCTCTCACACCCCTCTCATAAATAGTACCTCTGCACTCCATCCCTCCATCTCATCCTTGGTCTCCCCCTCCATCCCCCCACCCTCCATTTTACTCACATACACTCTCCTCATCAGTCTCTCGCTCTCCATCCTCTCCACATGGCCAGACCACCTCAGTGTATTTCTCCTAACGCTTCCTATCACATCCACATCCACATCCACACCACAACGCTCCTTCACATCCTCATTTGTCAGCCTCTCTCTCGCCATGTGACTCCACATGTTCTTCTCAAATAACTCATTTCCACTGCTGTCACTCTTGACTTCCGTCCCTCCAACAAGGTCCTAACTTCACTTCCATACGTTAGAGTTGGAATCACAATACTGTCATGCAGTAACTTTTTCACTTCCATGCTTACTTCCCTGTTTCTTATCACTGCTTTCAAGGAACCAGCAACCTTTCTTCTTTGTTTTACCCTATCAAGCACTTCACCATCTAAACTTCCATCCTTACTCATCACACTACCCAAGTACTTAAACTCACTCACATTTTCCATTTCTTCCTCATCCAACATCACTGTACATTCACTGACTTAATTTCTCTCGAAAACCATAACTTTACTGTTCCCTACATTCACCTTTAGATTCCGTTTCTGACACACTCTCCCAAACTCATCCACCAAGCATTGCAGCTCCCCATCGTCTTCACTAAACAAGACAGTATCATCTGCAAGAACAGTAGATGGAGTTTTCACACACTGCCCTCTCTCATTAGGGCCACTCCAACACACACTGTCTTACCTTGTATCTCGTTTATAACCCCATCCATATACAGATGGAACAACTATGGAGACATGACACATCCCTGTTTCAATCCAACCTTCAAATAGAAAAATTCACCCAGTCAACTATCCACACGCACTGCAGCCTTAGCACCCTCATACATTCAACAACTTCCCATTTACTCAATATATTCTTAATACTTTCCACATGCCTTGTCTATCCACCCTGTCATATGTTTTCTCCAAATCCGTGAAGGCCGCATGCAACTTCTTTCCCTTCTCTAGAAACTTTTCCCTTAAAGATCTAAGAATGAATATCTGATCTACACAACCTCTTCCCTTCCTAAAACTTCCTTGTTCTTCTCCAACTACTTCCTCTGCTATTTCCCTAGCTCTATCAATAAGTATCCTACCTTATACTTTTCCTATTATATTAAGAAGATAAATGCCCGTATGATTACCACACACTTCTCTTTCCCCATTTCCTTTGTACAGAGGAATAACTATGCCTGACTTCTAATCCTCCGGGACTCAGACCTCCTCCCAGGCCAATCTGCACATTCTTTACATCCATTCTACTACTATCTCTCCTTCATGCTTCAGCATTTCACCACACGCTCCATCAATTCCTGGGCCTTTCCTCATTTTGACTTTCTTCATTGCTTCCACAACTTTCATCCTACAGATGTTCCTCTCTTCTCACATCCTTCCGTCTGCCAGCCATCCCCCAGCCACTTATACTTGCATGACTTCATTCTCTATGTTCAACAATTCCTTAAAGTGTTCTCTCCATCTGGTCACTCTTTCCTTCTTCTCCACTAGTAATCTACCATTTTTATCTTTCACTCCCAGACTAACTTCTTTTGTAATGCCACAAGAGTCAAAACATGGGAGAGTCGTGTACTCGTAAGTTAAGACTTTAGTACATAAGCTATACATTTGTATTTACTCTAATCCATTCTAGGCTTAAGATATAGAAACATGCTTGTACCTAGTAATTAATGCATGTTCTTTTTATTATTATTTCTTTAACTGGAAGATCATAAATCTCATTTATACTGTGCTAGTCCTTAAGAATATTTGTACATGTTGTATGTGAATTTTTCTGGGAGCAGACGTGGGGTATTTGAGTGGCGTATCGTCTGTACTCATTTTCTATTAAATCAGATCTGATGTAATCATAGTAAAATCATAATGTTGTCGATTAACATGCTTATATTGAGGGTGGAAAGCCGTTGAAAGTTTAGTTAGCTAGTGCCCGAGAACATGACGTAATAGTTGGGTAATGTATTCCTCCGCCGAGAGGTTGCTAGCGACCGCTGTTGATTCAATTTACGACTCTGTGTGAGATAATTAGAATGACTAAATTTTCCCTGTCAGATTGAGAGTAAAGAAAATTAATATCTGTATCCGTTCAGAATCAGAAGTTTAGAGTTGTGACCCTCATATGGGGGTGAAGCAAAAGTACCCTACACGTCATCCAAGTCGCTTAGTTTCCCGCATTTTGAAAATAACAGAGGGGGGTATTAGCCAGCTTCTTGCTCATTTTCAATTTTGCCCCCGCACCGTGTACAGGTGAGTTTCATTACTCTGCTTTCTTCCCTTCCACCCTTGTTCATACTCGCGTTGTAAAAGTTCAGAGATATTATGTGAGCCGTTGTGGCCTAAGTTGTAATGTTGCTGATTCTCAATTTTGCCCCCGCACTGTGTACAGAGATGCTGAAAGAACGCCACGTCAAAAACTCCCCTCTAACCGCCATATTGTAACTGCCCTAGGGTAAAAGTCGTTAGGATTTAAATTGTACACTACCATTTACATCTACACAGTGAATAGTTCTTTAATTAAGTAATAGATCAGGGAAGTAACTTGTGAAAGGAGAATAGTAGTGATTTTTTTTTTCTTTTTATTTATGGATATATAATGTATAGGGGTGAACTCGGAGAGCACTCTGTCCCCAAGGCAAACTCCCTCGCCTGATGTGCCCGGAGAAAGCCTACGTGCCCACGAGTGTATTGAATGTGGCAAACCTTTTATGTTAAGTATCACTGATGTTGGGGAGGAGTGAGATCTAAAAAGTAATATTATTTGAAGGTTAACTGAAGTATATGTGTCTATAAAATTCGTAGTGAACATTCGGTGAAATGTGAATAAATAAAAGTGTGAATAAATGAGAATAAATCTAGAGTTCTCTCAAAAAAAGTAAAGTTTCATGTCTTAGAGAAAAGATCAATTGAAGTTATCATTCATTAGTAAATGGAATAGTGTGATGTAATATGATTGAAAGAAAGGTGAGATATTAGTAAATTCAGCATTTTGAGAAGTTTATTGAGTTTCACTGTCATTCCTCTCTCTCTCTCAAAATTATGTATAACTTCTTCTCATAACCCTCGTGCCTTGGTGGGAATTGTTTTCGATCCCCGTGCTGAATCGGTTTTGGGAGTGTAAAGTATTGTTATTGCATTGTCATGCTACCCAAAGTTCTTTATTTGTTACGCTACTCACGATCAAGCTACCAAATTTCTTTTCTATTAGTAATTATTCTGAACGGCCAATTTTCCTTGTGTATAATATTTGATAGAAAGAATTACAACAATTTTTTGAATAATCTCGGATTCCCAACCGATTCCACAGTTAGTCCAACAACACCAGGACAAGGGTCGAACGAACCCTCTAGAGATATAATTGTGGTGCTCGTAGTAATTCAGCCTCAAACAACAACAACCGATAGAAAGGAATGGGCACCACACTTTGACACCGTCTAACTCTCTTTCCCTCTTTCCAGAACATTTTCTTACATTCCCTCAACTGAAAGGTGAACGAACAAATAATCAAATCCTAAGAATACATCAAGAGTCACTCTTAATTCCGCTGGTTCATATGGCTCAGGTGAATGAAATCATTTGAGTGTCTCCTGTATATTAAGGTGCATTAGGAATCCTCACATAATCACATTATTCAACCCCTTGAATCAGATGACATGTTTTGGATCAGTATTACCTGTTGTACATCCATGCGATTACAATTGTATCGAACTCTAGGGAAACCTTTTGTTGTATTATAATACCAGTGCAATCAAATTATCTTTGCTTTAAAGAGTGTCTCCTATGCTGAGTAAAATCGTCTTGAGGAGGGACACCTTCGTGCAGCTATATTGATATAACCTCCCAGGTTATACGAACATCCCTTAGTTCCCTCCCAGTCCCCCTGAATGAGTATGGTGGAGTGCAGGAGGACAGTTTCATCTTTAAAAGCCCACAAGGTTACGGCCTCCATGATCCTGGAACAACAACTGCTACTGTTATCTCAATTACAAAGAAGATCGTTTTCGAGCATAACGATCTGACGAGATTTTGTGAATGTTTTCGCTTAATTCTTTGACATGAAGTGGTCACCACAGCTAACTACGAATGGTTACCTTTTATATCAGCTTTTTGGTGTTATTTAAGTTCCTGTTTTTCATTTCCTTTCACAGCTTCGCAGGAGTCATAAAAATAAACTATAAGAGGTAAGTAAAATTTATAGTAAAAGACTTCGAATCTTGTACATAACTGTTCTGTCGTTGTTGCTGACAAAAATGTAACTTCAGAACAACTAGCACATGAAAACAGAAATCACGTTCAGACAACTATTCAACAATAATTTAAATTCGCTTTTTTAAATGCAGCTCAAATATGTGTAGTAATCATAGAGGCATTTGTCTTCTTAGTATAATAGAGAAAGTGTATGGTAGGATACTTATTGACAGAGTTAGAGAAAGAACGGAAGAATTAGGTGGAGAAAAACAGGGAGGCTTCAGGAAGGGAAGAGGTTGCGTAGATCAGATATTCTTAGATCTTTAGTGGAAAAGTTTCTAGAGAAGGGAAAGAAGTTGTATGCGGCTTTCATGGATTTGGAGAAAGCATATGACAGGGTAGATAGACAAGGATTGTGGAAAGTATTAAGAATATACGGAGTAGATGGGAAGTTGTTGAATGCTGTGAAGAGTATGTATGATGGTACTAATGCTGCAGTGCGTGTGGATGGTGAACTGAGTGAATTTTTCTCTTTGAAGGTTGGACTGAAACAGGGATGTGTCATGTCTCCATGGTTGTTCAGTTTGTACACGGATGGGTACAAGGTAGGGAGGTGGATGTTGGAGTGGCCTTTGTGAGAGAGGGTAGTGTTTGAAACTCCCTGTACTGTTGTTTGCAGATGATACTGTGTTGTTGATTGAAGACAAATGGGAGCTGCAAGGCTTGGTGGATGAGTTTGGGAGAGTGTGTAAGAAATGGAATCTAAAGGTGAATATAGGGAAGAGTAAAGTGATGGTCTTTGAGAGAGATGAAGTCAGTGAATGTACAGCGAGGTTGGATGGTGAGGAATTGGGAAATGTGAGTACGTTTAAGTACTTGGGTAGTGTGATGAGTAAGGATGGAGGTTTGGAGGATGAAGCGCTTGCAAGCGTAGAGCTGGTTTCTTGAAAGCAGTGATAAGAAACAGAGAAGTAAGCATGGAAGTGAAAAAGTTACTACATGACAGTATTGTGATACCAACTCTAACGTATGGAAGTGAAGCTTGGACGTTGTTGGAAGGACATAAGAGTGAGAGCAGTGGACATGTGTTATTTAAGAGGAGCCCGTAGAGTCACATAGGAGACAGGCTGACAAATGAGGATATAAAGGAGCATTGTGGTGTGGATGTGGATGTGATAGGAAGCGTTAAGAGGAATACACTGAGGTGGTTTGGCCATGTGGAGAGGATGGAGGGTGAAAGACTGACGAAGAGAGTGTATGTGAGTGAGGTGGAGGGGGGTAGAGGGAGGGGGAGGCCGAGGATGAGATGGAGGGATGGGGTGGAGAGGTATATGAGAGAGGGGTGTGTGGGTTGGGAACAGGGCAGTGAAATGGCGGGGGACAGGGCGACGTGTAGGCGATTTGTTCGTGGCCACCCCGAACCGGATTGAGGCGTCTGGCAATAGATAGATAGATAGAAATATTCTTTAAAAAACAAAAATCATCCAAATTGCAACAATGGTTTGGTGAATTATAGAATACAAAATTGAAATTATTTGTCTAGCATCAAGAGGGGAAAAAAATAAATGCATTTGCTTTCTTATGTAAAAAGATAATAGACTCTGAAGAGCACGATGATTGGGTCGGGCTTGATAAGGCCGGTCCGCTCACTGTAACTTTCTGCCCAAACACCAGCAGTAAAGCTCGTCCCCTCACGTGTAATAATACACCACTGAATTGAAATATTTACTGTACACTTGAGAGAGACTTCCAGTGGTGCTGAATATCACATGTCTTGTTGCTGTGTTACACTGTAATGGTAAATGTGATATGGAGTTGAGAATAACAGTATGTTAATGAAGAAATGTGGGTGGTGCTGTGATTGTCTCATTAGGAACAGATAATTGAGCAGAAAGACTGCAAAACGGCTGTGATAGAAACTCTTGCTGCACTGATTATCATATCACAGCCAGAGATTGGTGTGTTCTGTTTATGAAAAGTGGCTACTAGAGGAACATAAATGCTTATGGAAGAATTATATCCATTTACTGAAATTATGATTATCTTGTGGATGCAGAAATGTCGCCCTGACTTTGACTAAAAATTTTATGTGTTGAAGATAAATCCAGTAAAATTAACTTAGCGTAATTTTTCTAGCTGAATAAGTCACGGCCTTGTGAACAATACAAAAGAGAAGGAAAGAAAAATATTGGCACCTGTGAAATATACGTGAAAAATCAACTGATCAGTGATTAAGGGATTGTACCGTGTGCTTAAATGGTACGCCCATGGAGACAGACAGGGATTGCTTAGAGTAAAAAAAGATTTGTATGAGTGAGCTCACATGAAAAAACAACATCGTAGTAGCACCAGCAGTAGTTAGCAGTACTAGTAGTAGAGGTCGTAGTGGATATAAACCTAGGTCATCTGAATGTAAACCCGGTGGACTGCAGGGCATCTTCCTCTGCCCCGGGTATAGGGGTTGGACTGTGGGTCGTATGTATAACCGCGCAACTCCATTGTCCAATTATCTCGGTACCATCACTCGATGACTTTCCTCTCGTACATCAAAGCGGCACTGTATACCTGGAAATGTTGATATATAAGAAATCAGTGTGTGATAAACAAAATATATCGGTGAGTGCTGTTCAGAATATTAACAGTCTTCGGGCTTTTGTGACTTACTCTCTGCTGATTTAAATTGCTTGAAGTTAGTGAAATAGAAAATTACTGTTGCTTTGACCAAGATAGTGTTAATGTTGAAATTATTAACTTTATGACGTTCATGGTTTACTCTTGACTGACTAATATCATTTGATTCAAGACAGTAGAGGCTTTTACGATCACTAGAATACTAGGTGAAAGAAGAAAATGCGTCCTCCTCTCTGGTATTTACGACTGAACCATATTGTTCATGGCTTTACTACTATGGGATAAAAACTGCTAATTTACTCTCTGCAAACCGATGACATTCAATATTGCACTCTTGATACCTTGAGACCATTTTATTCAGCTTATGAGGGCCTTTCCAATTCCGGGTGTTATAAATTTTCATCGATGTCTTCACTTCAAAAGGCGATTATATTCATTTCAGAAGATGAATGAAACTGTGTGGATGGCAAAAAATACCAGAGGAAATTATCACCTAATTCTAAGGGTTAAGGGCTTGCCTGGAGTAAACAGCAGACTATATTATTCATTTGACGCCTTCAGTTAGTGCTGCGATGTCGTATCATAGTAACTCTCTCAACCACAAGACGGCTTTATTCGACTTAAGGGACACCTTTTGAGCTGGAGGGGTTAGGAAAAGCTTTTATTAAACCATGACTACCAGGGAGCTCATCTAAACTAAATAAGACGCTTGGGAGCAGCAAGAATATATTACATTATTAGCAAAGCAAAGCTGTGCCTTGACTCTGACCCTGACCCACACCTTTGGTTCATCTGCAATAAAATCGAAAATTTTCTGTCCTTACCAATACATTGTACGGGTACGTGTCCAGTGTCATTAAAGTTGGAGACATTTCGTTCTCTCACACACACACACACACACACACATAAAGTGAGAGAGAGAGGGGGGGCGCTCACCATCCACTCACTCGATGTAGTGCTGCTCTCGAGTGTCTGCCCTTTCCTCTCCTCCAGTCTTCTCTCCTTCCATCCTCTTCTGTCTTACTTTCCTTCATTCTTTCCTCGTCCTTCTGCCTACGGGTGACTTTACTGTCCCTCTTCCATCTTTCTTTCAATCTTTCCTCCTCCTTCTGCCTGTGGATGACTCTGCACTGAGTGACAGGCCAAATGGTTTCCCATACACCAGGAAACTATTTACTGCGCTGGGTGGTGATCATATAACCAAGTTTTGGCACCTGGTTGTTTAGTTGTTAAGTGGGTAATTACGGCGCTCCAATCGGATTGAGCCGGTGAAGGTATATATCCAAGAAGAGGTTGGGGTTTATTGCTCACGTAATGCCACTCAGGGATGAGTGAGGCTGGTCACTCATAAATGTCAGGACCAACATGCCTAGCCCCGGGCTCCTACGCTCCTCATGGGGCAACGTAGGACTGGATGATGGATTGACGGATATATATATATATATATATATATATATATATATATATATATATATATATATATATATATATATATATGTAATATATATATATATATATATATATATATATATATAATATGCGTTTTGTGTTAGGTGGGAGCACTCACCATCCACTCACTCGATATAGTGCTGCTGTCGGGTGTCTGCCCTTTCCTGTCCTCCATCCTTCTCTTCCATCCTCTTCTGTCTTACTTTCCTTCATTCTTTCCTTGTTCTTCTGCCTGCGGATAACTTTACACACCCTCTTCTGTCTTTCTCTCCTTCATTCTTTCCTCTTCCTTCTGCTTGTGGATGACTCTACACTGAGTGACAAGCCAAATGCTTTCCTGTACACCAGAAGCCATTTACTATGCTGGGTGGTAACCATATAACCAAATTTTGGCGCCTGGTGGTTCATTGGGTAATTATTGCGTTCCAGTTGGATTCAGCCGGTGAAGGTTTATATCCAAGGGATTGTTGGGGTTGATTGCTTATATAATGTCACTCAGGGATGAGTGAGGCTGGTCACTCATTAAATGTCGGGACCAAGTGCCTAGCCTCGGGCTCCTGCGCTCCTCATGGGGCAATGTAGGATTGGATGATGGATGGATGGATAAATAAATAAAGATATTTAAACATAGAGAGAGAGAGAGAGAGTGTATAAATATATATATATATATATATATATATATATATATATATATATATATATTGTAATGCTAGGTGTTCTAGGTTCGGCTTCTCGTCCCGTAAACGCCTAGCGAATAGCGGGGCTCTCTTTCGAGACCGGGTAGACAAATAAGAGAGAGGCAGGACACAAAAACTCCAGGCAACAACCTTACACGTGTTTTACTTAGCTGGACAGGGGAACGAGTAGATGTTACAGACACAAGTACACTGGGCAATTAGAAACTCTTATGTCTAAATATGGTTAGCAATATCACGCAGGATACTGTTTAGGTCACAGTGGGAGCACTTGAGGCAGAATGTCCTTAATTAGGGGAAGTCCAGGTTTTCTATACTCGTGGAGTTACCAAGATTATTTCTTACTGGGGAGTGTTGCTTTTGGAACTGGGTTCTAATTATGGTCTTAGTATCAGGAGATATTTTTTGATGGTTTCGTATTTACCCCGTTAGACTCGACTCTCACTGGGTGGCCCTATTTGTGTTTAAACAGTTACTGTCACTCACTCCACCACTTTGGTATTATCATTGGCTCCTATTGGAGGGGTAGCTCACTACTCCGTCTTTTATACACCTTGGTCACATACACTGTTCACTGTAGTTGTTATTCACTCCACCACTTTGGTATTATACTGACTTCCATTAAAGAGTTAGTTCACTATTCTGCCTTTGCATCATTTGATCACTAACACTGCACTATTACTGTCACTCCTGTCGGATGTGGCGTCGTGGCGGTCAGATGCAAGGGCAGAGGGGCGTCACAGCTCCGCAACTGATGGGGCTGGTCACCACCGTGGGTCCTCTGTATCCAGAGGCCACGGGATCACGCGCAGGGGCATCCATTCTCGTCCAGGGCTGGGGGTGGCGAAGGGTCCCAAGCTCTCAGGGCTGGGGACAGGAGTGCGTCCCTCATGGCTGAGGCCAAACAATTGCCTGAATCGGTCGTTCAGGCTCCTGATGGAGGACGAAGATCTCCGACGTCGAGGTGTGGGTAGCTCCCACCCGGGAGTCCTGGGGGCGGTCTGGGGATCCCGAGGGCTGTGGTCCCCAGGGCTTGGCGGCGCCAACAGGAAGGGGCTGTGGCACTGGTCTGCATCAGGGTCCGTCAGGTGGGTCTCCTCCAGATCTAGTTGTAGGAAGCAGAGACCAAGGGAGACTATGGGGCCTCTCCAATACTCCTCTAGGCCCGAGACTCCCTCCGTGTCGTGGGTCGTTGAACAGGTGTCAGCTTGAGACGGAGGAGCGGCTACAGGCTGTCTTCTGCCATAGGGCCCGGCTACTGACCGTGGCTTCCTGGGGGCGCGGCTACAGGCTTTCGCCAAGGCCAGGCTTCTGGCTGTGGCCTGAGGGATTGGGCAGCTGCCAGTAGACCCAAAGACACCTTCGCAGTGGCTACAGGCTGTCTCCTGACGAAGGCGGGAGCGGCTACAAGCCATCTCCTTCAGGAGGGCTGAGCGGCTACAGGCCGTTTCAGGGGGAACACCTTCAGAGTGGCTACAGGCCATGTCCTGACGAAGGCGGGAACGGCTGCAGGCCGTCTCCTTTTTACCCTCAGAGTGGCTACAGGCCGTCTCCTTACCCTCAGAGTGGCTACAGGCCGTCTCCTTACCCTCAGAGTGGCTACAGGCCGTCTCCTTACCCTCAGAGTGGCTACAGGCCGTCTCCTTCAGGAGGGTGAGCGGCTACAGGCCGTCTCAGGGAGGGCACCTTTGTAGCGACTACAGGCTGTCTCCTGAAGAAGGCGGGAGCAGCTACAGGCCGTCTCCTTCAGGAGGAGTGAGCAGCTACTGGCCATCTCAGGGGGAACACCTTCGGAGCAGCTACCTGCTGTCTCCTGACGAAGGCAGGAGCGGCTACAGGCCATCTCCTTATTACCTGCAGAGCAGCTACAGGCCATCTTCAGGAGGGGCGAGTGGCTACAGGCCATCTCCTTCAGGAGGGGCGAGCAGCTATAGGCCGTCTCATGGGAGGCACCTTCGGAGTGGCTACAGGCCGTCTCCTGACAAAGGTGGGAGTGGCTACAGGCCATCTCAGAAAGAGCACCTTTGGAGCAGCTACAGGCTGTCTCCTTTTTACCCTCAGAGCGGCTACAGTCTGTCTCCTTAGCGAGGGGCGAGCGGCTATAGGCCATCTCAAGGAAGATACCTTCAGAGCGGCTACAGGCCGCCGCCTGATGAAGGCGGGAGCGGCTACAGGCTGACTCCTTAAAATCCTCAGAGTGGCTACAGGCTGACTCCTTAAAATCCTCAGAGCGGCTACAGGCCATCTCCTTAGCGAGGGGTGAGCGGCTACAGGCTGTCTCTGGGGTTCTGGCAGGAGCTGGATAGGCAGCTCCACCCCTTAGCTGGTTGGGGACAGCTCGCCCAGAAGGTAGTCTAGTATTCCTAATATAGTGGCGGCGGGCTAGTTCCGGGTCATAGTGGCGTGCGGCCCGGGCGGACTTATGCCGTTGTCGTTCTGAGTCCTGGCGCGCTGTCGTTGCTCCTCTGTGGGCTCCTTGTTGGGGTGTCTGGGCACTTTCTGGGGCGCTATACTGCATTTTATCACCGTCTGCTGGGAAAAAGTCACGTCCCTGTGACTGGAGGTGGTAAACTTTGGTGTCGTAGGTGGTGTAGACTGGCTGTTCGTGTTGGAGGAGGGTGTGCCAGCCTGTGGTGGCCGAGTTTTCATCTTGTTGCTCATTGCAGGTGAGGAAGAGGGTGGATGAGTTGGTGGAGGAGCCGAGGAGTTGCAGGACGTGGTGGGGGCTGTGGACTCGGTGCCTGCGTCCGAAGGGCAACGCCCATGTTGCACGTCGAACTCTCATGGTTTGAGGTGTTGCTGGTGTTCGTGTGTTGGGGGTCTGAGTGGAGGAAGAAGTAAGGTTTGGTGGTGAGGCGGGAGGGGTGGGGCTGGCGATGCATTTTGGGGGTGGGTGTGATAGGTGCCCCTAGCGGGTGATGGAGGTCTTGAGAGTGGGTGTGGGTGGTGAGTCGGGCATGTGGCATCGTGTTGCTGGGGCGATGCGGGCTGTAGGTGTTGTGGCGGCATGCTGGGGCAATGGTGTGACTGCAGGTTTGGGGGAGGCGGCAGGGGTGGAAGGTGAGGAAGGGTGGGCGTGGGGAAGGTGGCCTGAGATGGCAGGTGAGGATGTTGGGAATGGGGTGGTAGGCAGAAGGGATGGGGAGGGCGGTTGTGAGGGTGTGGGTGAGGAGTCGGGAGTATGTGATGTCAGTGGACCGTCAGGTGAGATGCGATGCAGTATGGTGGATGGCCTGGTGGGGGACGATGGGGAGGGGAAGGCAGGTAGAGAAAGCGAGGGTGAGATGTAGCCATCACAGGAATCAGGGGTAGAGTTGGCGGCGGTGGTTGGCAGTGGGGAAGGCAGAGTTGGGGTTGGGGAGGTGGTGGTGTATCTTGCAGGCGGGGGTGGAAGGTGGCAAGAGCGGGTGATTGCAGGTTTTAGGGTGGGAGTAGGTGGTGAGGTGAGTGCGTGGCCCTTTGGTGCTGTGGCTGCATGTGGCTTGGCGGTGGAGGTGGTGCACCGGGGGGGGGGTAGTTTTGGGCGGCGCTCCGATGGTGGGCATGGGCGAGGCGGTGGGGCTTGAGGTGGGTGGTGTGTAGAGGTGCGAGGATGCTCTGGCACCAGAGGTCGATAGCGGTGGTGAGGAGGCAGGTGAGGTAGCTTGTGGTGTGGGTGGTGAGAAGGGAGAGCGGTCTTGTGCAGCCATCCCGGTGTTTGGTGGTGGGGTGGTTTGGATGGTGGCAGGGTTCTGTGTTAGCGATGTGGGGTGGGTGGTGGGTGCAAAGACAGGGGATGGTGCGGGTGTGGGGGTGGTGGCGGGTGGTGTGTGGTGTTGCAACCGTGGTGGCTTGGTTAGAGGTGGTTGTATTGGCGGCGGTGGTGGGGTGGCAAGGGCTGAGGAGTGGGGTGTGGCGGGTGGTGTGTGCCGTCGGAAGCAAGGTAAGGCAGGGTGAGGTGTGGGCAGTGAAGAAGCTGGTGGTGTGGGGGAGGTGCAGCCTCGCGGTGTTGTCTGGACGATTGGTGATGGGGCGGTGCAGGTGGCAGCAGGGGGCTGAGCTCGTGATGGAGTGGTGGGTGATGAGGTGTGTGGTGTGGTGGGCAATGAGGCATCTGGTGAGGCTATTGGGGACGAGCTGCGGGTCCGTGGGGATGTTGAGGTTGAGGGTGGGGTAGGGAGGTGAACGAGAAAGAGGAGGTGGGTGAGGGTGGGTCAGAGAAAGAGGAGGGTAAAAGAGAGGAGATAGAGGGAGGAGAGTGGAAGGAAATGTGCTGTTTCCCCCTGTCGTAGACTGGGGGGGGATGTGAGGTGGCTCCCACTAGGATAGGGGAGTGCAGGGGCAGTGGTGGGCGCCTTCTGTGCTTTTTATTCCAGTTTTTGTTTCCCCTAAGCTCGGGGCAATTGGCGTGTGGTGGGGCTGCTTGTAGGCGCCCTTGGGTTGTTCTGCTGCACCAGGCAGCTTTGAGCTGTTTGCGGATGTCGTGAATGGGGCATCCGTGGCTGCAAGCAGAAAATTCTCACTGGTCAATCGCGATGATGCCCATGGGAAACTGGTCGATTGCGCCAATGTGTTGAGGGGTGGAGTGGATGGTTAGAAGGTGCCTCGTTACTTAGATATCTTTCTTCAGGTCCCCCATAGGGTCATATATAGTAAAATGTTCTTTGATGAAACTGGGGAGGATCGTGATAAGTGTGTGAAACATGCTTTGTTCCCGGGTTTCATCATCTGCCTCTGCGTAGGCAGCAGTGACCAGGCATCTCACCTGGATTAAAATATCGTCTAACTTGCCATCAAAAGTTAAACTATCGAGCTGGGATAGCGCCGCCACTTTACCTAGTGATGGGGTGATGGCTTTGATCACGGGTTTTGTGAAATTCTGCCAGGTGAGCCCCAGGACGATCTTGGGTGCTATATTAGCTGCTGCTTTGCCCAGCAGTGGGAGTGTGATTGCAATTTTCTGCTTGTCATCCTTGAAACTGATATCTAGCAAAGGTTTAATAATTTCCAGGTATGTGTGAACATCATACTGTTCGGAGTCGAACTTAGGTCATTGCACATGCTCTTTGGTTGCCATTTTTCCAGTATTTCCTGATTACCTCTCTCGTATGCCCGGGTCAAGAACCACCTCTGTCCACAAGTGTAATGCTAGGTGCTTTAGGTTCGGCTTCCCGTCCCATAAACGCCTAGCATATAGCGGGGCTCTCTTTCGAGACCGGGGCTTAGACAAATAAGAGAGAGGCAGGACACAAAAACTCCAGGCAACAACCTTACACGTGTATTACTTAGTTGGACAGGGGACTGAGTAGATGTTACAGACACAAGTACACTGGGCAATTACAAACTCTTATTTCTAAATATGGTTAGCAGTATCACGCAGGATACTGTTTAGGTCACAGTGAATAGCACTTGAGGCAGAATGTCCTTAATTAGGGGAAGTCCAGGTTTTCTATACTCGTGAAGTTACCAAGGTTATTTCTTACTGGGGAGTGTTGCTTTTGGCACTGGGTTCTAATTATGGTCTTAGCATCAGGAAATATTTTCTGATGGTAGCGTATTTACCCTGTTAGACTCGACTCTCACTGGGTGGCCCTATTTGTGTTTAAACTGTTACCGTCACTCACTCCACCACTTTGATATTCTCATTGGCTCATGTCGGAGGGGTAACTCACTACTCCATCTTTTATACCCCTTGGTCACATACACTGTTCACTGTAGCTGTTATTCACTCCACCACTTTGGTATTATACGGACTTCCATTAAAGAGTTAGTTCACTATTCTGCCTTTGCATCATTTGATCACTAACACTGCACTATTACTGTCACTCCTGTCGGATCTGGCGTCGTGGCGGTCAGGTGCAAGGGCAGAGGGGCGTCACACCTCCGCTACTGATGGGGCTGGTCACCACCGTGGGTCCTCTGTATCCAGAGGCCACAGGATCACGCGCAGGGGCATCCGTTCTCGTCCAGGGCTGGGGGTGGTGCAGGGTCCCACGCTGGGGACAGGAGTGCGTCCCTCAGGGCCGGGGCCGAACAATTGCCTGAACCGGTCGTTCAGGCTCCTGATGGAGGACGAAGATCTCCGACATCAAGGTGTGGGGAGCTCCCGCCCAGGAGTCCTGGGGGCACTCTGGGGTTCCCAAGGGCTGCGGTTCCCAGGGCTTGGCGGCGCCAACAGGAAAGGGCTGCAGCACCGGTCTGCGTCGAGGTCCGTCAGGTGGGTCTCCTCCAGAGCCAGTTGTAGGGAGCAGAGGCCAGGGGAGACTAAGGAGCCTCCCCAATTCTCCTCTAGGCCTGAGACTCCCTCTGTGTCGTGGGTCGTGGAACAGGCGTCAGCTTCAGATGGAGGAGTGGCTACAGGCCGTCTCCTGCCGTAGAGCCCGGTTACTGGCCGTGGCTTCCTGGGGGTGTGGCTATAGGCGGTCACCAAGGCCCGGCTACTGGCCATGGCCGGGGGGAGTGTGCAGCTGCCAGCAGACCCAAAGGCACCTTTGGAGCGGCTACAGGCTGTCTCCTTCAGGAGGGTTGAGCGGCTACAGGCCATCTCAGGGGAACACCTTTGGAGCGGCTACAGGCCGTCTCCTGATGAAGGCGGGAGTGACTATAGGCTGTCTCTTTCAGGAGGGCTGAGTGGCTACAGGCCGCCTCCTGATGAAGGCGGGAGTGACTATAGGCCATCTCCTTCAGGAGGGCTGAGTGGCTACAGGCCGTCTCCTTCAGGAGGGTTGAGTGGCTACAGGCTGTCTTAGGGGGAACACCTTCGGAGTGGCTACAGGCCATCTCCTGACAAAGGCGGGAGTGGCTACAGGCTGTCTCCTTATTACCCTCAGAGTGGCTATAGGCCGTCTCCCTCAGGAGGGGCAAGTGGCTACAGGCCATCTCAGGGGAGGCACCTTCAGAGCGGCTATAGGCTGTCTCCTGACGAAGGCGGGAGCGGTTACTGGCCATCTCCTTATTACCCTCAGAGCAGCTACAGGCTGTCTCCTTAGCAAGGGGCGAGCAGCTACAGGCTGTCTCAAGGAAGACACCTTCAGAGCGGCTGCAGGCTGTCTCCTGATGAAGGCGGGAGCGGCTACAGGCCGTCTCCTTAAAACCCTCAGAGTGGCTACAGGCGAGGGGTGAGCGGCTAAGGCCATCTCTGGGGTGCTGGCAGGAGCTGGATAGGCAGCTCCACCCCTTAGCTGGTTGGGGACGGCTCACCCAGAAGGTAGTCTAGTATTCCTGCTATGGTGGCGGCTGGCGAGTACCGGTTCATAGGGGCATGCAGCCCGGGTGGACTTATGCCGTTGTCGTTCTGAGTCCCAGCGCACTGTCGTTGCTCCCCTGTGGCCTCCTTGTGGGAGTGTCTGGGCTCTTTCAGGGGTACTATACTGCATTATATATATATATATATATATATATATATATATATATATATATATATAGATGATAACAGAACAGAGGAAGGGAAGACAAGTGAATAAAAAAATAATCCATACTCAGATTACAGGTGTCTTGCATTTATAAAAATTCTTAAACAATTGGACTTGAACAGACGTTGGTTAAGTATGGGGGAAATCACTCTGGGGAGAAAATTATTTCATTTTAGTTTTTGCTGTTCTGATATTCTATTGTTTATTTGGGCGTTGAGTGCTTGTATTTATTGTAAAGTGTCTTGTGTATTGGGTGTTGCGAGTGTTGCAGGGTGTCACGTTGACTGATGAGGATTTGAATTTCTGGTGTGAATTTGGGATTGTGTCTCTGTTGCCTCTAGGGATGTGTGTTTTGTCTGCATTTTGAATGATTGTCTCCAGACACTTGATCACAAAACAAACACCAGCAAACTCTACAAAACACTAAACAGCATCACACTTTCCAACAGCAACACTACACAATCACATGCTTCCATCACAGCAACAGATGCCATACCCTCAAACAAACAAAAAGCAAACACTCTTATCAATCACTTTTCATACGCCAGTCATCTGAACCCTTCGCGACGACCGACGTGTCATCCGACGCAAGAGACAGTTCACCACAGACCCAAACTTCGCACCCTTCACTATCAACCAGAGGAAGTACATCATTAGCAACCTTAAGCACTCATCTGCTTGTGGTCCACACAGCATAAGCAACATATACGTTAAACTTCTTGAACCACAGGGTATACAAACACTCACCAACACATCAGATTATAGCTACTCAAACAATGTAATACCCGACAACTGGAAGCATGGCACTATCATCACTATCCCCAAACCCAACAAAGACACCACGTTGCCTTCAGCACACTGCCCCATCACACTCCTCTGCACGCTCTCCAAAGCCATTGAACAAGTAGTATTACAATTAGTAACACCTCACATCCCGTTAGCCCGATCACAACATGGTTTTAGGCTGCTACATTCCACAAACACTCTTCTTACAGACCTTACACAAAGAGTTTTTGATGGCATCAATTCAGCCAGGCCACCGCACAAAACACTCCTAGTCACAATAGATATAAGCAAAGCTTGGATGCCATCCCCCGTCATAACCTCACAAACAAAATATTCAAAACAAAAATGAGCAATACCACAAAAAGATGGCTGGCAAACTATTTAGCAGGCAGATGTGCACATGTAACATTTGCCGGTCAGTCAATGAACAACAGCAACTTCACAAACAGTGTTCCTCAAGGATATGTTTTATCCCCTACAATTTTTAACCTATACATGCACAACATGCCCACACCCCACTAACCACAAATACACATAGTTTCCTATGCAGACGACATAACACTTACATGGACACATCAGAACGCAAACACAGCCGCACACATCCACCAGCCTTATCTCAACACTACACGAATGGTTATCCACAAACTCAATATCGCCCCAGCCATATCTACAGTGACCCTTCTCACAAACTGGACAGCAGAACATAGTCACATTCCACACTTCACCATAAACAACACCCCCCTACCTAACACACACACACACACACACACACACACACACACACACACACACACACACACACACACACACACACACACACACACACACACACACAAAATCCTTGATGTAACATACAATAAATCAATATCATTTTAAAAAGACATCACAAACATTAAAAATACATTTACACCAAGACTCAATGCCCTAAGGTTACTTGCCCATACAACACTCAGACACAACAAAGAAACCACCACGACAGTACACAAACAATATATACGCTCAGTGATGAATTATGCAAGCCCTACTTCGGATACAGAACGAAGCCCTAAAAATAATCACTGGCTGCACAGCTACTATACCTACAGACCGTCTACATCAAGAAACCAAAGTCCTCAAAGTCAAGGCTCATCTAGACATGACACGCACACAAATTCTTGCCGCAGCTTCCAAAAACGCATACCACCCACTACACTAGCCTACATGGCAGGACATTCACATACACCAAGGAACATCAAAACACCCAGCACACGATACTACATACAAATACTGTCATCTCTCCCACCTTGCCAGCCGCAAACCAGTTTCCAGAAGCACATCCATACTCAGATCACTCACTGTTCCATTCACTCACTCAAAGACAACACACAGGTGCATGCATGGTCTCCTGATATCAACCCTTCTGAATCCTTCTTCCCTTGTGAGGACAGGGTCCACCTGGTCTGGCTGAGATGTGGGCATCATCCAGCCCTCGTGAGTTATCAGAAAAGGCTGGATGACTCAGTTGATGATGCCCTCCAGAATGCAACAGAGTACCCCATACTATTAAGTACATGATGGAAGACTGCATTGCACACAATCGCCTGTGCCAACAACACAACATACATTCCTTGAGAGCTCTGTGGGAAAGCCCAGTCTCGGCCATGGCCTTCCTTTGGGACATGTGACTGTTTGGCCAGATTGCCTAGGGAACAACTACTACTACTACTACCACCACTCTGGAAAACTGAGTTCCAAAGAGATGCAGTTCGGAAATAAAAGAATTCTGAAAGGCAGAAGTTCTGCAATATGGCAGTGTGACACTCTAGTCATGAGAGTTACCAGATGTCTGCATAGAGCGGGAAAAGACATGGAGAGGTTGCACAATGTATGCAACATTTCTGATCCTTTGCAATTAAAGTATCTAAAATAATGCAAGGGAGGCAACATTCCTTCCTACTTGTAGGGGAAGTAGTTCATTTGTAATAGTATGGTTATTAATAATTCTAACAGCTTTGGTCCGAATTTTGTCTAGTTGTTTTAATGCAACCTTTCCACATCCATTCTACAAGGGTGAGCAATATTCCAGCTGAGAGTGCACATGATTCTTGTAAATTATAGCTAACTGCTCGTCAGTGATGATGATATGTACTCTGTGCCATAATTCAAGTTCCACTGAATTGGTTTTATCAAGTGATCTAACATGAAAGGTCCAGCTGAGGGCATTGTTAAGTGAAACACACAGATTTTCAAAACTATTAAAGATGAGAATATTTGTAGCATTGAGGTAATGTAGGAATCAAACACTATCTGTCTATTAGTAAACTGTATACAGTATATTTGGTTTTCCTAGCATTAAATGAGAAAATGTCATTTTGTCCCCATTCAGTGCCCTTAGATAAGTCCTGATTTATGGAGATTGCTGTATTGAGTTGTGAGTTAGAGATATTAAACTTTGTGAATGGAAGTTTAAGTGTGAATGAATTGTGAAGTGCTGAGTCATCTGCATATGAATGGATGGGATTATGGGTGACAGATAAGAGATTATTATTAGGAATCAGGAATAGGGTTGGAGCCAGAACTGATCCTTGTGGCACACTGGCATTAATCGAGGGGGAAATTTAAATATACATTATCCACTTTAGCTCTTATTCTGTCACTGAGATATGAGGAAATCAGTGGAACAATAGATGATAGGCCATAGCAAGGAAATTTGGATATCAGGGAACGGTGCCATACTCTGTCAAAAGCTTTAGAAATGTCGAGGGCTACTGCGTGAGTTTCTCCATGTTGGTCAATTGACTGATAGATGGTATGAGTGGGGAGACTGAGCATACCAACAGAGGATCTTTCATGGTGAAAACAATAATGTCTGTCACTAACTACACTGTTGATTTCTAAATGTTTAACTATGTGCTTATTAATTACAGTCTCAAATTCTTTACCAAGAGAAGATGTGGTAGCTACTGGTCCGTAATCAGTGGGGTCAGAGGAACTTCCTTTCTTCGGAACTGGGTGGATATTGGCTTCCTTCCAAGAATCAGGGAATGAAGAAGTACGTATCCATGATCTGAACAAGAGCAAGTTCAGGGGAACACTTTTTCAAAACAAATAGGGGAATTCCATCTGGACCTGGAGTTTTATTGGTTGGTAAAATGTCTAGGATGGATTTTATGTATCTAGCCTGTATCTTAAGTGGGGCAATATCGGGTGAGTCAAGTTCTAGTACAGGGATGTTCTGGTTGACTTCCTCTGAGGTAGAATTTCGGGCAAGTGTATAGGCAAGGATGCTCGCTTTACCACGGGGGTCATTTATAGTGTTACCATATGAAGATTTTAGTAGAGGAATGGGTGATGACTTGTTAAAGTTACAATAGTATTGAAAGAACTGAGAGTTGACCAGAATATTCTACTGTCATTACTTCGTAAGACTGTGTAATAGTGCGGATGCTTGGTTGTGAAGAGAGTTTGATTTAGTGAGAATTATTACTTCTTGTGCATGGTTTCTAGCAACTGGAAATTGACTGAGCAATTCAGATTTTTTTAAAGTAAGAGTTGTATGCTTAGGACTTTTGGGTTGTTGCTCTGGCACAATTGCTGTCAAACCATTTTGGGGAGTCTGAGCCTTTAGTGAACTGTTGACTTGGTATGAATAATTCCATACCAGCTTGTACTAAGTCACTAATAAGGGACTGGGTAGAACTGATATCACTGGAGAAGAAAGACTGCAATGGAATATCAGCGAGATAATTTCTGAATCCATCCCTGACTGCCCTTTCAAAGTGCCATCTGGTCACTCTGACAAGTTCAAAATTCGGAGAGTTGGGGGAACTGACTAATGAGGCTTTCATAAGATTGTGGTCAGAGGATCCAAGTGGTGACAGTACCTCAACTCTATACTGATCCGGATTATTTGTCAGGAATGGGTGCAAGAGATAGGCGTTCTGATCAGTATTATCTGGTATCCTGGTTGGTTGTTTTACCAATGGCGTGAGATTCAACGATTCTTCAAACAGCTCACATTATAGACCAGTATCGCCTGTCCTGGCAGAATAACTGTTCTGCATTATGGACGTTAAAATCACCCAAAACGGTAATTTCAGTTGTTAGGATAAGGTTATGGTTAGTCAACTGTGTGGATATGGAGTCAAGTATGCTGGGTCGGAAAATGCATCGGGGGAGCGATAAACAGCACATAATACATATGGTATTTAGATAATTTAGTTTAAATAGTGCATAATCAAAATTAGCTGAAGTGAGGTTCAAAACAGTGTAAAGTGAAGATTCAGATTTGGTATAACAGCAGGTGCCATCCTTGTTATGGAAGTTTGTGAGGAGATGGTGTAACCAGGAAAACTAAATGGGAATATATTATCAGTAAATGGAGAGATTTGTGATTCTGTGCAGAACAGGGCTACAGGATACACACACACACACACACACACACACACACACACACACACACACACACACACACATATATATATATATATATATATATGTATCTCTCTCTCTCTCTCTCTCTCTCTCTCTCTATATATATATATATATATATATATATATATATATATATATATATATATATATATATATATAGTGAATTAAAAAGTGATCCAACTGAAAAACAAAGTAGAAAATTCCATAAAGAAATCAAGATTTTGCTAAGAGGAAGGGATGACTTGATCAAACAGTTCTCGGTGCAGAATCCATCTGCACCATGTAGCCTATGTATGGCTTGATTAAAACTCACAAACCAAACAACCCCATCAGGCCAATTGTAAGCTCTGTAGGCTCTACGACATACAAGCTCTCCAAGTGGCTTGTAACACTGTTGTCCCCTGTTGTAGGCACTATCTCTGATTCATTTGTACAAAACAATGAGGATTTGGTAAGAAAGTTAAAATCTCTAAATGTCATGTACCCCTACAAATTAGTCACCTTTGATGTTAAATCATTATTCACAAATGTCCCTGTTGACGATGTTTTAACTTTCCTGCCAAGCATTCTGGGCAGTAACACTGATGGTATTCCCTCTGAAAACATTATCAAGCTAATTAAATTGTGCATTGTGAACTCTTCTTCTTTTACCTTTGAAGGTAAATTTTACACACAAAAATTTGGTATGGCCATGGGTAATCCCCTCTCCCCAGTTCTGGCAAATATTTACATGAAGTACTTTGAGAAACATTTACTGACCTCCATAAAGGAGCAAAACATATTTTGGCTCCGATACGTTGATGATATCCTGTGTTTCTGGCCTAACAGTCTTCCCATTGATGAATTTCTCCTGCAATTAAATTCGTTAGTTCCATCGATTAGGTTTACTCATGAGATGGAAATGGAAAATGAATTGCCATTTTTTGGATGTAAAGGTTATCAGGGACCAAAATGTTTTGAAGACTAAGGTATACAGAAAACCTACAAATATCGTGTCATATGTTCATTACTATTCAAACCATCATATTAATGTAAAAAGATCTGTGTTCATATCCATGTACCTAAGAGCATATAGAATTTCAGACCCAGAATTTTTAGATGATGAACTAAAAATGATTCAGAGTATTGGCAAGAAGCTAAAATATCCACAAAGCATACTAACTCAGTGCCACAATACAGCCAAGAAACGATTCCTTGAAGGGAAAACTAATAAGCCAGATCGCCAGAACATTCAAAGAACCTTTGTCCTCCTCTTCCATGAAAATTTTCTTGATGTTGTTCACATACTGAGGAAACTCAATGTACAAGTAGTATTCAAATATGAGAACACCATAAAAAAAAACCCTCATCAAGAAAAGCCCTTTCAGTAATTCAGGCGTTGTTTACAAAATCCCGTGTAAAAGCTGTAATAAATTTTACATAGGACAATCTGGAAAAGATTTGGAAACTAGAATCTCACAACATAAATACAGTGTAAGGACATCCCAACAGAGTAGTGGTTTATTTCAGCACAAAGCATCCAGTGATCACCATATTGACTGGACAGGCTCCAAGATTCTAGCAAGATCAAAAAGCTTAGATGAAAGAAATGTAATAGAATCTTGTCTAATTTCTGGCACATATGAAAAGAATGTAAACATGAGCTATGGTCATTTTAAGTGTGATACATTGTTAACCGAAATAATTTTAAAGCAGTATCTCCCAGACTAACAAGTATTTGTTCCCTGTCATCTCCTGCTGTTGTAGTCACAACTGTGTGGGACACACCAAGCATTAATCCTCTAGGTCTTAAGTTAAGCAGCAGTATTTATCCCCTCCTCCTCTCCCCCTTCCCCCTCCCTCCCACTCCCCATTCTTCCCCTCCTACTCCCTCCTTCTTTGTCACGTGCATTTTTAGATTCAGGTCATCCTTTGTTGTGTTCCACTCCCCGCTGCAGGTGACCATATGTTAGGCCGCAGGTAAAAATTCAGGTCATCCATTGTTCTGTGTGCCACTACCTGCTGCGGGTGTGCATAAAAGACCTCTACCTTTTACGTTTCTGTCTCACTCTGTCTGAAGAAGTAATATACGAAAGTACTCACTGTCGCTCCTTTCATTTCTCCTGTGGTTAGTTTGCATATATAATATATATATATATATATATAAACCGACAAGATCACAATTTAACGTTGCATAATATAAATTAGGTCCTCAAGCTGAAGGAGTAAAAGCATCTTATTACTCTTTATTGGTTTTAATTAGCCTATGTATAATGTAGACGTTGCATAATATAAATTAGGTCCTCAAGTTGAAGGAGTAAAAGCATCTTATTGTTCACTGATTTTCATTAATTTATGTATAATGCACAATATGAGTCAATTATTCCCTTATACGTCTTGGACTCCAAATTTACTCCATGAATCCGATGACGAATTTTATATTAATTTTTAATCTTACTTTCTTGCCACTATTATTCACCCTGGGATGGAAGGGTTACATATGTTTACATTACTCCTTTGCCAGAAGAGGACTTTCCAAAGCTGAATAAAGCTGTCTGGAGGCGGCACGAGCAATATATAATTAAACGTCTTCGTAGTGAAGGAATGAGTGAAATTTCCAGGTCAGTAGATTTCTGTTAGTTATCCCCTTGGGGTCGATGGCACAATCTCGGTGCTGTTGCTGTATTCAACCGCTTTTATTAACTTTCAGTGTCTTTTCGAACTGAAGAGGGTACTTCTAACCTTCATAAACTCATTCAGCATCGATGTCATACTTTTCTCCTCATTCTTGCTGGCCTCCGACAATTTCTACTCAGCTGACGATATACTTTTCGAACTCACTGAGTAAGATATAATCAACAATATCCATTTACTTCAACAGTCTCCCCTTTATACTAATAGTGCAGGGAGATTCCCGACTCTGCAGGTCATATTAAGGGCAATGACACTTTAACAAATAGTTCTTAACTTTTTTTTTTTTTTTTTTTTTTTTACAAAATCTCTGCACAGCACTGTCACAAAAATAGGTTCTTTATATAACAAAAATGTTCACTGTGGAACACTTCTAATGTAATCAGAATTACTTACAAACCTACTCAGACAGGATCAGACACTTCATTTTTTTTTTTTTTTTTAATCTCTACACAGCACTGTCATAAAAGTAGGTTCTTTTATATAATAAAAATGTTCACTGTGGAACATTTTTAATGGAATTAGAATTACAAGCCTACTCAGACAGGATCAGTCAGACACTTCAGCTAATAGAGTACTAAATGGGAACAGTTGCATTACTAGGCTGCCATGTACAAAATAAATTCAAATTCTTAACATACAGTTCGGCGTTATGGAGCACTTCTTACACTATATCACTAAACTAAGAGAATGACTTAGAGGAGAGAGTCTTCTTTTCCTTCACAGACCAGTCTTAGCAGTACCATCATATCTGTTTCCAATAACCTCGTCGTGAAGGTGGTCACACCACGTTATTCAGCTAGGGTTGGCTGGTATAGTGCATCCTTTATAAAACTACATAAATGACTATTATTACCGCTTACTTTTTATAAAACTTATTGATACAATGTCATGAGTTATGTAATAGAATAGCTGCACAGTTTGCATCCGCAAAAATGTTTGCTTGCTAATGCGCCTACCATATGACTTCTTTGATTATAACAAAAATATCACTAAATCACTTGTATTTCATCACAGTGATTCACAGTATGATATAAAATAACACTTTCAACCATTCTAGTATGATATTAGTACGATTTGTGTGCTTATTGCTTCGTGTTATTTACAAGAAAGAGAGAGGGGGAGGAGGGCAGTAAACCGGTTTAGACCAACTCATCGAGGGTGTGTGTACACGTGTGCGTATCCGTATGTATACTATTATTTAGTACTAGGGTAATTGTCAGTGTTTAAAAGTTTAACCCCTAAAGTTGGAGTCACTCATCCACCAAATGAATTTTCCCCCATAAGTTGTGTGTTTCAATTAGTGCGATATCAAATAGAATGTGCTCGCACATCCACCATAAAGGCTCGTTAATTAGGACCATATATATATATATGAGCCTCTGTGGCACAGTGGTAAAGTGTGCGGTTTCGTACACTGGAGAGCGAGGGTTCGCGCCCCACCAGGGTAATAAACTTTGGGAGCGTTCTCCTGGCCACGTATTGCTTGGCGGAGACAAGGGGTGCTGTAATTGAACCAATGTCGCATACTGTAAAGTATGCTTGCACCCAGTCGGCTTGCGCGGGCCGACTACACTTGGTTTACAGACTACACACACATCCAAAGCCACTCCAACACTACAATTACACTTACAAGCACTTCTCACCCTACATATAATCTCTACCAGACAGCCTAAGCCACTTGGTAGAGATACATTGGCTGTATCGTCCCGACTTCGGTAAGGATAGACCGGTCCTGCATTGGATACTCAAACTGCTGCTGATATATATATATATATATATATATATATATATATATATATATATATAACATTGGCTCTCATATGACTGTAACCCTCTTAAGTATTTTATTCGGGGAAATACAAACTGACTGTTGTATAAATTCAAGGGGATATTTAGCCATCAAAATGAAAAAAAAATAAATAAATAAACCTTGCTTACTTCATGCCCTGTCTCATAATCGATTGGATATTTTTGTTCAGATTATTATTATTATTATTTTTTAACTGGGTGAGATCCGGAAAAGTCCATTACTTAAATTAATAAACCCTTCGGCCTCAGCTTATCACACAAAAAGCAGGCCATACACGCACAGGCGAGCCCGTCCGGTGACCTGAAGAGGACGGCCTGTTCAGGCAAACCTGGGGTGTGTGGGTAGGGAGCAGGCGCCTGCACAGGCGGCCTCAACGGTCGTCCTGGGATCTGTCGCGGACAGATTTTCGTGGTCAGGCTCCGGTCAGGTTCAGGCAAACTGAGCGTGTGGGGTGTACCGCAGGCCGTCAAGCGTCAGTCTTGTGTCAGTTGTGTGGGAGATTTTTAAATCCTCGTATGAGCAACCTGTGGCAATAAACCTCAGTGTGACTGTCAGTCTTTTATGTGGCGAAATAGCACTCCTCATACAGGTATCGTTCTTCTTTATTATTGGGGAAACCAGTGACAACAACTGCAGGTAGGAATCCTTATCCATCCTCAAGTAATTAAACGAGTCATTTTTCTCGTACTGGAATTGTTTCAACAGAGACAGAGGGGACAAATTACTCCTCATCAACCAGTCTTTTGCCCATTTGGTCCGTTTTTTCCTCCTCTTTCATTTATTTGCAATATTGGCCGTGGCAATAGCCCCAGTAGCATACTGCTCCAGATCATCTGTGCGCAGTGGAGCGTCCATGGTCACCCTCATGCCACGGCGTTTCTCTTGCAACTGAGCTGAGACGTGAGGCCGACTGAATCGTGTGTGGGGACAGCATTGTTTGTTGAGGCCGGCCTCTTCAGGGCACCGGACGGGCTCGCCTGTGCGTGTATGAGCCGCTTAATAGTCATTAACTGAAGGTAAAGGTAGTATGGTATAGTGTGTTTTTTGGTGTAGTTTTTTTTTTTTTTTTTTTTTACGTGTCCGACTCTGGGCAAAGGCTTCAGGGCCTATTTCTTGGGGGCAGTGACCTATCCCAAGGCCCAGTAGTCCTCCTACACCTCCACATGTCACCACTTCGGCGCTAACACCCACCATCCATATTGAATACATGCTATGGCTGTCTCATACAGGATTGGTGTATTTGTATTAGCTGGGGTATTTTTACGACATGTCGGCGGGTCATTTGGTAGATCAGGAAAGTCTGCTTTTAGGAAATTCAAATCCTTAAACTGTTCCCTGCCCCAGCCGGGATTCGATCCTGGGTCCATTAGGACTACAGGCCGCCTCTCTACCGATTCGGCTGCGGTCATGTTAGTGTGTGAATTGTGGTGTGGTGTTGGGATGATGGTGGTGTGTGGATTTTGGTGTGGTGTTGCAGCCATGGTAGTGTTTGGGATGTGGTGTGGTGCTGCAGCCTTGGCGGTTTGGCACTGTAGGTTGTGATGTGCTATGGCAGAATTGATGGTGCAGCTGTGTGAGGCTGCCACATTGTGTGACGTGTGGTGTGGTGACCGTGGTAATGTGGTAGTATGTTGAATGTTTGCAGAATTGGTGATATGGTAGTGTGTTACAGTATTCACTGTGCCAGACAAACTTCTTGCTTATGTTCTCTAGTTATCTGAGGTTATTTGCTGACGATCCGGAGGCCTACTCATTCTGGAGTCACGCCCAAGATGTCTAAAGTTGACTGGATCCTAGCATTTTAAGCTCTCTTGGAATGCCGTCGTGAGTTCAGCAGGGACCGCTTCCAGCCAATAATCTATCTTGAGAAGGCATTACGTTCAGTAAATCAAGAGGCACTATGGGAACAACGATGATTCCACTGGATACCTACAGGCTCAGCCGGCTGATAGCTACTTGTAGTTTGTACTCAAGCTTCGAAAGTGATGTCAAGTGTGTGTGTCAATGGGAGGAGTGGATATCCGATTTCTTTTCAGTAATCACCAAAGTAAGATAGTAATGTATCCCTTCTCCCTTACTTTTCAATACATGCGTGGATTGGGAGCTGGGTTAGACTGAGTCAATCACTGTAGAATATCTACTGGAAATTTTAAGGATACTATCCTTGATTTTGCTGATGATCCAGTTATCTTTGTGATGTCATTGGAAACACTCCTGAGTCCTCTCGAAGTATTCAACTAGAACGTGAACCCACTGAAACTAAAGATCTGGACCAAGACCACGGTCCAGGCATTTGGTGGCTTGTTGGATGAAGCAGTAAAGTCAGTTCAGGCATGTGGAAACGACAGAGTGGTCTTAAAAAAAAAAAAAATCACTCATCTTGGAATTGTGATCCATAGCAAGGATATGATCTCTTATTACATTGATCTTGTCCATGGTATTATGCACTCGCTCAATTCAGGAATTTGGTGTTGTCGGTATATGTGTACAAGAACGATTGCCGTGTATTCAGGTGCTGATGCATTGTGTCCTAAGCTCTGGTTGTGAGATCTAGACACTAAACAGGGCCTTGGAGCAGCAAACTGACTCGTTTGATATGAAGTGCCTTCACATGGTTATGGGATATTGGTATGATCGAGGGCATAATGAATGAATCCTTCATGAAACTGATTCGAGGCTTATTACCCATAAAATACAAGAACACCAGCTCCAGTTATACGGGCAGGTGGCGTGTTACCTCGAATTTGTTCCCGCTCATAGGATGATATCTGAAACAGTCAACGCGGGATTGAGGTGACCAAGAAGGGGACCGCAACCCTCATGGCTAAAGCAAGTCGACCATTCCGGTAGGGAGATACTGGGGTGGGGGGAGGGGGAAGGGGGGAAGAGTCGCTTTCTGGAGTATTGCAAGATGGAACTACGTGGGTGGAGTTAGAGGGTAAGGTCATGAGCCCTGTGGCGTGTGACCACAGTGAGTAAGGTCTTTTCATCCAATTAATTTAATCACAAAGTGCTGTTTTCTTTTCGAAATAAAGTAAACATTTTCTCTAAGGTCTATGAAGGACAGGCAGTGATACTAATCCTCTCCTCACCAGGCAGCTCTAATGTTGCTTTCCACCTAACGCCAGACGATTTTTATTAGGTTGAAAATGGGCCATAGGAACGTGAATCTTACTATTTTCAAGAATCTTGCAGTTTGTTCAATAATCGTATTTTATCTTTTATTTAACTGTTATTTACTTCAAAATGTTTGGTAGCTGCACTGAACAGTATAAAAACATAAACAGTCAGTCTTACGAACAGCATACTCTTAGAAAACTTTATGAATAAGACTCCAAAATAGCCTAGGTGAACGATAACAGCACATTGTCAAGATGATGTGCCGCTTGCTTTATAACCACACTTTTTTCTGCAGTTTATGACCGCCTGGTCCCTGAAAACACGTAACACATATTTAGCTGCCCAGCCAATCCAATCATGTCAGTTAGGTCAGGGAATCACCCGCTTATGCGAAAAATAAGCGTACATAAATTCATAAGTTTATGAGCCACTGGTGCCACGATAATGCAGAGCTTAACTCTCGGATTTCCCGATCCACTACGTGATTATATCATCACGATCGTTGTCGTCGTTAGCTTCTTCTTCTTCTTCGTTATCTAGACTTTCTCCCACTTAAGGATGGGGTGAAGTAAGACAAGAAAAGCAAGAAAGTGGGAGAAGCGTTAATAATTGCCCAGTGAAATGGACTCGTTCACACATCTTTCAAGCTCCTGAAATTCTGACAGTCTCACATTTCAAGCCATATATACAAATGTACTCGCTCTCTCTCTCTCTCTCTCTCTCTCTGACATAACTACCTTTGAATCAGTTTCTTACATCCACGGATAAGTACGATGTTTTTACCTGCTCTGAACGGCACCTGGTTGTGAGAACAGGGATTTCGTAATACTCTTCTTGAAGAAAAGTTTTATATTCCAGTTTAATCAATTATGACCACCCAATTTACAAAGTCCAGTGTAACAGGATATCCTCCTCCGACACTATCTTACCCCACACCATTAAAACCAACCCATTCCATCTACTCCTTTCTTCCCCATCAACACATTTACCCTCCTCATCGGAAATGTTGTAGAAATCAATGACTTAAACCTACACACTGTTAAAGCCATCCCATACAAATCACACACCATCATAGGGTGTACGCACCCTGCAATGTTCTGTTATTCTTTACAGTTCCAACCTATCTTGTCGGTTCTTGTCCATCAACACACCCACTTCAGATCCTTCCTAGCCTGCTACCTCTTTTGCCTGCCCACCATAACTTACCCTAACTTATACTCCTACCTTCGCTGCCCTGTCTATCACAGCCTTGTTTTCTTAATCAAAAATACGTAACTTCACATTCCCACAATTACTACCCTGCCGAACACAGTCTCACAAATACTACCCTATCGAACCTCACTATATTTTCCTAACCTAACATACTTCTTACAGTACTTAGCCTTCCAACCTAGCCTACCCTATTTAACTTAACCGTATAATCCTAATCTAGGGCAAGTAACCTCTCCACCCAGCTTATCCTATTTAACTTAAACCAACCAAACTAGTTTAACTTGCCCGAACCTACCACTAAGCTCACTGTATTTCAATTTGACCTACCCTCCTAACATTAACTTCCTAACTTTACCAACTTTCCTGTCCTACTGAACCTAACGGTCTATCTGACTTAACGTATCTAACCTCATCACCCTACCTATCTCACACATAACCCTACTTTCCAAAACTACTCTATCTCACCTTACCACCTTATCTGCCCTTACAGGCTTAACCTTACATTCACAAGCTAATCTTCCTTATGTGATATAACTTTCTATAATATATATCTATATATATATATATATATATATATATATATATATATATATATATATATATATATATATATATATAAACCGACAAGATCACAATTTAACGTTGCATAATATAAATTAGGTCCTCAAGCTGAAGGAGTAAAAGCATCTTATTACTCTTTATTGGTTTGAATTAGCCTATGTATAATGTAGACGTTGCATAATTTAAATTATACCTTGAAGTTGAAGGAGTAAAAGCATCTTATTGTTCACTGATTTTCATTAATTTATGTATAATGCACAATATGAGTCAATTATTCCCTTATACGTCTTGGACTCAAAATTTACTCCATGAATCCGATGACGAATTTTATATTAATTTTTAATCTTACTTTCTTGCCACTATTATTCACCCTGGGATGGAAGGGTTACATATGTTTACATTACTCCTTTGCCAGAAGAGGACTTTCCAAAGCTGAATAAAGCTGTCTGGAGGCGGCACGAGCAATATATAATTAAACGTCTTCGTAGTGAAGGAATGAGTGAAATTTCCAGGTCAGTAGATTTCTGTTAGTTATCCCCTTGGGGTCGATGGCACAATCTCGGTGCTGTTGCTGTATTCAACCGCTTTTATTAACTTTCAGTGTCTTTTCGAACTGAAGAGGGTAGATATAACCTTCATAAACTCATTCAGCATCGATGTCATACTTTTCTCCTCATTCTTGCTGGCCTCCGACAATTTCTACTCAGCTGACGATATACTTTTCGAACTCACTGAGTAAGATATAATCAACAATATCCATTTACTTCAACAGTCTCCCCTTTATACTAATAGTGCAGGGAGATTCCCGACTCTGCAGGTCATATTAAGGGCAATGACACTTTAACAAATAGTTCTTAACTTTTTTTTTTTTTTTACAAAATCTCTGCACAGCACTGTCACAAAAATAGGTTCTTTATATAACAAAAATGTTCACTGTGGAACACTTCTAATGTAATCATAATTACTTACAAACCTACTCAGACAGGATCAGTCAGACACTTCATTTTTTTTTTTTTTTTTTTTACAAAATCTCTACATAGCACTGTCATAAAAGTAGGTTCTTTTATATAATAAAAATGTTCACTGTGGAACATTTTTAATGGAATTAGAATTACAAGCCTACTCAGACAGGATCAGTCAGACACTTCAGCTAATAGAGTACTAAATGGGAACAGTTGCATTACTAGGCTGCCATGTACAAAATAAATTCAAATTCTTAACATACAGTTCGGCGTTATGGAGCACTTCTTACACTATATCACTAAACTAAGAGAATGACTTAGAGGAGAGAGTCTTCTTTTCCTTCACAGACCAGTCTTAGCAGTACCATCATATCTGTTTCCAATAACCTCGTCGTGAAGGTGGTCACACCACGTTATTCAGCTAGGGTTGGCTGGTATAGTGCATCCTTTATAAAACTACATAAATGACTATTATTACCGCTTACTTTTTATAAAACTTATTGATACAATGTCATGAGTTATGTAATAGAATAGCTGCACAGTTTGCATCCGCAAAAATGTTTGCTTGCTAATGCGCCTAGCATATGACTTCTTTGATTATAACAAAAATATCACTAAATCACTTGTATTTCATCACAGTGATTCACAGTATGATATAAAATAACACTTTCAACCATTCTAGTATGATATTAGTACGATTTGTGTGCTTATTGCTTCGTGTTATTTACAAGAAAGAGAGAGGGGGAGGAGGGCAGTAAACCGGTTTAGACCAACTCATCGAGGGTGTGTGTACACGTGTGCGTATCCGTATGTATACTATTATTTAGTACTAGGGTAATTGTCAGTGTTTAAAAGTTTAACCCCTAAAGTTGGAGTCACTCATCCACCAAATGAATTTTCCCCCATAAGTTGTGTGTTTCAATTAGTGCGATATCAAATAGAATGTGCTCGCACATCCACCATAAAGGCGCGTTAATTAGGACCAGTGTGTGTGTGTGTGTGTGTATATATATATATATATACATATGTGAGCCTCTGTTGCACAGTGGTAAAGTGTGCGGTTTCGTACACTGGAGAGCGAGGGTTCGCGCCCCACCAGGGTAATAAACTTTGGGAGCTTTCTCCTGGCCACGTATTGCTTGGCGGAGACAAGGGGTGCTGTAATTGAACCAATGTCGCATACTGTAAAGTATGCTTGCACCCAGTCGGCTTGCGTGGGCCGACTACACTTGGTTCACAGATTACACACACATCCAAAGCCACTCCAACGCTACAATTACACTTACAAGCACTTCTCACCCTACATATAATCTCTACCAGACAGCCTAAGCCACTTGGTAGAGATACATTGGCTGTATCGTCCCGACTTCGGTAAGGATAGACCGGTCCTGCATTGGATACTCAAACTGCTGCTGATATATATATATATATATATATATATATATTTAACATTGGCTCTCATATGACTGTAACCCTCTTAAGTATTTTATTCGGGGAAATACAAACTGACTGTTGTATAAATTCAAGGGGATATTTAGCCATCAAAATGAAAAAAAATAAATAAATAAACCTTGCTTACTTCATGCCCTGTCTCATAATCGATTGGATATTTTTGTTCAGATTATTATTATTATTATTTTTTAACTGGGTGAGATCCGGAAAAGTCCATTACTTAAATTAATAAACCCTTCGGCCTCAGCTTATCACACAAAAAGCAGGCCATACACGCACAGGCGAGCCCGTCCGGTGACCTGAAGAGGACGGCCTGTTCAGGCAAACCTGGGGTGTGTGGGTAGGGAGCAGGCGCCTGCACAGGCGGCCTCAACGGTCGTCCTGGGATCTGTCGCGGACAGATTTTCGTGGTCAGGCTCCGGTCAGGTTCAGGCAAACTGAGCGTGTGGGGTGTACCGCAGTCCGTCAAGCGTCAGTCTTGTGTCAGTTGTGTGGGAGATTTTTAAATCCTCGTATGAGCAACCTGTGGCAATAAACCTCAGTGTGGCTGTCAGTCTTTTATGTGGCGAAATAGCACTCCTCATACAGGTATCGTTCTTCTTTATTATTGGGGAAACCAGTGACAACAACTGCAGGTAGGAATCCTTATCCATCCTCAAGTAATTAAACGAGTCATTTTTCTCGTACTGGAATTGTTTCAACAGAGACAGAGGGGACAAATTACTCCTCATCAACCAGTCTTTGGTCCATTTGGTCCGTTTTTTCCTCCTCTTTCTTTTATTTGCAATATTGGCCGTGGCAACAGCCCCAGTAGCATACTGCTCCAGATCATCTGTGCGCAGTGGAGCGTCCATGGCCACTCTCATGCCACGGCGTTTCTCTTGCAACTGAGCTGAGACGTGAGGCCGACTGAATCGTGTGTGGGCACAGCATTGTTTGTTGAGGCCGGCCTCTTCAGGGCACCGGACGGGCTCGCCTGTGCGTGTATGAGCCGCTTAATAGTCATTAACTGAAGGTAAAGGTAGTATGGTATAGTGTGGTTTTTGGTGTAGTGTTGCGGTCATGTTAGTGTGTGAATTGTGGTGTGGTGTTGGGATCATGGTGGTGTGTGGATTTTTGGTGTGGTGTTGCAGCCATGGTGGTGTTTGGGATGTGGTGTGGTGCTGCAGCCTTGGCGGTTTGGCACTGTAGGTTGTGATGTGCTATGGCAGCATTGATGGTGCAGCTGTGTGAGGCTGCCATATGGTGTGACGTGTGGTGTGGTGACCGTGGTAATGTGGTAGTATGTTGAATGTTTGCAGAATTGGTGATATGGTAGTGTGTTACAGTATTCACTGTGCCAGACAAACTTCTTGCTTATGTTCTCTGGTTATCTGAGGTTATTTGCTGACGATCCGGAGGCCTACTCATTCTGGAGTCACGCCCAAGATGTCTAAAGTTGACTGGATCCTAGCATTTTAAGCTCCCTTGGAATGCCGTCGTGAGTTCAGCAGGGACCGCTTCCAGCCAATAATCTGTCTTGAGAAGGCATTACGTTCAGTAAATCAAGAGGCACTATGGGAACAACGATGATTCCACTGGATACCTACAGGCTCAGCCGGCTGATAGCTACTTGTAGTTTGTACTCAAGCTTCGAAAGTGATGTCAAGTGTGTGTGTCTATGGGAGGAGTGGATATCCGATTTCTTTTCAGTAATCACCAGAGTAAGATAGTAATGTATCCCTTCTCCCTTACTTTTCAATACATGCGTGGATTGGGAGCTGGGTTAGACTGAGTCAATCACTGTAGAATATCAACTGGAAATTTTAAGGATACTATCCTTGATTTTGCTGATGATCCAGTTATCTTTGTGATGTCATTGGAAACACTCCTGAGTCCTCTCGAAGTATTCAACTAGAACGTGAAGCCACTGAAACTAAAGATCTGGACCAAGACCACGGTCCGGGCATTTGGTGGCTTGTTGGATGAAGCAGTAAAGTCAGTTCAGGCATGTGGAAACGACAGAGTGGTCTTAAAAAAAAAAAAAAATCACTCATCTTGGAATTGTGATCCATAGCAAGGATATGATCTCTTATTACATTGATCTTGTCCATGGTATTATGCACTCGCTCAATTCAGGAATTTGGTGTTGTCGGTATATGTGTACAAGAACGAATGCCGTGTATTCAGGTGCTGATGCATTGTGTCCTAAGCTCTGGTTGTGAGATCTAGACACTAAACAGGGCCTTGGAGCAGCAAACTGACTCGTTTGATATGAAGTGCCTTCACATGGTTATGGGATATTATTGGTATGATCGAGGGCATAATGAATGAATCCTTCATGAAACTGATTCGAGGCTTATTACCCATAAAATACAAGAACACCAGCTCCAGTTATACGGGCTGGTGGCGTGTTACCTCGAATTTGTTCCCGCTCATAGGATGATATCTGAAACAGTAAACGCGGGATTGAGGTGACCAAGAAGGGGACCACAACCCTCATGGCTAAAGCAAGTCGACCATTCCGGTAGGGAGATACTGGGGTGGGGGGAGGGGGAAGGGGGGAAGAGTCGCTTTCTGGAGTATTGCAAGATGGAACTACGTGGGTGGAGTAAGAGGGTAAGGTCATGAGTCCTGTGGCATGTGACCACAGTGAGTAAGGTCTTTTCATCCAATTAATTTAATCACAAAGTGTTGTTTTCTTTTCGAAATAAAGTAAACATTTTCTCTAAGGTCTATGAAGGACAGGCAGTGATACTAATCCTCTCCTCACCAGGCAGCTCTAATGTTGCTTTCCACCTAACGCCAGACGATTTTTATTAGGTTGAAAATGGGCCATAGGAACGTGAATCTTACTATTTTCAAGAATCTTGCAGTTTGTTCAATAATCGTATTTTATCTTTTATTTAACTGTTATTTACTTCAAAATGTTTGGTAGCTGCACTGAACAGTATAAAAACATAAACAGTCAGTCTTACGAACAGCATACTCTTAGAAAACTTTATGAATAAGACTCCAAAATAGCCTAGGTGAACGATAACAGCACATTGTCAAGATGATGTGCCGCTTGCTTTATAACCACACTTTTTTCTGCAGTTTATGACCGCCTGGTCCCTGAAAACACGTAACACATATTTAGCTGCCCAGCCAATCCAATCATGTCAGTTAGGTCAGGGAATCACCCGCTTATGCGAAAAATAAGCGTACATAAATTCATAAGTTTATGAGCCACTGGTGCCACGATAATGCAGAGCTTAACTCACGGATTTCCCGATCCACTACGTGATTATATCATCACGATCGTTGTCGTCGTTAGCTTCTTCTTCTTCTTTGTTATCTAGACTTTCTCCCACTTAAGGATGGGGTGAAGTAAGACAAGAAAAGCAAGAAAGTGGGAGAAGCGTTAATAATTGCCCAGTGAAATGGACTCGTTCACACATCTTTCAAGCTCCTGAAATTCTGACAGTCTCACATTTCAAGCCATATATACAAATGTACTCGCTCTCTCTCTCTCTCTCTCTCTCTCTCTCTCTCTCTCTCTCTCTGACATAACTACCTTTGAATCAGTTTCTTACATCCACGGATAAGTACGATGTTTTTACCTGCTCTGAACGGCACCTGGTTGTGAGAACTGGGATTTCGTAATACTCTTCTTAAAGAAAAGTTTTATATTCCAGTTTAATCAATTAAGACCACCCAATTTACAAAGTCCAGTGTAACAGGATATGCTCCTCCGACACTGTCTTACCCCACACCATTAAAACCAACCCATTCCATCTACTCCTTTCTTCCCCATCAACACATTTACCCTCCTCATCGGAAATGTTGTAGAAATAAATGACTTAAACCTACACACTGTTAAAGCCATCCCATACAAATCACACACCATCATAGGGTGTACGCACCCTGCAATGTTCTGTTATTCTTAACAGTTCCAACCTATCTTGTCGGTTCTTGTCCATCAACACACCCACTTCAGATCCTTCCTAGCCTGCTACCTCTTTTGCCTGCCCACCATAACTTACCCTAACTTATACTCCTACCTTCGCTGCCCTGTCTATCACAGCCTTGTTTTCTTAATCAAAAATACGTAACTTCACATTCCCACAATTACTACCCTGCCGAACACAGTCTCACAAATACTACCCTATCGAACCTTACTATATTTTCCTAACCTAACATACTTTTTACAGTACTTAGCCTTCCAACCTAGCCTACCCTATTTAACTTAACCGTATAATCCTAATCTAGGGCAAGTAACCTCTCCACCCAGCTTATCCTATTTAACTTAACCCAACCAAACTAGTTTAACTTGCCCGAACCTATCACTAAGCTCACTGTATTTCAATTTGACCTACCCTCCTAACATTAACTTCCTAACTTTACCAACTTTCCTGTCCTACTGAACCTAACGGTCTATCTGACTTAACGTATCTAACCTCATCACCCTGCCTATCTCACACATAACCCTACTTTCCAAAACTACTCTATCTCACCTTACCACCTTATCTGCCCTTACAGGCTTAACCTTACATTCACAAGCTAATCTTCCTTATGTGATATAAGCTTTCTATAATATATATATATATATATATATATATATATATATATATATATATATATATATATATATATATATATATATATATATATAAAACCCTTATCTTTATTTAAAACCACACCTAAAGATAACCTTGCAAAATCTGTGTAGTTAGAAAGTTTGTAATGTTATGAAATGTATAAGATCATGAAGATAGCAAAGAAAAAAGGGAAAATTGTAACATTATGGAAATGACAAGGAAAGAAAGGAAGTAAAGTTAGGAAAGTAGGAAGATTAGGAACGTGGCAAGGACAGGAAAGGTGCCAGGCTAGGAGCATAGTAAGTTTAAGAAGGTGGTACAGTTAGGAAAAGTGACGATGTTAATAAGTAGCATGGTTAGAAAATTGATGTTTGGATGTTGGTAATGTTAAGAAAAGTGACGATGTTAATAAGTAGTATGGTTAGAAAATTGATGTTGGGATGTTGGTAATGTTAAGAAGACTTTCATGTTAGGAAGGTTGTGAGGGTTGGAAGTTTTGAGGATAGAAATATGATGAAATTTGGAGAGACGGCGGTGTTATGAAGGTTTTAGGAAGATGGTGGTAATAATTTATGACGGTGGAGGGATTAGGAAGATGGTGAGGTTTGAAAGGTGATTATGTTAGGATTATGGTGAGGTTAGGAAGAGAGGTTAGTAAGGAATGAGGGAAGGAAAATGGTCATTCTAGAAAGATGTTATGGAAAGGATGGTGGTATGGTCAGAAAAAGAATGAATTTAGGAAGATACAAGTGAAGTGTGAGAGGTGAAATCTGGAACCCCGAGGAAAAGAAAGTATTACGGTTAGGTTTAGTAAGATAGTAGGTTATGTTACAAATTCCTCGCAGCAAAGTAAATATTTCACAAACTGACCCTTTCGTATGTATATTCATAAATGGGAAGTTATAATAAATGTCTTGTTGAGTATTACTGTATGTATGATGACACGACTGAGGATCGTATTTCCATAGGCACAGGAAACTTCACAGCCATCTTTTTTCTTACCGAAAACTTATCATGTGAAACCTTAAAGTTCTCCTGCGTGTTATTCACTGTCTTTTAATATCAACATAGTTTACCTCGTTAGCGAAAAAGGAAATATCAAGGTGTATTAAGTAAACTAAATCGTCGGGAAAGACGTGCTATGAATTCTTTGTTTTACCGACGAGAATGTTGTCACTGAAAAGAAAATACATATTCTTACACGCAGCTTCAATATTGGCTTATTCAGTTTATCCGGATATTCTGGGGATCAGACCGTTGGAATTAATTACATTACGCAGGATTCTGAAAATGTTTTCTTACAAACTCATTCCGTTCACTTGCTTCCTTTATCCTTCTCTCTTGTCCATGGTGACCTATACACACATTCCCCTTTTGTTCATCTCATATTCCTGCATTTACTTGCATCTCTCTCTCTCTCTCTCTCTCTCTCTCTCTCTCTCTCTTCCTATCTGAATTTTGGCACTGGCAGACCTTTTTTTACCCTCCACCTGGCGAAGAGGAGAGTAAGGTATTGTTATCACTGCGATGAACAACAATAGGTGGCGTAGACATTTTCATTTCCTGCCCAGAACTCAGAAAATAGTCACTATAGAGTCATGAAATATCACATAGTGTCTTACAGTGAGCTGGTGCCTTTTGATAGGTAGAATGCTGTGTCTTAAGTGGGTTTTTTTTTTTTTTAATAATGAAAAAAAAAAATCAATGATTTTAATGTGACCTGCTCAAGGAATCTTAAGGGTAACCATAAAAAACAGCAGTTTATTACCATGGATAAACTACTGAAATGTTTAAGTTTTAATGTCTCTGTTATACAGAGGGGGGGGGGAGTGAGGGCCGTTATGCACTTGGTTAGGTGTGCAGGCAGGTGAGGGGTATGTGCTTGGTCAGATGCAACAACATAGCATTCCCTGTGTTTTATCAAAAGCAGGTATCACCAGATTAAACCAAATTGTAATATAATTCCATCTAACAGGTCAGAGGCGGGTTTTTATATCACTGGGATCAATAGGTGTCCATCCGCAGAGTTGGGTGGCAGGCTGGGGGTAGAGATTTCATTTCGAGGCCAGAACTTAGAAAGTATTCGCAATAGTCATAATGTTTCACACAGTTATGTCTTTTAGTGAACTGGTGCCTTTTGATAGGTAGAATGCTGTGCCATAAGTAGTTTTTTTTATATAATGAAAAAAGTATTAAAGAATAATTTCTCCAGAGATTACAATGCGACCTGCGCCAGGAATCTGAAGGGCCCAGGTTATGTGTCCTCATGGCGTTCTCCTTACGCCCGCCTTTAAAAGAAAAGATTGGGAGGGGATGGGGAGGGCAGTTATCTGCTTGGTTAGGTGTGCAAGCAGGTGGGGGGTATGTGCTTGGTCGGATGGAGGGTTGCAGCAGCGTATCATTGCGTATGTTTTTAGGACAGATGCCATATTATATCTATCAGTGTTATTTAATGTCAGTATGATAAGCACGTAAATTTCTCTCTTCAGATATGGTAGTGATTACCATACACAATATTTTCAATGCTTCCTCTCATTGCTTACTATGTGCCAATGACGCGTAACAGTCACCGATGACCCATTTCACCGTACCTTATAATTTGGAATGCTAATGATCACAGCTTGCCCAGATCACTGAGCCACTTGCCTGTCTGTGATATAAACAGCGTGCGAAAATTATATATATATATATATATATATATATATATATATATATATATATATATATATATATATATATATATATATATCCAATAGCACTAACTGGATGTCTGTAAATTCACCTTTACTGAGTCCAACTGTCATGCTAATTAGTAAAAACAAGCAAATATAAATTATTTAGTAAATAAGTGCAGAAGCATACTAAACCTCAATATTCCAAATCTTGGGTAATTTAGTTAGCCAAGTAAACAATATTTTTTTGTCCTCAGTCCCTGTAATCCGTCATCTATTTCCCCACTACCGTCCATTTGAGGACGTTTCGGATTCCGGAGTTGATATTTTCGGGATTCTCACCTCTCTCTTGGGCATGGTTGGCAACGTGGAGTATTTAAGGAGGGGACCACGAGTACACTTCGACAATAGTTCAAGTGCTCCAACATCCTTTTCTAATGGAACAATCCTTGTTTTCCATCTGTTATAATTGCTTTCATTTTGCATGTAATACCGTATAGGATACTCTCCTTGGTCAACGTTTTTCCCCATTCTCAGGGCAATACATTCTTCAGCGGTGAAGTCGAACTGCTTTTAATTTATCCCGTTTTCGGCTGCGTCTACGATTTACTGTAACTTGAGTCGGACATTGAATTTTGTTAGGAGGAAGGGTATGATTGCTAACGGAGTTCCAGAAAGTTTGAATCCATGCTAGTTACAAAATTCCTCAAAATTTATTATTACATCCTTCTTTTTACTAAAACAATTTTGTGAGAACATTAATGTAAGACATCTGTTGTATGTATTTTTTAATGAACAACGCTATTTTACTGCAGTTAATCTCTGGTCTTCCGAAAATAAACAATCCGAAAATAAAAAACGTACGCCTGCACCCTCTCATGAGGGAAAAAAAAAAAAAATGCCTGTCTGCAACTTATCTGCCTCATCATCCACAGTTACTTTTCGTAAAACATTTATCATCTGCAAACAAGCAAACAGGCCTATTGGATTTTATTGTCTATGGAACGTCACCGACAAACGGCCGAACAAGTAACAGAGCCGAGAATATTGCCTTTGTGGAATGATGGTTGTTAAGTTTACCCATGTTGATCTTCCATCAATAACAACAAGAAAAGATTATATTCATAGACCTGCAGCGACTCCCACCAATTTTTAAAAGTTTCTCTCTGTGAAACCTATAGAATCTGTGATACTATTTTATTAAAAAGCTTCCTTATTGCCACAATTGAAAACTGCAAAATAATCAGTCGACGCATCAGCTAATGCAAGGTGACATGTCATATTAACTCAAAATTTCAAGCTGAGCAAATTTACATTCCATAAGGAAGTCACTAAAATGCCTACTTATAGCCGAAACTGAAAATCGCCGAATAGTCAGCTGATGCGTCAGGCGACGTATCAACTGACTTGTCAAATCAACTCAAAATTTCAAGTTGAACAACTTTGTATTTTTTTAAGAAAATCGCTCAGAGCTCTTTAAGGGGAGATAATCGAACTTTCCTTGAAAGAAGGAAAAAAGAAAAGATCCCCAAAGTGTACCACTCATAGACCTGTTGACTATGCTGCAGGTAAAAATTCCGAAATTTTTGGGCAAAGATTGATTTCAGCCCTTAATACTGTATATGAAATCCGACATCTAATCATTTTGGTTAGCAGTGCCTAATGTATTATCGTCAAAAGGTGTAACAGAACCCATGTATTATACATCAACAGTAATGTTGATCAAATGTTTCTGGCCATGTGTCTAGTACCTTTTTGAAGTACACTGTAATGGAATGTTTCCATAAAAATTCAAATTATTCCCTTGAGGTTATTTTTTTCTGCATATGGGAAATTATTGCATCCCTCAAACGACATTCTTTCACCATAAACGTAATGCATGTTTATAATCAGGCCTGTTAGTTCACCATTTGTGTTTATGACAAATTTATGTCATGTTCTTCGTTTCTTTGCTTGCCATTGTAGCACAGTGTACGAGATTCATATCTGTGTTGTTATCCTCGTCACTGTCAACAATCCTGCCTTGGAGAAAGGAAAAAACAGTCAGCGATATGAGGTCTGGGATGCGTTGTCTTGTCGGGGTGGGTGATAGGTTGGGAGTAGGAAGAGAGCCCCGGGTTGAACTACAGTACACTTCAGAACCATGAGACCTGGAGGGAGTAGTCATTGTGTTGAGCGTGTACAGTATGTACCAGACGGATAATTAGAGACAAGGTTCAGGAACCCAAAGCTTGGAAATATTTTGCCGAGTGGAATGGGTATGGTGATGATATGCTGATGTTCACTTAGCCAAAGTTTAGTTTGTGGGTAATACATAAAGCGAGAGCTGTGATATCGATATTTAGCTGTTACATTATGCAGTAAATGTACCCTAATAAATGTTCAATAGAAATGGTGTCTTGATTTATATAATCATCTTTGTTCACTTTCTCTACGGTATCCCATAAACACAACCCCAAACACTATTAAATACAATTATGAATGTTTTATCTGGTTCAAAAAGGCTTATAATAGCCGATTCTTCATATCACATTGCTTCAAAAATACCCAAAGTTGTTCACAAGTTAGAGTCGATACGCTGTTTAATGACAAATGGCTAGTTTACAAAAACAACCTAATGATATCTACACTGTTTTCTGGCCTTCCTCGGAAACCGATCTGACTATTCCTATAGCTAACTCTTCCACTGATGATGGGGACTTGGGGCAATGGCTTAGTAGGACTGGCCATCGTGGTTGAGCCGACACCTCATAATGCAGGCTGAGGCGTTGTGAATGGGGAATATTATGCGTTTCATCCCTAGGGTTGAACCAGCTTGGTATGGTTGCATACGATTATACGTTTTGCTCTTTAACTTTTCGTACTGAATGCTGAATTATAGCAATTCATTTACTTAAGAATATAATAATCGAGTTTACAAAAAAAGGTGCAATGAAAATGATGTACTATCATATCATTGCCTGTTTGCCTATGAACTAAATGTAATAGCCTGCAAAAGGGAGAAAACCTGGACCAGGTTACGGTAAAAAAAAAAGCTACGGGTGTAGTATAGTTTCACTGGTCACTATATATTCGAGTTTCGGGGTCGGTAATTTGAGTTTTATTAAATAATGTCACGGCAGAAGCTTACTGTGTTTACCTGATTATCCTCCCTACAGTTATGTAGGTGGGAAAATAATACATCAGAAAAGATTACATAGTTTTTTATGCCTTTCCCTTTTCCTGGTAGTCTGAAAGGCGCTGTTTAGCTGTTAAGTCATTCATTACCATGACGGATTTTATGATCTTGCTGCCACCAAACATTTTTAAGTAGCTTAGAGGACACCCTTTGAAGTGGAGCTGTCAGATATAGCCGTCATTAACATTGCCATTGTCAGAGGTCTCCAGTAAGCTGTGTTAAATCACGTATTCGGGTGCCAGAATGAAATAGTGACATCATCGCACTAAAGCTCTTACAGCTAGATAATCTCTCTCTCTCTCTCTCTCTCTCTCTCTCTCTCTCTTACTCACACACACACAGATAACATTTTCCGTGTGCCATTAATTAATTTTATGTTGCAGCTACACGTATATGACTGCCTGCAACAATCACAACTACCATTACTTTAAATTTTGTCATTCGTGATTATAAGAAGCATTGGTAACTCTGATGGATGTGTTTGTTCTTTGCACAGTACCTTAATACGGAAAATTACAACCCAGGTATCTTACATGCCACGAAATACCCACGCAGAAATTGTGTGCTCGTGAAAGCCTGCACTTTGGCATTGATAGTCACCCATTCATGGTTACACCACCCTGCTGGCCCACATCCTTTTAAGTCTCCCATCTCCCTCCTACTCTTCCTCGTACCTTCTTAAATTTCCCTTCGCCCTCTCGCTTTTTCCCTTACCCTCATAAATCTCCTTCCAACCTCATATTCTTCCCCTTACCCTCCTAAGTCTTCCCTCTCCCTCCCACTCCTCCCCTTACCCTCAAATTTCTTCCTCGATCCTAAAGTATGTCCACCCCAACATTTCAAAGTTAACCAAAATGACTACATTGCCTCCCCACGCCTTTCCATCTAGGACGTCCTCCCTTCCCTCCTCCCTCCCTTCTTTCATTCCTCCCCTCCTCCTCTGTCCTTACCTCCCTCCCTCTCTTCCTCCTCTCACCTTTTATGTTTCCATCCCATTCTTCTTGTCCTTCATCTTAGTTGCGACCCCTCTCTCCTTCCCTTCCCCTGCTCCCTTTCCCTTCGCCACTTCCCCTTCCTCACCATTTAATTTCCTTCCCTCCTCTGCTCCACCAACGTCTTCTCTCCCTCAGACTCCCTCATTTCCTTTGCTCCCTCTCCCCGTGCTTCCTCCCTTTCTTTAGTATATCTCCCTCTACTCCTCCCCTCCTCATCCTCTGCTTCACGTCTCTATTCACCAAGTTTCCTCCATGTTCCTCACTTATTTCTTCCTTGTTTTTCCTCTTAAAGTTCTTCTGTCTTTCTCCTTCTCTCCAGCCCTCTTCATTTATTCATTCCCGTCTCTCCTAATTTTCTTTTCATTTTTCATCGCCAATCCTCCCTTGGTCGAGACAACTTTACTATTCTACCCGAGCATATGTCAGACGATTTTTTAAGCTGAGAGTGGATAGTAGGAGACTGAAAGTAAGAAAAATATCTCTATTGCACCTCATTTTCTCTCCTTAGACCCACTCCTTACTGGCCTCTGGCAACTTCTTTGTTTCACCAGCTGGCTGTGCATCCTTACATATTACCTCTGGCAAGAAATTGCCTTTGCTGTGTATTGTGTGTGTGTGTGTGTGTGTGTGTGTGTGTGTGTGTGTGTGTGTGTGTAGAACAGTTATACTGTTGTTTTTGTGGCCCAAGGCTCATCTGATGAACCCAGTGGATTGCTGGCGGAAGTTGCCCTGTTTGTGCAGTCCGCCCTCCTGCTTTTATGGGATAGGAAGGTTGACGAGGGACGTCTATATAACCAGACAGTGGTGACGTCTAGTCATATCGTCACCGCGTGAGAGAGTCCTCCCCAGCACTTACTTACGATACTGGCTTAGCAGTCTAGTAAGAGATGATAGGTAGATACCTGACTGATAATCAGATAAACCATGGATAAATAGATTGATGTATGCAGACAGACAGACAGATAGACAAATAGACAGCTAGATAGATTGCTACATGGGTAGATAATTACATATAGATAGCTAGGTAGATAGATAAGCATGCAGATAGGTTGACAGATAGACAGACAAGCAGGCAGACAGATAGATAGGTGGAGAATAAGAAGTTGTACTATACCATCAGGTCGATTAAATACCTTTCAGATCTCACCGCTGAGAGCCTAAGATACTGAGACCAAAACATACTGTATAGTGATGTTTCCTTTAGGAGTCCCACTCCCCGACCCACTGCAGTGGAGGCGACAGTGAGTTTAAGTTAATGCGGCCATGATGCTTAGCAAATATATGTAGAATGCTGTCAGAGGTGTTTAACTGACCTGATGGTATGTTGCAACTTATCACATCAGTATTTATATACATATATATCTATATCTATATCTATATCTATCTATCTATCTATCTATCTATCTATCTATGTAATCGTGGCCTTAAAGACATTTGTCTGAACAGAGGGTTTCAGTGTGAACATTACTTAAATGAACTGGTGTGTCTAGGGTGTATTTAAAGTGACATGTGGGGAAGGTGAATAGCCTTGACTTGATCCGACTGGATTTGACTGGAAATGATGGCCCTGGATGGACCGAACTGGACCCCCTTTGATCTGACTGGTTTTGACTGGGAGTGATGGTCTTGGATGGACCTACTGCAACTGAACAGATGTGAATGTACCTGAAGTGTTTTGACTGACCTTGGGCAATCAAATAACCCGAACGAACCTAAATCGATTTGGGAGGAAGCCTGGAATGACCTGACGAGACCAAATCGGATGTAATGTGCCAGAATGGACCTGAACTGGTACTGAGGTACTTGAATCAGTCTAAGTGGTCCTTAGTGCCCCTTAAATGGTCTATCTCAGTCCATCTGAATGTGAGAACCAGAATGAGCATTAAAATGACCGGAACTGACCCAACTGAACCCGAATGGCCGTGGACTGACCTAACCCTCCTGAGTCGAGTGTCACCTATGAGTGATGATCCGTGAAGTTTTCAATAAATTTATGTGGGAATCTGAAAATTTAAACCTATCCGCTTTGGACATTTTTGCTGGTGGATGAAGGGTAGTACGTTCATGTCTTCCCATGCACACACCAGTCCGGGGCTCTAGAGGACACTGGACAAATAACCTAATTGGACGTGAACTGAGAAAAGTGAACCTTGATTTTTCTGTAACTGGTTGTGCCAGAAGGAGCTGGAAGAATTCGAGTTGGAGAGTTGAGAGCATTTAGTACGGATGAAATTATTTTTAGCAGAGTGAAGAACAGACTTAGAACGATTCTGGGCAGAAACATAAACAAGATGTGATTCAGGTGTGGGTTAGCTTTGGTGCCATTTATAGGCCCTCTCCTTGTTGCGGACAGCATTATAACAAGTGTCATTAAACCAAGGCTTTCCTGCATTAGTCAAAGGATATGAGAAAGGAATGTATGCTTCCATGCCCGAGAGAATAATGCGCAAGTCACACTCAGATGGCTCTCGGCCATGGAAGCAACAATCATTCCAGGGAAAATCAAAGAAGTGCTGCCTGAGGGCCTCCCAGTCCACAGCTCCAAAGTGCCACAGTCAACATTTCTTTGGAGGGTCCACAGGCCATACCAGAGCGATAGGACAGGTTAAGGTGATAAAGTTGTGATCGGAGGAGCCCAGCGGAGAGAAAAGGTTAACAGTGTAAGCAGAAGGAGAAAGTCAAGTATGTTGGAACTCTCTCCAAGGCGGTCAGGGATACGAGTAGGACGCTGTACAAGCTGCTCTAGGTCATTAAGGATAGAAAAGCTGTAGGCTTGTTCACCAGGTGGATCAGTGAAAGGAGAGGAGAGCCAAAGGTGGTGGTGAACATTGAAATCTCCTAGAATGGAGATGTCAGAGAAAGGAAAAATGGATAGAATGTGTTCCATCGTTGAAGTAAGATTGTCAAAGAATTTTTGATAGTAGAATTAGGGAGGAATTAAACAATGCAGAAATATTTAGTCAGAGAATGACAAGAAAGCTGAAGCCAGAGAGTGGAGAATTCAGAAGAATCAAGATTAATTGTTGCGTACATATACAGTACACAACATTCACCTTTGGCTTTGAAATGAGTATAGAGAAAGTAGGAGAAAACAGAAAAGTGGTTTGCTGTCAGTTGCCTCAGACAGCTGAGTCTCGATTAAGGAGAGAAGGTGAGTTTTAGAGAGGAGAGGTGGTGTTCAACAGAGAGAAAGTTTGAGGAAAGGCAGCAAATGTTGCGGAAATGAGGAAGAAATGAGTCAGATAGTGGTTCCAGGCAGCTGGTTGAGTCGTCACCGGGAGAGGGACAGATGGTGGGGGCATATATGGTCCCCCCCCCCCCGGGACTCCGAGGCATGGTTAATGTGGGCCATTTTCTTTTTCTTTTTTTTAAATTTTGAATAGGAAGTGTAGTGTGTGCCGTGCATGTAGATTGGTGTTGATAGTTGGAGAAACTTGTACTAGAGGGCATGCTGGCCTAATCTCTGTTACTGAAACACTGAAAAAGTTCAGCAGAGAGGGATGGTCAGGAACTAGTCCCGAGGGCTCATGAAACGGGAGCTCCAGCTCTCCCTGGCATCAGTTTTCCATCCACCTTGGGAGTACCGGGTGATTATTCCTTACCGGGGGTTGTTTAGGTCATATGTTATTATCAAATATTATGCGAGCAGTACTGCAGGCAATGTGATAATGGTTATCTTACTTTTGCTCAGTAAGCTGCATGAATTATTTGTAAAAAAATAAAAATTTACGTAAATTTAGCTAAAGAATAAAGCTCTGAGCTAGAGTAAAGCTTACATTTTGATTCTCCAACAGTAACTGATAGTGGGCTATAAAATTTGGAAAACACAGTACAGGAACTGCCTAACAGGCTACCGTGTTATCATTATTTCCGTGAAGACGGACAACTGTTTTAAGAAAATCGTATATCATAATCTTTCCAACAAAGAAAGTAAATAGAGAAATTCATAACACAGCCTACTGGAAACCTTCGTTTGCCATTCATCCACCCTGCAGGTCATTTAGTGACTGTTGTAATTTTGTCATGTTACTTTTTAATACCTCTTTATGAATATGCTTGTGTTCTCTCAAAGAATATAGAACTCAAGGAATACAGAAAACATATTCAGTAACAGAAAGAACAGTGAGAAACTGTCCTAACATGGGAAGATAACTGTTCAGTGAATCGGACCAGTCTACGTGTTGAGAGAAGTTGGCTCCAAAAATTACGCCAGTGACTAGTCACCACCACCTGACCTACAAGGTTGATGAATGCAAGCTGTGTAAGCAATCACGGCAGGCCTGCTGGTGCACTTACATTTGACTTTATTGGTGGTTCAATGGATCACAAAATATATCTGCTTGCTATAAGATATAATAAAAGGAAAATTTGGGATGCAGGCAGTAGTCTTTTAATAAGGCAAAACTTCGGTAATGTTATTGCTACAGTCTGATAGTGAAGGTTGTCCCCAATAAGTACTGATTTTTTTTTTTCCTTCTATGAGGGGACCTGGCCCTACAGTATAAACAGCCCAGTCAATGGTGGGATGTCGGACTTAAAGGAGGGAGAAATCTTACTGTATACTGTGGGACTGCGGCTTCACGTGGGAAGGAGCTTACTGCCTATTGGTTGCAATGTTGGTAGCCGAGTGTCAGCTTGTTCTTCCTGTAGGCACGAATGATTGTGCATACGAAAGAAAGAAGTTCGTTGTTCCACTGGTAATGGTTTATGGATTTGGAGGGCTTCCACTTCGTGGTCGGTGAGGGAAGAGATGCAACTACTGGTCTGTGTGTCCATAGGTGGTATCATGGTGATGTGATTCAAGGCGTCTGCACTGTTCTGGTGTTGATTCTGTTCAGGTGTAGGTGGTGATGAAGAGATTCGTGGTAGGTATTACCATATGATAATGTAAATTGGATATCATAAGACACTGTCCGCAAGACTCGTATCCCCCATACGTGCGTGTGCAGGGTATATTGTATCCAGTCTCTGTGGACAGTATACTGCGATGTATGGCTTGTTCGTTAATAATTTTGGTAAAGTTTCGATTATATGCCTCCGACTGCTAGAGGATTTTGCAAGAAAAAAATACCATCTAACATTTTCTTTTAGCTTAACAATATTCACAATTTTCATTGTACCCTGAACGAAGAGATCGGCTATTTAAAGGGTAACGATTAGAAATTCTTTAAAGTCCTGTTATTCTCAATAACCTTAATCAGATGAATAAGTCAATTGGAAATAGCAGTAAAAAAAATGGTAAATGAAAGAAAACATGTCACCAGACTAAGGAGGTTACCTGTTGCTCCTCAATATGAGAGATACATCCAAAAGTTAATAAAATCGTTTGATGACAAAAGGCCTATAGTAAAAGAAATGTGAAGTTATTTTGGACAGCAGTGGCAATTGTTTTTAATCACTCCACTTCGAAGGAAACTTCTTTAGGTTAATATAATAATCCGATGTCACCACTGATTTCGTAAAATTACACCACCATACTAATGAGGTAACAGGAAGTCACGGCTTCAGTTGCTGTTGAATGAAGACTATCCATTGATCTCTCTCTTTATTTTTGTTTATTTATTTATTTATTTTTTCGTGCTGGCATAAACACTAGCCAAATATCACTTCACTGATACAAAAACCAGTAGATATAATTGTTAACTGAAGAACGTGTCAGGAAAAAAAAAGTCGAAATGAAATGAATTCCCAACGTGGCGTAATTACGAGCCAATAAGTCAGCAGTCAATTCAGGCTACGTCAGGTCCCAGTCACATACGTCATGTCAGGTACGTTCAGGCCTAGTCGAACACTCAAGAATTATTTCTATCAGGTCACAACAATCAGGCAAGTTTTGGTCTGTGAAGGTCCATTCAAACCATTTAATACTTATTCAGGTTCTTCTCCTCCAGTCCGGTTCAATCAGATTAATCCAGGTCCATTTATGACAAATCAGGACCAGTTAGGTCAACTAAAGATCAATTAAATCTGGTTATGTTCCATAACATTTACCAGTATCATATCAGTTCCAGTCAGGTCCTTCACGTTCATTTCCGCTTAATCAGGTCATTTCAGGTAGGCATAAGGCAGCTTAATTGCAACCAGGCCCATTCTGGTCCAGCTGGACCCATTCATTCTGGTCCCTTGTATTCCTTTGTGCTCAGTCAGGTTTGGTCAGAACCATGTGAATCCATCTATGTGAATTCAGAATATTCGAACTATCAAAGCTTAATGAAATAACTTTACGAACACTCATACATCTAGGACATCTTTAATCCATGGCAATTGCTGTAGTTATTTTTCAATGTTTGTCCAGTTCTTGGGATATCAGTTAAGGACTATGTCAGTCAGTTTAGGTTAGGGGTCGGGGAACAGGGGTAAATTACCCCGACTGGGTAAATTTACTAATCTGGGGGGTAATGCGTGCGGCATGAGAGGTAATAAGTTCGGTTTAATACTGATTTTTCACATGAATGATGTAAGTTCTAGGAAACGAGATGTAAAATCATGTATCATGATATTTGTTGCTTAACCGCCGCACTATTGACAGATGTGTACACAGGCGTGGCTATATATACTGTATATATATAAAATTCATCATCCAATCCTATGCTGCCCCATGAGGAACGTAGGAGCCTGGGGACTAGGTAAGTTTAAGTTGGTCCTGACATTTAAGTTGAGGGTGACCAGCCTCACTCAACCCTCAGTGGCATTACGTGAGCAGCAAACCCCAACCATCCCTTGGATATAAACCTTCACCTGCTCAATCCGATTGGAACGCCGTAATTTCCCACTAAACCACCAGCCGCCAAAATTTGGTTATATAGTTACCACCCAGCATAGTAAATGGTCTTCTGGTGTACAGGAAACCATTTGGCTTGTCACTCAGTGTAGAGTCGCCCACAGGCAAAGGGAAATGGAAAAAATGTTGGAAAGAAAGAAGAAGATGGAAGGAAAGATATATATATATATATATATATATATATATATATATATATAAAGTTATGCTTAGGAAGGAGTTTATTAAAACTCATCCTTATCAGTAAACTCGTACTTGACATAGAATAATTCGTCATTTGAGGTTTAACCCGCCCCGTCCCGGAGACGTGAATTCACGTCCTCACATGATGTGCACTCATATCCCGGAGACGTAAATTAACCCGGCAACATTGCAAGGTCCCTAATTTCCACAATTTTCATTTTTCGCGAGTGATTTCGCGAGTGATTTTTGGCATGTATACACGGGACACCTTCCTCTATTCCTCTACAAGATGCCAAGCAGGGACAATGCCTTACACCGCATAACCTCTCCCCCCCCCCCGCACGCCATTGTCTCGGCAATTCACCTGTTACCAGTGACCTGGGCAATAAAGACATTCAGGGCCAGAGTGATTCCCCAATCGATGACAATGTGGAGGACAAAGTTTACATAGCATTAGAGGAAAAAAAAAGTCAGAAATGATGATCAGGTAATGTGGGAAAAAAAGGTCATGAATGGTGATGAGTTAGTGAGTGAAACAATGCTTATAATGCCTATATTACTGTTTGAAAACCAATATACTCTTGTACTACATATAAATTCGTACCAAGTAAATAAATAAATACTGTTTATGAGTGGATAAAATAGTTACCCTCCCATAGAACTCGTTTTCTTTGGTGCCAGCCTGTTAGAAAACCCAGTCAGGTAAGGAGGTACTTGTACCTGAATCGAGTATCTTAAACCTCAGGTGAGCGATTTCTCTATGAATTTTCGATGTTTCTCACCAAAAGTGAATGTTTGAGCCTTAAAAAAAAAAAGGTCCAAAAATGTCGGGACTGGGGCGTACCACTGCCCAGAAAACGTCGGGATGGGGCGGGTTAAACACGTCTGTGTAGGTCCACCAGATAGATTCAGGTCAGCATATGTAATTTCTGGCTCTGTGAAAACCTTCTCTGAACCAATTTATGTTGCTTACGGCCTGGTAAGACTGGATGGGATGAGCAGAATTAGCTGAGATGATGCTGAATGGTGGACCACTCTGGAGAGAATTGCAGGGTTTGCTGGAAAATGAGCCAGTCACTTTTGTGATATTTACTTCAGGGCAGAAATGCGCGGAGTGGGAGGAGTAAGTTGGGTGGGATAATGGTGAGTGGCGGGACAGGTATATGCTATAAAGTTTGGTATTGCATGTTGGCCGGTATGGTCGAAAAGTAAGACAGATGGTGGAGAGGGCTTGTGAGAAGGACTATAAGGTGTTTATGGCATTAATGGATCTGGAAAAAGCATACGACAAAGTAGACAGAGAAGGATTGTGGAAGGTTTTGCTCATGTACAGTGTAGATGGTAAGCTGCTAGGTGCCATCAAGAATTTTTATGGTGGTAGTGAAGCATGTGTAAGGGTAAATGGGCATTTAAATGAATAGTTCACGATCGATGTGGGCGTGCAACAAGGTTGTGTGATGTCCCCATGGTTTTTCAATATATATATATATATATATATATATATATATATATATATGGATGAGGGTGATGAGAGAAGTAAAAATGCGAGTAATGGAGAGAGGGATGGCGTTGGTATTGAATGGTGATGGATGGAATGTCTTAAATTTGCTGTATGCTGATGTTGCAGTATGGTACTACTTGTAAATACCGGACAAGAACTTGGTAGACTAGTGCAGAGTTGTGCTGATGTCTGTAAGCGTCGTGCCTTGATCGCAAATGTAAGAAAGAGTAAAGTGATGGTTACTGAGAGAGGTGAATCCAAGTGTGATGCTACAGTAAATGGAGAGAGACTGGAACTGATGAGAGAGTTCAAATACCTGGTTACACTGATAGAAAAGAGGAAAATGTGCGTAGAAAGTAGAGTGACATAAGGAAGGAAAGTAGCTGGTGCTATGAAGGCCTTGATAAGAATCAGAAGCTTCAGTGTTGCAGATGCATGAGGCTTACATGCAAGTGTTGGTGCCAACTTTAACACATGGATGTGAGACTATGGTGTGTCATGAAAATGAAAAGTCGAGAGTGGGAACAATAGGGATGGGACTGCTGAAGAGTGTATGTGGAGTACAGAGAGTGGATAGGATACGAAATGATGAGAATCGTGAAAGATGTGGAATGAGGAAGTCTGTGGACACCAGAATCGAAGTGTTCTGAAGCAGTATGGTCATATGGAGAGAATGGATAACAATAGAGTAGTGAAAAAGGTATACCTGAGAGAATTTAAAGGAGGGAGTAGGGGAGGTAGGCCAAGGAGAAAGTGGAGGGATATGGTGGATGAGTGTGTGAGGATGAAAAGAATGGAAGTCGGTGAGGCTAGGGGACTGACAAGAGATTGAGCTGGCTGGATGAATGTTGTGAGAAGAAGTGCATGATCAGGGACTTGACACCCTTTTTAACGTGAAAGCGTCCTGATTGACTCTATCAGATACGTTTATGTGAAGCTACAGAATTATACCCCCTCCACAATATGTCTACCCCCTGATGTATATATGTCCCCCCCAATGCATACATGCCCCCACTAAACTTGCTGACCTAGCACGCTTTCCCAGGGCCCCACGCCTGGGCGAAGGCATTATTGCATCAGTTCATAGCAGGCAGCCAAGACGGGCAGACTATTTTACTGTGAGCTTGTAATAAACTCCTTATCTAGCTGTTTGTACACGGAGTTTCTATCACCAAAGTATTGCAAGTTACATTTGGTAGCAGCGGTGTTTCAAACCATCAGATTCTGACCGCCTCCTCCGATTTTTAGCGACACCACAGATACACGACGTCTCGCATCTCACAGCCTCACCCCCTCCTCAGTGCCTCTAGTGGTGTAATAACCGGCTGTGCTTTCCGAGTGTACACTTTCACCAGTGCTCACCTCTCAAACAACACCACCCACACACCTTGTTCCTGACCGCACGTGTCACCATCGCCGACCTACGCACCTGTTGCACCTGTTCCCAACACCTGTTCCAAACTCATCATAACTCCTGCCCCCACGGTGCCACTTATCACTGTCTGCCCACTGTCTGCCCACCGCCATTCTCTGCATTTGCAACTCAACAGCTCTACACCTGCATTGACCCAACATCTGCCCTCACAACCCACCACCGGCCCCATCGCCGCCACGCCCTGCCTTCACCCACACGTGGTCTGAATTACGTGAGCCTCCTAGGACCGCCACTCCCTGCCGGTGACTCATCGCGGCGTCTCTTCTCCTCTCCGCCCAGCTGTCTCTCCACCGCCGCCCCGCCCTGCCCCGCCTCGCCCCAGCCCCACTACGCCCAGCCACGCCTGCACGTCATACATCTCGTCAATCCCGTCTCTACTGTGTAACTATAGTATACCTTACCTTTCTATAGAGATTATCCTCGATTTTCTCTACAGATTGGATATTGTAAATATTCCATCTCATTTCCATTACCCCGTTTTCATCTTCACCTACGTTATTTATAATCCATCTCATCCTTCGCCTTTTATTTAAGCCATCCATCCCCGCACCTTCATTCATTTTCACACCTACTCGTGTATTCCATTCTCTCATTGTTATATTATACATTTCCACCTACGTATCCATCGTCATCCTTCATCTCATCTTCCATTGCCGCATTAAATGTCATACTTTCCACATCACCCGCTTAATACCAGCCCTCTCGACCCGGAAACATCACCTGATCATACACCGTCTGCCGACTCTAACACAATCACTTATTTACGAAGTGGCAAATAGTACCACCACCCTGTACCTGAGACTCCCGTTTCACTTCCTGCAGAATCACTTACTACCCATCCTACACTCGTAAATCCAGATACCTCCTCCTCTTCTCCTGCCTCTACATTCCCTTCTTCTTCCTCTACTCCTTCCCCTGTCGTTCCCTTGTTATGAGTCCTTATTATATTTCCATATTTTTATTTCCCTCATAACACATCAGTTTACATAGTCTGTCCAGATATACCACCATCTCATACATCAGCATCAGGATTATACATAGCACCAGACTACTGTGCGGTATTTACACCAGCCATGTCTACTTTATCCACCATCAATCACTACGCCATTCTCAATCATACACGCAAACATTTCCACCCACTGCCTGATATGGACTTAAACATGAGCACGAGTATTAAGTTGACTTCCTCTAAGTTTGAAACTATGCAACTGATCAATGAAACAATGAAGCCCTGGGAAGATTTGAGTTTGAGTATGTTCAACCCATATTATGTGTATAGCCCAGCACCTACTGTCTTTATAATCTTCTGCACTGTATTTGCAGTACTGCTGTTCCCAATGCACAGAATGCATGCAAGAATTGCTAATTTGGAGTCAGTATTTAGTGGGGGGAGAGTTAACATCCAAGTTAACCCCCCTGAATGAAGTGTACATATTTTGTATATAGTATTAATTAATTATATATATATATGTATATATATATATATATATATATATATATATATATATATATATATACAAAGAAGAATGTCCGATGTATGGCATACCAGTACCATTATCTTTAAATGAAATATCAGTAAATCTTACCATAATCTTAATTTTAAACTATTTTTTTTTCTTGCATGTATACATTTCACTACAGTAACCCAAGTACATACTGTATTACAGTTAAATAGTTAACTTTTAATGCATTTATTCAAATATGTATACAACTTGTTTAAAATGTAATATTACTGGATAATTACTATTTACTATGAATATTATATGTATACAATATTATAATCAATATTATGTACTAATAGATTAGCATGTGTCAATAATTGCCGTTGGAGGACCTTCAGCTGCGTGGACCGAGCAATGTTATGAGTCCATATTATATTTACAAATCATAATAGATAGATAGATAGATAAATAGACAGATAGACAGCTCTATGCAAGCCTGGGAATGGGAAATGATCTTGCAAGTTACACTGAGGAAAAGCTGACGACAGATTAGGAAGTAGCAATGTCAGGAGATGATGCAGTTAGTTTGTCAGCGAAACACCAGGTGAACAAAGCCTAGTGACCATACACACATACTCACACACAGGCTTCTAGAACTTTCCAACCACAGTAAACACACGTGACACGACTCCTGTTTCACCAGAATTTAGGAAAGAGAGCTCAGAAGAAGAGAGGCCATAGAATCGGCAGGTAGTGGGGAGAAAGGCTTAGCAACTTGGAAGAGAGAGAGAGAGAGAGAGAGAGAGAGAGAGAGACAGGGAGACAGGGACTCTACTTACAGTATACTCACTCGTGTGCAAGAGACTTGTTAATATTTCCAAGACAAATAAAAATAGTCCATATTCTTCTTTATCTCTCCTGTCATTGCATGACAAATGGGAACCAAGATTATCAACGTACAAACAACTCAAGTATAACAACCGCTCGTCCACAAGTCTAATATATATAACTTCTCTACAAGTAACTACAAAGTCTTTTTATGACACCCTCTCCTGCCTCCCTTCATACCCCATCTTGCTCGCCCTTAACTGCCACTACTTTCTCTCTCTCACACACCTCTCCTACCGCCACTTCTGCACTTCCAGCCATGGCCAACCCTCCACAGTCTATCTATCTCGACGATGCCAATCGTCCCAAATTTACCGGCCAGGACCCAACTTGGTCTGTCTATGATTTCCTCAGAGAAGTCGAAACAGAAATCCACAATAGACAGATCACCGATGAATTGCTCAAAGTAGCCTATCTCATGGGTCGCTTGCACCACGGCAAATTGGACATCGGATCCACGACCGTGCAGGACACTTCGATAACATTCATACCTTTGCTGCTTTTCGTACGGAACTCATTAGCCTTTGTTGCCAGCATTCAAATACCGCGTCTCTCATGGGATTTATTAATCTCCTAAACCAACTAGATGAGGACTTGAGGGTCCCAGCGCAACAAGCCAAGCTCCGCGAAGCTGCCGCCGCCATGAAAGCAACTAGTAGCGAGATGCTCCAATTACTGGTAGGCATAAAATGGTTAGAAGACAATAATGGCGTTCCAATGCTTTCACTCACCAACTTTGCTGACTTAATTGGTTACCTGAGATTCCTTCACTGGCTTACTCCTAAACAGCGAGAGCTAGCCTTGGAAATCGGTTTCAATCCAGGAGATAAAATTATTCAGGTCACTAAAGCCATTCATGAAAGAACCGGTTCGAACTACACGCGTCAGGGCACCACCCAACCCTTGGCCTCCTCAGTCTATCACACCTCCACTACCCCAGACCATTCTCGCTCCCGTCCCACCACATGCGGCAGACCTGCCACACATTGTTCTCCTACCGCAGGTCGTGATCAATCTAGCGCCCAATGGAACAGACAATCTTCGATTCTTTGCTGGCACTGTGGTCATCCTGGACATTGAGCATCCAGTTGCGACCGTACATACAGACGTCCTCACTCCCAAACCAGACAGTGTACGCCTTCCCGCTTACGTCGTCCACACTGCAAATACCACAAATCAAGCACGACTCACACAACTGAGGAATGTCGTTACCTCAACTGCCCACAGTCGGGGGAAGCGCCGCGCCCGTATCGGACCAATATCACGTAAAATATCACGTAGAACCAGAGACCCAACTCCCCATCCGCCATGTAGGTCCCATAACATCCTCGGGTTTAGTCATTCTCGGATGCAGTCATGACATACCAACGTCATTCTTCTTGGTCACAGGATCTATAGTAAATCTGATCTCCGACAATTCCTTACATCTTCTTCAACTACATCACAACCACGTCAGTTTCCTAGAACCACCAGACATTCGCCTATGTGGTGTCGAAGGATCAGAGTTTAAGGTTAAGGGAAGAGTCACCCTTGAAGTCAAACTCCACAGAGATTTGCCCCCTATCCCCATTGAATTTCATGTCACTAATAACTTGCAGTATCCCGCAGATGCCCTTATTGGTTTCTGCACCATGGCACAACACTCCATTGCATTATTACCTGCTTGTGGTAGTATAGACATTTCTGGATTCCCGGTTTACAGTATGGAATGTCCCCGTCCTGTTCTTACGATCAAATCAGTCCTTCAATTACCTCTGTCCCTATCACTACCAAAAAGTCCAACCCAGCCCAAACCACCACTATCATCATCTGAGAATACAGAGATCATTCCTTTACTGACTGTGAGCAAGGACATAAATTCCTCAATGTCTACTGATACATCATCTCAGCCTTCGGACATGGCTCTTACCTCCCCTCTCGACAACACTATCGCTGACTCAGACATGTCTCAGTTACCTACCTCACACAGTCTGAATGATCTTCTCCAACACGCAGAGACGAAACGTGCAGTAACGAATACGTGCACAATTTTGTTACCGCATGAGTACACCAAAGTCTCTGTTTGTGTTGCCGGTGCGAAAGAAGGAGTGGATGTACTAACACTACCTGAGACGTGTTGTGTGAATGGCTTGACTTATGAGTCAGTGTGGTGTACAGTCTTAGAGGACAGTTTATGCTACCTGTACTTGCTCAGTGTCACAAATTCTCCACTAAAACTTAAAAGTGGTGTAAAGATTGAAGACTTCCTAGTATACCCAGCGGCCGTAAAGGTGTGCCAGGATTCCACAATTCCTACTATCCAGACTGATGATAGTACGCCAATCGGTGTATGTACTATTAACTCTACGGGATCTGCGCCGACATATTCACCCGATATGCTCTCACATCTCACTTGCACAGATTTCCCAGAAAATACTCCTCAACTCCTCGACCTTCTGACCTTGTACAGAAACGTGGTTGCCTTACCTGGTGAACCGATGGGTAGAACAGACCTTGTCAAACATACGATTGAACTACTACCAGGAACTCAGCCGATTTACATACCAGCGTATTGATTTCCTCACAGCCAGAGAAAGCACACAGATCAAATGGTACAGAACATGTTAGACCAAGACATTATTGAACCCTCCATCAGTCCATGGAATAGTCCACTTTTCTTAGTACCAAAGAAGGACAGCAACTTTAGACCAGTAGTCGACTCTCGTAAGGTCAATTCTGTCACCGTTCCCGACCGTTTCCCATTACCCGTCCTCACTGATTTGCTAGAATCCCTTGGTGAAAATAACGTAGTCTTTTCATCTTTAGACCTCCTCACCGGGTACTGACAGGTCGAAATGGAAGAATCCTCTCGCCCAGTTACAGCCTTTAGCACCCCTTCCGGACATTTTCAGTTTAAGAGACTCCCTTTTGGTCTGAGAAATGCTCCTTCCATGTTCATGCGACTTATCCATTCAGTCTTCAGCGGTATGATGGGACACTCTCTTTTTGCTTACCTAGATGATATCATTGTTGTGAGTAAATCCATCCCTGATCATTTTACCAAACTCCAGCAAGTCTTTGAACGCCTCCAGCTCGCAGGCCTGAAAATCAATCTCAGTAAATGTGACTTCCTGCGAAAGAAAATCAAATTCCTAGGCCATGTCGTAGATGCTCAAGGCGTTCATACTAATGAGGATAAAATTAAGGCGATTATTAACTTCCCAGAACCTACCATTACCGAAGCTGTACGAAGTTTCCTGGGCCTCAGTGGCTATTATCGTAGATTCATCCAGGATTATGCGAAGATCGCCGCTCCTCGGACCCACTTACTCAAGCAGAATGTGCCCTTTGTTTGGACTAACGACCAGTCACAGGCTTTCCAAAAGCTAAAGACAGCTCTTGTAAATGCCCCTGTTCTAGCGTTCCCTGATTATACCACACCCTTCCTTCTCTGCACAGACGCCTCAGGCACTGGACTTGGTGCCGTTTTGATGCAACTCGATGAAGCATCAAGGAAGCACGTAATAGCGTATGCTAGTCGCACCCTTACAACCGCTGAACGTAACTACAGTGTCACAGATCTCGAAGCGCTAGCGGTAGTCTGGTCCTTGAAACATTTCAGAGATATAGTCTATGGTTATCCAGTGCATATCCAAACAGACCACCTTCCACTATGTGATTTGTTCAAGAATTGCAACCTAAGAGGTAGGCTAGCTAGATGGTCTGTCATCATCCAGGACTTTAATCCCACTTTTCAATATGTACCAGGCAAGTTGAATGTAGTCGCAGACGCACTCTCACGTCACGTAGCAGCAGCTATAACATCACTGCAGCCTGAAGTAACTGAAAACACTACACTAACGTCAGAAGTTGTTCAAAACTTGCAGCACGAAGACCCCATGTGGTCCAAAGTCATTTATTTCCTAGAATCTGGCGATGCTTCGACCTTACCTACTCTGCCAGTATCACTAGATGAGTTCATGCTAGATGATGATCTCTTGTACAGGAAAACACTACTAACAGGCAAAGATATGCCCAATCACGAAGTACGCCAACTTCTTGTCCCCACTGCCCTGATACCAAAGGTTCTTCATATTGTTCATAATACTCCTCAAGCTTCCCATCCAGGTAAAGACCGATGCTTGCGCCAAGCACGTCTCAAATACTATTGGCCAACCATGCGCCGCGATATCAATGCCCACTGTGACTCTTGCCTCTCCTGCCACCACCACAAAGGATCAACCGGCTTACCAGCACCTCTCTTACAATACCCAATCCCGTCACGACCGTGGGAAACTGTCTCAATCGATCTCTTAAAACTACCTCTCACAGAATCTGGGGCTGAGTACTTGTTCGTAGCGGTCGACCACTTCTCCCGCTACTGTGTCCTCTTACCCCTCTCCGACAACACCGTGAAGAGCGTTGCACGTGCCTTTGTAGATCACGTAATTTGCCCATTCAGTACCCCTCATACCATTCTTACTGACAACGGTACAGAGTTCAACAATAGCCTTCTAGATGAGATCTGTCGCCGTTTTCATATCAGTAAGTGTAATGTCGTGCCTAACCATCCGGCTTCCAATGGCCTTGTAGAACGCCACAACCGAAAAATCTTAGAATGCCTTAGACATCTAGGCTCCCATAGTTTGTCCTGGGATGACTGGATTCCCCAAGTGGCATCCTCAATCAATAGCTCCATCAATGCATACATTGCTGAATCTCCTTTCTTCGTCCTCTTTGGTTTTGACAAGGACCTCCCATACTCTCTCTTATCCTCAAAGCCAGAACCCATCTACAACCTGGATGATTATGTTAAACTAAAATTGGCCAACTTCCAGACAATCCACCAGTATGTCCAATCCACTTTGGCTTCCTCTCAGGAGGACATGCTGCAGCGCCAACATAAATCCACCTCTCCTATCACCATCAATGTAGGCAATCTTGTCTTTGCTCATTCCCATATGCGTTCCTCTAAGTTGGATGACAAATTTACAGGGCCCACCGCGTCCTCACTCAACAAGGCAACAAATTTCACCTCCAGGACCTGTCCACTAAGGACAACAGATGGGTCCACGTTGATGACTTAAAGCGAACACCCCGTGGCCTTGTGTTGGAAGAGTCACTTACACAACCTCCTGCCCCCTCTTCCCCTCCACACATCCCTCAGTCTACTTTGTCTCCACCTATCCCTCAGTCTCCTTCCTCTCCACCTCCACCTGCTCATTCATCAACCAATTAATATCGGTCCAAACTGCGCTCTGCCCATCAACCTCTTCACGACCTCCCCCATTAACTCTACCCTTATTTTCTAGGTAGGATGTTAGCGATCTCCCTGCTGGCAGTGCTGACCCTCCTGGGGTCTGGGTCAGGTCAGGACGATGGTGGAGTACGTCCCGGGGCCTTGGTCGGCTCGGGAGGCGAGGTAATGCTTATCGAAGAAATAGCCTCCTTGCGCTACGATTTTGCGCCCCTGGCTGACATAGTCATTGCCCTACCTGCCTATGCGCACCAGCTCCACGGAATCAGGAACCATCTCACGGCCATCATGGGGACACACAACCCAAATGAGTATCTCTATAACCTTTTCCTGCCACTCTCCTGGCAATTGCAATACATAAGTAACAGATTCACTGAGCTCAATGACACATTTTCCATTCAGACACCCGTTGGTCATTCTCGTGTGAAACAAGGTCTCTTCGACTTCGGCGGTGAGATTCTGAGTGGCTTGTTTGGCGTTGCTACAGCCCGTGACATTTCTGGCTTCAAATCTGATCTCGCTCATTTAGCTTCAGCTCTAGAATCTCAACGCCGAGTCATTAAAATCCAACACACTATGTTACAGAAGCTCACGACCCACCTAAATGAAGTCACGTCCACTCTAAACAATTTCACCGATATCTTACAATGACACCTTTCAGATCTCAACGTTATCTCTCAGTTCTTCTACCTCAAACTCAACATGGATAATCTCCAACTGGCCATTGACTCTCCCCTGTCTCAAGTCTCTACCTTGGTTCATATCCTGGTCGATGCTATAAATGGACATGTCACTGCCGACTTAGTACCTGTCTCAGGTCTCCGTTCTGTCCTGGATTGGGCTCACTCCACCTTCGGTCTCTCCCCAGTCCTCCCCTACTCCTCCCTTGAATATTATTATCCTGTTCTCGAAGCCACTCTTCTCACCACATCCGTCGTCATCCATTTTCCTCTCCGTTCTGCCATAACCTTTAACCTTTTCCACATCATTCCCTTCCCTTTCCGCCTCAACAACTCCTTGTTACAAGTATCTGTTCCTTCAGAATATTTCCTCCTCTCCCATGATCATCTTTCAGTTGCCTTCCTTTCTTCCACAGACCTCCAGAAATGTTCCTCCCTTACTCCGACCTCTCGTCTCTGTGCTGCCCACCTTTTCGCTATCTTCCCTAGCAGTGTTACACCCTGTGAGTCTGCTTTAGTTCGCAACCATTCCATCTACTCAGCCTGTTCTTTTGTCCCAGCTCCTGACCTCCCGTTCCACCATGCTCACCTCAACCATGTCCAGAACTTCTTCTTTGCTGTTCCCATCTCTGTCACAATCCTCTGTCCTGGTTCTTCAGTTCGATCCGTCCCCGTTAGTGGTCTCTACAAAACACCAGACTATTGTACCGTCAAATCAGAGTCCGTCATCACTTACGCCACTCGCTATCACCAAGCTATCCGTATACACTACTATGACATCTTTCAACCAATCGACATGCCTTCAACCCTACCATCTGCCAACATTACCATCACCTCCCCTAACTTGCGCATGCTAACCTTCCTCAATGACAGTGATTTCATTATGGATCAATTTTCTCTGGCCTTCAGCCGTTCATGGGTTCATCCAACAGTTGTGTTTCCCCCTGTGGTTATCGCTTTCATAGGTTTTCTACTCATCATATGTGCAGTGCATTGTTGTGTCCGAAAAATGGAACGTCGACTCCAGGAAATCAGAGTCGCTACACTCATAGTATGCCCTACACACGACGTAGAAACTCCCCTTACTTAGTGCCCTCACATTCAGTGACGACCAATGCCATCTGACAATCTACTCCTTGTTTATCATGTATCAAAGTATTATTGTATACTCCCCATTATATCTATGTATACCTTCAACCCTTACTGGACACATACCTATTAATCCTTGAATATCTTATATGTATATATCCTTCTAATTCCCTCCCCTCACCATGGCCATGTCTCCCCTACTGCCCCTGTATCATACTTATCCCTTGTACAAACCTCCCCGACCTTGCCTTAATACTATAATCAAACACCATTTAACTCCTGGTGTCAGGAGACACTATCTCAGCTACCCGGGGGAGTAGTGTACCCCCTCCACAATATGTCTACCCCCTGATGTATATATGTCCCCCCCCAATGCATACATGCCCCCACTAAACTTGCTGACCTAGCACGGTTTCCCAGGGCCCCACGCCTGGGCGAAGGCGTTATTGCATCAGTTCATAGCAGGCAGCCAAGACGGGCAGACTATTTTACTGTGAACTCGTAATAAACTTCTTATCTAGCTCTTTGTACACGGAGTTTCTATCACCAAAGTATTGCAAGTTACAGAATGTGGTGAATGTCTTTGGCGTATCAGATAGGGCCAGGATTCCGTGGGCTTGAATGTTGAATGAACAGATGCGTGACCCATTGGACTGGGAAAACTTGGGCTGCCTGGACGTTGCTACTCCTCACCCTGCCCTAGGGTGGAAAAGGAGGTCCGAATGAGGATGAGGATGAAAACTTTCTCTATGCAGAAACAAGTACCTGTTGATATCATATACCACGTGTCTCACAACGAAGGAAAAAAGATGAAAACATGGAGTAATCCATCTTTTTCCTTACTACATATATTACTTTTCTCTATTTCAACTTCTGGAGAAACCCAATACGCAACAGGGTAAGAGAAATTTAGTGAAGTGCAATTTATTTTCATCTCTGTCAACGGAGATGGACGAAGGTTATGTATTCACCTGTGTCGCCAAAAGTTGTCATGGGATTTCAATGAAATCTGGTTGATAGGTGGGCAGTGGATCAGGGAAGAATTGGTTAGTTATTGAGGTGGATCTTTTCCTGGCTATAGGAATCAATCATAAAATTTTCAGGCGTTGGTGAAGGTATGCGTTGTCTGAACCTGTGCAACAGGGCAGACTAAGACCGTAAAATCAACTGAGTATGTGAGACTGGAAAAGTATTGTGTGGTAAGGAAGGGGAATTAAAGCAGTGAGTCAAAAATTTTTGTTGACATTGGTAAAGGCATTGGCTCTATGAAGTTTTTCTAGTTTCGCACAGCCCTAATCTTGTATGGATAAATATAGATACAGCATCGCTTAGCGTACCTGCCATCACTTGAAATGTACAGGGTTGTGTCAGTTTTTTTTTTCTATTCCGCTAAGCTCTCTGCAGTTGACGCATTTCACCATGGCCTTTATTTCCCAGAGTACGATAAACTCAGGCGGCAATGGGCGTCCCGGTGCTGCCAGGCATGCTAGCACAATCTGATATTCAATTATGGTTTCCCGGCGCCTGGCAGTCGAGGCGACTGCCTTCCTAATTCACAGATTTCCATAATGATCGATCATTTATGTCAGCAGTCAGGGCGGAAGACGACCATTGCTAGGGTGATGAAGGAGGCGTTGGCTCTTGCCAGGCGAAAGGCCTGGGAGGAGGGGAGGGGGGGGAGTCACCAGACTAATGAACAATAATCACATGATTTCATTATTATTTGTGTTTACCAGACCAACACCTCAAAAACACGCGAAGGGATACAGCCACGTGATTAAAGAGGGAAAGACCAGTGTTTTCCCATAATGTTTCTTTTTTTTTTTTTTTTACACTTCTTTGATATTAGTATATCAAAAGTTAATCGAGTTGCCCAAGATCGTCATGGCCCCGGAGGGCATTAATGGACTGATTGAAAGAACGATAGCCAGCAATTCCCTCTGCTGAATTAAATAGTTTGTTGTTAAACTGCATGAAAAATAATATACAGTGTCGTAGAATTACCAGATTTTTTTTTTCTTAATGGTGAGAACTTGCTTTGACCTCCTTGATGCTCGGTAAGTCAGAGTAGATGACAAATGGTTAAATGTGTTATCATCATCATCATCACCATCATCATTATCCAGATTACCATCACCACCATTATCATTCAAACCTTACATCTCACCAAAGAGATGGGGTAAGGTAGGAACGAGAAACAAAGCATCATAAAGAGTAAAGGCAAGAGGACTCTCAACTGATGTGCTCTGCGAAATGGACGACACAATCTGTCACTCGTCATTCAGCCTCATTAAATCCTGGCTCCATTTAAAAAGCAAAGATAATTCCACTTTTTGTGTTTATTTTACTCTCTTATATGTTTCATACATATACCTCTGGGATAACATCATTTTGTCAGTCACTCAGTACAAAGAAGAGCAATCCTTGTCATGTTCATTGTCATGCGTACTCTATCGATCCATTTCGATCTCTTGTCAACGCCTTAGCTTCAACTTTCATACTCATTTTTGCACAAAGCATTTATTTTGTCAAATTAACTACCATTTTCCTTGCTTACCGTACCTCCTTACACCTTAAAACACCATCCCAAGCATATCCACTCCAGTAAATATCTATCTATCTATCTATCTATCTATGTATATATATATATGTATATATATCTCTATATATATATATATATATATATATATATATATATATATATATATATATATATATATATACATAAATCTATCTCGATAGTTATATTGATCTGAAAATATCTATCTATCTATCGATCTATCTATCTATTTATCTATCTATCTATCTATCTATCTATCTATCTATCCATCTATATATATATATATATATATATATATTTATTTATATTTATATATATATATATATATATATACACACACACACACACACACACACACATCTATATCCCATCTCTATCACAATACTTTCTATGAGAACATATTTTCATGCTCCTTCATCAAGGGATTTTTAAATCCACATTTTTATCATCATATTCAGTCTACGCCACCCACGTATATTGTATTACAAAAATCCACTGTTTATACTTGACTTTTCAAACTCGTGCTATGCCCACGGCTCACACTCGCACGATAATGTGGGCACTAACATACCTCATACAACATCCCTACTCATTCCTTACACACCTCTTACAGCATCCTTACTCATTCCTAACACACCTCATGCAGCACCTTTACTCATTCCTATCATACCTCACGCAGCACCTTCACTCATTCCTAACACACCTCACGCAGCACTTTTACTCATTCCTAACATACCTTACGCAGCACCTTCACTCATTCCTAACACACCTCACGCAGCACTTTTACTCATTCCTAACATACCTCACGCAGCACCTTCACTCATTCCTAACACACCTCACGCAGCACCTTTACTCATTCATAACACACCTAATGCAACACCCTATCTCATTCCTGACATACCTCACGTATTATCTTTACTCATTCCTAACACACATCACGCAGCATCCTTACTCTTTCCTCTGTTTCCTATCAAGGCCTTCGTATCACAGACCACCTTTCTGCCTTGAGCCACACTATTCTCCACTTCAGCTACTACACCGAGGCAATTAAATTCGTTGACCCATTCGCGTCTTTCTCCGTTTAACGCCACTTACACTTTGAGTCACTCTCTCTCTCAGCAGCCATCACATTGCCCTTATCTACCACATTGTTCACGAGCATTCGTAAAATTCTTGACCAGTTTGTGTAGGTTCTCTTCAGTGTTGCAAAGCAGCACAACATCATTTGTGCAGATAAGTATCTAATATGGAGTGATCCATCCTTCTTTATTTATTGTTTTTTACACATGCAAAAGAACACACACACACACACACACACACACACACACACACACACACACACACACACACACACACACATACACCGCTCGCTGGTGCAGTGGTAACGTTCCCGCTTGCCAACTGGTGGACGGGAGTTCGCGCCTTGCTCAGGTTGCGAAAAGTTTCACTGACGAAGTGGGTGGTTACTGTCCCCCTTGAGCAAGGTGACGGGTGTGTGCGTGTGTGAAGGTCACAGCCTTGCCCTTAGATCGGACTATATGAGCCCTCAGCTCCCTTCCGGGAGGGTAAAAGCTGACCATCACGACCATCAAGTGATCCTGACCGACCCGGTGAATTACACACACACACGCACACACACACACACACACTGAGAGAGAGTTGGACAAGTAAGTTTATATATCTATCTATCTATTGCCAGACGCCTCAATCCCGTTTGGGGTGGCCACAAACAAAACGCCTCCACGTCGCCCTGTCCCCCGCCATTTCACTGCCCTCCTCCCAACTCACACCCCCCTCTCTCATATACCTCTCCACCCCATCCCTCCATCTCATCCTGGGCCTCCCCCTCCCTCTTCCCCCTCCACCTCACTCACATACACTCTCTTCGTCAGTCTTTCACCCTCCATCCTCTCTACATGGCCAAACCACCTCAGTGTGTTCCTCATAACGCTTCCTATCACATCCACATCCACACCACAACGCTCTTTTATATCCCCATTCGTCAGCCCGTCTCTCCATGTGACTCCACAGGCTTCTCTTAAATAATTCATTTCCACTGCTCTCACTCTTGACTTGTGTCTTTTCAACAACGTCCAAGCTTCTCTTCCATACGTTAGAGTTGGTATCACAATACTGTCATGTAGTAACTTTTTCATTTCCATGCTCACGTCCCTGTTTCTTATCACTGCTTTCAAAGAACCAGCAACCTTTCTTCCCTGCTGTACCCTTTCAAGCACTTCACCTTCCAAACCTCCATCCTTACTCATCACACTACCCAAGTACTTAAACTTACTCGCATTTTCCAATTCCTCACCATCCAACCTCGCTGTACATTCACTGACTTCACCTCTCTCAAAGACCATCACTTTACCCTTCCTTACATTCACCTTTAGATTCCGTTTCTTACACACTCTCCCAAATTCATCCACCAAGCCTTGCAGCTCCCCTTCGTCTTCACTCAACTACACAGTATCATCTGCAAACAACAGTACAGGGAGTTTCCAACCACTATCCTCTCTCACCAGAGCCACTCCAACATCCACTACCCTACCTTGTACCTCATTTATTACCCCATCCATATACAGATTGAACAACCATGGAGACATGACACATCCCTGTTTCAACCCAACCTTCAAAGAGAAAAATTCACTTAGTTCACCATCCACACGCACTGCAGCCTTAGCACCATCGTACATACTTTTCACAGCATTCAACAACTTCCCATCTACTCCATATATTCTTAATACTTTCCACAATCCTTGTCTATTCGCCCTGTCATATGCTTTCTCCAAATCCATGAAAGCCGCATACAACTTCTTTCCCTTCTCTAGAAACTTTTCCACTACAGATTTAAGAATGAATATCTGATCTACACAACCTCTTCCCTTCTTAAAGCCTCCCTGTTCTTCTCCAACTAATTCCTCTGTTCTTTCTCTAACTCTGTCAATAAGTATCCTACCATACACTTTTCCTATTATACTAAGAAGACAAATGCCCCTATGATTACCACACACTTCTTTTTCCCCTTTTCCTTTGTACAAGTTAATAATTATACCTGACTTCTAATCCTCCGGGACTCTACCTTCCTCCCAGGCCAATCTATACATTTTCCACATCCATTATACTACAATCTCTCCCCCATGCTTCAGCATTTCGCCACACACTCCATCAATTCCTGGGGCTTTCCCCAATTTAACTTTCGTCATTGCTTCCACAACTTCTAGCCTACTGATTTTTTCCTGTCTTCTCACCTTCCTCCTTCTCCCAGCCATTCCCCAGCCACTTATACTCGCATTATTTCCATCCTGTATGTTCAACAATTTCTTAAAGTAAAATATTAAAACGACGATTTTGAGGTATGACTATCATAACTAAAATCAAGTTTGACTGTGCAAAAGGGTTGCTAAATTTATCTGTTTGTCATCTCTGTAATATGAAATAAATTGAATTATCCAGGATTAAGGATTAAAAACATATTAATATTACTATTACTAATAAAAAGTATCAGCGTACTTGCAAACATGTTTTCATTTTATGGCTATGATGGTTAAATACAATCCAGTATAAAAAATGCACTTAGAATTACAGTGTTTTATTTTCCATATGGTAATAACCATGTACATATGCACGAAGGCAGTAAGCTGTATAACTGTTAATGGAAAACTGATATTCAGCGGAGCAGAATATAATGAAAAAACAAAACAAAACAACGTTAATGTACTCAGCATTGTTACTAAACCGCTCTGACGCATGAAGCAACTTTATGCTTGTTGGTGGTGTAGTTATTAGGTGAAAATAACTGGGGACCCAGGCATATCCCGGTCGCTTTTCCCAGCAGTATTGTTGGAGAGGCCAGTGCTGTTGGGTGAGCAGGTCAGAGCCCACTCCACAAGCTGACGAAGGTTCATATTTATAAACACTCCAGAACTTGATTTTTATTTAAAAAAAATATTAATTTATAATTTCAGCTTCACTCATACTATTACCAAACATTTCACAACAAAAATTATTATCCTGAAGAGAAAAATACTCAAAATTAAATGCTTCATGTTACGTAGAATAGATTACTGTACTTCAGAAACTATTGTCCTTTATAAACAAGACCCCAGATTGTTACTCATCCCGCCACTCACCAGATTCCTGGCCTGATGTGAGGTTGTGAGGGTGGTGAGTGCAACGCTGTTGGCACAGTGACAGGCCCAATTGCATCGGTGGGAGAGAGGCAGTGTTATAGCAATGTTATTCCTGTGCCGGTGACTGTTGTGTCCCGGTTATGCTAATGGTCATGGTGCTATTGTTGAAACCGTGCAAAGCAGCACAGCATCATTTGTACGGATAAATATCTAATATGGAGTGTTCCATCCTTCTTTAATTATTGTTTTTATACACATGCAAGAGAATATAAACACACACACATACACACACACACACACACTCACACACACACACACACACACTGAGGGGGAGAGTTGGACAAGTAAAATATTAAAACGACGATTTGAGATATGACTATCATAACTAAAATAAAGTTTGACTGTGCAAAGGGGTTGCTAAATTTACCTGTTTATCATCTCTATAATAAGAAATAAACTGAATTATCCAGGAGTAAAGTTTAAAAACATCACAACCACCATCACAAGCATGAATTGTTCCATCTTGCCTCTTCTTTTGTTCTCCATCATGATACCTGGATTTAATTAAGCCTCTGCCACGGGATATACCATCCGAGCTGCATATAATCGGATAGATCTGTCTAGAATCATCATCATCATAACTTTCCCCACAACCATATGGAGTGGGTAGGATCATCAGAAGCAGGAATGTATTAAAGTGGGCCTTTCACATTACAATAAAACATAAATCTCTTCATCGCGACGAAAAATTTGATGGGAATCGTTTCTCATTCCTTCACTATGAGGAATCTCTCTCGAGCTGAAGAAAACAATAACACTATTTTTTTTTTTCTAACTTGGTAAAAAAAATCCATCTTTTTCTGAACGCTGAGATTTAACAATAGATTCACTCTAGATTGTGGTGCTAGTCACGAAGAAGTGCAGTGAAAAGGACGTAGAGCTGGAGCTTTGTCTTTTTTGCCACTAATCTGCAAGGAGTAAGCCGCAAAAAAAACTAAAATCTGAACCATGTTAGTGTAAAAGCAGTATAGCACAGTATGAATAGGATAAGGAACCGTAAAACTGAAAGAATGAATAGAGATTATTTCTGTCACCTGCAGTAGCATAGGTTCTCTTTACTGAAAATAAATATCCGGAGATAGGCGGAATGTGTAAGGAAACGATTCTTGCTCAGCTGGTTGTAATCGTTTAAAAAAAAAATTACGTTAAGAGAAAACATTTGCTCAGCCGTATGCAATCGTTTGGTGGTAGCGAAAACAGTCATCATCATCACCATGACCATAAATCATTATCATCATCCTCATCATCACTTATTATCACTTTTAATGCTTTGGATGGATGTGATTTAGAAAGAAATGCAAGAAGACACAATAACGCAGAAAAACCATTCTCGTAGAGAAATGATTAATAGAAAATTTAGCCCTGCGCCAAGAAAGTCCACCTTAGAGTAAGAAGTCATCTGGAGGTAGAAAGAATAAAACCCAAAGAGAGTCCTTCCTAAGCAAATTATGACGACTTGAAGGTAGCAAGGATTACTGTGTCATAATCACATAATCATATTTTCCCCATAATAGGCGAGAAGGGTAAGATGATTCAGTAGGAACACTAAGTCACAAATGCAGGACTACTAACACGGCATAATTATTGTAACCTTACAGTTATCCCCTTTGCAAGTAAAGGTATGATGAAAAATGCTTGTAATCACTTGACTAGGAGGTTTATCCTGTTGTGGTGATGGTGGTTATTGTTGTGATGTGGTGGTAGTGTTGGTGATTATAGCTGTGATGGTTGTGGTGGTGGTGAATGTCATGATCATGGTTTACTATGCTGATGTTTGTAGGTGTGATAATTATTGTTGTTGGTTACTGTGTTGTTTCCTGATGTTGTGGTGAATGTACTGGTGATGTTGTTTTATTGAATGTTGTAGTTGGTGTGATAATGACTGATAAGTTCTTTTTTTTTTATTCAACATTCCATGAGTATAGATTATCTAGTTCGTTCCCTGCAGCCCAGCAGTCTTTGCTTCCATTGTGTAGTAGCAGATGGCTTTTACTACTCTCCACCTCATGAAACCTAATTACCAGCCAATCGCCAGGGTGTTTTTCTGGCATATCAGTGGGCTTACAGCAGATCAGTGAAACTATTATCTTTTTAATTTTGGCCAGATGGAAATGGTCGACTCTCATAGGGTGGCATTAAAGGTAGGTAGGATTCAGTCGCATAGTGTACAGGTCAAATCCTGTCTGGCTACATTTGACCATCAGCTGAGCTGAATAGACTCAGAACCATCATTACGTTATAAAAATTCACTGTAGTTATCAGTCTACCTTTTGCCAGTAATAGTTCCCATGGAAGCACTAGGACTGGAACTCACGGTATTAGAAATACCAGTATAATATCATGACCCGTCAAACACATCTCTTTGTGATGTTGGTTGCTATGCTGCTGAGTGACTTAGTGATGGTTAATGTGTGAATGTAGTTACTGTGGTGGTGGTTGCTGCTGTGGTACTTGTTATGAAGGATGGGGTTGCAATGGAGGTGGTAGTCGGAATGGTAGTTGCCATTGTGGTACTTTTGGTGGGTAGGGTTGCCATGGAAATGGTAATACAAAAGGTGGTTGCTGCTGTGCTGCTTGCTATGCTGGGTGGGGTTGCAATGGAAATGGTTTTAGAAAATGTGGTTGCTGCTGTGCTACTTGTTTTGGTGGATGGGGTTGCAGTGGAGGTGGTTGTGGAAATGGTAATTGCTGCTGTAGCGATTATTGTGGCAGTGATTATTTTTATGATGGTTTTGTCTGTTGCTGTTGTGGTGATCGCTGTGGTGATTTCAGTGTCATTGAGTACTTGGTTGTTGTGGTGGAGGTTGAAGTAATATTGATTATTTGTTTGCTCCTGTGGAAGCAATTGTAGTAGAGGTCAGTATATAAGTAGTTCTGTAGTGATTGTTCTATCTATCTATTGCCAGACGCCTCAATCCCGTTTGGGGTGGCCACAAACAAATCGCCTCCACGTCGCTCTGTCCCCCGCAATTTTACTGCCCTCCTCCCAACTCACCCCTCCTCCCTCTCTCATATACCTCTCCACCCCATCCCTCCATCTCATCCTAGGCCTCCCCTTCCCTCTTCCCCCCTCCACCTCACTCACATACATTCTCTTCGTCAGTCTCTCACCCTCCATCCTCTCTACATGGCCAAACCACCTCAGTGTGTTCCTCATAACGCTTCCTATCACATTCACATCCACACCACAACGCTCCTTTATATCCTCATTCGTCAGCCTGTCTCTCCATGTGACTCTACAGGTTCCTCTTAAATACCTCATTTCCATTGCTCTCACTCTTGACTTATGTCCTTCCAACAACGTCCAAGCTTCACTTCCATACGTTAGAGCTGGTATCACAATACTGTCATGTAGTAACCATTTCACTTCCATGCTCACTTCCCTGTTTTTTATCACTGCTTTCAAAGAACCAGCAACCTTTCTTCCCTGCTGTACCCTTTCAAGCACGTCACCTTCCAAACCTCCATCCTTAATCATCACACTACCCAAGTACTTAAACGCACTCACATTTTCCAATTCCTCACCATCCAACCTCGCTGTACATTCACTGACTTCACCTCTCTCAAAGACCATCACTTTACTCTTCCCTACATTCACCTTTAGATTCCGTTTCTTACACACTCTCCCAAACTCATCCACCAAGCCTTGCAGCTCCCCTTCATCTTCACTCAGCAACACAATATCATCCGCAAACAACAGTACAGGGAGTTTTCAAAGACTATCCTCTCTCACCAGAGCCACTCCAACATCCACTACCCAACCTTGTACCTCTTTTATTACCCCATCCATGTACAGATTGAACAACCATGGAGACATGACACATCCCTGTTTCAACCCAACCTTCAAAGAGAAAAATTCACTTGGTTCACCATCCACACGCACTGCAGCCTTAGCACCATCATACATACTCTTCACAGCATTCAACAACTTCCCATCTACTCCATATATTCTTAATACTTTCCACAATCCTTGTCTATCCACCCTGTCATATGCTTTCTCCAAATCCATGAAAGCCGCATACAACTTCTTTCTCTTCTTTAGAATCTTTTCCACTAAAGATCTAAGAATGAGTATCTGATCTACACAACCTCTTCCCTTCCTAAAGCCTCCCTGTTCTTCTCCAACTAATTCCTCTGTTCTTTCTCTAACTCTGTCAACAAGTATCCTACCATACACTTTTCCTATTATACTAAGAAGACAAATGCCCCAATGATTACCACACACTTCTCTTTCCCTTTTTCCTTTGTACAAGTTAATAATTATACCTGACTTCCAATCCTCCGGGACTCTACCTTCCTTCCAGGCCAATCTTCACATCTTCCACATCCATTCTACTACTATCTCTCCCCCATGCTTCAGCATTTCACCACACACTCCATCAATTCCTGGGGCTTTCCCCAATTTAACTTTCTTCATTGCTTCCACAACTTCTATCCTACTGATTTCTTCCTTTCTTCTCACCTCCCTCCTTCTCCCACCCATTCACCAACAACTTATACTCGTATTACTTCCATCCTGTATGTTCAACTATTCCTTAAAGTGTTGCTGTGGTTTAACCCATCCCGTCCAGGTGACATGTATACATTCCTCCCGGGGTCATCCGTGTGTCATGTATACATGATCTAGTAATTCGTGCCATTGTTTGAATACTCAGCTGATTATTTTCACCACCAGCAACCGCTGGGAACCCCCCACACGCATCCCACTTACGCTCCAGTTGCCTGCGTACCTCTGTGATGGATAGGCCTACGCATAAAGAAATTCCTGTGTCCCAACCCTCGGCCGACCATCCGTGCCCTCCGATTTCCACTCTTATGAAGTCCAAAGGCCCTCGAAGGAAAGGCCTTAGTGATAGCACAATAGGGAAGGAGCTAGAAATACCATTCTCGGCAACTGTGATTGGGGAAACTGACTCCTCCTTTGAAGAACCAGACTTAACCATGTTGAGTATGAAAAAATACGCATCAGAGGAGGAGAGTGACTGCGAATTCACCACTGTGCAGCAATATTTTCTGTCTGCAGGATCATCAGCCTTTTCTGGTGATGAAGGATCAGATGTAGTTGATGATCCTGCAGAGGGTGATATACGCACAGTGGAGAAAGTGGCAGGGGAGGTAGAGAGTGAAGGAAACGAGGAGGCTGGTGTGAGGAGAAAACGTAGCAGGCTGAGCCACCGGGCAGGAGAGTGGCATAGGATGGAATTTTCTACCCATACACCATCACCACCACGTTCACCCACACGGCCTGCATCACTTCAGTCATCACCCCATGCATCACCATGCCAGCCTGCATCACTGCAGGCCTCACCACACCAACCTGCCTCACCAAGTGCATCACCACGCCAACCTGCTGCACCACGTGTATCACCACGCTGACCTACCTCACTTCAGACCTCACCACGTGCATCACCACACCGACCTGCCTCACTTCTGGCCTCACCACGTGCCTTACCACACCGACCTGCCTCACCACGTGCCTCACCATGATGACCTGCCTCATCTCCTGCATCACCATGTCAACCTGCCTCACTTCAGGCCTCACCACGTGCCTTACCACGCTGGTGTATCATTAAATCGTGAGAACCGTGAAAACCTGAGGATGAGGGCACCAGGCACACCCCCAAAATTCTCTTCTCGACTAATTTTCACCATTCATAAGTGTATTCATCGCCATAAAACCTACATCATCGTCTTTGTTGATGTTTTTTCCAGCTGATAAGTATGAAAAAAAGGGGGGAAAATCAAATATTAGCACCTTAAGGTGAGGAAAATATATACTAACGCACAGTTAAATGAATTCCCAACGTCACAGCTCGAAAGTTTTCTAGGACACCCTATAATGTTAGGACATATATCGATAGAGAATTTTATTAGCTTTCAAATGAGACCAATCTCATTGTTGTATGATGAGTAGTTGCAGAGAAAATAAGAAAAAAGCTAGAGACATATTCTAAATTTGAGAAGGTTTTTCATTACGGTGTACCTCCTAACTCTTAAGGTGCTAGTATTTGATTTCCCGCCCTTTTTTTCATGCTTAACAGCTGGAGAAAACATCGACAAAGATGATGATGTAGGTTTTATGGCGATGAATACACTTATGAATGATGAAAATTAGCCGAGAAGAGAATTTTTGGGGTGTGCCTGGTCCCCTCATCCTCAGGTTTTCATGGTCCTCACGATTTAATGATACACCGGCCTGCATCACTACGGGCCTCGCCACGTGGTGCGCCATGCTGGCCTGCCTCACCACATGCCACTTCACCACACCCTGGCCCATCTGGATGTGTTGGCGCAGGTGCATGCCGGCAGGCACGTACCCGCCGACGCCTTTCACCAACACCATCACCACCACGATAACCGTCACCAGCATCATCACCTGCCTCATCTAGTGGTGAGTCGGCGGAATTGCCACCACACCGCCATGCTAGAGGCCGTGGCAGGGCAAGGGGCAGGTCACGTCACGGCAGGCAAGGCAGGAACCACGGACTGGTAGGTTTGAAACATTTGTGCAGGAGGAAGGGATGGGGTTTCAGCCTGAAATACCTATTTTTGATGACAAACGCAGGTGTGCAACTAGAATTTCCCTACAATGGAGCTTCTTCTGCAGTGGACTTCTTCCTTGCTTTTTTCACAACAGCAGTGGTGGAGTTCATTGTGAAAGAAGTGAACAGTTTCAGGGACTTCTGCTGCAAGTGGGCTGAAACCTCGCAGGTGAGAGAGTGCGAAAATGAAGGAATGGACAGCAATGAGTGTTAGCAAAATATATGTTCGTCTAGGCTTGACAATGTTGATGCCTCACGTTAGGAAACATAACATACATGATTACTGGCTCGTGGATGATATTGCTGCGACGCCAGTATTCGGTAAGTATATGCCACGTGACCGAAATCTTGATATTTTGAAGTAACTACATTTTTCCACCAATATGGGCCCACATCCGAACGATAGGCTGTGGAAAATTTGCTTGATTCTAGAAAGATGATGAAGGAGAAATTTCGATCATTTTTTAGGCCATTTCAGAAGGTTGTTATCGACGAGTCGCTTGTTTTGTTCAGGGGACGTCTTGCCCTCATTCAGTACATTCCATCTAAGAGACATCGTTTCAGAATAAAATTCTTTGTCTTGTGTGATTGCAAAACTGGGTACATGCTTGATTTCATTGTGTATACAGCGAGTGATGCAGTGTTGTCGAAGGACGACCCCCATGGTTCCTCTGGCTCTCTGTTCGAGAAACTAATGGACAGGTACTTCGGTGGCAACCATATCCTGTACACTGATAATTATTACACGGCACCAAGTCTTGCAAAGTACCTGCAAGAACACCAAATTGAATCGCGTGACACTGCCCGTGCAAAGAAGAAGCATTGGCACCATGAAGGGGCAGTGCAGGACCTTGCAATCAGGTAAACTCCTGGCAATTCACTGGCATGATTAAAGAAATGTGAATGTCCTCTCCACTGTCCACGAAGGTAGGTTGATTGACACAGGCAAGGTCGATAGAAGAACGAGGCAGCCAGTCTTCAAGCCTGATGCTGTTCTGGACTCTAACATGAACATGCAAGTCGTCGATAAATCAGATATACAGATCAGAACAATTGACTGTCTGAGGAGGTGCTGTAAATGGTATAAAAAGGCATTCCTACATGTACTGGACATCTGTGTACTGAATGCCTTCATTCTGTACAAGTAGGCTACACAGACCAGCACATCCCTAAGAAAGTTCGAGAAGGATGTGATTTACGGCCTTCTGGAGAGGTTTGGACGAGTAATTCCTTCCGTGAATCGTAGGCACAGTGTACATCAACTGTCTGACTGCCTGCAGTGCAGAGACTACCTCAGCAGGCATTTCATGGAAATATTACCTCGCACACCTGCAGGCAAAGAAGCCTTCCGGTGTTGCTTTGTTTGCACCAATTCATCACGCCGACCACAGCAACGCTGTATGACGATGTGGTGGTGTGCCGAATGTGAGGTTGCACTGTGTACTGACTGTTTCTTTGATTTCCATGCAAAGACCGAGTGGTAAGAGTCTGGGTATTATGAATCAGTTAGTTTTGTACATACCAGTATGTTGTTTTTTGTTGAAATAGATAATATGATTTCATTGCCCTGCATATATTTATGTGAATAATAGAGGAGGAAAGTATGTTTCATGATAAACTCGCAGCCTTATTTTGTTTGGGAAACATTTGCTTATACATAATTGTGATGAAAAATTGTAACTCAAAGGAAAGAGAAAGTCACAGTGATATTTCCGTTTGTGGGCAGTACGTAAATGACTACCGGTACTTGGTTCACATTTTATTTATTTATCTACTGTATTTTTTTTCCAGAGGTACTTGTAGTGCTAGTAGTAGTGGTAGTGTGTGTAGCAGATGTGGTAGTAATAGTACTAGATGTGGTAGTTGTAATTGTAGTAGTTGTGGTAGTGGTTGTAGTACTTGTAGTAGTGGTAGTTGTAGTATTACTAGTTGTTGTAGTGGTAGCTGTGCTTCTAGTAGTAAGAGTATTATTGCTAGGAGTTGCAATACAGTACCCAGACTTCTACTCGATCACCGATGCCAGAATCGAGCAACAATCCTAGCCAAACATACATTTCCGTGAGAGAGAGAGAGAGAGAGAGAGAGAGAGAGAGAGAGAGAGAGAGCTCGAGTGTCTGCCTGCCTGTCTGTCTGTAACGAGGAAGACGAGCAGCGTTAGTTCAAGGTCGCTGCTACTGTGACTGATCTTCACTCACCCAAAACGACCGATTATGGACAAATATTCACGGAAACAGTGTGTGTAGTGTATTTTGGTGTCCTGGAATGTCATCAAAGTGATAAAAGTGTGTTGGGCCAGTGTAAGCCTTTGTTGTATCACCGAACCTCCGTCACGCATACGGACATCGGCGAAAGAACACCCAAAATTCCCCTCATTCCCCACTCACTCACTCTCCCTAACTGTGCATCAAGGACCATCTGATGCCATCAACTTGAAGTCAAAGGATTGGTGAGTAATATGAAACCCTATTTGTTGCAATTGGTTAAGTATTAACAGAGATATGAAGCATTAAAGATAGACGATTATGCCGATTTCTATCAGGAATGCCCGGCTGTGGGGAGCGTTAACGACATCTGCCAGACGGCAAGGGTTAATACTTATTCTTTCTTGTGCTTGTTGCCACGGTGATAAATCTAGCTTGTTATTTGGGTTTCGCCGTAACTGTAGTCATAATTATGACTTACAATGATGTGATTACGACTGTATGATAATTTCTGGATTGTATCAGCTGATATAGAAAGTTATCATTGCAGCTTCCATACCTGTAGAAATTTTGGGTTGGATTACTGCGTCTGTGGGTGTATCTGTGTTCTAATTCAGTACTGAAGATTGTTGGAGTGCTGTATGCTCGTTTACGCTCGTGGCTGTAAATATTATAGGTACAGGCAAAGAACATATGTATCTTCCAAATTTGATGAATACTGTACACAGCGGAAAAATAAACACATTTGAGACACGCACTAGTCGGGATAGAGTCTTCGTTGTATTTCGTCAATTGTAAATTTTCTTCAGATGGAACTGGGAAGATAGTTGTTTCTTTGACTGTACTCCTTCTGTGTGTGTGTGTGTGTGTGTGTGTGTGTGTGTGTGTATTTTCCATTGTTATTGCAGTTTGGTATAACGGTGATTATTCTGGCTGGTTACTATAATAATAAAAATAATATATTAATTTTTTATCTCGTGATTGTGCTAAATGACAAACGTCGGAAATGCTGTCATAAGAAAACTAAACTTGATAGGAGAAACATGATTTCATATTAGGAATCGGTATGAAAAAGTATACTTAAAGCACCCATCAATACCCTCGAGACAAAATTGTTGTTGACCAGTGAGATGGATGCATATCATGCAAGGAGGTTTGATAAACATGGAGGCAACAACCAACCCGTATGGCTTATGATGACAAGTCGAGCGGAACGAGAGCTGCCATCTAAATAGGGGGTGAGGGGGTGTATAATGCAACATATCTTTAGTACTTCACCTTTCGTTACTGGAACGCGATGTTAGCAAGTTTTGTAGTACAATATTAATTTTATGAAGAACTTTACATTAATGATAGTGTTACGGTATGTCCTGATTATATAGGAATAGGATCATACACTGTTTTTCTGTACGCTATTATTCCATATGTCACTCTCTAAGCAAAACCAGGTAGTTAGACCATTAGCAACTTTAATTTTTTTTAAAGAGAGTATGCAAACACTTTCCGTGCATAAGAATACCTTCCTTCATGGTTGATTACACACACTACCTTGACTAATAAATACTGCTGATTGCTTAACCCTTGTGTTGTGAATATGGTCTTTTCACCTAAGTCTCAGATGCAACAAATATGGAAAACAAGGATGTTTTCACTAGTTGTTTTGACCCACTTATATCTAACAAAACACGTTAAAAAAAATAAAAAACAAGTTCAATCTTTCCTCTGACCTTTGAAACGAACTGGAGGTTCTTAGGTGGTCCAGGGATGGAGGGGAGGCAAGTTGAATAGAAGGTGTTATTGCAGTCAGCGAGTGTGACACAGTGCTGCAAGTGGCCACCACGCCACATGAGGGAAAGAATTTTGAGAGATGTCTTCCATGTCTGATTACACGATAAATCAGGTGTTCACAAATTTCCACCGATAAAGACACTTGTTGCATGTACCGTGGCCATGGACGTGAGCGTAACTGTAATTAAATCATTGTGACAACACACTGTAAATGCTTGCTTTCAAACATTAATATTATTACATGTTCGGCACCCCAAGGTTATCATCAGCAGCGCAGGGGAAGGCAGGGTAGGATAAGGAAAGGAAAGGTATGACAGCTCCACGCTTACTGCCAAACATGCCAGATGACCGTAACTGTAATCAGGTTGACAACACATTGTTTTCCCTTATATCTCACTAATACATCCCTAATTGCTATCACTTTCTACTGCAATGCCACTTATACTGCACTGAAGTAGCATAATTATTCAGAGATGCCACTATAGGAAAAAAATATAACATTTCACAACACCAATATAGTCATTTATATACTTGTCTTTCTACCACCAGCTATTAATACAGTTAACTTTCTTTCTCTATCAGCACAATTCTCTGGCCATATAACTACAGCAAATCAGAATAGCTTCATAGGAAGCGTCACTTTCACTTTTCCTAGTGTCTGGTGCACTGTTGTCACTCACTGTTGTCTCCAACAGGGTCTTTACACATATCTACATAATCTCCCGAAGCATTTCCGTGTCCTCTTTGCGAGGAAAGGCAGAGGGGGGTCGGGAAATTCAAGGCATGGCAGGGAAGGGCATGGTAGGGTAGGTAAAAGGCAGGGTAGAGTAGGGAGAAGCAAGGCAGAGTAGGGAAATAGGGTAGAATAGGGTGATGCAGAGTTGGGTAAGGATATCCAGGTAGGAAAAACCAAAACATGGCAGGGAAAGGTAGGGTAAGGTAGGAAAGGTAGGGTTGGGTAGGAAAGGTAGAGTAGGGTAGGAAAAGGCAAGGTAGAGTAGGGAATGGCAGGGTGGGGTAGGGAAATGCAGGGTAGAAGGGGATGCAGGGTAGTGTACGGAGATGCAGGGTAAGATAATGAGATACAGGGATGGATAGCAAATGCAAAAGTTTAGGAGAGAAAGGCAGGGTAGGGTATAGATGGCGGGTAGGGTAGGGAAAGGCAGAGAAGAATAGGTAACTGCAGGGTTGGTTAAGGAGATGCAGGTAGGGAAAGGCAAAGTAAGGCAGGGAAAGGCAGGATTGGGTAGGGAAAGGGAGGTTAGAGAAGGGAGATGTAGGGTAGGTTAGGGAAAGGCAGGACAGAGGAGGGTGATGCAGGTTAGGGAAGGGAAAGGCAGGATAGAGCAGGGATATGCAGGTTAGGGTAGGAAATTCCAAAACATGGCAGGGAAAGGCAGGTTAGAGTAGGAAGGTGCAGGGTATTGTTGGGAAAGGCATGGTAGAGTAGGGAGAAACAGGTAGGATAGGGAAAGGCAGGGTAAAGTAGGAATATGCAAGGTAGAGTAGGGTAAGGATTGGCAGGGTAGAGTAGAGAGATGCAAGGTAGTGTAAGGAGAGAGAGGGTATTGTAAGGAAAGACAAGGCATGGCAGGGAAAGGAAGGGTAGGCTAGGGAAAAGCAAAGCAGGGCACAGGGAGGCAGTGACACGTGCTTTAACTGTAGGAATTTTCTCCTCACTTCCACATCCTCCCCTTTGGCGATGCTGTCAGATTTGTCATAAGGTGATATGTGATGCCATTCAGGCAGCTGGGTTTGCATCACCCGCGGCTGGATGGTGGTGGAAGGTGGGTATTTGTGAGAAGCATAACACTATCCTCATTCAGTGGTAGCCAGAGGCAGACTGATTAGTGCAATACCTCCTGCAGCCTGGGAAGGATCCACATGACCCACTCAGCAAATATAATCGAGAGTTAGGTACGAATAACAGAGTATATTAAACCGAAGAATTCCTACCATTTTCTGGAAGGTCCATCACAGCGAAGTACAAAGACCTTCTTGAAGGTCTGCTGCAGCCAAAGGGTTAATGTCCGTCAAAAACTGGGGGCTTATCATTTTCCCCTTCACCTTCTTAATTTTCATAATGTTTTGGCACATAAATGTACACACACACACACACACACACACACACACACACACACACACACACACACACACGCACGCACGCACGCACACACACACACACACACACACACACACACACACACACACACACACACACGCACGCACGCACACACACACACACACACACACACACACACACACACACACACACACACACACACACACAGAGACTTGTTTCTCGAAGTGTGTATTGTTGTTATCCACTGTGTTGGTCATATACAGGTCAGTCAGCACCAGCAACAGTATCGGCCACAACACACCCGTGCTGACCTGCCCTGTGCCTCCGGACCACCCCGACATGCCACAACAAACACGCCCCTCACACTGTGGGGAAATGGGTTAAATAATTATCATCTTGAATGCTGTTGTCTCTTTTCATAGTATATTCTCACTACATCTAACGATTATATTAAGCTTTTGAAAGATATTCCAACCTGGAGGTTGGTATCATACATTTCCAGGTAGAAAAATCTCCCTTCCACCAGCTCTGAATGAGATCATTTGGAGATTGCAAATAATCTAAACAGGAAAATCATCAGCAGATTTCGTGAGTTAGTGAATACAAAAAAGAAAATTATCATCATCATCATCATTATTTGTGGATTAATATATATATATATATATATATATATATATATATATATATATATATATAAAGAAAAACGTCAGCAGTTTCAATGGGTTACCGGATAGAAAAAAGTATATTATCATCATCTCTACAGTCATCATAATCTATATCATTACCAACATCATCATCACATCCCAGTTTCTCACAGTGTGCAGTCAGAATCCCGAGTTCCTTAGACCGTCTCAAAACTCCCTAAATCAAAAATTTATTGCTGCTAAACTGTGACTCAGTACTGCCATTTAGTGTCAGTAAACAATTAAAGTCTAAAGGTAATGCCACGAATGAAATGGAACTTGTTATCTGTCAAGTCACTGAAGGTCAAAGATCATGGTGCCAAATGAAATTCCATAAGAAACTTCTTTTATCTTGAAAATAGTAATTATATGTTCAACCAGTTTTGAGTTTTAGCCCCCTGAATATCAGTGACCATGAGTTTGACCTTTCACGGTCACTTAAAATCAAAGGTCATGGGCCCAATCAAAAGCCCATGTGGGACTTCCTGTATGTTGCTAATAATAAATATTTATCTGCAACCTGTTTTGAGTTATAGCCCCCTTACTATCCATGACCTTGAGTTTGACCTTTCAAGGTCAGTCATGGTCAAAGATCTTGGTGCCAAATGAAGGCACATATGGGAGTTCCTGTATGTTGATATTCGTAAATATCTGTCTTCTACCGGTTTCAAGTTATAGCCCTCTGAAAATCCGTGACCTTGATTTTGACCTTTTGGTGTCACTCAGTTAGCTCCAAAATTTAATCACCTTCTTTTCGGACCAGTGTCCACATATCCTGAATGTTTCAGGGAATTTTATTCAGCCTTTTTTTTTTTTTCCGTAATGTTCCTAACAAACAAAGAAAAGAAAAAAAAAAAAAGAAACGACCAAAACAATACTCGCCGGCTTCCAAACGGGCGAGGTAATTACTGTATTTTAACGGCTGGAATAGGATGACATATTATTCTTGTCTAGTCTACCTGGGTCTATGGCATTTTGTTCAAATTATGTAAAATCTAAGTTATCAAAGAAATGAAATACTTCACTACAATGACTTTAATTTTACTTGTGATAACTTCATAATATTTTAGTCAAATCAGGGTGTTAATGGCGCTGCCAACCACTAAACTGGACATGGACGTGTCAAGCCTACCTCTGACCGTGCGCAGTCTATTTTGGGTGAACGCAACTGCCCTGACCACTAATTTAGGTATAACCATATGAAGTGACAGTGCTATGTCGTCTTATTTTGGCTAGCCCTGGCTCAGGTTTTCATCAATGCTGATTCAGCTGAGACCCAGGTTGGGGCACGGTATATCAGCAATGATAAAGGTCAGCTTTATCGGATTACAAGGAAAGAAAGGAGGCAGAGCCAAACCAAAGTGACGAAGACCGCCCTCCATAGGCTGCACTATACCAGCCAACCCTAGCTGAATAACGTGGTGTGACCACCTTCACGACGAGGTTATTGGAAACAGATATGATGGTACTGCTAAGACTGGTCTGTGAAGGAAAAGAAGACTGGCTCCTCTAAGTCATGCTCTTAGTTTAGTGATATAGTGTAAGAAGTGCTCCATAACGCCTAACTGTATGTTAAGAACTTGAATTTATTTTGTACATGGCAGCCTAGTAATGTAGCTGTTCCCATTTAGTACTCTATTAGCTGAAGTGTCTGACTGATCCTGTCTGAGTAGGCTTGTAAGTAATTCTAATTACATTAAAAATGTTCCACAGTGAACATTTTTATTATATAAAAGAACCTACTTTTATGACAGTGATGTGTAGTGATTTTGTAAAAAAAAAAAAAAAAAATGAAGTGCCTGACAGATCCTGTCTGAGTAGGTTTGTAAGTAATTCTGATTACATTAGAAGTGTTCCACAGTGAACATTTTTGTTATATAAAGACCCTATTTTTGTGATAGTGCTGTGTAGAGATTTTGTAAAAAAAAAAAAAAAAAAAGGGTAATGACTATTTGTTAAAGTGTCATTGCCCTTAATATGACCTGCAGAGTCGGGAATCTCCCTGCACTATTAGTATAAAGGGAAGACTGTTGAAGTAAATGGATACTGTTGATTATATCTTACTCAGTGAGTTCGAAAAGTATATCGTCAGCTGAGTAGAAATTGTCGGAGGGCAGCAAGAATGAGGAGAAAAGTATGACATCGATGCTGAATGAGTTTATGAAGGTTAGAAGTACCCTTTTCAGTTCGAAAAGACACTGAAAGTTAATAAAAGCGGTTGAATACAGCAACGGCACCGAGATTGTGCCATCGACCCCAAGGGGACAACTAACAGAAATCTACTGAACTGGAAATTTCACTTATTCCTTCACTACGAAGACGTTTAATTATATATTGCTCGTGCCGCCTCCAGACAGCTTTATTCAGCTTTGGAAAGTCCTCTTGTGGCAAAGGAGTAATGTAAACATATGTAACCCTTCCATCCCAGGGTGAACAATAGTGTCAAGAAAGTAAGATTAAAAATTAATATAAAATTCGTCATCGGATTCATGGAGTAAATTTGGAGTCCAAGACGTATAAAGGAATAATTGACTCATATTGTGCATTATACATAAATTAAAGTCAGTGAACAATAAGATGCTTTTACTCCTTCAACTTGAGGACCTAATTTATATTATGCAGCGTTAAATTGTGATCTCGTCAGTTTATACTGAGTATATATATATATATATATATATATATATATATATATATATATATATATATATATATTGTTACATAGCCTATGATTTCATCATCCTTTGTGTAATTCTAACTTATAGTTGCTGCATGTTTGATCACGAGCGTGTTCTACCTCACTCCCCCCTTCCACCCTTATAGTAGAGTAAGTCGTTCTTTCTGTTGTTCAGAGCAGGATTGTCAACTCTTTGTCCCCATGGCTTCATTTGCGCGTCCTTCTTACAAGTTGTATCAAGCTCTACCGGCCCCTATATAATGAGCTCAGTCTCTGCATTATTGCCACTTAGATCTACTCCTCATTTTGTTCACATCTCTGTCCTCCCCTGTACAGTTGTTATTATTGTGAGTGCTCAGGAATTCTCCAACCATCTAGCAGGTGTGTAATTTGAGTATAAGTGTTATTGCATTTTTTCTTGTACTGTGTAGCATAAGGTTAATTCTTAGGCCTAGTAAGGTTTTTGTAATTTATGTAAGGTTCTTATTGTCAGCATCATTAATAATATTTTGTATCTGTAATAATATATCTTGCATTCACTGAGTATTAGCCTGCTTTCTCATTTCATCAGGGCTGACTTAGATAAATTTACTTATGCTAATTTCGTGTTAATAGAGGCTATTTCAGTTAACCATATATTTAACCTGTTTTTTGCCATTACATTATCCTTATGAGTCCTGAATGTTTTGTTGTTAGTTTGAGCATTAAACTTTAACTTGTAATTTTACCTCTTTTGTTTTGAACCTGGAACTTTACGGGACAGTAGTGATTTTTAGTATTCTCACTTAAAGTGTACATTGTCTTTCTCTGTTCCGTAACATAAATTTGGCGACCTCTTATCAGGATATTCAGGATATTATCATAAGGAAATTGCTTGCTATTTTGTGACTGTGATTTATTCATGATGTCTACTATTACTACGCTTGATGAAGACAAAGATTTTTTGTCAAATGTGCAAACAGTGTGTGATGTAGAAAACAGAACAAAGAATGAACTTAAGCTTGTTGCTCAACAATTGGGAATTGCAGTTCACTCTCATCATTCTAAAGATCAAATTGTTGGCATGATTAATAAAAGCTTGTTTAATGTTACTCCTCCAAATGAGCAAACGCAGATTGAATTAGCTAAGTTACAGCTAGCCCTGCAGGAGGCTCGTGTTAAGGAGGCTGAATTTCAAGCACGTGCTAAGGAGGCTGAGTCTCAGGCTAAGGAGGCTGAGTTTCAGGCTCGTGCTAAGGAGGCTGAGGCACAAGTTGAAAATGCTAGGATTCAGGCAGACCATGAGTATCGCATGAAACAAGGTGGAACTGGATCATCTAGCTCTGATGATTTGGATGTGGCTAAAAATGTTAAACTTGTCCCTCCTTTTAATGAATCTGATTTAACAAAGTATTTTCAGTTGTTTGAGAGGGTAGCTACTGGTTTTAATTGGCCCAAAAAGTATTGGCCAGTACTCCTTCAGAGTGTTCTCACCGGTAAAGCTCAAGTAACTTATGCATCTTTGCCTCAGGATCAATCTGATAATTATGATGTAGTTAAGAGCTTGATTCTTAAGGCCTATGAGCTTGTTCCTGAAGCCTATAGAGTAAAATTTAGGACAACTTATAAGCAAGATAAGCAATCCCATGTTGAGTATGCAAAAATCAAAGAAGATCTGTTAGAGCAGTGGTTAAATTCTAAGAATGTGGATTCTGATTTTGACAAATTTAAGCAGATGATTTTGCTGGAGGACTTCAAAAGGTGTATTAGTAAAGATATAAGCCTATATCTTGATGAGAAAAGAATAGATAATTTATCTGATGCTGCAGTTTTAGTTGATGAATATGTTCTCACTCACAAGAGATATTCTAAAGAAAAAGGGAAAGCTGAGAGTAAGTACGTTGCCTCTACTCAGAGTACAGGTAACAGGAAAGAGAATAAAGATGATGTTTCTCAGGAAGTAAATACCAGCTTCACCTCTAGATTTCAGAAAAGTAAATGTACTTATTGTAGTAAGCTTGGTCATACTACGGAGAAATGTTTCAGGAGACAGCGTGATGTGAACAAAAAGGAGTCTTTAAATATTCAGTCAATTGGTCTAGTGTCCACCCTTGAGAGTTCCCAGATTTCTTTAACTGAGTTAACTGAACCTGCTTTGAGGGGTAAATTAAATCCTCATGATGAAGCTCCTCTTTTGAGCAGTAACGTGGGTGACACTCTCAAGAGTTCATGTGCTAATTTCCTGTCTGATGGTTTTGTCAGTCCCCTGGAGAATAATGACAGGAAATCAGTTAATATATATCGTGATACAGGTGCTTGCCAATCCCTTATGCTAACCAGTGTTCTAGGCTCTAATGTTAATTCCTCTGATGAAACTGTAATCTTACAAGGTGTAGGGAATAATTACTTCTCTGTCCCTCTGTGCAGAGTGAATTTAGAGTCTGGTTTTGTTAATGGTTCCGTTATGGTTGGGTTGGTTGAGACACTCCCAATGTCAGGTGTAACTTTCTTACTTGGAAATGATATTGGTGGAAGTCAAGTGTGTCCAGCTCCTCAGTTGTCTAGTGAGCCAGTGGCTGCGTCCCAGGACTGTGATGTCCCTGCATGTGCTGTCACTAGGGCTAAGTCTAAAGTTACTGGTGATTTAGAGGATAATGATGATGATGATGTTATCCTAGCTGACACTTTTCTTGCTAATTTGGACGCCTCACCAGATGAGGCAGTACCCCATAGTGTTGATAATTTGTCTCGTCAAGAGTTGGTTGAGTTGCAGGTTGCTGACCCTGAGTTGAAAGGTCTAGCTAACTCTGCTTGGAGTGAGGAAGAGTCAGCTGGTGCTTCTACTTGTTATTATATAAAGTCAGGAGTACTTATGAGGAAGTGGAGACCCCCAACAGCATCAGCCGACTGTGAGTGGGAGGTTGTACATCAAGTTGTCATCCCTCATGTTTGTAGGCAGGATATCATTAGAGTGGCTCATGATTCCAGTTTGGCAGGACACCTTGGAGTGAGGAAGACTGTGGCACGCATTTTGAAACACTTCTACTGGCCAGGTATCCTCAGGGATATTTCCTGGTATTGTAAGTCTTGTCACACCTGTCAATTTGTGGGGAAGTGTAATCAGACCGAAAAGGTTGCACCTCTAGTTCCCATTCCTCCTTTTGAGGCGCCTTTCACCCGTGTGTTGGTGGATATTGTGGGCCCTCTTCCTAAGACTTCTTCAGGATTTTCTTATGTGTTGACCCTGATTGATATGGCTACTCGTTATCCTGAAGCCATTCCACTTAGAAATATCTCAGCAAAGAACGTGGTTAAGGAAATGCTAGGGTTCTTCACAAAGTTTGGTCTGCCCAAGGAGGTACAGTCAGACCGGGGAAGTAATTTCATGTCAAACATTTTCAAGCAGTCTCTGAAAGAGTTGGGCATCACCCAGATCATGTCTTCAGCTTACCATCCCCAGACCCAAGGAGCGTTGGAGAGATATCATCAAACACTCAAATCGATGCTCAAGAAATACTGTTTGGAACATCAGAAAGACTGGGATAAAGGTCTTCCATTCATCGTATTTGCCGCAAAAGAATCTCCAAATGAATCACTGGGCTTCTCACCTTTTGAACTACTGTTTGGCCATGAAGTAAGAGGACCCCTTAAGCTACTCAAGGAATGCTGGCTGTCGGAGGAAGATGACGTCAACCTGCTGAAGTATGTGATGAAGTTCAAAGAACGGCTGTCCACTGCTTTACAGCTGGCGAGAGAGAATTTAGGAGCTGCTCAGGAGAAGATGAAGACTTGGTATGATAAGAAGTCCAGGTTACGCCACTTTCAGCCAGGAGATCAGGTTTTGATTCTGCTACCAGTGCATGGGCAACCTCTTCAAGCCAAGTTTAGTGGTCCTTATTTCGTGGAGAAGAAACTCAGTGATGTCAACTATGTCATCGCCACACCAGATCGTAGAAAGAACAAGCAGCTTTGTCACATCAACATGCTAAAGTTATATCACAGGCGGGACGAAAATAATCCAGTCTGCACTGTAGCTGTTCCACCGGAGTCTGCAAGTGAAGTTCTGCCATGCAGCATGAGCCTGAGTGATAGTTTGGGGAAGAATCCTGATATCATGAATGATCTCCAGACTAAGCTTTCTCATCTACCTCCCGAGGAAAGGCAGGAGTTTTCAGCATTACTGCAGGAGTACCCGCAAGTGTTCCGTGCCACTCCAGGAAGAACCACTGTGTTGATGCATGATGTCGATGTTGGAGACGGAAAGCCAATTAAACTGCCTCCTTACCGTGTGAACCCAGTGAAAGTTCCTCTCATCCAGAAGGAGCTTGGCTACCTGTTGGACCACAAGATGATTGAGCCCTGTCAGAGCGAGTGGAGTTCTCCTGTCACTCTGGTCCCTAAGCCAGGGGGGTCACAGCGACTTTGCATCGACTACAGACGTGTTAATCAGATAACCAAAACAGACACTTACCCTCTCCCTCGCATGGAAGATTGCATAGACAAGATCGGAAAGGCTAGGTACATAAGTAAGTTTGATTTGTTAAAGGGATACTGGCAAGTACCTATGACTGAACGTGCTAGGGAGATCTCATGTTTTGTAACACTAGGAAAGACTTTTGCATGTTCTGTAATGCCATATGGTATGAAGAATGCACCAGCCACATTTCAGAAGCTCATGAATGTTGTAACAGAGGGTTTGGCAGGGTGTGTTGTTTATATTGATGATGTATTAATCTTCAGTGACAACTGGAAAGATCACCTATGCCATGTCAGTAAATTTCTTGAGCGTTTGGTTCAGGCTAATCTTGTAGCTAATTTATCAAAGTGTGAGTTTGGTCAAGCTAAAGTTCAGTACCTTGGGTACGTAATTGGTGATGGACATGTTGCACCACCAGCAGCTAAGGTTCAGGTTATAAGTGATCTTCCCAGACCTAAAAGTAGGAAAGAGCTACAAAGATTTTTGGGAATGGAAGGTTATTACAGGAGATTTGTTCTTAACTTTTCAATTCTTGTATCACTATTTACAGACCTACTGAAAAAGGGAGTTAAATTTGTCTGGACCGATAACTGTGAATCCTCTTTCAACAAACTTAAAGCTATCCTATTAAGTCAGCCAGTGCTCGCTACTCCAAATTTTGCTAAGCCTTTTAAGATGGCTGTTGATGCAAGTGATACAGGAGCTGGGGCTGTTTTGCTGCAAGAGGATGATCAGGGTATTGAACACCCTGTATCTTATTACAGTAAGAAGTTCACTCCACCTCAAAAGAACTACTCAACTATTGAGAAAGAGCTTTTGGCCTTGATTTTGGGTTTACAGCATTTTTCATTTTATTTGTGTTCTGGTTTTGACCCCATAGTCATTTATACGGATCATAACCCACTGAAATTCCTTAGTAAGTTTAAAGATAAAAATCAGAGATTGACAAGATGGAGTCTACTTCTTCAGGAGTATTCATTAGACATACAACATGTCAAGGGGAAAATGTTATTGCAGATTGCTTATCTAGACTTTAGACAGATTGTTTTAGAGTAATAAGAAATTTCCTTTGTAAATTTCTTTTTCCTTGTGGGGAGGTGTTACATAGCCTATGATTTCATCATCCTTTGTGTAATTCTAACGTACAGTTGCTGCATGTTTGATCACGAGCGTGTTCTACCTCACTCCCCCCTTCCACCCTTATAGTAGAGTAAGTCATTCTTTCTGTTGTTCAGAGCAGGATTGTCAACTCTTTGTCCCCATGGCTTCATTTGCGCGTCCTTCTTACAAGTTGTATCAAGCTCTGCCGGCCCCTATATAATGAGCTCAGTCTCTGCATTATTGCCACTTAGATCTACTCCTCATTTTGTTCACATCTCTGTCCTCTCCTGTACAGTTGTTATTATTGTGAGTGCTCAGGATTTCTCCAACCATCTAGCAGGTGTGTAATTTGAGTATAAGAGTTATTGCATTTTTTCTTGTACTGTGTAGCATAAGGTTAATTCTTAGGCCTAGTAAGGTTTTTGTAATTTATGTAAGGTTCTTATTGTCAGCCATCATTGATAATATTTTGTATCTGTAATAATATATCTTGCATTCACTGAGTATTAGCCTGCTTTCTCATTTCATCAGGGCTGACTTAGATAAATTTACTCATGCTAATTTCGTGTTAATAGAGGCTATTTCAGTTAACCATATATTTAACCTGTTTTTTGCCATTACATTATCCTTATGAGTCCTGAATGTTTTGTTGTTAGTTTGAGCATTAAACTTTAACTTGTAATTTTACCTAACTCTTTTGTTTTGAACCTGGAACTTTACGGGACAGTAGTGATTTTTAGTATTCTCACTTAACCCCTTAACCGCAGGGCGTCACTTTCGTGACGCTTGGGAGCAAGTGATCATACCGCGGGGCGTCGCTTTTGTGATTCTGTTATTTTGAATTCACCCGGGCTTCCAAGTGGAGGCTTGTATCATCTATCAGTACTGCCAATGTCCAACACTAGTCAGTACTCCTAATCTCATCTGTACTCCCATCCATTGTTGACAATTTAGCCATTTCTCCCCGTTCTTGACTCCCCTCCCTACCCCCCCTCCATTACACTATCCTCTCGCCTGCCCGGCCATGCTACGCTAAGTAAATCTTCCCTGGAATTTTTCACTGATTTCATCCATTGAAATAAGCCCTATGCCCTATTCTTATACCAAATAATATATACAAGAAAGAAATAAGGTAAGTGAGAGTGCCATACACCTGGAATTGGCTAATTATCACCTGACAACACCTCACGTGCACTGGTTCGCTAATTTTCGCTGTTTTTTTTCCCTTGAAATATGCCATATAATCTATTTTCGTAATAAATATACATATAAGGAGGGAAGGGAGAAGCCTAAGTGATATTTACATTCACCTGGAACTACCTAATTTATAATGTATTGTCTAGATTTCCTGCCAATCATTTCAGTGAAATACATAGCTGTTTCAAGAGCTACGTTGGTAGTACTGAATAACCCCCAAGTAGGCCTCAACCCGGGCTGGCCCTCCTTTATCAGTTCTCTCTCAGCTTCCGAAGAGGAGGTACGGCTCATCCTCTTGCTGACTTCAGGGCCTTTTTTCACCCCCATGCAAAGGGCCCTGTGACCTTTACCCCCTACTAAACCTTGTGTGGAAAGAGGTAAAGGGCTGACAATTGATAAAAGAGTGACTACGATCTTTCTATTGAGTAAAACAGTGCAAGTGGAATTGTAAATAATGTGTAAATAATGTGTAAACAGCAAGTGAAAGTAGTGAATGTAAATATACGTGAACAATGGAAAATAGTTTTATAAGTTACTTCAAGTGACAGTGCATAACACAGTGTAAGTAAAATAGAAATGTAAATAACCTAAATAAAATAGAGAACGTAAATAGAAATGTAAATGAGTAGTATTATAAGAATACGAGTATATACCCTAGGAGTAATGAAAGTGAAAGTTTCACTATAGCATGTCTGAATACTATGAGTTATGAGAGTGAAGATGAAAGTGATATTCACTCTCAATGCCAGTATGCAGGACGAGAAAGTGAATGCTACGTATTTTACTGAAAGAAATTGAATCCCTACAGTGACAATAAACTAATACTACTGAAGGAAACTTATGGATAAAAACTGTATATATATATAAGTGTTATATAGTAATAGAAATATAAAGTGTGAGGGGTTTTATGAATAATTAATGACAGAGTACCAAGAGCGAACTAGCGCAAGTGCGGCGGTCAGACGCGCTCATAATTTTCATTGCTTTCACAGTGGGGTTTTTTTTTGGAGTATGGATCCCAAACTACTTGAAAATCATAGAGTAGTGTTTATGGTTTTAATATCTGGCTGTGGTAATCATATTACGGGTTGTCGGGAAGTGTAAAGTGGAGACTTCGTTACCCAACTTCAGAGGTCTCCACAAGTCCTACGGTAACTGACGAAGGCTCAACAAACATTCCAGGAGAAAGCTGAAGGTATGTGCCATAAGCATATATAATTTTAATATTCTAGGACTAATAACTGATTTTTGGCAAATATTTTTTGAGAGTCTGTCGGAGCCCGAATAACCCCGCGGCATACGCAAACATCGGTAAACATGCCCACGGTGTAGGGGTTAAAGTGTACATTATCTTTCTCTGTTCCATAACAAAATATATATATATATATATATATATATATATATATATATATATATATATATATATATATATATATATATATATATATATATATATACACATATGCAAACTAACCACAGGAGAAATGAAAGGAGCAACAGTGAGTGCTTTCGTATATTACATCTTCAGACAGAGTGAGACAGAAACGTAAAGGGTAGAGGTCTTTTATGCACACCCGCAGCAGGTAGTGGCACACAGAACAATGGATGACCTGAATTTTTACCTGTGGCCTAACATATGGTCACCTGCAGCTGGGAGTGGAACACAACAAAGGATGACCTGAATCTAAAAATGCACGTGACAAAGGAGGAGGGAGTAGGAGGGGAGGTATGGGGAGTGGGAGGGAGGGGGAAGGGGAGGGGAGGAGGGGAATGGGGAATGGGAGAGGGGGGAGGGAGGAGGGGATAAATACTGCTGTTTAACTTAAGACCTAAAGGATTAATGCTAGGTGTGTCCCGCACAGGTGTGACTACACCACCAGGAGATGAGAGGGAACAAATACTTGTTAGTCTGGGGGATACTGCTTTAAAAAATTAATTCAGTTAACAATCTATCACACTTAAAATGACCATAGCTCATGTTTTCATTCTTTTCATATGTGCCAGAAATTAGACAAGATTCTATTACATTTCTTTCATCTAAGCTTTTTGATCTTGCTAGAATCTTGGAGCCTGTCCAGTCAGTATGGTGATCACTGAATGCTTTGTGTTGAAATAAACCACTACTCTGTTGGGCTGTCCTTCCATTGTTTTTATGTTGAGAGATTCTAGTTTCCAAATCTTTTCCATATTGTCCTATGTAAAATTTGTTACAGCTTTTACACGGGATTTTGTAAACAACGCCTGAATTACTGAAAGGGCTGTTCTTGATGAGGGTTTTTTTGATGGTGTTCTCATATTTGAATACTACTTGTACATTGAGTTTCCTCAGTATGTGAACAACATGAAGAAAATTTTCATGGAAGGGGAGGACAAGGGTTCTTTGAATGTTCTGGCGATCTGGCTTATTAGTTTTCCCTTCAAGGAATCGTTTCTTGGCTGTATTGTGGCACTGAGTTAGTATGCTTTGTGGATATTTTAGCTTCTTGCCAATACTCTGAATCATTTTTAGTTCATCATCTAAAAATTCCGGGTCTGAAATTCTATATGCTCTTAGGTACATGGATATGAACACAGATCTTTTTACATTAATATGATGGTTTGAATGGTAATGAACATATGACATAATATTTGTAGGTTTTCTGTGTACCTTAGCCTTCAAAACATTTTGGTCCCTGATAACCTTTACATCCAAAAAATGGCAATTCATTTTCCATTTCCATTTCATGAGTAAACTTAATCGATGGAACTAACGAATTTAGTTGCAGGAGAAATTCATCAATGGGAAGACTGTTTGGCCAGAAACACAGGATACCATCAACGTATCGGAGCCAAACTATGTCTGGAGGCGGCACGAGCAATATATAATTAAACGTCTTCGTAGTGAAGGAATGAGTGAAATTTCCAGGTCAGTAGATTTCTGTTAGTTATCCCCTTGGGGTCGATGGCACAATCTCGGTGCCGTTGCTGTATTCAACCGCTTTTATTAACTTTCAGTGTCTTTTCGAACTGAAAAGGGTAGATATAACCTTAATAAACTCATTCAGCATCGATGTCATACTTTTCTCCTCATTCTTGCTGGCCTCCGACAATTTCTACTCAGCTGACGATATACTTTTCGAACTCACTGAGTAAGATATAATCAACAGTATCCATTTACTTCAACAGTCTTCCCTTTATACTAATAGTGCAGGGAGATTCCCGACTCTGGAGGTCAAATTAAGGGCAATGACACTTTAACAAATAGTCATTACCCTTTTTTTTTTTTTTTTTACAAAATCTCTACACAGCACTATCACAAAAATAGGGTCTTTATATAACAAAAATGTTCACTGTGGAACACTTCTATTGTAATCAGAATTACTTACAAACCTACTCAGACAGGATCAGTCAGGCACTTCATTTTTTTTTTTTTTTTTTTACAAAATCACTACACAGCACTGTCATAAAAGTAGGTTCTTTTATATAATAAAAATGTTCACTGTGGAACATTTTTAATGTAATTAGAATTACTTACAAGCCTACTCAGACAGGATCAATCAGACACTTCAGCTAATAGAGTACTAAATGGGAACAGTTACATTACTAGGCTGCCATGTACAAATTAAATTTAAGTTCTTAACATACAGTTCGGCGTTATGGAGCACTTCTTACACTATATCACTAAATTAAGAGAATGACTTAGAGGAGCCAGTCTTCTTTTCCTTCACAGACCAGTCTTAGCAGTACCATCATATCTGTTTCCAATAACCTCGTCGTGAAGGTGGTCACACCACGTTATTCAGCTAGGGTTGGCTGGTATAGTGCAGCCTATGGAGGGCGGTCCTCGTCACTTTGGTTTGGCTCTGCCTCCTTTCTTTCCTTGTAATCCGATAAAGCTGACCTTTATCATTGCTGATATACCGTGCCCCAACCTGGGTCTCAGCTGAATCAGCATTGATGAAAACCTGAGCCAGGGCTAGCCAAAATAAGACGACATAGCACTGTCACTTCATATGGTTATACCTAAATTAGTGGTCAGGGCAGTTGCGTTCACCCAAAATAGACTGCGCACGGTCAGAGGTAGGCTTGACACGTCCATGTCCAGTTTAGTGGTTGGCAGCGCCATTCACACCCTGATTTGACTAAAATATTATGAAGTTATCACAAGTAAAATTAAAGTCATTGTAGTGAAGTATTTCATCTCTTTGATAACTTAGATTTTACATAATTTGAACAAAATGCCATAGACCCAGGTAGACTAGACAAGAATAATATGTCATCCTATTCCAGCCGTTAAAATACAGTAATTACCTCGCCCGTTTGGAAGCCGGCGAGTATTGTTTTGGTCGTTTCTTTTTTTTTTTCTTCTTTTCTTTGTTTGTTAGGAACATTACGGAAAAAAAAAAAAAAAGGCTGAATAAAATTCCCTGAAACATTCAGGATATGTGGACACTGGTCCGAAAAGAAGGTGATTAAATTTTGGAGCTAACTGAGTGACACCAAAAGGTCAAAATCAAGGTCACGGATTTTCAGAGGGCTATAACTTGAAACCGGTAGAAGACAGATATTTACGAATATCAACATACAGGAACTCCCATATGTGCCTTCATTTGGCACCAAGATCTTTGACCATGACTGACCTTGAAAGGTCAAACTCAAGGTCATGGATAGTAAGGGGGCTATAACTCAAAACAGGTTGCAGATAAATATTTATTATTAGCAACATACAGGAAGTCCCACATGGGCTTTTGATTGGGCCCATGACCTTTGATTTTAAGTGACCGTGAAAGGTCAAACTCATGGTCACTGATATTCAGGGGGCTAAAACTCAAAACTGGTTGAACATATAATTACTATTTTCAAGATAAAAGAAGTTTCTTATGGAATTTCATTTGGCACCATGATCTTTGACCTTCAGTGACTTGACAGATAACAAGTTCCATTTCATTCGTGGCATTACCTTTAGACTTTAATTGTTTACTGACACTAAATGGCAGTACTGAGTCACAGTTTAGCAGCAATAAATTTTTGATTTAGGGAGTTTTGAGACGGTCTAAGGAACTCGGGATTCTGACTGCACACTGTGAGAAACTGGGATGTGATGATGATGTTGGTAATGATATAGATTATGATGACTGTAGAGATGATGATAATATACTTTTTTCTATCCGGTAGCCCATTGAAACTGCTGACGTTTTTCTTTATATATATATATATATATATATATATATATATATATATATATATATATATATATATATATATATTAATCCACAAATAATGATGATGATGATGATAATTTTCTTTTTTGTATTCACTAACTCACGAAATCTGCTGATGATTTTCCCGTTTAGATTATTTGCAATCTCCAAATGATCTCATTCAGAGCTGGTGGAAGGGAGATTTTTCTACCTGGAAATGTATGATACCAACCTCGAGGTTGGAATATCTTTCAAAAGCTTAATATAATCGCTAGGTGTAGGCAGATGATGAAACCCGGGAACAAATCATGTTTCACACACTTATCACAATCCTCCCCAGTTTCACCAAAGAACATTTTATCATATATGACCCTATGGGGGACCTGGAGAAAGATATCTAAGTAACGAGGCGCCTTCTAGCCATCTACTCCACCCCTCAACACATCGGCGCAATCGACCAGTTTCCCACGGGCATCATCGTGATTGACCCGTGGGAATTTTCTGCATGCAGCCACGGATGCCCCATTCACGACATCCGCAAACAGCTCAAAGCTGCCTGGTGCAGCAGAACAACCCAAGGGCGCCTACAAGCAGCCCCACCACACGCCAATTGCCCCGAGCTTAGGGGAAACAAAAACTGGAATAAAAAGCACAGAAGGCGCCCACCACTGCCCCTGCACCCCCCTATCCTAGTGGGAGCCACCTCACATCCCCCCTCAGTCTACGACAGGGGGAAACAGCACATTTCCTTCCACTCTCCTCCCTCTATCTCCTCTCTATACCCTCCTCTTTCTCTGACCCACCCTCACCCACCTCCTCTTTCTCGTTCACCTCCCTACCCCACCCTCAACCTCACCATCCCCATGGACCCGCAGCTCGTCTCCAATAGCCTCACCAGATGCCTCATCGCCCACCACACCATGCACCTCATCACCCACCACTCCATCACGAGCTCAGCCCCCTGCTGCCACCTGCACCGCCCCATCACCAATCGTCCAGACAACACCGCGAGGCTGCACCTCCCCACTACCACCAGCTTCTTCACTGCCCACACCTCACCCTGCCTTACCTTGCCTCTGACGGCACACACCACCCGCCACACCCCACTCCTCAGCCCCTGCCACCCCACCACAGCCGCCAATACAACCACCTCCAACCAAGCCACCACGGTTCCAACACCACACACCACCCGCCACCACCCCCACACCCGCACCATCCCCTGGTTTCACACCCACCACCCACCCCACATCGCGAACACAGAACCCTGCCACCATCCAAACCAACCCACCACCAACCACCGGGATGGCTGCACAAGACTGCTCTCCCTCCTCACCACCCACACCACAAGCTACCTCACCTGCCACCTCACCACCACTATCGACCTCTGGTGCCAGACCTTCCTCACACCCCTACACACCACCCACCTCAAGCCCCAATGCCTCGCCCATGACCACCATCGGAGCACCGCCCAAAACTAACCCCCCCCCCCCAGTGCACCACCTCCACCGCCACGCCATATGCAGCCACAGCACCAAAGGGCCACACACTCACCTCACCACCTACTCCCACCCTAAAACCTGCAATCACCCGCTCTTGCCACCTTCCACCCCCGCCCGCAAGATACACCACCACCTCCCCAACCCCAAATCTGCCTTCCCCACTGCCAACCACCGCCGCCAACTCTCCCCCTGATTCCTGTGACGGTTACATTTCACCCTAGCTTTCTCTACCTGCCTCCCCCTCCCCACCATCCCCCACCCCGCCATCCACCATACCGCATCACATCTCACCTGACGGTCCGCTGACATTGCGTACTCCTGACTCCTCAACCACACCCTCACAACCGCCCTCCCCATCCCTTCTGCCTACCACCCCGTTCCCAACCTCCTCACCTGCCATCTCAGCCACCTTCCCCATGCCCACCCTTCCTCACCTTCCACCCCTGCCACCTCCCCCAAACCTGCAGTCACACCACCGCCTCAGCATGCCGCCACAACACCTACAGCCCGCATCGCCTCAGCAACACGATGCCACATGCCCGACTCACCGCCCACACCCACCCTCAAGACCTCCATCACCTGCTTGGGGCACCACCCTCAAAATGCATCGCCACCCCCACCCCTCCCGCCTCACCACCAAACCCTACTCCTTCCTCCACTCAGACCCCCAACACACGAACACCAGCAACACCCCAAAGCATGAGAGTTCGACGTGCAACATGGGCGTCGCCCTTCAGATGCAGGCACCGAGTCCACAGCCCCCACCACCTCCTGCAACTCATCGGCTCCTCCACCACCTCATCCACCCTCTTCCTCACCTGCAATGAGCAACAAGACGAAAATTCCGCCACCACAGGCTGGCACACCCTCCTCCAACACGAACAGCCAGTCTACACCACCTACGACACCAAAGTTTACCACCTCCAGTCACAGGGACATGACTTTTTCCCAGCAGACTGTGGTAAAATGCAGTATAGCGCCCCCGAAAGCGCCCAGACACCCAAACAAGGAGCCCGCAGAGGAGCAATGACAGTGCACAGGGACTCAGAACGACAACGGCATAAGTCCACCCAGGCCGCACGCCCCTATGACCCGGAACTCGCCCGCTGCCACCATAGCAGGAATACTAGACTACCTTCCGGGCGAGCTGTCCCCAACCAGCTAAAGGGTGGAGCTGCCTATCTAGCTCCTGCCAGAACCCCAGAGACGGCCTGTAGCCGCTCACCCCTCGCTAAGGAGATGGTCTGTAGCTGCTATGAGGATTTCGGCCTGTAGCCGCTCCTGCCTTCATCAAGAGATGGCCTGTAGCCACTCTGAAGGTATCTTCCTTGAGATGGCCTATAGCTGCTCGCCCCTCGCTAAGGAGACAGACTGTAGCCGCTCTGAGGGTAAAAAGGAGACGGCCTGTAGCTGCTCCAAAGGTGTTCTTCCTGAGATGGCCTGTAGCTGCTCCAAAGGTGTTCTTCCTGAGATGGCCTGTAGCTGCTCCAAAGGTGTTCTTCCTGAGATGGCCTGTAGCTGCTCCAAAGGTGTTCTTCCTGAGATGGCCTGTAGCCACTCCCGCCTTTGTCAGGAGACAGCCTGTAGCCGCTCCGAAGGTGCCCTCCCTGAGATGGCCTGTAGCCGCTCACCTTCCTGAAGGAGACGGCCTGTAGCCGTTCCCGCCTTCGTCAAGACACGGCCTGTAGCCACTCCGAAGGTGTTCCCCCTGAGACGGCCTGTAGCCGCTCAGCCCTCCTGAAGGAGATGGTTTGTAGCTGCTCCTGCCTTCGTCAGGAGACACCCTGTAGCTGCTGCAAAGGTGCCTTTGGGTCTGCTGGCAGCTGCCCAATCCCTCAGGCCACAGCCAGTAGCCTGGCCTTGGCGAAAGCCTGTAGCCGCGCCCCCAGGAAGCCACGGCCAGTAGCCGGGCCCTACGACAGAAGATGGCCTGTAGCCGCTCCTCCGTCTGAAGCTGATGCCTGTTCCACGACCCACGACACAGAGGGAGTCTCAGGCCTAGAGGAGTATTGGAGAGGCCCCATAGTCTCCCCTGGCCTCTGCTTCCTACAACTGGATCTGGAGGAGACCCACCTGACGGACCCTGACACAGACCAGTGCCACAGCCCCTTCCTGTTGGCGCCGCCAAGCCCTGAGGACCACAGCCCTCAGGAACCCCAGACTGCCCCCAGGACTCCCAGGCAGGAGGTACCCACAAATCGACGTCGGAGATCTTCATCCTCCATCAGGAGCCTGAACGACCGATTAAGGCAATTGTTTGGCCCCAGCCCTGAGGGACACACTCCTGTCCCCAGCCCTGAGAGCACGGGACCCTTCGCCACCCCCAGCCATGGAAGAGAATGGACGCCCCTGCGCGTGATCCTGTGGCCTCTGGATACAGAGGGCCCCCGGTGGTGCCCAGCCCCATCAGTAACAGAGCTGTGACGCCCCTCCGCCCTTGCACCTGACCGCCACGACGCCAGATCCGACAGGAGTGACAGTAATAGTGCAGTGTTAGTGATCAAATGATGCAAAGGCAGAATAGTGAACTAACTCTTTAACGGAAGTCAGTAATAATACCAAAGTGGTGGAGTGAATAACAACTACAGTGAACAGTGTATGTGACCAAGGGGTATAAAAGACAGAGTAGTGAGCTACCCCTCTGATAGGAGCCAATGATAATACCAAAGTGGTGGAGTGAGTGACAGTAACTGTTTAAACACAAATACGGCCACCCAGTGAGAGTCGAGTCTAACGGGGTAAATACGATACCATCAAAAAATATCTCCTGATACCAAGACCATAATTAGACCCCAGTGCCAAAAGCAACACTCCCCAGTAAGAAATAACTTTGGTAACTAAACGAGTATAGAAAACCTGGACTTACCCTAAATAAGGACACTCTGCCTCAAGTGCTCCCACTGTGATCCAAACAGTATCCTGCGTGATACTGCTAACCATATTTAGACATGAGAGTTTGTAATTGCCCAGTGTACTTGTGTCTGTAACATCTACTCGTTCCCCTGTCCAGCTGAGTAATACACGTGTAAGGTTGTTGCCTGGAGTTTTTGTGTCCTGCCTCTCTTCTATTTGTCTAAGCCCCGGTCTCAAAAGAGAGCCCCGCTATTCGCTAGGCATTTACGGGACGAGAAGCCGAATCTAAAACACCTAGCATTACAATATATATATATATATATATATATATATATATATATATATATATATACTCTCTCTCTCTCTCTATGTATATATATATTTATTTATATATTTATTTATTTATCCATCCATCCATCATCCAATCCTACATTGCTCCATGAGGAGCACAGGAGCCCGGGGCTAGGCAGTTGGTCTCGACATTTAATATGAGAGTGACCAGCCTCACTCATCCCTGAGTGACATTACATGAGCAATCAACACCAACCACCCCTTGAATATAAACCTTCATAGGCTCAATCCTACTGGAACGCAATAATTACCCAATGAACCACCAGGCGCAAAAATTTAGTTATATGGTTACCACTCAGCGTAGTAAATGGCTTCCTGGTGTACAGGAAAGCATTTGGCTTGTCACTCAGTGTAGAGTCATCCACAGGCAGAAGGAAGAGGAAAGAATGAAGGAGAGAAAGACAGAAGAGGGTGTGTAAAGTTACCCGCAGGCAGAAGGACTAGGAAAGAATGAAGGAAAGTAAGACAGAAGGGGATGGAAGAGAAGAAGGATGGAGGACAGGAAAGGGCAGACACCCGACAGCAGCACTATATCGATTGAGTGGATGGTGAGTGCTCCCAATTACCACAAAACGCATTTATATATATATATATATATATATATATATATATATATATATATATATATATATATATATATATATATATATATATATATATATATATATATATATTGTTATGGAACACAGAGAGATAATGAACACTACAAGTCAGAATACTAAAATCACTACTGTCCCGCAAAGTTCCAGGTTCAAAACAAAAGAATTAGGTAAAATTACAAGTTAAAGTTTAATGCACAAACTAACAACTAAACATTCAGGACTCATAAGAATAATGTAATGGCAAAACAGGTTACATATATGGTTAACTGCAATAGCCTCTATTAACATGAATTTAGCAAGAGCAAATTTATCTAAGTCAGCCCTGATAAATGAGAAAACCGGATAATGCTCAGTTAAAGCAAGATATATTATTACAGATACAAAATATTACTCATACTGGCTGACACCAAAAACTCTTCATGAATCACAAAAACCCCACCAGGCCCACGAACCAACGCCCCAGGCCACACAGTACGAGAAAAATGGTAAGAACACTTATACTCAAATTATACACCAGCTAGATGGCTGGAGACTTCCTGAGCACCTACAAAAATAATAATACACTATACAGGGGAGGACAGAGATGTGAACAAAATGAGGAGTAGATCTAAATGGCAATAATGCAGAGACTGAGCTCATTATATAGGGGCCGGCAGAGCTTGATTCAACTTGCAAGAAGGACGCGCAAATGAGGGCACAGAGGACGAAGAGTTGACACTCCTGCTCTGAACAACAGAAAGAACGACTTACTCTACTATAAGGGGAGAAGGGGACAGTGGGGTAGAACACGCAAGCCTGGTCACTATGGAAGCCACGAGGCGAATCGTGATCAAACATACAGCATACTGTACGTTAGAATTATACAAAGGATGATGAAATCACAGGCTATGTAACACCTTCCCACAAAGAAAAAAGAAATTTACAAAGAAAATTTCTTATTAATCTATAACAATCTGTCTAAAGTCTAGATAAGCAATCTGCAATAACATTTTCTTTCCCCTTGACAGGTTGTATGTCTAATGAATACTCCTGAAGATGTAGACTCCATCTTGTCAACCTCTGATTTTTATCTTTAAACTTACTAAGGGATTTCAGTGGGTTATGATCGGTATAAATGAGTATGGGGTCAAAACCAGAACACAAATAAATTGAAAAATGCTGTAAACCCAAAATCAAGGCCAAGAGCTCTTTCTCAATAGTTGAGTAGTTCTTTTGAGGTGGAGTGAACTTCTTACTGTAATAAGATACAGGGTGTTCAATACCCTGATCATCCTCTTGCAGCAAAACAGCCCCAGCTCCTGTATCACTTGCATCAACAGCCATCTTAAAAGGCTTAGCAAAATTTGGAGTAGCGAGCACTGGCTGACTTAATAGGATAGCTTTAAGTTTGCTGAAAGAGGATTCACAGTTATCGGTCCAGACAAATTTAACTCCCTTTTTCAGTAGGTCTGTAAGTGGTGATACAAAAATTGAAAAGTTAAGAACAAATCTCCTGTCATAACCTACCATTCCCAAAAATCTTTGTAGCTCTTTCCTACTTTTAGGTCTGGGAAGATCACTTATAACCTGAACCTTAGCTCCTGGTGGTGCAACGTGTCCATCACCAATTACGTACCCAAGACTCTGAACTTTAGCTTGACCAAACTCACACTTTGATAAATCAGCTACAAGATTAGCCTGAACCAAACCTTCAAGAAATTTATTGACATGGCATAGGTGATCTTTCCAGTTGTCACTGAAGATTAATACATCATCAATATTAACAACACACCCTGCCAAACCCTATGTTACAACATTCATGAGCTTCTGAAAAGTGGCTGGTGCATTCTTCATACCATATGGCATTACAGAACATGCAAAAGTCTTTCCTAGTGTCACAAAACATGAGATCTCCCTAGCACGTTCAGTCATTAGGTACTTGCCAGTATCCCTTTAACAAATCAAACTTACTTCTGTACCTAGCCTTTCCGATCTTGTCTATGCAATCTTCCATGCGAGGGAGAGGGTAAGTGTCTGTTTTGGTTATCTGATTAACACGTCTGTAGTCGATGCAAAGCCGCTGTGACCCACCTGGCTTAGGGACTAGAGTGACAGGAGAACTCCACTCGCTCTGACAGGGCTCAATCATCTTATGGTCAAAAAGGTAGCCAAGCTCCTTCTGGATGAGAGGAACTTTCACTGGGTTCACACGGTAAGGAGGCAGTTTAATTGGCTTTGCGTCTCCAACATCGACATCATGCATCAACACAGTGGTTCTTCCTGGAGTGGCATGGAACACTTGCGGGTACTCCTGCAGTAATGCCGAAAACTCCTGCCTTTCCTCGGGAGCTAGCTGAGAAAGCTTAGTCTGGAGATCATTCATGATATCAGGATTCTTCCCCAAACTATCACTCATGTTCATACTGCATGGGAGAACTTCACTTGCAGACTCGGGTGGAAAAGCTACAGTGCAGACTGGGTTATTTTCATCCCGCCTGTGATATAACTTTAGCATGTTAATGTGGCAAAGTTGCTTGTTCTTTCTACGTTCTGGTGTGGCGATGACATAGTTGACATCACTGAGTTTCTTCTCCACGAAATAAGGACCACTAAACATGGCTTGAAGAGGTTGCCCATGCACTGGTAGCAGAATCAAAACCAGATCTCCTGGCTGAAAGTGGTGTAACCTGGACTTCTTATCATACCAAGTCTTCATCTTCTCCTGAGCAGCTCCTAAATTCTCTCTCGCCAGCTGTAAAGCAGTGGACAGCCGTTCTTTGAACTTCATCACATACTCCAGCAGGATGACATCATCTTCCTCCGACAGCCAGCATTCCTTGAGTAGCTTAAGGGGTCCTCTTACTTCATGGCCAAACAGTGGTTCAAAGGGTGAGAAGCCCAGTGATTCATTTGGAGATTCTCTTGCGGCAAATACAACAAATGGAAGACCTTTATCCCAGTCTTTCTGATGTTCCAAACAGTATTTCCTGAGCATCGATTTGAGTGTTTGATGATATCTCTCCAATGCTCCTTGGGTCTGGGGATGGTAAGCTGAAGACGTGATCTGGGTGATGCCCAACTCTTTCAGAGACTGCTTGAAAAAATTTAACATGAAATTACTTCCCCGGTCTGACTGTACCTCCTTGGGCAGACCAAACTTGGTGAAGAACCCCAGCATTTCCTTAACCACGTTCTTTGCTGAGATATTTCTAAGTGGAATGGCTTCAGGATAACGAGTAGCCATATCAATCAGGGTCAACACATACGAAAATCCTGAAGAAGTCTTAGGAAGAGGGCCCACAATATCCACCAACACACGGGTGAAAGGAGCCTCAAAAGGTGGAATGGGAACTAGAGGTGCAACCTTTTCGGTCTTATTACACTTCCCCACAACTTGACAGGTGTGACAAGACTTACAATACCAGGAAACATTTCTTAAGATACCTGGCCAGTAGAAGTGTTTCAAAATGCTGCCACAGTCTTCCTCACTCCAAGGTGTCCTGCCAAACTGGAATCATGAGCCACTCTAATGATATCCTGCCTACAAACACGAGGGATGACAACTTGATGTACAACCTCCCATTCACAGTCGGCTGATGCTGTTGGGGGTCTCCACTTTCTCATACGTACTCCTGACTTTATATAATAACAAGTAGAAGCACCAGCTGACTCTTCCTCACTGCAAGCAGAGTTAGCTAGACCTTTCAACTCAGGGTCAGCAACCTGCAACTCAACCAACTCTTGACGAGACAAATTATCAACACTACGGGGTACTGCCTCATCTGGTAAGGCGTCCAAATTAGGAAGAAAAGTGTCAGCTAGGATAACATCATCATCATCATTATCCTCTAAGTCACCAGTAACTTTAGACTTAGCCCTAGTGACAGCACATGCAGAGAACACATCAGGGATATCACAATCCTGGGTCGCAGTCACTGATTCACTAGACAACTGAGGAGCTGGACACACTTGATTTCCACCAATATCATTTCCAAGTAAGAACGTTACACCTGACATTGGGAGTGTCTCAACCAACCCAACCATAACGGAACCATTAACAAAACCAGACTCTAAATTCACTCTGCACAGAGGGACAGAGAAGTAATTATTCCGTACACCTTGTAAGATTACAGTTTCATCAGAGGAATTAACATTAGAGCCTAGAACACTGGTCAGCATAAGGGATTGGCAAGCACCTGTATCACGGTATATTTTAACTGATTTCCTGTCATTATTGTCCAGAGGACTGACAAAACCATCAGACAGGAAATTAGCACATGAACTCTTGAGAGTCACCCACGTTACTGCTCAAAAGTGGAGCTTCATCATGAGGATTTAATTTACCCCTCAAAGCAGGTTCAGTTAACTCAGTTAAAGAATTCTGGGAACTCTCAAGGGTGGACACTAGACTTAATATTTAAAGACTCCTTTTTGTTCACATCACGCTGTCTCCTGAAACATTTCTCCGTAGTATGACCAAGCTTACTACAATAAGTACATTTACTTTTCTGAAATCTAGAGGTGAAGCTGGTATTTACTTCCTGAGAAACATCATCTCTTTCCTGTTACCTGTACTCTGAGTAGAGGCAACGTACTTACTCTCAGCTTTCCTTTTTTCTTTAGAATATCTCTTGTGGGTGAGAACATATTCATCAGCTAAAACTGCAGCATCAGACAAATTATCTATTCATTTCTCATCAAGATATAGGCTTACATCTTTAGTAATACACCTTTTGAAGTCCTCCAGCAAAATCACCTGCTTAAATTTATCAAAATCAGAATTTACATTCTTAGAATTTAACCACTGCTCTAACAGATCTTCTTTGATTTTTGCATACTCAACATGGGATTGCTTATCTTGCTTATAAGTTGTCCTAAATTTTACTCTATAGGCTTCAGGACCAAGCTCATAGGCCTTAAGAATCAAGCTCTTACCTACATCATAATTATCAGATTGATCCTGAGGCAAAGATGCATAAGTTACTTGAGCTTTACCGGTGAGAACACTCTATAGGAATACTGGCCAATATTTTTTGGGCCAATTAAAACCTGTAGCTACCCTCTCAAACAATTGAAAATACTTTGTTAAATCAGATTCATTAAAAGGAGGGACAAGTTTAACATTTTTAGCCACATCAAAATCATCAGAGCTAGATGATCCAGTTCCACTTTGTTTCATGCGATACTCATGGTCTGCCTGAATCTTAGCAATTTCAATTTGTGCCTGTGCCTCCTGAATACAAGCCTGAGACTCAGTCTCCTTAGCACGAGCCTCCTGCAGGGCTAGCTGTAACTTAGCTATTTCAATCTGCGTTTGCTCATCTGGAGGAGTTACATTAAACAAGCTTTTATTAATCATGTCAACAATTTGATCTTTAGACTGATGAGAGCGAACAGCAATTCCCAATTGTTGAGCAACAAGCTTAAGTTCATTCTTTGTTCTGTTTTTACATCACACACTGTTTTCACATTTGACAAAAAATCTTTGGCCTCATCAAGAGTAGTAATAGTAGACATCATGAATAAATCACAGTCACAAAATATCAAGCAATATCCTTATGATAATATCCTGAATATCCTGATAAGAGGTCGCCAAATTTATGTTACGGAACAGAGAGAGATAATGAACACTTCAAGTGAGAATACTAAAATCACTACTGTCCCACAAAGTTCCAGGTTCAAAACAAAAGAGTTAGGTAAAATTACAAGTTAAAGTTTAATGCACAAACTAACAACTAAACATTCAGGACTCATAAGGATAATGTAATGGCAAAACAGGTTACATATATGGTTAACTGCAATAGCCTCTATTAACATGAATTTAGCAAGAGCAAATTTATCTAAGTCAGCCCTGATAAATGAGAAAACCGGATAATGTTCAGTTAAAGCAAGATATTATATTACAGATACAAAATATTAATATTGGCTGACACCAAAAACTCTACATGAATCACAAAAACCCCACCAGGCCCACGAACCAACGCCCCAGGCCACACAGTATAAGAAAAATGGTAACAACACTTATACTCAAATTATACAGCAGCTAGATGGCTGGAGACTTCCTGAGCGCTCACAAAAATAATAATACCCTATACACGGGAGGACAGAGATGTGAACAAAATGAGGAGTAGATCTAAGTGGCAATAATGCAGAGACTGAGCTCATTATATAGGGGCCGGCAGAGCTTGATTCAACTTGCAAGAAGGACGCACAAATGAGGGCACAGAGGACGAAGAGTTGACACTCCTGCTCTGAACAACAGAAAGAACGACTTTACTATAAGGGGAGAAGGGGGGAGTGAGGTAGAACACGCAAGCCTGGTCACTATGGAAGCCACGAGGCGAATCGTGATCAAACATGCAGCATACTGTACGTTAGAATTATACAAAGGATGATGAAATCATAGGCTATGTAATAATATATATATATATATATATATATATATATATATATATATATATATATATATACATATATATATATATATAATATATATATATATATATATATATATATATATATATATATATCCATCCATCATCCAGTCCTACGTTGCCCCATGAGGCACGTAGGAGCCCGGGGCTAGGCAAGTTAGTCCTGACATTAATGATGAGAGTGACCAGCCTCACTCATCCCTGAGTGGCATTACGTGAGCAATAAACCCCAACCACTTCTTGGATATAAACTTTCACCGGCTCAATCCGATTGGAGCGCCGTAATTACCCACTTAACAACTAAACAAGCAGGTGCCAAAACTTGGTTATATGATCACCACCCAGCGCAGTAAATGGTTTCTTGGTGTACGGGAAACTATTTGGCCTGTCACTCAATGCAGAGTCATCCGCAGGCAGAAGGAAGAGGAAAGATTGAAGGAAAGAAAGACGGAAGAGGGAGAGTAAAGTCACCCGTAGGCAGAAGGACGAGGAAAGAATGAAGGAAAGTAAGACAGAAGAGGATGGAAGGAGAGAAGACTGGAGGAGAGGAAAGGGCAGACACCCGAGAGCAGCACTACATCGAGTGAGTGGATGGTGAGCGCCCTCTCTCTCTCTCTCTCTCTCTCTCTCTCTCTCTCACTTTATGTGTGTGTGTGTGTGTGTGTGTGTGTGTGTGTGTGTGTGTGTGTGTGTGTGTGTGTGTGAGAACGATATGTCTCCAACTTTAATGACACTGGACACGTACCCGTACAATGTATTGGTAAGGACAGAAAATGTTCGATTTTATTGCAGATGAACCAAAGGTGTGGGTCAGGGTCAGAGTCAAGGCACAGCTTTGCTTTGCTAATAATGTAATATATTCTTGCTGCTCCCAAGCGTCTTATTTAGTTTAGATGAGCTCCCTGGTAGTCAAGGTTTAATAAAAGCTTTTCCTAACCCCTCCAGCTCAAAAGGTGTCCCTTAAGTCGAATAAAGCCGTCTTGTGGTTGAGAGAGTTACTATGATACGACATCGCTGCACTAACTAAAGGGGTCAAATGAATAATATAGTCTTTTGTTTACTCCAGGCAAGCCCTTAACCCTTAGAATTAGGTGATAATTTCCTCTGGTATTTTTTGCCATCCACACAGTTTCATTCATCTTCTGAAATGAATAAAATCGCCTTTTGTAGTGAAGACATCGATGAAAATTTATAACACCCGGAATTGGAAAGGCTCTCATAAGCTGAATAAAATGGTCTGAAGGTATCAAGAGTGCAATATTGAATGTCATCGGTTTGCAGAGAGTAAATTAGCAGTTTTTATCCCATAGAAGTAAAGCCATGAACAATATGGTTCAGTCGTAAATACCAGAGAGGAGGACGCATTTTCTTCTTTCACCTAGTATTCTAGTGATCGTAAAAGCCTCTACTGTCATGAATCAAATGATATTAGTCAGTCAAGAGGAAACCATGAACGTCATAGCGTTAATAATTTCACCATTAACACTATCTTGGTCAAAGCAACAGTAATTTTCTATTTCACTAACTTCAAGCAATTTAAATCAGCAGAGAGTAAGTCACAAAAGCCCCAAGACTGTTAATATTCTGAACAGCACTCACTGATATATTTTGTTTATCACACACTGATTTCTTATATATCAACATTTCCAGGTATACAGTGCCGCTTTGATGTACGAGAGGAAAGTCATCGAGTGATGGTACCGAGATAATTGGACAATGGAGTTGCGCGGTTATACATACGACCCACAGTCCAACCCCTATACCCGGGGCAGAGGAAGATGCCCTGCAGTCCACCGGGTTTACATTCAGATGACCTAGGTTTATATCCACTACAACAACTACTACTACTACTACTACTACTGCTAACTACTGCTGGTGCTGCTGGTGCTACTGCGATGTTGTTTCTTCATTTGAGCGCACTCATACAAATCTTTTTTACTCTAAGCAATCCCTGTCTGTCTCCATGGGCGTACCATTTAAGCACACGGTACAATCCCTTAATCACTGATCAGTTGATTTTTCACGTATATTTCACAGGTGCCAATATTTTTCTTCCCTTCTCTTCTGTATTGTTCACAAGGCCGTGACTTATTCAGCTAGAAAAATTACGCTAAGATAATTTTACTGGATTTATCTTCAACACATAAAATTTTTAGTCAAAGTCAGGGCGACATTTCTGCATCCACAAGATAATCATAATTTCAGTAAATGGATATAATTCTTCCATAAGCATTTATGTTCCTCTAGTAGCCACTTTTCATAAGCAGAACACACCAATCTCTGGCTGTGATATGATACGAGTAATCAGTGCAGCAAGAGTTTCTATCACAGTCGCTTTGCAGTCTTTCTGCTCAATTATCTGTTCCTAATGAGACAATCACAGCACCACCCACATTTCTTCATTAACATACTGTTATTCTCAACTCCATATCTCATTTACCATTACTGTGTAACACAGCAACAAGACATGTGATATTCAGCACCACTGGAAGTATCTCTCAACTCAAGTGTACAGTAAATATTTCAATTCAGTGGTGTATTATCACACGTGAGGGGACGAGCTTTACTGCTGGTGTTTGGGCAGAAATTTACAATGAGCGGCCTGGCCTTGTCAGGCCGACCCAATCATCATGCTCTTCAGAGTCTATTATATTTTTACCTAAGAAAGCAAGTACATTTATTTTTTTCCCTCTAGATGCTAGACAAATAATTTCAATTTTGTATTCTATAATTCACCAAACCATTGTTGCAGTTTGGATGATTTTTGTTTTTTAAAGACTGTGAATATTTCTATATATCTATCTATTGCCAGACGCCTCAATCCCGTTCGGGGTGGCCACGAACAAATCGCCTACACGTCGCCCTGTCCCCCGCCATTTCACTGCCCTGCTCCCAACTCACACCCCCCTCTCTCATATACCTCTCCACCCCATCCCTCCATCTCATCCTCGGCCAACCCCTCCCTCTCCCCCCCTCCACCTTACTCACATACACTCTCTTCGTAAGTCTTTCACCCTCCATCCTCTCTACATGGCCAAACCGCCTCAGTGTATTCCTCTTAACGCTTCCTATCACATCCACATCCACACCACAACGCTCTTTTATATGCTCATTCGTCAGCCTGTCTCTCCATGTGACTCCACAGGCTCCTCTTAAATAACTCCTTTCCACTGCTCACTCTTGACGTATGTCCTTCCAACAACGTCCAAGCTTCACTTCCATACGTTAGAGTTGGTATCACAATACTGTCATGTACTAGCTTTTTCACTTCCATGCTTACTTCCCTGTTTCTTATCACTGCTTTCAAGAAACCAGCAACCTTTCTTCCTTGCTGTACGCTTTCAAGCACTTCACCCTCCAAACCTCCATCCTTACTCATCATACTACCCAGGTACTTAAACGTACCCACATTTTCCATTTCCTCACCATCCAACCTCGCTGTACATTCACTAACTTCACCTCTCTCAAAGACCATCACTTTACTCTTCCCTACATTCACCTTTAGATTCCATTTCTTACACACTCTCCCAAACTCATCCACCAAGCCTTGCAGCTCCTCTTTGTCTTCAATCAACAACACAGTATCATCTGCAAACAACAGTACAGGGAGTTTCAAACACTACCCTCTCTCACAAGGGCCACTCCAACATCCACTACCCTACCTTGTACCTCTTTTATTACCCATCCGTGTACAGACTGAACAACCATGGAGACATGACACATCCCTGTTTCAACCCAACCTTCAAAGAGAAAAATTCACTCAGTTCACCATCCACACGCACTGCAGCCTTAGTACCATCATACATACTCTTCACAGCATTCAACAAATTCCCATCTACTCCATATATTCTTAGTACTTTCCACAATCCTTGTCTATCCACCCTGTCATATGCTTTCTCCAAATCCATGAAAGCCGCATACAACTTCTTTCCCTTCTCTAGAAACTTTTCCACTAAAGATCTAAGAATGAATATCTGATCTACGCAACCTCTTCCCTTCCTAAAGCCTCCCTGTTTTTCTCCAACTTATTCTTCTGTTCTTTCTCTAACTCTGTCAATAAGTATCCTACCATACACTTTCTCTATTATACTAAGAAGACAAATGCCCCTATGATTACCACACATATTTCAGCTGCATTAAAAAAAGCGAATTTAAATTATTGTTGAATAGTTGTCTGAACGTGATTTCTTTTTTCATGTGCTAGTTGTTCTGAAGTTACATTTTTGTCAGCAACAACGACAGAACAATTATATACAAGATTCGAAGTCTTTTACTATAAATTTTACTTATCCCTTATAGTTTATTTTTATGACTCCTGCGAAGCTGTGAAAGAAAATGAAAAACAGGAACTTAAATAACACCAAAAAACTGATATAAAAGGTAACCATTCGTAGTTAGCTGTGGTGACCACTTCATGTCAAAGAATTAAGCGAAAACACTCACAAAATCTCGTTAGATCGTTATGCTCGAAAACGATCTTCTTTGTAATTGTGATAACAGTAGCAGTTGTTGTTCCAGGATCATGGAGGCCGTAACCTTGTGGGCTTTTAAAGATGAAACTGTCCTCCTGCACTCCACCATACTCATTCAGGGGGACTGGGAGGGAACTAAGGGATGTTCGTATAACCTGGGAGGTTATATCGATATAGCTGCACGAAGGTGTCCCTCCTCAAGACAATTTTACTCAGCATTGGAGACACTCTTTAAAGCAAAGATAATTTGATTTCACTGGTATTATAATACAACAAAAGGTTTCCCTAGAGTTCGATACAATTGTAATCGCATGGATGTACTACAGGTAATACTGATCCAAAACATGTCATCTGATTCAAGGGGTTGAATAATGTGATTATGTGAGGATTCCTAATGCAACACAATATACAGGAGACACTCAAATGATTTCATTCACCTGAGCCATATGAACCAGCGGAATTAAGAGTGACTCTTGATGTATTCTTAGGATTTGATTATTTGTTCGTTCACCTTTCAGTTGAGGGAATGTAAGAAAATGTTCTGGAAAGAGGGAAAGTGAGTTAGACAGTGTCAAAGAAGTTAGTCTGGGAGTGAAAGATAAAAATGGTAGAGTATTAGTGGAGAAGAGGGAAAGAGTGAGCAGATGGAGAGAACACTTTAAGGAATTGTTGAACATAGAGAATGAAGTCATGCAAGTATAAGTGGCTGGGGGATGGCTGGCAGACGGAAGGATGTGAGAAGAGAGGAACATCTGTAGGATGAAAGTTGTGGAAGCAATGAAGAAAGTCAAAATGAGGAAAGGCCCAGGAATTGATGGAGCGTGTGGTGAAATGCTGAAGCATGAAGGAGAGATAGTAGTAGAATGGATGTAGAGAATGTGCAGATTGGCCTGGGAGGAGGTCTGAGTCCCGGAGGATTAGAAGTCAGGCATAGTTATTCCTCTGTACAAAGGAAATGAGGAAAGAGAAGTGTGTGGTAATCATACGGGCATTTATCTTCTTAATATAATAGGAAAAGTATAAGGTAGGATACTTATTGATAGAGCTAGGGAAATAGCAGAGGAAGTAGTTGAAGAAGAACAAGGAAGTTTTAGGAAGGGAAGAGGTTGTGTAGATCAGATATTCATTCTTAGATCTTTAGTGGAAAAGTTTCTAGAGAAGTGAAAGAAGTTGCATGCGGCCTTCACGGACTTGGAGAAAACATATGACAGGATGGATAGACAAGGCATGTGGAAAGTATTAAGAATATATTGAGTAAATGGGAAGTTGTTGAATGTATGAGGGTGCTAAGGCTGCAGTGCGTGTGGATAGTTGACTGGGTGAATTTTTCTATTTGAAGGTTGGATTGAAACAGGGATGTGTCATGTCTCCATAGTTGTTCCATCTGTAGATGGATGGGGTTATAAAAGAGATACAAGGTAAGACAGTGGGTGTTGGAGTGGCCCTAATGAGAGAGGGCAGCGTGTGAAAACTCCATCTACTGTTCTTGCAGATGATACTGTCTTGTTTAGTGAAGACGATGGGGAGCTGCAATGCTTGGTGGATGAGTTTGGGAGAGTGTGTCAGAAACGGAATCTAAAGGTGAATGTAGGGAACAGTAAAGTTATGGTTTTCGAGAGAAATTAAGTCAGTGAATGTACAGTGAAGTTGGATGAGGAAGAAATGGAAAATGTGAGTGAGTTTAAGTACTTGGGTAGTGTGATGAGTAAGGATGGAAGTTTAGATGGTGAAGTGCTTGATAGGGTACAACAAGGAAGAAAGGTTGCTGGTTCCTTGAAAGTAGTGATAAGAAACAGGGAAGTAAGCACGGAAGTGAAAAAGTTACTGCATGACAGTATTGTGATTCCAACTCTAACGTATGGAAGTGAAGTTTGGACCTTGTTGGAGGGACGGAAGTCAAGAGTGACAGCAGTGGAAATGAGTTATTTGAGAAGAACATGTGGAGTCATATGGCGAGAGAGAGGCTGACAAATGAGGATGTGAAGGAGCGTTGTTGTGTGGATGTGGATGTGGCTGTGATAGGAAGCGTTAGGAGAAATACTCTAAGGTGGTCTGGCCATGTGGAGAGGATGGAGAGCGAGAGACTGATGAGGAGAGTGTATGTGAGTAAAATGAAGGGTGGGGGGATGGAGGGGGAGGCCAAGGATGAGATGGAGGGATGGAGTGCAGAGGTACTGTATATGAGAGGGGTGTGAAAGCTGGGAGAAGGGCAGTGAAATGGTGGGAGTGAGGGCGACATGGAGTCGATTTGTTAATGGCCACCCCTTACGGGATTGGGGCATCTGGCAATAGATAGACAGACCTTTCAGCGTATGTCCTTGTACCTGGGCTCTGTGTTTCAGTTTCTCTTTGTCAGCTTTATCTTTTTTCACTTGCTTCTGATTTCCTTATCATTTTTGTTCGTTATCCGTTTGCTTCTTTCATGTATCCATATTATTTGTTCCAGCATTTCTCTGTCTTTTAACAACCTTAAAAAATAAAAATCTTTGCAGAGAAAATCTCATACAGTATACTCTACTTCTGCCTCCAAACTACGTCATTATTGCATTTGCTTTTCCTAACATTTTGACGTCCTTGGTCATCTGATTAATCTCTCTGAGTTTTTTTGTTTGCTTTCGTCAAAATTCTCTCTCTCTCTCTCTCTCTCTCTCTCTCTCTCTCTCTCTCTCTCTCTCTCTCTCTTAATAGCGACTCCTTTCACCTGACCTCTCCCACCACCCTCCGTTTCCTGGTGCACAGGAAACCATTTGGCTTGTCACTCAGTGGAGAGTCACCCACAGGCTGAAGGAAGTGGAAAGAATGAAGGAAAGAAAGACAGAAGAGGGAGTGTAAAGTCACCCGTAGGCAGAAGGACAAGGAAAAAATGAAAGAAAGAATGACAGAAGAGAATGGAAGGAAAGAAGGATGGAGAGGAAAGAGCAGACACCCGAGAGCAGCACTACATCGAGTGAGTGGATGGTGAGCTCCCCCACCTACCACATATATATAATATATATATATATATATATATATATATATATATATATATATATATATATATATATATATATATATATATATATATATATATATTAGGTGATCCTTATATTATTGGGTCAAAACTCGATTTGGAACATTCAAATTCCTTACCCAATCAAAAGTCCCCAAATAGGTAAAAAAAAACTGTATGCGAAATATTTCTGAAAATAATTCATGTTTAGAGGTCACTCATTGCCCTAGAATATCATCATACAGGAGTTAATACGGGTATTCTCAAAGTTTTTTTTTTTTCTGAAATTTTCAGAGATATTAGCATACACAAGGTGACTAAAGGTTGATCCACGAAAAATGCAGATCAGGTATCTTCAATGTTGATTCAGCATCTTAGAATTATTTCAGTCAATATGATAAATGGTGCAATAGGAAATGACCAACGTATCACCAACCAGACCATTGACGATTCATTGTTGCAAGCTTTGCTCAATGACATGAGGAACTCTGCGTCTGTGGTCGGCCACAACTTGTAGTATGTACTGTAGCTGGTCTTCATTCTTGGTCAGACGACCAAAGAAGACCTCAGCAAGTACAACAGTGCGTTCTGCATAATCTTTTGTTTCTGTGAGTTTTTGCACACACGCCAGTGCCTTCTGGTATATATGGTCTTCATACCAATGCTTGACCAGTCACTGCAAGAAGTCATCAGCGATGCTCAGTCTCATGAAGAGGTTCTTCGTCTGTTTCGTGGCGAAATCAGTGACAGTTTTCCCTCTAACATCACCAATCGAAACAGTCACTCGCATGGGAGGATCCTCTGTGCCATCAGTGGAAGTCATGGTTTGCACCATCTGTTTATTGACTTCTTGATCGACATTATCGTCAAACAGACAAACCAATTAGCTCTTCATTCAAGTACCACAGATGAGAGGCAATCTTCTGAGCTGCTACTCTGGAAATCTCATTGTTGATGGTGGCATAGTCGACCAGACCCTGTAGCAGATGCAGGTCATTCTGTGGAGTGTTCACTGTGAGTGGGGCTGTTATCCAGGCCTTGACATAGAATCGTGTGAAAAACACATTCAAGTCATGGAGCCCACGTTCTTCATTGGTGGTCATGGTAAACTGCGAGCAAAACATCCATACTTTGAATGTGTACATTACCTTGGACTGGAAACACCTGAAGAACAGTACTTCTGGTGCAGGTGAAACATCCATTGCTGCCTTGAAAGCAGTTCCTGCAACCAGTTCTAAGATATGATGCTGGCAGGCGAGGTACAGGAGTTCATGATCCAGTAGCTGTTCCACCATGATGCACGCTCCCTTGCGGCGGCCAGTGTTTGCGCTCGTCATGTCGAAGTAAATGCTTTGGACCCTTTCTGCAACTCCCCAGCTCTTCAATGCACTGACCATGGCTTGTGCTTGCTGCAAACCAGTCTCTGATTCCAATTTGGGAACCTCCAAAAGCTGAGAATTACCCCTTGACGAGATGATGATCGGCAGTTGGTCCACTTTTTTGCTGTTGGTGAGGTCTGGGAGAAGCTTTCCATCCCAATGTACTATGATTACGTCGTCGGGAGTGAACTCATCCATTATGGTCATCACTGTCGCTTTGCGCCACTCCTATTGCTGTCACCTGATGCTGCTGCGGTTCAATATCAACGAACCTAGATCATAACCCAGTTCTTGTGTTGACACTCCGAGAATCATTAGAGCAGCACGATCAGACAATTGATATCGATCCAGAGTGGCCGACAACTTTTCACTCAGCACTATTGTCTGACCAAGCATGGATGATGAAGGAAGAATCACACTCGATTCTTTGTTTGTAGGAGTCATACTTTTACCACAGGACTCTTCCTTAGATGACAAATCACTGCTGCGCTGCTCTCTAATTCAGCGATTTCTTAAGACTTTGCAATAGCAGTGGCGGCCTTTCTCGTCAGTTGAGCTCCATACACACCCTGTGATACTTCTTTGCCTCTTTGATACTGAAGGTTTTGTCAGTTCCTGCCACTTTGCCCACACGACCTTTCATATGCCGATCAGACAATTGATATCGGTCCAGAGTGGCTGACAACTTTTCACTCAGCACTATTGTCTGACCAAGCATGGATGATGAAGGAAGAATCACACTCGATTCTTTGTTTGTAGGAGTCATACTTTTACCACTGGACTCTTCCTTAGATGACAAATCACTGCTGCGCTGCTCTCTAATTCAGCGATTTCTTAAGACTTTGCAATAGCAGTGGCGGCCTTTCTCGTCAGTTGAGCTCCATACACACCCTGTGATACTTCTTTGCCTCTTTGATACTGAAGGTTTTGTCAGTTCCTGCCACTTTGCCCAGACGACCTTTCATATGCTGACTGATGAGAAACTGCTTGTCCTCTTCTATTTTGATCAGTTTCAGGGCGTCAGCATGTGCGATATTGAACAGGTCATCCAAAGTTTCCTTGAAAGTTCGCTCACCTTGGACCTGTGCTGGTGTTGTCCTGCCCTTGTTTTTCTTAAGGGCCTGCCATTGATGGAAAACCTTCTCCAATTTTTTTCTTGGAATTGTATGTTTGGTGAACTGGAATAAGGGCATGCTCCCAGAACCATTCCACTTTTTTTACTGTAGCAGTCACTGCTGTTTTAATTAGCTTGTTCTGCTTCATGTGGAGGTACAAAAGGTATCCAACGGCTTGACGGTTTGAGGCAATATAGATCCTTTGATATCATCTTTCAACTTGTCGAGCAACTAGACATTAGACTGAGTGCAAGAGGGATTTCTTGCTTTAGCATTGGTGCTCCCACTCGTCAAAGCCATATTCATCCAGAGTCCACACAGATCAGTCAGTGATTAGTGTTTATGAAAAATTATCTGTGATATATGAAAGCATGCAATTAGAAGATGCAATGAGATTGTGACTGTATGCCATCAAATGCACGAGAGCGACACCACAATGTACTAGGGAAGCAACTGACTTTTGAAACCTAGTCAATAACCATCACCGCGAATGTTAACAGAGTAAGAAAGTCCATAGGTCAAACGACAGCTGTCAAAATGCCGTGCCCGGTTCACAATAGGTAGCTATGGTCTGTCTAAGTGCTTTGAATTTCAGTGTTTGTACAGTGTAGATTCTAGCAGTTTCACTAAACAGTAATTGTGTGAAAAACTTTCACATGATAACTGTGCGACACGCCCAAATGTGCTATTATGCAATACAATGAAAGGTCGATGAGCGACCTGTAAATATTAGTTTTTTTTTTTTTATATATTTCACAAGCCATGTTTTTGCGATATTTGGAGAGTTTTAAGGGAGTATTGTCCTAAAAATTCGAAAGTTCGAAAATAAGGGCCACCCTGATATATATATATATACCTAGGCTGCTTCCCCCAAGGAAAGGGAGGTAGCCGAGACAGGACGACACACTCCCGATTTACTCATCCATTCAAACACATTCATTCGAATCTTAGCCCCAAAGGGGAGAACGGACAGATCCTCACCGCACCACACCGCACAAGGGTCAACTGCGCAATGCAATCAGTGACATCCACAGCAGGGCCCGACAGCAAAACTGGTTTACCCCGCCACATCATAACAGACCCATCCCCTTACCCGCACCTGACCTGACTAGCTGATCAGACCAAATGCGGGAGAATATTCCCTCAGGGCTGCGTCATCACTTATTCATTCACAATTCCTCTCCATTTATTTCTGTCATGCACAGCCACTCTTCCTTGCTCAACAGACATCCCTCTCGCATCCAACGCTCTCTTCACACTGTCCATCCATCCTATTCGTGGTCTTCCTCTCAGCCTTACACCTCTCACATCAGATCTAGTTATCTTTTTCACCAAACGCTCATTATCCGTTCTCTCCATATGCCCAGACCATCGCAACACCCTCTGCTCAACTCTACCAGCCATCTCCCGAACAACTCCAGTTCTCCTTCGCACTTCATCATTTCGCACCCGATCCATATGCGTCACTCCACACATACTCCTCAGACACCTCATCTCCATTACATTCAAACTTTTCCTCTCTGCTACACCTATATTCCATGTTTCAGCCCCATATAATGCAACTGGTACCACAACACCCTCATACAGCCTTCTCTTTACATCCATTCTAAGCGAACGACATTTAAACACTTTTTTCATTCTTCCCAGCACCTTTCCTACTTCATTTATTCTAAACTTCACTTCTGCATCTATTCTTCCATCCACAGCAACATGTGACCCTAGATGTTTAAAACAATCTACCTCCTCAAGCAACTCACCATTCAAAACTATATTCATCCCCCTACCATCTATCAATCTCGTACACTTCATCACTTTACTCTTACTCTCATTTACTTTCAATTTCCTCCTTTTACACACCCTTCCAACCTCCTCTACCAACTGTCTCAATCTCTCCTCTGAATCAGTCACCAGTGCAGTATCATCTGCAAACAGCAGCTGCTTCAGATTCCACTCTCCACCATCAACATTCACCAGACTCAGACCTCCACCTAAAACTCTTGCATTCACCTCCCTTACAACACCATCCATGTAAATATTAAACAACCAAGGCGACATCACACATCCCTGTCGCAGCCCCACTCTCACGGGAAACCAATCACTCACAGCATTTCCCACTCTTACACACGCTCTACTATTTACGTAAAAACTTTTCACCCCTTTTAGTAACCTACCATCAAGTCCATACAATCTTAAAACAGTCCACAAAGCCTCCCTATCAATTCTATCATACGCTTTCTCTAAATCCATAAATGCCCAAAACACATCCTTGCCTTTCGCTAAATACTTTTCACACACTTGTCTCACAGCAAACACCTGATCAACGCATCCCCTCCCTCTCCTAAACCCACACTGCTCATCACCAATCACTCCCTCTGTACCCTCTCTAACCCTCACAATTAACACTCTACCATACACCTTACCTACAACACTCAACAGACTTATACCCCTAAAGCTAGTACATTCATACTTATCACCCTTGCCTTTATACAACGGGACCACACAAGCACTTGCCCAGTCAATTGGCACCATACCTTTCTCAAAGCACACATTCAACAATCTTACTAACCAGTCAACAATAGTCACTCCACCACCCTTCAGGCAATCCACAGCACACCCATCCATACCTGCAGCTTTCCCTGTTTTCATCTCCTTGCGATGGTTTGGGCATATGGAGAGAATGGATAATGAGCGATTGGTGAAAAAGATAACTAGATCTGATGTGAGAGGTGTAAGGCTGAGAGGAAGACCACGAATAGGATGGATGGACAGTGTGAAGAGAGCGCTGGATGCGAGAGGGATGTCTGTCGAGCAAGGAAGAGTGGCTGTGCGTGACAGAAATGGGTGGAGAGAATGAATAAGTGATGACGCAGCCCTGAGGGGATATTCTCCCGCATTTGGTCTGATCAGCTATTTCAGGTCAGGTGCGGGTAAGGGGATGAGTCTGTTATGATGTGGTAGGGGTAAACCAGCTCTGCTGTTGGGCCCTGCTGCGGATGTCACTGATTGCATTGCGCAGTTGACCCTTGTGCAGTGTGGTGCGGTGAGGATCTGTCCGTTCTCCCCTTTGGGGCTAAGATGCGAATGAATGTGTTTGAATGGATGAGTAAATGGGGAGTGTGTCGTCCTGTCTCGGCTACCTCCCTTTCCTTGGGGGAAGTAGCCTAGGTATATAGATAGATAGATTACTGCCTTCTCCATTCCTCCTTCGTGATCAAAGAATCATTTAACTCTCCCAACACATTTATTCCTTGCACCCTTCTATCCGCCACAATCTCAGCCACCCTTTCCTCCTCTACATTTAACAATCTTTCAAAATACTCTGCCCATCTCTTCCTTACTGCATCCATTTCAATTAACATCCTTCCATCCTCTGATTTTACTCGTTCTTCCTTCCCAGACTCTCCCTTTCGCACCCTTTTCACCTCCTTCCAAAACATTTTCTTATTCTGTTGAAAATTCTCTGTCAGCCGCCTACCCCACCTCTCATCTGCTGCCACTTTAGCATCACGCATAGCCCTTCTCGCTCTATTCCTCTTTTCCTTATACCTTTCATATGACATCTCATCCTTCCTCTGCAGCCACACTTCATATGCACGTCTCTTCTCAGCCACAGCCATACTTACTTCCTCGCACCACCATTCACTTCCTTTTCTTACACCACCACCCACACGTCTCACACCACACACCTCTTCTGCATGCCCCACCACAGCACTCTTAAACAACTGCCATTCCTCCTCCACACTGCCATTTTCCCGATCTTTCACTGTGTTCCACTCATCTTTCAATTTCTCCTGGTACTCTATCTTTTTCTCTCTCTTATCCAACTCACTCACTTTCAAAACCTCCCTGCCACACCTAACCCTCCTAGCTCTCACCCATCTCTTACCTACTCTTAACTTTCCCTCCACCAGGTAGTGGTCAGATATACCTCCACCCTCCACTCTCAGAACTCTCACATCCAACAATCTTCCTATTACATTCCTAGACACAACCACATAGTCCATCAAAGCTCTATCAACAACCCTTCCACCCTCTTGTCTCACCCATGTATACTTATAAATATCTTTCTTCTCAAACAGCGTATTCCCAATCACCATCTCTCGCTCAACACACATTGCTATCATTTGTTCCCCATTTTCGTTTCTTCCAGGCACACCATGCATACCAACTACGCCTTCAACTGCTACATTTCCCACTCTAGCATTCAGATCTCCCATCATTATCACATTCACATTCGCTCCAAAACTCTGCAGTCACTCATCAACATCATTCCAGAAAGACTCCCTCTCTTGTTCATCCCTTTCACTACCAGGCCCATATGCACTCACAAACACCCACAATATATATTCATATATATATATATATATATATATATATATATATATTCATATATATATATATTCATATATATATATATATATATATATATATATATATATATATATATATATATATATATATATATATATATATATATATATATATATATATATATATATATATATATATATATATATATATATATATATATATATATATATATATATTTAAATGACAGAACAGAGGAAGGAAAAACATATGAATAAAAACAAAAACAAAACATGCACCAGATTACTGGTGTCCTCTGTTCATAAAATATCTGTAACAGTTAGACTTGAACAGCTGTGGGTTGAAGTTTGGAGGAAAACAACTCTGGGGAAGCGAGTTCCAGAGAGATGCAGTTCGGGGAATGAAAGAATTCTGATAGGCAGAAGTTCTGCAGTATGGCTGAGTGACATTCCAGTCATGAGTGCTGTCAGCTGCCCGTGTAGCACAAGGGAAGGCACGGAGAGGTGGCACCATGAACACAACTTCATCTGAGCATTTGCTATAGAAGTATCTGTAAAATAACGCAAGGGAGGCAACATTCCTTCTTACTTGTAGGGGAGGTAATTTACTGGTAATGGCAGGGTTATTAATAATTCTAACAGCTTTGTTCTGAATTTTGTCTACTTGTTTTAATCCAACCTCTCCACATCCACTCCACAAGGGTGAGCAGTATTCAAGCTGAGAGCACACATGACTCTTATAAATTATAATTAACTGCTAGTCAGTGAAGAAGTTACGGACTCTGTACAATAATCCAAGTTTCTCTGAGGCGGTTTTAGCAAATGATCTAACATGAGAGGTACTGCTGAGGGCATTGTTAAGCGAGATGCTGAGAATTTCAATACTTTTGGAAATGGGAATATTTGTAGCATTGAAGGTAATATACGATTCTGGCAATACCTGCCTATTAGTAAATTGTATATATTTAGTTTTACTAGCATTAAATGAGACAAGGTTATTTTGTCCCCATTCACTGATCATGGATAAATCTTGATTTAAAGAGATGGCTGTACTGAGTTCAGAGTTAGAGATATCGGACTTTGTAAATGGATGTCTGAGTATGAATGAACTATGAAGTGTTGAGTCATATGCATATGAATGGATGGGATTGTGGGTAACACATAAGAGATCATTAATATGAACAAGGAACAGGGTTGGCGCCAGAACTGATCCCTGCGGCACGCCGGCATTAACTGAGTGGAAAGTAGAATATACATCATCTACTTTTACTCTTATTTTTCTATTGCTGAGATATGAGGAAATCAAAGGAACAAAAGAGTTTAGTCCATAGCAATGGAGTTTGGACAACAGGGAAAAGTGCCAAACTCTGTTGAAAGCTTTAGAAATATCCAGGGCTACTGGATGAGTTTCACCATGTAGGTACACTCATTGATGGATGGTTTGAGTCAGGAGATTGAGTATGTCAATGGTGGATCTTTCTTGGCAAAAACCATATTGTCTGTCACTAATTAAGTTGTTGGATTCAAGATATATATATATATATATATATATATATATATATATATATATATATATATATATATATATATATGTAGAAGTGTGCATGGAAAAGTTTGGAAGGAATGAGAGAGTGTTTTTGATCGGTGATATGAATGGTAAAGTTGGGAATGTGAAGGTGGATGGAATAGTTGGTGAGTGGGGTGTGCCTGCTGAGATAGATGAGAATGGGAGTGCGTTAGTGGACATTTGTGCTGGGAGGGGGTTGGTTTTAGCCAATACCCTCTTCAGGCATAAAATGATCCACAGGTATACATGGCGAGTGATGAGAAGGGTGGGTGGTGAACTGAATGAAAGGAAGGCAGTGATTATGTGTGTGTGGATGAAAGGATGCGAAGATGTGCAATTGATGCAAGAGCTTATAGAGGTTGGGGGAGTGAACTTTCTGACCACTACTTGGTGGTGGCCAGAATTAGGATTCGAGTAAGATGGAGGAATAGAAGAAGGAAAAGACGAGAGGAAGGAGTAGTTGCAAGGAGAATGGAAAGGTTACAAGAGGATGAGAAAAAGGCAGAGTATAAGAGAGAAGTGGAGGAACGATTGGGCAAATATGAATTAGAGCAGATGGGAGACGTGCAAGCTGTGTGTAGGATATTTACAGAAGAAATATGTGCAGCATGTGATGTGGTGTGTGGAAGGAAGAGAAGACGGAGGGGGGTGCAAGGAACAGCATGGTGGACTGAAGAGGTGAGACAGGCTGTGGCACAAAAGAAGAAAGCATACAATGAATGGATGAGAAATAGGGGCGTGGAAGAAGATGAGAGGTGGAAGGGAGAGTTATATGTAGAAAGAAAGCGAGAGGTGAAAAGATTAGTAAGAGAAAGAAGAGAATGGATGAGGAATTTGGAAGGAATTTGAGTGTAAAGTGGAGGGACTGTAAGAAAATGTTCTGGAAAGAGGTGAAAAGAGTAAGACAGGGTGGAAGTGAAGTTAGCAGGGGAGTGAAAGATAAAAATGGTAGATTACTAGTGGAGAAGGGAGAAAAAGTGAGTAGATGGAGAGAACACTTTAAGGAATTGTTGAACATAGAGGATGGAAGTAATGCGAGCATAAGTGGCTGAGGAATGGCTGCGAGAAGGAGGGAGGTGAGAAGACAGGAAGAAATCAGTAGGATAGAAGTTGAGGAAGCAATGAAGAAAGTTAAATCGGGGAAAGCCCAAGGAATTGATGGAGTGTGTGGTGAAATGCTGAAGCATGGGGGAGAGATAGTAGTAGAATGGAGTGGAAGATGTGCAGATTGGCCGGGGAGGAAGGTAGAGTCCCGGAGGATTGGAAGTCAGGTATAATTATTCCCTTCTACAAAGGAAAAAGGGAAAAAGAAGTGTGTGGTAATCATACGGGCATTTGTCTTCTTAGTATAATAGGAAAAGTGCATGGTAGGATACTTATTGACAGAGTTAGAGAAAGAACAGAGAAATTAGTTGGAGAAGAACAGGGAAGCTTTAGGAAGGGAAGAGGTTGTGTAGATCAGATATTCATTCTTTGATCTTTAGTGGAAAAGTTTCTAGGGATGGGAAAGAAGTTGTATGCGGCTTTCATGGATTTGGAGAAAGCATATGACAGGGTGGATAGACAAGGATTGTGGAAAGTATTAAGAATATATGGAGTAGATGGGAAGTTGTTGAATGCTGTGAAGAGTATGTACGATGGTGCGAAGGCTGCAGTGCGTGTGGATGGTGAACTAAGTGAATTTTTCTCTTTGAAAGTTGGGTTGAAACAGGGATGTGTCATGTCTCCATGGTTGTTCAATCTGTACATGGATGGGGTAATAAAAGAGGTACAATGTAGGGTAGTGGATGTTGGAGTGGCCCTTGTGAGAGAGGATAGTGTTTGGAAACTCCCTGTACTGTTGTTTGCAGATGATACTGTGTTGTTGAGTGAAGACGAAGGGGAGCTGCAAGGCTTGGTGGATGAGTTTGGGAGAGTGTGTAAGAAACGGAATCTAAAGAAGAATGTAGGGAAGAGTAAAGTGATGGTCTTTGAGAGGGGTGAAGTCAGTGAATGTACAGCTTGAAAGCAGTGATAAGAAACAGGGAAGTGAGCATGGAAGTGAAAAAGTTACTACATGACAGTATTGTGATACCAACTCTAACGTATGGAAGTGAAGCTTGGACGTTGTTGGAAGGACACAAGTCAAGAGTGATAGCAGTGGAAATGAGTTATTTAAGAGGAGGCTGTGGAGTCACATGGAGAGACAGGCTGACGAATGAGCATATAAAGGAGCGTTGTGGTGTGGATGTGGATGTGAAAGGAAGCGTTATGAGGAACACACTGAGGTGGTTTGGCCATGTGGAGAGAATGGAGGGTGAAAGACTGACGAAGAGAGTGTATGTGAGTGAGGTGGAGGGGGGAAGAGGGAGGGGGAGGCAGAGGATGAGATGGAGGGATGGGGTGGAGAGGTATATGAGAGAGGGGGGTGTGAGTTGGGAGCAGGGCAGTGAAATGGAGGGGAACAGGGCGACTTGGAGGCGATTTGTTTGTGACCACCCCAAACGGGATTCAGGCGTCTGGCAATATATATATATATATATAGATATATATATATATATATAAAAACATATACACTCACACACACACACACACACACACATTATATATATATATATATATATATATATATATATATATATATACTGTATATATATATATATATATATATATATATATATATATATATATATATATATATATATATATATATATCCTTCATTCTTTCCTTGTCTTTCTGCCTATGGATGACTTTACACTCCCTCTCCTGCCTTTCTTTCCTTCATTCTTTCCACTTCCTTCAGCCTGTGGGTGACTCTACACTGAGTGACTATCCAAATGGTTTGCTGTGCACCAGGAAACCATTTACTACGCTGGGTGGTAACCATATAATCAAATTTTGGCACCTGGTTGTTTAGTGGGTAATTATTGCGCTCCAATCGGATTGAGCCGGTGAAGGTTTATATCCAAGGGTGGTTGGGGTTGATTGCTCATGTAATGCCACTCAGGGATGAGTGAGGCTGGTCACTCTCATCTTAAATGTCGGGACCAACTGCCTAGCCCAGGGCTCCTACGCTCCTCATGGGGCAATGTAGGATTGGATGATGTATGGATATATATATATATATATATATATATATATATATATATATATATATATATATATATATATATATACTGTATATATATATATATATATATATATATATATATATATATATATATACTGTATATATATATATATATATATATATATATATATATATATATATATATATATACTGTATATATATATATATATATATATATATATATATATATATATATATATATATATATATGCCATTTGGAAGATGGTATTACTATGTTGGTTTCTGGTAGGAGTGATGGAAATCATTACTAAGGAGTAGGCTTACTGCTGAGTAGACATGCTTGTAAGGCAGTATGTGAGTTTGAACCAATTAATGAGCACTTGCTTTATGCTCGTTTAAAATCTGACCATGGTAATATCAGTATAGTTGTAGGGTACGCTCCGACAAATGAGCCTGCTGATGAAATGAAGGATGACTTTTACGAGAAGCTGCAGGATGTAGTGAATAGAGTGGCAAGACATGATGTGTTAGTTTGCATTGGTGATTTTAATGCGATTGTTGGCAGTATTAGGGATGGCTTTGAAGATTGTATGGGTAAGGAAGGTGTTGGTATAAGGAACGAAAACGGAGTGCGACTTGGAAGCTTTTGTTTGGCAAATGACCTTATAAATGGTGGAACTATATTTGAGCATAGAAAAATACATAAAACTACTTGGATTTCACCATGTGGTAAATATTGTAACCAGATTGACCACATTGCAATTAGCAGAAGGCAAAGGAGTTATTTGCAAGATGTTTGCGTAAGGAAGGGGGCAGATATAGGTAGTGATCATCAACCTGTTGTGTCAAAGATTAATATAAAACTTAAGAGAGACGTTAATGGTAACTGTACAGGAGGTAATAATTATGATTTGGATGAACTGAGAAGTGATGAGAGCACGAGGGAAAAGTTTCGGTGGGAATGTAGGAACAGGTTTCTAGTCCTGCAGACTTTGATGGAATCTGAAGACAATGATATTAATCAAATGTGAAGAGAGGCAAAAGAGGTTTTGCATGAAAGTGCTAAGGTTACTATTAACCCGCCCCGTCCCGGCAACTTTTCGACCACTGGTACCCCCCAGTCCCGGGCAATTTTCGACCTTTTTTTTTTTTTTTGCTTAAACTTTCGCTTTTGGTCAGAAACAATGGCCGGTGGCAAAGAAAGTGGTCCCTGGGGTCCCTAATTAGCTTAACCAGGTATGCGATGGTCCCACCTGGCCCCGTGTTCTCCCTATGCGGTGTGAGCATCAAACGTTTTCTATGGTACTATAAGTTTGGGAAACCAATGAAAGTAAGTAGAAATGAATTTATTACAAACATAAAAACATGTGATAAAAGAGTATATTGGATTTTATACAAAAATAGAGCAGAAATAACCATTGTACCATCGTGAGAAACGAGCAAAATCGGCCAACTTGGTTCCCATGAATCGCTAACATTCTAAAATCATGATACATATAATTTTTTTTACTTACATAATACTTCTACAATAACATTATACCATTTTACATTTTATTGAACTGTTTTTACGTATTCACAGGCCTTTTGATAACATTTAGCGTAATGCTAGCGCTAATTTACGTAGTGAGTGAACTCGCTGTGACTGATGTTTCAACTCGTATTGTGCTTTTTCTACTAACATAATACCTTTCTAATATTATTATACACTTTTCAACTTTATAGAACTGTTTTGAGATTATTTCAGGCCTTACGTAAATATATAGCTTAATAATAGCGCATAATAACACACACGGTGAAGTCGCTATGACAACTATTTCAACTTACAACCTATTTTTTTACTTATATAATAATTCTCCACTAACATTGCACATGTAAACACTTGATATAATTGATATCACATCATTTCTGAACGTTAGATGGAACTTAGCGTCATATTTGCGCGTACTTACACTGGGAGTGTTATCGCGATATCATTTGTTTCATCTTACACAAGTAATCAACTTATAAAATACCTTACTACTAACATTACAACATCATCCACTGTATATAATTCCTATCACATACTTACTGACCAGAATGTGGGTGTAATCGTGACATCAATTAAGACAACTTACAGTAATGTTCAACTTATACGTTTTATTCATGCTAACATTACACCCGTTTCCACTTTATTTCCTTGCTATCACATATTTACTGACCAGATTTACACAGTGGGTGTAGTTTTGATAACAATTCTTTCCACTTACACTAATTCTCATCTTATACATTACTTTTCTGAAAAAATAACACCCGTTTCAACTTTATATTTGACTTAGCACCTACTGACTGGCCTTACCATTATCATGAGCGTCATTTCGCCTTCCCACACAGTTTCAGAAGTGTACGAGATTATGGTATTCCTTGAAACAAGGCTGAAGGCACAACGCAACATTGCACTCGACACACTCGTATCTTGTGTCTTTTCTCTGCGTTGATGGTCTGACTGTCGAGTGCTTACATACATGGCAGCGACGCTGGGGTTTACGACGGTTTGGTTCGGAAGGGATTGCGCTGGGGTAGTGGCGGGCTGCAAGACGTAGGGAGTCTGAGCAGCACGGGGGCGCGGGGGCGGTGTGGGGGTCTTTCCTGGGCATGCTTGGCGATTATTTCACGTGCCAGCTCCCTCACAAACCCCTCAAAGGTCTCGGATACTCCGGTGGTCATTGCGTGCAGGTAGTGGGCGTTCAGGACCGTGATGTCGAGCAAGTGGAAAAAGAGTTTCTTGTACCACTTCATCGTTGTCCTGGCACAGTCAACACTTGAAATCATCGAGTCTGACTGATCAACTTGCCTCATGTTCAGATTATAGGCAAGTACAGACTCTGGTTTCCATACGTTACGCCTCCTCTCGCTACGGTGATCCACGGAGTCTGTGCGGTGCATCAGGGGGCTGTGAACAGTTGATAGGAGGCAAACTTCCCTGTTGTGGTTCCACAGGGTTGCAAGGATGTTATTGGCCTGGAAGAAAACCACCTCATTCTTGTCAAGTTTCCTCCCTATCTTGACCATATGGCGACGGTTTCTCTTGACTGTACCACAGACTCCGGTGTCGTGTTGGTGGAGGAACCTAGCGAGAAGAGGGCTAGTGTACCAGTTGTCCAGGTACAAAACATGACCACGATGAAGGTACTCTTCTATCATTGTCTTCACCACGGCCCCAGAGAGTCCTATACTCCGATCTTCTATTATATCTGTTCTGTGCGCCCGTGTACAAGACTATGTCTTGCACATAACCAGTCTTACAGTCACACATAACAAAGATCTTGAACCCGAAACGGTGTCTCTTGCTGGGTATATACTGCCTAAAGGAAATATTGCCTCTCCACAACACAAGACTCTCGTCTATGACGAGGTCTCTGTAGGGATAAAATGAGGAGCGGAACATTTCCCGTAAATGATCAAATACCAGCCTAATTCTCCTCATTTTATCGGTGTTATTTGCATTGGCTGGATCATCTGCATCAAAAAAGTGGAGGTGGCCGAGAATAAACTGAAATCTATTACGACCCATCACCTTTTCAAAGAAAGGTGTTAGGATGATTGGGTCCGTTGTCCAATAGGCAGGAATTTGATTTTTCTTCACCACACCCATCAAGATTACCAGGGCCAAAAATAGGAACATCTCTGATATAGTCACGGGAAAGTCATACTGTTCTGCATGCTTGCTTGTGGTTCCTAGGCGTTCACTTTCAAGGCGCTGGGATTGTGAAAATATATTCGTCTGTTCTACTATGCGCCCAACAAACGCCTCATCAAAAAACAAATTGAAAAAATCTAAACGTGACCACCCAGCATTTACACCTGGAGCCGTGCAACCTGACCGCCACTCCTCAGTGAACTGGTGAATGATGGGAGTAAAATTACTCCCATCCTCCCAGTTCCACGTGACACCACCGTCTCCAGCCACGTCACCATCGTCCCCTTCGTCAGGGTGGGGAGGTGAGGGTGGTGGGGTTGGTTGGGGTGGTGGAGAGCGGCGCCTCTCATCACTCGCACTTCTCTTCCCTCTCCCTTTTCCTTTACCCTTTCCCTTCCCTTTCTTTCCTTTCCCCACATCCTGGGGCTGTGGGGAGGAAGTTTGGGAATATTCAGGGGCGAAAGAAGTGCTGGGGAGTGACTCAACCTCCTCTCCCCTAGGCCTACGAGCACCACGTGCTCGTGCTGCCTCCCTCCCACCAATGGCCCCTTCACCCCGCACTACCCCCACACCACTCTCACTTTCACCCCGCGCTGCCGCCACAACACTTTCCCTTTCTCCCAGCAATCCCACCACACCACTTGCTACTTCCCCAGACAAAGTACTTGAACCATACCTTAGGTGTCGTCTCGCCCCACCTTCTGATCCACGTGGTGATATTTTTTCCTTTCCCAACCACTCGGCGATATCACGTCCTAGCCCTCCGTCATCCTCATCGTCCTCATCCTCGTCCTCATCAGAATCGTGATGGAGAGATAGCTGTGCACGTGGTTGGGGAGCAGCCTGGCCTTCCCTTGCCTTACGGTATATCACATACCGCGTTTTTCGGGGCGAAGGGACCTCCTCATCACTGCTACTTATTTCTTCCTCTGGCTGGACGTAATCGCGATCCACCACATCATCATCGAGTGGAGAATCACTGTCTCCAGTGAAGGCTTCCAGGACGGATGCAATTTGCTCATCTGAGAGACCTTTCCGCGCCATGTCTGACCTGGGTCACTGCTGGCAGGTGAGTGACCGAGACAAGGGCGAGCGCGGGTCACGTGGGGTCTAGGACGCTGCCCGCCTGGCGGCAGGTAGGGGAGGCTTGGGTACCCGGGCGAAACGAAAATCTCCCGCGAATTTTGAAATTTGTGGAAATTATGAACCTTGCAATTGCAGGACGTTGAAGTACGTCCTCGGGACTGGCTATGACAAAACGTGAGGACGTGGAAGTACGTCCTTGGGACGGCGCGGGTTAAGAAAAAGGGAAAAGAGAGAAGGAAAAAGTGGATATCAGATGAAACATGGAATGCATTTCAGAAAAGGAAAGAGGCTATGTTAAGAAGTGAAGAACAACATGTTGATGGCCAGGTAGTTGAAGTACTTAGAGCAAAGTACTGGAGTTTACATTCTGAAGTAAAAAGACTCGTTAGACGTGATAAGAGGAGACTATATGATGAAAAGGCGACAGAGACAGAAATTAAATTAAGTAAAAATGACGGTCAGAGCACAAGAGCAGCGTATCAGGCCATAAAGGAGTTAACTGGGACTGAAAAGAGAAGGAAGGAATTACCTGTACCAGATTGAAATGGTAATTTGATGACTAAAGATTTGGATATAAAAGGAAGGTGGAAAGAGCACTTTGAATCTGTTCTAAATAGACCAATCCCAGCTGAAGAGGACATTTTGCCAGCCGAGAGAGATTTGGAGATAGAAATAGGGGATATAACCTTGGAAGAGGCAGCAAAATCTATAAAGGACTTAAAGAATTTTAAGGCTCCAGGAGAGGATGGAATATGCCCTGAAATGCTTAAGGTGGAAAATGACGAGTTGATGAATGCGCTTTTGAAACTTTTTAATGTGGCTTGGGATAATGGTGGAATTCCAGAAGAGTGGAAAAATGGAGTGATTATAAAAATACCAAAAATGGGAGATTTAAGTGTGTGTGGCAATTGGAGGGGGATAACTTTGACACCTGTAGTTGCAAAAGTCTTTTCCAAAATCTGGTTGAACAGAATAGAGCCAGTAATTGATAAAATTTTAAGAGAAGAACAAGCGGGATTTAGAAAAGGTCGAGGTTGTAATGATCAGATTTTTATTGTAAGGCATCTAATGCAACAAGCTAATGAGATGAAAATGCCACTTAGTATGTGTTTTGTGGATTTTGAAAAGGCGTTTGATAGTGTTTCACGTGGAGCTATGTTGAAAATTATGAGATTCTATGGTATACCAGAAAAATTTGTAAATATTATTAGAAGCCAGCATGAAGGTACTTTTTGTAAGGTAATGGTGGGTGGTTTTTGAGTGATCCATTTCAAGTTAGGTCAGGAGTGATTCAAGGAGGAGTTCTTTCGCCATAGTTGTTTGTTTTGGTTATGGATTATGTTATGAAAAAGGTTGTAAGGAGAACAGGTGCAGGAATTAACTGGAAAGAAAATAAGAAGCTGAAGGATTTGGACAATGCTGATGATATTGTACTGATTTGCGGAAGTATTTACGAGATGCAGAGGGTGCTTTTTTTTTTTTTTTTTTTTAAATAACAGAACGGAGGAAGGAAAAACAAATGGGAAAAAAAAAAATCCATACACCAGATTACTGGTGTCCTCTGTTCATAAAATATCTGTAACAGTTAGACTTGAACAGTTGTAGGTTGAAATTTGGAGGAAAACAACTCTGGGGAAGGGAGTTCCAGAGAGATGCAGTTCGGGGAATGAAAGAATTCTGATAGGCAGAAGTTCCGCAATATGGTTGAGTGACATTCCAGTCATGAGCGCTACCAGATGCCCGTGTAGCACGAGGGAAGGCATGGAGAGGTGGCACCATGGACGCAACTTCGTCTGAGCATTTGCCAAAAAATTATCTGTAAAATAATGCAAGGGAGGCAACATTCCTTCTTATTTGCAGGGGAGGTAGTTTATATGTAATGGCAGGGTTGTTAATGATTCTAACAGCTTTATTCTGAATTTTGTCAAGTTGTCTTAATGCAACCTCTCCACAACCATTCCACAAGGGTGAGCAATATTCAAGCTGAGAGCGCACATGGCTCTTATAAATTATAGCTAACTGCTCATCGGCGAAGAAGTTACGGACTCTGTACAATAATCCAAGTTTCTCTGAGGCGGTTTTAGCAAGTGATCTGACATGAGAGGTCCAGCTGAGGGCACTGTTAAGTGAGACACCAAGAATTTCAATATTTTTGGAGATGGGAATATTAGTAGCACTGAAGGTAATGTACGAATCTGGCAATATATGTCTATTAGTAAACTGTATATATTTAGTTTTACTAGCATTAAAAGAGACCAGGTTGTTTTGTCCCCATTCACTGATTGTAGATAGATCTTGATTTATGGAGATAGCTGTACTGAGTTGAGAGGTAGAGATATTAGACTTTGTAAATGGATGTCTGAGTGTGAATGAACTATGTAGTGTTGAGTCATGTGCATATGAGTGAATGGGATTGTGAGTGACAGATAAGAGATCATTAATATGAACCAAAAATAGGGTTGGCGCCAGAACTGATCCCTGCGGCACGCCGGCGTTAATTGAGTGGAAATTCGAATATACATCATCTACTTGATTGTCTGGTGGAGGAAGGAGAAAAAGTGGGATTGGTAATAAATTGTGGAAAGACTGAAATTATTAATATGAATGTGGAGAACCAAATTGATTGTGTAATTGGGAATAATGTGGTGAAGAATGTAGAAAACTTTAAATATCTGGGAACGATTGTATCATCTAATGGATCATTAAACGATGAAATTGAGGAGAGGATTAGACAGGCTTGGCGAGCTGTTGGAATGTTGAAATGTGTTTGGAATAATAATATGCTTTCGGTACATACTAAAATGAAAATTTACAAGTCCATGGTTAGACCAATTTTAATTTACGGGCATGAGTCATGGTACAGTACAATTGCAACAGATCAGAAAGTATTAGGATTTGAGAATAAAATACTGAGAAGGATTCTTGGGGTAAAGTGGCAAGACAGAGTTACAAATGCAATAGTAAGGGATATTACGAGAGTGGAACCAGTTAATGAATATGTGAGACTGTCTCGCTGGAAGTGGCTGAGGCACATATACAGAAAAGAAGGTAGTTTAATACAGGATGTGCCAGAGTGGACTGCTAGAGGAAGAAGAGGTAGAGGTAGGCCGAGGGAAACCTGGTTGAGGACAATGAAAAAAGAAGCAGGAGAGGAGTGTTGGTGGGACCTGAAGGAGATGGCAAGAGACAAATATTGGTGGAGAGAGTTCATTGAGGCCCTATGCATCCCGTGGGGTGCCACAGGAAGTGATATATATATATATATATATATATATATATATATATATATATATATATATATATATATATATATATATATATATATATATATATATAAATATTTATACTGTATATATATATATATATATATATATATATTATATATATATATATATATATATATATATATATATATATATATATATATATGTATACTATATAGATATATATATATATATATATATATTTTTTTTTTTTTTTTTTTACAGAAAGCTAGACTGGGAAAACAAAGGAGTGAACATAGCTGGAGAAAAGCTAAACCATTTAAGATTTGCAGATGACATCGTCCTAATCTCAGAAACAGCGGAGGCATTGCAAGAAATGTTAAATGACCTGAACAGAGAAAGTCTCAAAGTAGGGTTAAAAATGAATCGGAGTAAAACTAATGTTTAATCCACAAACACCAAAGAGCGTCATCAGAATGGGCGGTGAAATTATTGAAGAAGTTGAGGAGTACAACTACTTGGGACAAATGCTAAAATTAACGAAAGATCATGATAGCGAAATAAAAAGACGCATTACAATTGGATGGAAAGCTTTCGGTAAACATTGAGACATTATGAAAAGTAGCTTGCCAGTTTGTATGAAACGAAAAGTATATAACGAATGTATAATTCCAGCTATGACGTACGGTTGTGAGACCTGGAAACTGACAAAATCAATGGAAAATAAATTAATCCGTTCTCAGAGGACAATGGAAAAGCCAATGTTGGGAATATCTTTAAGAGACAGGAAAAGATCAACTTGGGTGAGAGAGCAGACTAACGTCAAAGATATTATAGAAGTTATAAAAGAACAGAAATGCAGGTGGGCAGGCCATATAGCAAGAATAAGGGATAACCGATGGAGCAAGAGGCTGACTGACTGGACACCAAGAGATTGTAAGTATTGCAGAAAAAGGCCAGTCAGGAGGTGGAGAGATGAGATAGAGAAATTTGCAGGGAGAACGTGGCAAAGATTGGCTAAGTCAAGGAATTAGTGGAAAAGGTTGGGGGAGGCCTTTGTTCAGCAGTCGACTAGTTATGGCTGATGATGATGATGATGATGATGATGATATAAAAATACTGTATATCTATATCTATCTATCTATCTATCTATATATACTGTATATCTGGACCTCCTTTCCCACCCTAAGGCAGGGTGAGGAGAACCTATGTCCAGACTGCCTAAGTTTGCCCAGTTCAATGGGCCACGCTTCCATTCACTCATCATTCAAACCCTGGAATCCTGGCTTTATCTGATACGTCAAAAACTTTCATCACATTCTGTAGCTTCACATAAACGTATCCGATAGAGTCAATCAAGACGCTGTCACGTTATAAAGGAGTGCCAAATCCCTGATCATGCACTTCTCACAACATCCATCCAGCCAGTTAGATCTCGTCAGTTCCCTAGCCTCACCGACTTCCATACCACTCTTTCTCACACACTCATCCACCTTATCCCTCCTTCAAATTTGCTCAGATATACCTTTTTCATCAATACTGTTATCCATTCTCTCTACATGACCATGCCATAACAGTACATTCTCTTTGATTCTGGTGTCCTCACTCCGCATCCACCACGAATCACATTATTTCGTATCCTATCCACTCTCTGTGCTCCACATACATTCCTCAGCAGTCCCATCTCCACTGGTCTCACTCTTGACTTTTCATTTTCATGCCACACCATACTCACATCCAAATGCTAAAGTTGGCAGTAACAGTCCATCATGTAAGCCTCGTGCAACGGCAACACTCAAGCCTATGATTCTTATCAAGGCTTTCATAGCTGCAGCTACCTTCCTTCATTGTGTCACTCAACTTTCCACTTCTTTTGCACATTTTCCTCTCTTTTCTGTCACTGTACCCAGGTATTTGAACTCTCTCACCAATTCCAGTCTCTCTCCATTCACTGTAACATCACACTGGGAGTCACCTTCTCTCCCGATAACCATCACTTTTCTCTTTTCTACATTTACTCTCAAGGCACGACGCTCACAGACATCAGCAAAACTGCACTAGCCTACCAAGTTCTTGTCCGATACTTGCAAGCAATACTGCATCATCAGCATACCCAAATTTGAGATATTTCATCCATTACCGTTCATTACTAACGACCTCCCTCTCTCCATTACTCGTGTTTTTACTTGTCTCGTCACCCCATCCATATATATACTGAACAACCTTGTTGCACGCCCACACCGATCGTGAACCATTCACTTAGATGCCCATTAATTCTTACACATGCATCACTACCATCATAAAAACTCTTGACGGCACCTAGCAGCTGACCATCTACACCGTACATGTGCAAAACTTTCCAAAATCCTTCTCTCTCCACTTTGTCGTTTTCTTTTTCTAGATCCATTAATGCCATAAACACCTTATGGTCTTTCTCACAAGCCTTCTCTGCTATCTGTCTCACTGGAAATATTTGATCCACACATCCTCTGCCACTCCTAAAGCCGCCCTGTTCATCACTCACTAGAACTTCGGATACCTCTTTTACTTCCTCTATAATAATTCTTCCATATACCTTCCCTACCTCACTCAAAAATCTTATGCCGCGATAATTCTTGCACTCATTTCGCTCACCTTTATTTTTGTACAGGGGTACAATCACAGCCTTTTTCCACTCTGCAGGCACAGTTTCACTCATCCATGGTTTCTTACATATCTCCAACAAGCACTTCATTCCAATCTCTTCACTACACTTAAGCATCTCTGCATACACCTCATCATCCCCAGCTGCTCTCCCATTTTTCAGCCACTTCACAGCACTCTCCACCTGTGCGAGTGTCACATCTACTGGTACTGCATTCCTCCGCTGCACACCCCCAAATCCAACCATGTTTACAGCCGCTCTGCTCTCTATTCCCATTCATCAGGCTTTCAAAATATTCTTTCCATCTGGTCCTTACTTCATCCCCATGGGTTAATAACCTATCACCTACATCCTTCACACCATCACATTTCTTTAAGCTTTCACTTCTACATTTCCGCACCTCTTTCCAGAATAACTTCCTATTTTCAGAGTAGTTCGCATTCATTTTTCTTCCTAGATCATTATTTACCTCTTTTTTTTTCCTCTTCACTAGTCTATTAGCGTGCTTCTTGCTCTCAAAATATTTTATTTCAACTTAACCCCTGTCCTGTAACCGCTTTAGCCACTTCTTCCTCTTTTCCTCCACCGCTCTCTTAACCTCCTCATCCTACCATGTCGTACCTTTCTTCCTTTTTGTTACTCTTGTCACACAACATACCGCTTTAGCATTCCTAACTAAGCAATCCCTATATGCATTCCACAGGCTGTCTAGATCCATTTCATTCCAATTAACTGATTCTAACTCCTCCTCTACTTTGGTCCTGTAGGAATCTGCCATTTTTTTTATCTTCAGCTTCTCAACTTTCAGTCTTTCTCCCTGACTGCTTCTCTTTCTCCTGATCCACCTCACTCCTAGCAGCTTGATCTTGTGTACCACAGTCATAACAATGATCTGACAGACCTCCACATTGTCCTCTCACGGCCCTCGTATCAGCAACCATTCCCATCATCGACTTCTCTACGAGCACGTAATCAATCAGGCTTCTTTCAAGACGATCCCTGTTCCATCTATACCATGTATATTTATGTGCATCTTTGTGTTTGAAATACGAGTTGCAAATGTACAACCTCCTCTCCTGACATATATTCTTTAGCCGCTTCCCATTATAATTTTCTCCTGGTGCTCCATAACAACCCATTATATCATCCTCAGGACCAGTGCCTACTCTTCCATTCATATAAATACAAGAGATTATTAAATTACGCTAAGCCAGCTGAACCATTATGGCAGAGATGTTACTAAGTCTCCCATGCCAACGTATAGTTCATAGAAAGAACCATTGTTTTCAGTTGTAATGTGTTATCCTTTACTACTAACTCATATCTCTTATTGGTGGTAGGTGGTGGCGACCATCATTCACACATTTGTTTTAATGCTGCCTAATTCTTCCTTGACCCTTATCATTTTGTCCCTGTGTCTGTCCTCGTCTCTTCCTGTTTTTCCCTCTCCTTCTTGTTACTTTTTATGACTCTTCCTTTCACTTCAGGCAGCTCTACACTAAGTGACAAATCTGTTTCCTGTAACTCAGGAAACCATTCACAGCGCTGAGATGTAACCTTATAATCAGATAATAGGGTGCCGTGGAGCATGATTTAGTGCCCATACTAACTGGGTGTTGTTAAAACACGACGTCAATCCAGAAATCAAACTCCCAAGTTTCCCCACACCTCGCAGTTGCGACACAACATCAACAGCAAGGGAACGTCAGTGTACTACAAGGGGTGGCCTTGTACGGGATATTGATTGTCTGTGGTTGTTGGGTATGCGTTGGCCAGACAGATGGGTTGATCCACAACAATATCACATAGTAATCAAGTGTATCTAATAGCTGCGTTCAATAAAGCTTATAACGTATTGTCCATTATTCTAAACTTTTCCTAAAATATTATGTCGACGGTGAATCGAAGCACTGTGCCCCAATTCCACATCACCAGTGAAGAGGAAAGCTATGTGTGGCAAAATGTTCTGCTGATAAAATGAAGCATGAGTCTGTTGATATTAACAGTCTCAGACCCCTACGACTCACTGTTTGCTGAACAAATTCTTATATATATATATATATATATATATATATATATATATATATATATATATATATATATATATAATATATATATATATATATATATATATATATATATATATATTTTAATTATGCAATAAAGAAGGAACCAAAGGCCAGGAGCCCGCAAACCGTTCCTTCCAAGAAAAAGACAAAAACAATACAAATGACAGCCAAATTCAAGATCCGTTCATTTCGAGATGCCTGAACACACTGCGTTTGAAAGACTGGAGATAGTAGGAAGTAGGAAATACAGACAGAGGAAGACAGTTCCAGAGTTGACCTGCTGCATAAACGAAGGACTGGGAGTAACAGTTAACTCTTGCATTAGAGAATTGGCCAGAAAAGGGATGAGAATTTGTTGCTAGACGGGTGCTACACGCCCGTCGTAGAGGTGGAGGGATGCATGCAGATGGTTCAGAGGAGCAGTGACCATTGAAGTAGCGATAGAAAAGAGATAAAGATGCAACAGTGCGGCGAAGAGACAGAGGTTGAAGGGAGCCAGTAAGAGGAGGAGAGTTGGTGAGACGAAAGGCCTCTGACTCCACCCTATTGAGAACAGCTGTATGTGGGAAGCCTCCCCACACATGAGAGTTATACTCTAAACAGGGGTGAGTAAAACCCGTGTATAAAGTCAACAACTGTGCAGGGGTAAAGAAGGTACGGAGTCGGCTTAGCACACCCAATCTCTTGGAAGCAGATTTTACAAGAAATGAAATATGATCTTTCCAAGATAAGTCCCAAGTGAATGGAACCCCAGGCATGTTCAAGGATGATGCAGGATTGAGCTGGATATTATTAAACACACACACACACACACACACACATACACACACACACACACACACACACACACACACACATACAGTATATATATATATATATATATATATATATATATATATATATATATATATATATATATATATATATATATATATATATATATATATATATCTGAATCACAGATCTTCGTCATGGGAGCCTTAGTTTTGCCAGGAAAAGGAATACCTGTAATATGTACAATTATGTAACTGTTGTGTGGTGCAATACTTTCCGCTGCCAATGTGTTATTATGATCTAGCCTTTAGCTTGAATGTGCTGACTTGGCTGACAGTTTCCTATTGCAGAATGCAGGGTAAGGAAGAGAAGGCTGGGAAGACCTTTTCATATGTATCGATCAAGGAATTTCTTCACTCAGCATAACGTGATGGCATTGGGTAAACTTGATGTCCTCCTCACCTCTCTCCCAAGGGAACTAGTGAGAGAGAGGTATCAACTTGACTCCAGGAGGACAGGGCGAATCACTTCTAATAAATAACCCCGTGGAAGCTTTCTTATAATCTGGGTTCCTGGTTGTGTATCTATCGTCCCACAAATGCAGCTACAATAAACTGGTAGAGATCTTCTTACATTCCAATATTGATATGAAGAGCATCTCTGTTATTTCAGACATTTCGGAGACAGTCAACATCATCAGTGGATCTAAGAGTTTAAAATACAACAATGTCATTAAAAAAATATATAAAACCTGCTTTTTATTTGAAGATACATTAGATGAGTTAACATAAGAAAATTATATAGGGAGAAATTATACAACACGGGTACCGTATAAAAGCAACACGCTTACTCTTTGCAAAATCAGAATAACAGGTTAAAGGCTGGCTAGCTATGCTGGATATGAAAAGTACAAAGCAGGAGTTGGCCTCTTCAAGTAGTATTGCGTGAATAGTGGAGTAGCTCTAACTGAACTACTAAGACTAGGTCGAATTCTACAAATCCGAATTGATTCGGCAGTGATGAGCTCTGAGTAAGACTAGAATGAAGTTAGTATATGCAAATCAGCGGAAGATAAAAGGTGATCATAAGGGTGAGATTGCTTTCTGAAAGAAGAATAAGAGAGCTTAGAAAGGTGCCTTCCAGTCTCAATGGATTCACCTTGGTGCTCAAGAATTTGGTGGAGCAGCCAACATGAGGTCGATCCCACATATCTACCTGGACAGCTAGAACATGAAAATAAATAACCCACATTGGACCGGAGGTTAATGGGAACTAAAAGGGTATGTTTAGGAAAGCTGCCAATAGTACTCTTGTTGGTAATGATTATCTTAAAAATTAATTTGTGGATAACAGTCACGGAGAAGTTTGTTTAGTGTTCTAATTCCGTAGGTTAAAGAATCTATGTATTGGAACTATGTTTACATACACCCTTTATCGACAGTGTGAACTGGCTTGTTTGGGGAAAACTTTGAATTTAGAAACCTGCTCACTAGTTTCCCAAAAAAATGGTCGGGATATTTATTACTGGCAAAATTGACTCAAGAATAAAATTTCGGAGTGGAAAATGAGTCATAAGAAGCATAAATTGTTCACCTTCTTGAACAAAGTAGTTATACTGTTAATCTTAAACTGAACAGGATGTAACTGAGAAAGTTTGTTCTTAGGGCGGTGAAAGTAGGTTTGCGGCAAACACTTGTAGATAAGTGAGTGGAGTGATTGGTAAAGAGAATGTCAATGAATGGAGAACTTTTAATTTTTTCAACTTCATGAGTAAAATTTATGTTGGGATGTTGGGAGTCATCATAACCCCCCAAAATTGAATGTGAGCAGGGTTGTTCAATGAGAAAAGTGTCGTCCATGTACCTTCGGTAGAAAAAAAAAAATTGGCCTGAAATCACGGGGATAATTAACAAGCCAGGTTGGTTCATTGTGGCAAAGAAAAGCATTCGCATGTGAAGGACTCAGTGGTGACCCCATCACCACTCCACCCATTTGAGCAAAAAGTTTATCATTATGTGTAAACAGGGATTGGTGGGGTAGCTTCTTCCAAGAAGCTGTACAATGATTTCCTGTTCAAGTCAAATGACATGAAAATAGAAATACTGGTGTTATGTGCGATGAGGCGAGTCGTTTCATGCAGGGGAACAGTTGTAAACAGGGTTTCTACATCAAAGCCAGCCAGATTGACTGGGTGATAAAATTTCAGAGAAGTGACCTCCTTGACAAACACTGCAGAAATTCTGAACTATATATTGATTTATAGGAAACGGATCAGGGGAACCAAAAATTTTGCTGTATTACACTTGAAAGTACCTATAAATGAAATGATGGGTGTTTAAGGTATGTTAGGCTTGTGTACTTCTTGGTAGACCATAGAGATCACCAGGAACAGAACTAGAAAGATACATACTAACAATTGTTACTATAGTGTGCGATCTACTGAGACAGTTATTCTAGAGCTTGCGGTTAGGATAGGATAGGTAATGTTACGTTAGGGTAATTTAGGATAGGTCAGATCAGTCTGGGATAGGATAGGATATAATAGGTTAGGTTAGGTTAGGTTAGTTTAGGACAGGACAGGACAGGATAGGATTGGATAGGATAGGTTAGGTTGGGTTAAGTTCTGTCTTGTCCTAGGCTAATGTAACTTAGCCTAACCTAACCTAACCTAAGCTATCCTAACCTAACCTGTCCTATCCTAACTTAACCTACTCTATCCTAAAGTTCCCCAGTAGACCCCACGCTATAATGTAAATGTCCCAATAGAAAGCACATTATAGAAGCACCGACTAATAGTCGTACTGTCACCAATTCATTATTAATACTTCTTAGTAATCTGTTTAGTTTATCTTCATGCACAGGGATGGTACAAGGAATATCAGAATTGATGATCTTAAATTCAGAGGAGTCACTCAGAATGTAATTAGGTTTTAATTCATAATCATCCTTATTCTAGATAACTACGTCCCTTCCTTGTCGGGACGAATAATAATCATTTCATCATCATTTCTGAATGATTTCAAAACCTTACGAAATCCGTAGTCCTCCGTTTCTTTCCATGTGTACAGTACTGTTTAAAAGTAGTTTCAGCTAAAGCAGATTCATTTTACCACACGTAAGTCCAGTCTTGCTTGAAGATGTTGTATTTCTTTAAACCTGAACATAATCTCTCAAAAGGTAAGAAGAACTTAACATAGTTAAGCGAATAAGAAGGACAGCAAATTCCAGGCATAACGAAAAAAAACATCGAACTAAAATCAATCGTTCAGTCAGTACAGATAAAATCATTTTTAATCTCTCCACAAGGTCTTTGACTGGGGAGGAGAAAGATGTGTATGGCGATCACATGGCGTATCCTCCCGTCACCTCAACACAGGCCCCCACCATGTAGCTGCTCCGCTCGCTCAGCAGAAACGCCACCACTTCAGCCACTTCTGTATTTGGCGAGAAAAAATATGGTATGAACAATTTAAAACTGAGCAAGTTTGTTAAATTCGTTATGTTTGTCCGTTGCCTAAAAGTGAAAATAGGGACCTGGATGTAAATCGATGGTTGTGTAACGTATTATGGGGAAATGTATGGGTGCTTTCCTTCTCTGTCACACTTGTATGTGTTTGTGATTGTTTCTTGCCACTAAATACTGCCTGCGCATGTTGGATTGAGCCGTGACACTAGTCTTGTTCCTTCCACTGAAATTCACTTCCTGACCAACTAATTCTTCCTCTGTCCCCCTCTTTTCTACCGATTTGGTGGTTTGCCAGTAACATCTGGTTCTTTCCTTTTCCGTCACATAGGCTGTATCCTCGTTAGAAAGCTGGCCTGAAAACTTGACTGTGATACGATAATAATGGAGCTTTGTGGCTGAACCCATGATTCATCAGTCTTGTAATTTGATTCTCTTTGCTTACTTATTTTTTTTCCCCCTCAGACCAACCTCCCAAAATGCCTCTCATCATACATCCAGCCCTCATCCCCTACCTCCCATCAGTTATACATAACTGCGGTTTCCAAATATGAACAATAGAAAGGTTCTACAGCAGCACTGCATTTTCAGGCATTTGATTGAACTTTAACTTTATGAGATAAACTGGTTACAAGTCAAAGGCCAGTTTAGGAACGTACATATTTTTAACTTCTTTTACAAGTAATAATAAGGTAGACACGGTTCTTTCATCTCCCCGCACATGCACACACACACATGGATGGCCAAATTCATTGAGTGTCCCTAGCTGCATCACTCATTTATCGAGTCACTGTACGATTTTAAATGATGAACTCTGGTAAGCTGCAACCACAGAAATATATGGGTGTCAAATGGGGGATAGTGTGTTGAAGGGTCGGAGTATTAAAGGTGCCTGGAGTGTATCTGAGGTGTGGGTGTTTTGTGTTTTGGGTGTGTCTGGAGTATATTTGGGAGGTTTGTCCAAAGACAAAATATGCATTACAGTGAAAGTGCCATACTGCACAATCATCAGCATAGAAAGAGTACAGTATTTAAGATTTCTGGATGGGGGCTGAAGACGGAATATCATGTTACATTATACTAAACAATGTATGAATAAGCATCCCGTACTTTCCTGAGGTACCCCATTTTCTTGAAAAAAAAAAAAATGTTATCTTCCAGGGCAATTTGACAGACAGTTTTGTCACTTAAAAAAATGGAAAAAAAAAGGAAGTTACCTCTTAAACCAGGAGCACAGAGTCTTCATTAACCCCTTAACCGCAGGGTTGTCAGAAGTGTGCCGTGCACGTCCCGCGGGGATAATCGCGCTCTGACTGACTTTCTAAAATTATTTCCCAAAAATGAGTTATTAGTCCTAGAATATTATAATTATATAAGCATATGGCACATACCTTCAACTTTCTCCTGTGATTTTTGTTGAGCTTTCGTCGACTACCGTAAGACTTATGGAGACTTCTGAAGTTGGGTAACGAAGTCTCCACTTTACACTTCCCGATACCCTGTAATATGGTTACCACTGCCTGATATTATAACTACAAACACTATTCTATGAATTCAAGTAGTTTGGAATTCATTAAAAAAAAAAAACACTGTGAAAGCAGCGTAAATTACGAGCGGATATGAGCTTTCCACCCACACTTGTTCCCCAATGGTATTCTGAGGCGGAGCTGTCATTTATTATTCATAAACACACTCACACTTTATATTCCTAGTACTTTATTACACTTATTTATATATACAGTATTTATCCATAAGTTTCTCACAGCACTAGTAGTTTATTTTCACTACGGGCACTCATTTTCTCGTTCAGTAAACTGGCGTAGAGAGTGAAAGTTTTCACTTTCACTTTCATTACTCCAAGTATTTATACACGCTAGAGCAAAGCATGATATTCACTTTCACATTCATTTCTCCAAGTATTTATACTTATATTCTTATATTACTAACTATTTACGTTTCTATTTACATTCTCTATTTTATTTACATTATTTACATTTCTATTTTATTTACACTATGTTATGCACTGTCACTTGCAGTAACTTATAAATCTATTTTCCACTGTTCAGTTATATTTACATTCATTGCTTTCACTTACTATTTACACATTATTTACATTTCCATTTGCACTGTTTTAGAGTCACCAGAAAGATCGTTGTCACTGTCCATCATTATCATTGATAAATTAGGCAGTTCATGTTCCACAGCAGAGTCACTTAGCCCTTTATCCCTTCCCACACGAGGTTTTGTAGGGGTAGATGTCACAAGGCCCTGTGCAGGGGGGTAAGGACAGGCACGAATAGGAAGTGGTTTCACCTTGAAAGACGACAGTAAACTGAATGATGTGGCCTAGGGGCACGGAAGAGTTGACAATGTCAGCATGGTGACAGCTGCTATTTTATATGCTATATAATGATTGGCAGGAAATCTAGACAATACATAATAAATTACTTAGTTCCAGGTGAATGTAAATATCACTTAAGCTTCTCCCCTTCCTTTTTTATATGTATTTTTGTTACGAGAATAGGTCATACGACATATTTCAAGGGTAAATAAACAGAGAAAATTAGCGAACAAGCGCACGTGGGGTGTTTCCAGGTGATTATTATCCCATTTCAAACATATGGCAGTATCAATTACCTCTTCTCTTTATGTATTATTATGTATAAGAATAGGGCATAGGGCACATCTCAATGGATAAAATGAATGGAAAAATCTGTCCAGGATTTGCATAGCAGCTGGGCAGGTGGGAGGAGAGGGTAATAGAGGGGAGGTAAGGAGGGGAGTCAAGGACAGGGGGAAAAATGGCTATATTGTCAACAGTGGATGGGAGTGCAGATGACATTAGCAGAACTGAGTATAGCTGGACACTGGTAGTACTGATAGATGATACAAGCCACCACTTGAAAGCCTGGGAGAATTCAAAATAACACAGAATCACAAAAGTGACGCCCTGCAGTATGATCCCTTGCTCCCAAGCATCACGAAAGTGACGCCCCATGGTTAACCCTTTAACTGCGGGTGTCATCCCAGAATGACATTGCAAAAACTGGACCAAACCGCGGGTGTTATTCTGGAATGTTTGTGAATATTTTGAATACCGCGCGTTTTTTCCGCGCGCCAACTGTTTCAAGGGAGAGTAGCTATTAAGTTCTTTCACTCCAGGCGACCCCCACCTCCCTCCTCCCACCCCCCGGGCTCCCACCTCCCACCCCCCGGGCCCCCCACCCCACCCCTGACCAAACACGCATCAGTATCTGTCCAGCTGTGTGAGTGACAACACCGCTGATATGGCAGTGAAGTGCAGGCAATTACAGTGCCTTTTACCTGTCTCAGTGAACACAGAGTGGGTGTTTATCGTATGTGCAGTGTTCACATGTGTTTATAGTATTATTATAAGAATGAGGTTGGCATTTGGTAATGGTGTGTGAGCGAAAAATAGTGATTTTAGATCGCTCACTTCACTGCCCATCCAGTGATAGTCAAAGAAATCATGAAACCTACATCATTGCAAAGCCGAAGGTTAGTACTTTCTAATGGTAACTTATTTTTCGCTCTAGATTTATTCTGTGCAGAGTTATAAAGGTTTAAAGTTTGTTTACATTTTGGCTGGAACCCCCGTGGGGGGGGGGCAGTTGGGTCAAAACAATGCCTGTGGTTAAAGGGTTAAGGGGTTAATATGCTGTGTGGCAATGTCATGTCGTAGGCTTTATGGATATCCAAGAGCATCCGTATCATGGATTCTTTATTGGCAAATGCCTCCAAAATGCAATGCTACAAATTCGTTAAATGATCTAGTGAACTTCTGTATTTACAGAAGCCACATTGTCGATCATCTAACAGTCTTCACTCTACAACAAAATGAGGCCTATCATCAACCATGCATTCCATGACTTTACATAGACAAGAAAACAGCACTATAAGACGAAATGAAATGGGCTTCATAAGACGACCAGCCTGTTTGGGTATCAGTATAACGTGCACAAAATGCCATGAGTTTGGGAAAATTCAGGACACCCAAAGCTGCTTGTACAGTGCTAACAGCTTAATCAAATTGTCTTGATTGGGATGCTGGATTATGCCATACGTGATGGTATCTGGTCCAGGACTGGTGTCTTTATGGGATTCTTGGGCAAGGAGATGTTTATGGTTGTATGGGGAGTTTACATCTTCTGTAGCAAGGTCTCTTACTCGTAGCTCAGCCAGGCGTTTATGGTCTTGAAAACGCTGGTCATAACTGGCTAAGGTACTTATATGAGAAAAACTCCTGGCAAGGATGTTAGTGATGTCCTTAGGATTGTCATATATGTTGTTGGCCACCTGCAGAGTGGTCATGGGGTTATAAAGAAGTTTATTATTTAGTATGTTAATAATGGACTAGACTTTCGTCACTGGGGTTAAGCGATTTACCATGGACACAAAACAACACCAGCTATGTGCAATGTAGAATTAATTAAATTTTGGGCTTTACATATATGGGCTCTTCAGATATATATAAATTGGTGATCCTTGAGAAGGATCCCTTATGGATTTCTTAATATTTAATTCTGGAAAAGGAGGATCTAAAAATCGTCGACTGAATAAGAATGTCAGATGGGTAATGGATCAATTCCTGAGGAGCAGTCATAAGGTTCCCACTAAAAATCTTGTATAACTGGGGAGGCCAGGGATAAGTCTATGGCCGAAAAAAAATCCAGTACGATCATCTGCACAAATCGCTTTACCACCACTCAGAAGACAGTGGCTGGACTGTATTATTAGGTCAGCTCCTTGTTCTCCATGACTATCCATCCATCTTTAAGCAACCTGACTGATAGAGATGGGCATTAAAGTGGCCCAACACTAGCTAATTTCGGGGAAGGTGGTCAAAATCATGCATCACTACAAATGTGGAGGACAGCAGAGAGAGCAAATAAACAGGCATGTGAAGAATTTATAACCACTTCTGTTTGTGAGTGTGATATGCCTGTATGTATGGCAATGTCTTGACCATCATGTCTTTGATACGAATGGTAATATTTGAACTGCAGAGATTAGGGTGATCTTCCAAATGCAACTCCTGTAAATAAATAATGTCTGGCCTCTGTATGGTATGGATAGCAAGATTTCTTTAGCGTGTAATTTATTCCTGAGAATCCTATGGTTCCACTCCAATACAGTGAATGCCAGTGTTTAAGATTTACGGGGTGGGCCATTGTGCTTCGTCTTTTATGTCGCCTGGCAACGGGTGAGAGATTACAGAAGGACGTATCTCAGTGCCTGCTGATGGAAACCTCCATATTATCATCGATAACAAGGCTCCCAGACTCTCTTGAGAAAGAGCTAACAATTTCCTCCCTCCTTGGAGCAGGAGTAGGAGGTACATGAAGACGTGACTACTTGGTATGGGTGATCAGATTAATCTTGTAAGGCTTGTCAGACTTCGATTAAGGTGGTACTGACTGAGAAGTTGCAGCAGCCTGAAAGTAAGAAGCTGCAACAGGAATAACAATAAGAGCTGGAACGTACAGGAATATCAGACCAAGAGGCAGAACGAGTGACAAGAGTACTGGGGACAGGGTCAGTTTGTGTCTCCACTGTGCAAAGAACAGGACGGCACACAACTGCCGATGCAGAGGAGACATTAGGTTTGGGAGTCGCATGCAACTCCCTCACCTTCCTAGCAGCATAATAGGATATGACCTCCATTGCCTTCACTGTGCAGACTTTCTTCTCCTCCTTATAGGTGGGACACTTCCTCAAGGAAGTGGAGTGACGACGCTTGCAGTGAAAGCAACTTACAGACTCGGAGTGCAGTGTTCAGCATCATGACCCTGAACTGCACACTTGCCATACACTGGCTGAGAAGCCCGACAAAACTTGTCTTTAAGTACATACAATTGAGATCTTAAACAACAAAGAGGGTTAGGGATATATGGCTTGACGTTAACAATTTAGCAACCAACTTTGACATGCACAGGGAGAGAAACTTAGCCAAAGGTCAAGATACTGGTGGCAGTCTTAGTCCTCTTACCTTTCGAGAATCTAGTTATAAATCTAACATCAAGTACATGCTGCTGAGCAAAATCACGTATGATGTCGTCCTCTTCCATAGATATGAGGTTCTTACAGGTGATAACACCCTTGCAGGAATTCATGGAACCAGGATCCTCGGTTCAGCATCATAACAATGAAACTAATGCAGCTTGACAAGTCCTTTACCTGAGAGGAAGTAACAGCCTTAACCAGAAAGTCCACTAGCAAGTGTTATCAGTTGTTTGACCTGCTTGCATAGTTGTCAGTTACTCTCTTAATAATTACAGGATTCAGATCAGTCAGATCAGTCAAGGAAATGGAACCGACAGCATGTAGAAAGCATTATTTACAGAAATGTAAATGTATTTACAGAAACTAGTCTGGGGCCTGTCAGTATGTGGCACATTCAGGAATCCGTATGGACAATCTCCCCCCCTGAAGATGGGAGTGGCAGCAGAGATGTTCACCATAGTAGCCACCTCTCCCCCATAGGGGGAAGTAGGAAGAAAAAGAAAAAAAAAAAAGGGCAAGGGACAAAATACCCATAATAAGACAACTAAGACTGATCAGTGAAGGGGTCACTCCAGAGGAGTAAGGAAAGGCAATCTCAAGAAACAGATACAAACACCTAATGACACTCTAGACAAGAAAGGGAGGAGAATAAGTACTAGCTACCTTAACTTAACAAGTCCATGGTGAACAAAATGCTAATGCCTGTGGGTCTGAACTGCAGCTAAAGGAGAGCAAAACACGCACGTCCGTACCCTCAACAACCACGCTTCAAAGTCCCTCTAAACAAGAGGTCATACAGCCGTGGCATTTATACCCCTGGAAATTCCCTCTCATTTCTCGTGTCACAGCCTGATTGGCTACCTATACTCGTAGGAAAATTACGTCGTCCTACTCAAATGCCTGGTTAGGACACGAGTGCTGTCCTTGTTGTACATCTACAAAGGCTGAAAATCCTTCACTATGGATAATTATATTTTTCACGCAAGTGTGTGCTGCTGCCAGCATTTCTATAATTTGTTTATTCAGATAATTCTCAATGTAAGTAGCTTCTTCCCACTTGGCCAAATGGTTGTGCTGATCTATGTGCAGCACTAGGGAGTTAATACTCTGTTACACTGGACATCTGCTTTGTGTTCTGCAATCCTTGTACCCATTCCTCGTCCTGTTTTTCCTATGTACGTATTTGAGCACACACTGCAAGGTTTTCTGTAAACTACACTGCTGTCATTTCTACTTCCTTGCACTTTTGTTTTGACTATTTCTCCTATTTTACGTTCTAAGGATGCTGCGATCCGAAGGCCTGCTTTCTGTAAGTACTCACTGATGTCCAAAGGTTTGGCTGAGTTGGGGACAGATGCATGTCTTGTATTATCATCATTTGTTTGAGCACTGGCGTTTTCTCTTTTCTTTTTAATTACATCAATAGTCTTCCTTTTTTGGCATAGCTTCTTAAAGGTTTCTATTATGTATTAAGAAGCAATGTTATCCAGTTGGCATGATATTATAACTAATAAGGAAGTGCAAAGGCTGGTCCCGTTTTACTAGTAAAAATAATAACTACATGTGTTCACCACACTTACTTCAAGCAAGGAAGATATACAGTTACAGTCCTTGTACAGCATTATACTTATGAAATAGTATGCGCAAAAATGCAAAGGAGTCTCCTGTCCGACGACACGCATATTAATATCTCAGTGTGCTATGGCCGTATAATAAACTGGTGATACCAGCCAATATCATAGCCGCCTCTGTATTCTGTCTTAGGGGGATTGTTGTATTTATGTGGAAGAAGAAGATACTTAGAAATATTTTATGCACAGTTCCTACGTTTGTGTCGCTCCAGAATGGTTAGGTTCAACGTTTGTGTCATTCCAGAATGGTAAGGCTATTTCTCTTGGTTTGATGTCTTCCCTTTAACTATATAAATTAGTTAAAATTAAAGGTTTTGGTGTAGCACAACGCTTAACTGCTGTTTGGGGTGAAACTGATAAGTGTTACAGACAGGGTTGGCAAAAAAAAATCCACCTTTTTTTTTTAAGCCCAACCCACCTGTTTTTTTTTCTGGTTTTTCCACAAAATACCCCCAATACCCAGGCAAAAGTGTTTTTTTTTCAAAGTTTACCTTAAATTTAAATAAAATAATGTTTCTGCTATACATAATTATGAATAGTCCAATAAAATCTTATTTTTCACACAGTTATTTGAATGAGGGAAATGAACACAGTCATGTTTTGACCTGTTTGGCTGTCATCCTTGGCCTGCCTGCAACACACCAAAACATTCTTCAAACATGAGAGGCTTGAGCGCACTGCACAACTCATGAGCTGGCAAAGATCAGTCCACATTATACAACAGTAGGAGAAGGAGTCATTTGCCTTGCTATTCTCCTTTTCTTTTTGGTAATTATATACTTGCATTTCTCAGTCTTCCAAATAGTTATTATTGAAAGTTCTGTTGCATAAGTGATTTCACACATTATCTTAACAGTAATAATAGCTTTTGGTAACCAAATATCTAAGCTTATATAATACAACTATTTTAAACAGAAAGGAATGTTTATATTTCTATAGAATTATTGATATTTGGTAATGATATGAGACAACATATAGTATAAGTTAACTCCAGTAATTATTACTGCTATATAACAAATTTACCCCCCTCCTTAATCAAACGAAAAACCATATCTATGAAAAACAATTTTACTTTTAATTTATAACTTTCAAAATTAGAGACAGGTAGTGCTGGCTGTAAAGTTTGTATTCACCAGATGAAGATCAAGGAAACTTACCTTGAATTGAAGCTAGTTACTTTTAGGATTCTTTAACCCAATCTTAAGCACAGGTGTCATGTTTACACTCATTTTGTAGAAAAAAGTGACCAAGGTATTAGTAAGAATTAAGAAATTGAGTGCAAAATTTCTTGTTTACTTCAGAGATCAGAAATATGCCTCACACAGCTGGTTGTGGTTGAAAAAAAAAACAAAAAAACAGTAAAGTGTTTTTTTTTTTTTTTTTTTTTCAAGTGGGTTTTACTGAAAAATCCCGGGTGGGTAAAACCGGGTTAACCACTTTGGTGCCAACCCTTGTTACAGAAGAAATCTGCCACAGCATGATGAAATGAACGCCACCACCAAATTATTAACAGTTCAGGTGGAGTTGAAAGTAAAACTTACTATACCCCAAGTCATGTTTCAGTGCAAATAATTGAGCTAGTGACAGTTTATCTCCCTAGTCTACTGTGTAGAAGACATGAAATGAGATACAGAGATCTACTACATCCTCTGGAAATCAGTAATGAATACCTCTTACCATGCTATTTATTTCTATGCCATGACAATCTTCCCCTCTGTGTGGTGCTGGCACCACATAATGCATAACACACAGGGCGAGAAAAGACGAGCAATATACACATTCTGTTCTTAGGGCATCCGCAGTTCTGGTACTTATGTGTGATGGTCCTATGATACAGTACTAGTTTGGTGCACCTTATTTGGCTGCAATACGTTTATTATTCACGTATTTCTTTATGAAAGATCCGAAGAAAGACACGTCTGTTGCAGGCAAATATGTTTTAACTCAGCTACGGCAGCCAAACACATTGTTTTATGTTTGTACTGTCACCATCTTGTATATGGCTGCTGATCCTCAAGAGTCGGTTCTGACAGCGCCTGCGATTGGCTGATGGGAGACATGGTGTTAACTGCTGCCAAAGGTGCTTTACAAGACCAAAAGTTATGGACATGAAGTGTCGGAAAAAAATATCGGGTTTTGAGAAATTATGCTCGAGATCCAGCGTCTCAACATCACGGTAAGCAATGCACCAGAATTCAGATATGGCATTCTGAGCACCGCAAGTACGTGTTGTATGTATAACACCCAGGAAACCACTTAACACACTGGGTGATAACCATACAGCGAAATGGACGCGTGGTGGTCTAGTAGGTTAAGGCACGCCAGTGTGATGGGTCTCATAAAGAGTTCCATCTGAGGGATGGTTGGGGTACATTGCTTACATGAGGACCCTTGCCTTACATGACGGGAATGATCATTCTGGGCCCGAACCTCTTATGATCCTGTGAAACACAGAAGGATTGGATGATAAAATTATATTTTATAAGATTATGGCATTAGAGATTTTTACACCTGCAAGGGCAACACTACAGCAGATGTAATGCTTTTCCTTGCACGTATGTGCATGTGTGTGTGTGTGTGCCTCAGTCTGTGTGTTTGTCTGTGAAATGATACCACAGTAACTCTTCTTAGATCTGATTTTAAACAACTCTATGGAAGGGTTGAGGATCAGTCAAACGGTAGGCCAATTCATTTGTAGTCCAACAAGACAAAAATTAAGGTCACATGGCAAGGTTAACCTCAACAGATTTTGTTTTTAGAACAAACTTGGTGGAAGGGATGAGGGTAAGACCAGATTGAAGGAATAAGTTTTTTTAGAGGGATAATTCAAAGGTCAAAGTCTCACACGATTGTCAAGGTTCTACCCGTGTGTGTCTGTGTGAGAAAAAAAAATAACAACAAATTTCATCTGATTTAGAACATCCTTAGTACAACGGTTGAGGATCAGCCAGTAGGTTGATCTTGTTTTATAACAGTAAGATAAAGGTCCGTGTCTCATAGAAAGATGTACTTACGAGGTTATTGTCCAGTTTACACCAAACTTTCTACAATGGTTCAGGGAAAGGCAAGAATGAGGAATTTGATTTTGAGAACAATCATCCAAAGACAAAGGCCACAGAGAAACACCAAAGGTCAAGGGCAGATGGCAAGGTCAGCCTAAACTGTTTAAATCCAATTTAGAGCAAATTTGGCGGAAAGGTTGAAGGTAAGACAAGGACGAAAATATTAGGTTTTAAGAACTTTCAGTCAAAGGTCAAGGCCAGAGGGCAAGGTAAAATGTTCCACCCAATGACTCCGACAGTTTAGATTACAGTTTGGACCAAAGTTTGTGGATGAATTGAGATGTAAACCAAGGATGAAGAGATTTGATTTTGAGAAAAATAAAAATAAAAAGTCTGGGAAACAGATAAAAACAAATCAATTTTGATTCAGCTAGGACTAAACTTAGTGAAAGGGTAGAGTTAGGCATGAATGATGTGATTCGATGTTGAGATCAATCAGTCGAAGGTTCACGTCATTAGACCAAGGCAAATATTTCTCCCTTACACCATTTGTAAGACACAGGTATTGCATCCTCTCTTGGTGCTCATTCATGTTAACGCTGTCACCACAGAATATGGAAGGTCTAACTGTGTTTTGTTAACCTTCCCCCTGGCCTGCCGCAGTCTTTTCAGTAATTCAGGAGTAAGCCTTACCAGGACACAGACCTTGCTATTTTACTTGTTACTCCATTTGTCTTATTTTATACAGTCTCATAACATAATTGTCTGCATGAGGACTTACCGCATAAGATATCATTTTTTGTTGTTGTTTTGCACAACCCCAGTCTGCCTGACCAAGCAGACCCGTCAATCACGGGCAAGCAACTGTCCCATTGGGTTCGTCCCGCGGATTCTCTATCCCATTTATGCTGTGTCTGCGCCTTAGTGTGTTATATGCTGTGCAGTGCTCCATTATGTGTGCTATATTGGGTGGGTCAGTTCTAGAAGCGGATCGTTTTAGTCTTTAGTTCCACCCAACCTGAATCAAAGCTGGTAACTGTTGAGTATTAGGCGAAGTTCTGATCTAAATCTAGCTAGTTGTACTAGATCAATTCTATTTTAGGATGCCTCTATTTGTGGTGAATTTTGAGAGGACGGATTTTAATACAGTGCTGTTATTGAGGTGTATCGTCTTGCACGGGAAAGGAGTATGTAGGTTTCTTCATTGCTAGTGTTGGGATGTTTGAAGGTGGGATATTGTTGAGGAGGGTCTGGTAATGTTTGTGCGTGATAGTTTTATATGCCTAGTTGTTTTGTGTGTCCCTGTTATATAATGACAGGGGTACTGTGTGTTAGCGTAGGCTGCTGTGTAGAACTGTATGCTTCTCATATGAAGATATTCTCTAACAGCGAGGACTTCCATTTCAAAGAGTAAGTGAGCTGTGGGAGTGATTTTAGTGCAGCCATTAATGATGTGTGGGACTTTGTTATATTTGGCCTGCAAGGTGCTGTAGTGTGTGATTAATAGGATGGGGCCATGCCGGGGAGGCATAGGACATCACTGTCTAGTAAACAGATTGCTGAACAATGAGAGATGTCATATTGAGTGTAATATATGTACAACTTATAACACAGCATAGAAAATGAAAATAGTCATTGTTAATTATTCTCATAATAGCAGTTTCTTTTTTACAGATGCTGTGTTTTGACAGTGCTATGCATGGTAATCTATCTATCTATCTATCTATAGCCCGACGCCCTAATCCCGCAAAGGGTGGCCGCAGACAAAACGCCTCCAAGTCACTCTGTCACCCACCAATTGACTACCCTCCCCCCAACTCACTCCCCCCTCCCTCATAAACCTCTCAACTCCATCCCTCCACCTCATCCTCGGTCTACCCCTCCCTCTCCCTCCCTCCACCTCACCTACATACACCCTCTTAGTCAGTCTTTCATTCTCCATTCTCTCCACATGTCCAAACCACCTCAGTGTATTTCTCCTAATCTTTTCAACCACATCCACATCTACCCCACAACGTTCCTTCACTTCTTCATTCGTCAACCTGTCCCTCCACGTCACTCCACATGCTCCTCTCAAGTAACTCATTTCCACTGCTCTCACTCTTGACTTGTTCCCCTCTTGCAAGGTCCACGCCTCGCTTCCATACGTCAGGGTAGGGATCACAATACCATCATCCAGTGACTTTTTAACTTCCATACTCACCTCCCTATTTCTCATCACGGCTTTCAGTGTACCAACAACCTTTCTTCCCTGCGTACCCTTTCACGTACTTCAGCCCCCAAAGTTCCATCCTTACTCATCACACTACCCAAGTACTTGAATGCACTCACATTCTCCATATCCTCACCATCCAACCTCACTGCACACTCTGTGACTTCATTCCTCTCGAACACCATAACTTTACTTTTGTTTACATTAACTTTCAGCTTCCTCGTCCTACACACTGTCCCAAATTCATTCACCAAACCTTGCAACTCACATTCATCTTCACTCAACAATACTGTATCATCAGCAAACAGCAACACCGGAAGCTTCCAAATCTCACCCTCATTCATTAGGGCCAGCCCCACATCCACTGCCCTACCTTGCATCTCCTTTACAACCCCATCCATATATATATTAAACAGCCATGGAGACATCACACACCCCTGTTTCAGTCCCACATTGAGATTAAAGAACTCACTCAGCTCACCATCCACTCGCACCGTAGCCCTAACTCCTTCGTACATACTCTTCACAGCACTCAACAATTTCCCCTCCACTCCATATATTCTTAATACCTTCCACATACCTTGCCTATCTATTCTGTCATAAGCTTTCTCCAAGTCCATGAAGGCAGCATACACTTTCCTTCCCTTCTCTGGATACTTCTCCACTAAACATCTTAGAACAAATATCTGATCTACACACCCTTTTCCCTTCCTAAATCCCCCTTGTTCTTCTCCAACTAGCTCCTCTGTCATATGCCTAACCCTATCAATGACTATTCTACCATATATTTTACCAGTCACACTAAGAAGGCAAATACCCCTATGGTTACCACATACTTCTCTCTCCCCTTTTCCTTTGTACAGAGGAACAATTATACCTGATTTCCAGTCCTCTGGAACCCTTCCCTCTTCCCAAGCCAATCTACGCAACTTCCATATCCACTCCAAAACAATCTCACCCCCATACCTAAGCATTTCACCACACACTCCATCAATTCCTGGGGCCTTTCCCAGCTTAATCTTCTTCATCGCTTCCTCTACTTCCGACCTACTGATCTCTTCCTCCCTCCTCTCATCTCTTCTTCTCCCAGCCATTCCCCAACCACTTATACTCACACTGCTCTCACTCTCTACATTCAACAAATCCTCAAAGTGCTCCTTCCATCTCCTCAATTTCTCTCTCTTCTCCACCAACAATCTATTATTCCTATCTTTCACTCCCCTACTATTTCCCTTTTCACACTGCCTTACTTTCTTTACCTCCTTCCAAAACAATTTCTTACTCTCCCTCCATTTCACACTCAGATTCTTCCCAAACTCTTCATCCACTTTCTTCTTACTCTCCTTCACCAGTCTCTTAACCTCCCTTCTCCTGCTCACATATACCTCTCTCTTCTCTCTCTCATCTTCTCCCCTACCTCTACTCGCCAACCATTCACCATATGCCTTCTTCTTTTGCTCCACAGCTCGTTTCACCTCATCATTCCACCATGCTGTCCCTTGCACACCCTTGCATCTCCTCCTCACTCCACAAACCGCCTCACACGCTGCGCCTATCTCTTCCATGAATATCTTACATACGTCTTCCACCCCTTCCATCTGCTCTAGCTCATACCTTCCCAATCTTTCTTCCACTATGCTCTTATACTCTGTCATTTTCTCACTATCTTGCAGTTTCTCCACTCTTCTCACAGGAGCTGCTTCCTCCTGTCTTCCCCTTCGTCTCCTCAACCACTTTCTTTGCAGCTCTACCTTGGTCATCACTAAGTGATGGTCCGAGACTCCATTCCCCCACCCTCTCCACACTCTTGCATCCAATACTTGTCTTCTCATTCGCTCATCCACACACACGTAGTCTATCATTGCCTTTCTTTCAACAAGTTCACCATCCATCCTCCTTATTACTCTCCAGGTATACCGGTGGATCATCTTATGACGAAAGTAGGTGTTGGCTATTGCCAACCCCTTACCAGCACAGATGTCCATCAAAGCACTACCATTCCCATCTACTTCAGCTGGCACACCCCACTGGCCAACCACTCCGTCCACTCATACATTCCCAACTTTGCCATTCATGTCTCCAATCAACAGCACTCTCTCGCTCCTCTCAAACTTGTCCATACATGCTTCTACTCTCGCCCAAAACTCATCTTTCACTCTTGCCACTCGATCCTCTGTTGGAGCATACACACATACAATCGCCCATGCTTGTATACCTACTTTCATCCTCACCCATACAATCCTTGCACCCACTGTTCCATACTCTCTTATATTCTCCATCCACTTCTTGCTTATCATCAGACATACTCCCTCTTTTGCCCTCTCATTCTCACTGACTCCCGCACATATACCTACACCATATTCCCATTCTCTCACCCTTTCACCTAACCATTTAGTTTCAGTCAATCCACATATATCCACTTTTCCATCCTCAAGCACCTGAACAATCTCTCTCTCTTTCACTTCATCATTCACTCCTCTCACATTCCATGTTCCCACCCTCAGAATGTCCTTTGTCCGGTCCTTAGTCGTCAACGTATGGTCCGTCCGGGTCCGAGGCGCTTTATTTGCTTTTTTAGTTAGTTCTTTTTAATCACTGTTTTTATTAGTATACAATGCAAAAAAAAAAAAAAAAATGCAGAGGAAATTTCGGTCACACACACGAAACAATTACTGGATTCCTCACAACTGACTTGGTGCCATCAGACTCCTTCATCTTGGTAGAGAGAAAAAAAATAGAAGTACCAGATTTCTTGTATATCCTAGTTTACCTTAAATCTAATAAAACTGTTGGATTCACGTGAATTCTTTACAATACTTTCCTACCTTTTAATAGTCTGATTTAATACTCATAACAAAAGTAGAAGAAAAAAAATAGTTGCATAGGAACTTCTAGTCATTCGTCATCATTCTCTTCATATCATTTACTTATGATTAGATATAATATTTGATAATGCACTTCTATTCCCAAACTATCTGTGTCCATTTCTATAATGTGAAATTATTTAGTATGTGTAACAGCAGAACTATGGAGAAAAGAATCTGTGCTTATAGCCTGGTGAAACCTGAGGCAAAAATGACACCTCGCCCTGCCAACCACTCTTCCTCATGGTGTCAGATGTCTACACCTGGCTAATGAAGTATTATCACCTCACAAATCCAGCCACCATTCATCTCACTACATCCCCCTACCAACCAACTCACTGCCTCCACTAACCTTCAGGGCGACCACTTCTACCCAAAGTTATAAGGGGCATGACTTTCTTAATATTCTCCTCGCTTACGGCTGCTGTCATTGGTGTGTCAATCAATCCAGGCAGCACACAGTTTACACGTATGGCTTTGCTGCAATGGTAAGGAGTTTCAGCAACTTGCACTTCAGTGTGGATGAAGCATATTACAAAATATCGTTCTTTATATATGGGGAAAATAATTACCAGCATTAAAGCAAATACAGTACGGTACATGGAAGCCAAGATCAGGCCATTGTCTGGGTACATAAATGGTTTAGTTACCTCGCCAGTTCCGCAGCACACGTTTTGGTGAGTGAAATAACTCCTCCTTTGCTGGCAGTATAGCCACTCATTTCGGCAAAGCCAGTTTTCCCCAAAATGCTTGCAATATTCACTACTGCACCCTTGGAATCTCTCCCATTTTCCAGCAGTGACCTTGCAAAAGCCTGGGTTACCAAGAAAACTCCCTGCAGAGTACAAGAAGATAATAATATCAGATTCCTTGTTGCCTGAGTATCAATACTAATTTCATTATAGTTTGACCATAGTCTACTACTTTTTGTCATGTACTATTATTCAGTGAAATGATCATCAAAACTTGGAACTGACCGTCAGGTTGACAGCAATAATTTTCTGCCAGGAGTCATCATCTAAGATGGAAGCGAAGGTGGACACGCCGGCACAGTTGACGAGCAGTGAGGGCGGGGCGCCACATTGGTCCTGGGCTGACTTCATGGTGTCCTCCACACTCCTTCTGTCACTCACGTCCATGGCCACAGCCACGTGCTGCTGCCCCCCTGCCAGAGACAGGGAAATAATACATATGTTCTTTATTAGGATATATTACAAATTTTTTTGTAAATAATTACTCCAAAAATCCGCCAACCAGAAAATTCTCATGTGCAAATAGCAGTAAAAAGAAATGTTTTGCGCAGCGTCAAGCCAGAAAATATGTTTGTGTTGTCAGGTACTTAATGATATTTAAATCCAATTAGGAAGTTAAATGGATGTCACCCGAACAGACCTAAATGCAAAACAAGAAAGTTTTACCTCAGGACTGCGGGAATGGGGCACAATAAGAAATTCATTATATTGCATACTGTCAAATACATCAGAGAGAACGGCACTCTTCACCTTCAGGCAGTAAGTAACTGTGCCATCCTGTCTTTCAAGTGGAAGTGTGGACACGCCAACACCAAAGAAAGCAGAAATGAGCGTGTTCCACCACTTCTGAGATGCTGTTTTCATATTTTGAAAGAGCTACAGATTAAGCAGCCTAAGCCACAGCCCTAGGGGAATTATGAGAGAGAGAGAGAGAGAAAGAACTATCCACTTGTTCTGAGCACTCCTGAGATAGGAACAGCGTTCGTGGGTTTTACATACTCACTGAAAAAAAAAAAAAAAATCGTCGAGACAGCAAAGTAAACACTGTCAGCCTGTTCATTGCCCCAAGCAACGCGTGCAATATATAATTTGTAGAAGGAGAATGAAACAAAAGCATTTCAAAATACCACTGTGTTTGTCCATTAGTACTTGGTCGTCCCATCCATAGCCTTCAGTACAACTATTCAGCGGTTTGGCCTGCTACCAGAGATCATACTGGTGTATCTGTCTATCTAGCCTATCTATCTTTATATCTATCGTGTGTGTGTGTGTGTGTGTGTGTGTGTGTGTGTGCAAAATATACAGTGATGGATTTTTACTCATCTAACGGCCGTTTGTGATCTTCAAAAATTTTTCTTTCATTTTCATATTAATTGAATCACTCACGGACGAAGATAATTACCTCGCTCTTCTTCCATTTGTCGCCTAGTATATCCAAACTACGATAAGGACGGGAGGAGATAAAAGCTGAGAAAAATAAACCGTCCACCATAATATATATATATATAACCAATGATCTTATTCCCAAGAAGGGACGATTAATGCAGGGTGGTCGCAGGGGAAGGTTGCACATTCCAGGGTAATACAGCAACTTTTTCTTATATATATATATATATATATATATATATATATATATATATATATATATATATATATATATATATATATATATATATATATATATATTATTGTTTATTGCTTCCCCAATGCTTCCTCAGAACTCAGCGTATTGGACTCCATATCCACACAGTTGACATACCTTAATCTCACTCCTGCCACTGAAATTATCGTTTGGGGTGATTTTAACGTTCATAATGTAGAATGGTTTTTGCATTCTGCCAGCACTGACGATAATGGTCTAGAATGCGAGCTGTTTGCAGAATCGTTTACTTTCATACAATTGGTACAACAACCTGCGAAAATACCAGATAATCCTGCCGATGGCGTCTGTCTCTTGGACCTATTCCCGACATATAGCCCCGATAAGTACAGGACAGAAGTACTGTCACTGGTTAGATCCTTCAATCTTAGTCTCATCGAAGCCTCACTAGGCAGTTGGCCCAAACCTTCCCGTTCTGAACCAGTCAGCGTGGCCAGAGGGCACTTTGATAGGGAAGACTGAGGTGGATTTAGAAATGATCTTCCTGATATTCCATAGCAGTCTTTCTTTTCCACTGATATCAATTCTACCCAGTCCCTATTCATGACTAAATCATGCTGGTATGGAATTGTTCGTGGATCGGATTCCCCAAAATGGTTTGACAGCAATTGTGCCAGAACATCAATCATAAAGTCCTTAGCATAAATCTTTTACTTAATATAAAATAAGTCTGAATCCCTCAATTTAAAATTGCTAGAAACCATGAGAAATAATAAATCTCGCTAAATCAAACTTTCTTTACAACCAAGCATCAGAACTATTAAATAATCATAATGACAACAGAATATTCTGGTCAACTCTTAGTTCTTTCAATAATAAGTTTAACAAGCCATCACCCATTCCCCCACTAAAATCATCAAATTGAAACATAACTGACCCACGTTGAAAAGAGAACATGCTTGCTACTACGTTTATCAGAAATACTACCTTAGAGTAAGTCAGTCACAACGTCCCTGTACTAGAACTGACTCTTCTGATAGTGCTCCACTTAAGATACTGACTAGATACTGTTCGTAAAATCCATCTCAAACAATTTACTATTTAACAAAGCTCCAGGTCCAGATGGAACTCTTCCAATCATTTTGAAAAATTATTCCCCTGAACTTGCTCCTGTCCTAGCTAAATTATTCAGACTATGCAGAAGTACTTTTTCATTCTCTACTTCGTGGAAAGAAGCCAATGCCCAGCCATTTCCGAAGAAAGGATGTTCCTCTGACTCCTCTGATTACAAGTCAATAGCTATCACATCTTCTCTTTGTAATGTATTTGAGATTGTATTAAGCGTATAGTTAAACATCTTGAATCTAACAATTCAATTAGCGGCAGACAGTGCGTTTTTTTTTTGCTACGAATGATCCACAGTTGATCTTCTCAATATGCTGACTCATACCATCCATCAGTCTATTGACCAACATGGAGAAAACCACGCAGAAGCCCTTGATATTCTTAAAGCTTTTGACAGAATGTGGCACCAATCCCTACTGTCCAAACTCCCCTGCTAAGGCCTATCATCTTTTGTTCCACTGAATTCCCCATATCTCAGCGACAGAAAGGTGAGAGTAAAATTAGATGATGTATATTCCAATTTCTATTCGATTAACGCTGGCGTGTCACAAGGATCAGTCCTGGTTCCAACCCTGTTCCTAATTCATGTTAATGATCTCTTATCTATCACCATAATCCCATTCACTCATATGCACATGACTCAACACTACACAGTTCCTTCACACTTTAACACCCATTCACAGTGTTTAATATCTCTAACTCACAACTCAGTACAACAATCTCCATAAATCAACACTTATCTAAGATCACTGAGTAGGGAGAAAACAATACGATCTCATTTAATGCTAGGAAAACCAAAAATATAGTATACTAAGAAACACAGTCACCTAATAAAATCTGCTTCAAAGAAACTTGAATTATTGTACAGAACCCATTCATCACTGATGAGCGGTCAGCCATAATTTACACAAGTCATATGCACTCTCAGTTGGAATAATGCTCATCCTTGTGGTGTGGACGCGGAGAGGTTGCCCTAAAACAACTGGACAAAATTCAGAACAAAACTATAGGAATTACTAATAACCCTGCAATTACAATTGAACTACCTTCCCCGCAAGTAAGAAGGAATGCTGCCTCACTTGCATTATCTTACAGATACTTTTAAGGCAAATGCCCAGACGAAGTTGCATCAGTTGTGCCACATCTCCACGCATTCCCCTGTGCTACACGGGCATCTGGTAGCACTCATGACTGGACTGTCACACTGTGCCATATTGCAGAATTTCTGCCGATCAGAATTCTATTTTTTCCCCAAACTGCATCTCTTTGGAACTCGCTTCCCCAGAATAGTTTCCCCCCAAACTTCAACCTACAGCAGTTCAAGTCCAACTGTTACAGATTTTTAATTAAGGTCACCTATAACTTGGTGAATGAACTATTTTTTTTTATTTCTATTTCCTTCTTTAGTTCATCTTCAGTTTAAAAAAAAAATCTTCCAGATTTCATCTCCGTCCCCCACCCCATTTGTCATACTAGGATCTTCCTGGGCTCCAGATGGAAGAAAAGATTGGTATGTTAACCTCGTCTGTCAATGTCTCAAAAACTGTGCAAATGCAAGAGAAGTTGTTAGCTGACAAACTATCGTTAAACAAGAACACCACCAATGCTCACTTTGCGTATGTTGGGAAAAAAAGGAAAATGCTATCTGGTGCCATGCACAATAATTCCATAGTTGTACTAGAAGCCATGGGTGGGAATACTAGGTATAAATATACAATATAAATCAATATGCAATGCAATTTGTTTTATTCTCCATCTGTGAATACTGCATGTATTGTTTGGTGCAATGAACAGGCCGGTGATGTTTAGTGATTTTTTTTTTTTTTAGACGATTATATTATTACTATTGTAAATGTAGAGATGTGCCACAATTCAAAGATTTCAATTTCAGGTGCTTTGTAAAATCTGTGAAACAGTTGTTGATTTGTGACAAATGACTGGCTGTCTAATGAACCCATAGACTTAAATACTACTGCACCTAACACTGTAGGCCTACTGTTGGTTATAAGACTGTAAATATTTTGTAAATTATTTCATACGATTATGAAGGATTAATTGATAGTGTTATATTTCTCATTCTGTGGTGTTGGAGTGCATTAATTTTAAGAACTTGGTGATTGGCAACCCGCATCATGAAATAATATGAAGCAGTTCTAAACATGGGATGTGGGGCTAACACTATATAGTATAGTATGTAACAGCGTTATTTTATTTATCAAACTTATGCCAATAAAAACAATAACATAACTACATGTAAGAATGTGATTATTTAATGAACTTTCTTTTAAATTAGTAATTTGCATCTCTAGCCACAAGTTAGGGAAAGAGATATTGCTAGAGAAACGAAACTCTTTTTGCTCTAATTTGGCCTAAAATTGTCGCTGTCCCTCTTGAATGCAGATCTGTAACAATACTATAGATTAACAGTAGAAACTGCTGCTAGCCACGTGGAATTGCTGTGGAAAGGAGATGGAGACGCAGGACTGTCTTTTTCTGCCACTGAGCCACAAAAAATAACTTGCAAAAGGTCGAAAATCTGGACCAAGCTAAGGTGAAGCAACTATGGAGGATATTTAAAGATCGCTCATAAAAGTAACAGACTACTTTTACTGGTGCTGAATAACTGCCATCTTATGCAGGCAGTAAGGTAAGGAAACCAATATTTATTATCATGTTATTGTCAGAGAGCCCTTAAAGAACGTGAAGTGGCGTTGTAAGGACCTTGTATTTATTAAAGTTTGTTAGGTTAGCATAATTCAGACAGGATTTGATGGAGAGAGAGAGAGAGAGAGAGAGAGAGTCACAGGCAGGGAGGAGCAGGGAAGTAGAGAGACATCAGGAGGGTGCACTGACGTCCAAACAACGTGGCCTGATGCGTGAGAATCTCAAACATGGTACCTTCATCTACGTGTTATAAACCAATTTCCAAATACTTCATGAGGTAAATTTACGTATTGTCCAACAGGGGACGGAGTAGAGAATATAAATTTACATCTTATCCAACTTTCAACAAAATAAGGGGAGTGTAAACTTACATCTTGACCAACCTTAGACAAAATAAGGGGAAAGTAAATTTTCATCCTCACCAACAGGCGACAGACAGGGGAGACCGTAAATTTACATCTAGACAAACAGGTGACAAACTGGGGAGGATGTAAGTTTATGTGTCAACCAGAAATAGGCTAAACAACTTTAAACCAATCGCCTAATGAGACACCCTGTAAAGGACGACCTCAACTATATGTTCTCCAGGCATAGTTCACCCTACTCAGGAATGAAAGTTCTTCCCCCAGCACATCGCTGTCACATGCAGCTCCCTGTTCAGGCATTTTCCTGTGTACTCATCTGTAATCAATAACGATTGCATTCTTCTAAAGCACCAGAATCCCTTGCACCTTCCCTCACCAAAAATACCACATTGTTGTATACCTGCAGGTTCTGGACTAAGAACTCCTCCAGGGAAGACCTCCTCACCATATTACATTTAACCCATTACTGGTTGGAAACTCAGTACAATTTCACCCCCCTTGTTTCGTCAAATCATAAATTTTTTTCGGCAATGTCACTTCCATAAACCCAAAAACTAATGATAATAAACAAAGCAAACACGAGATTCGAGCAAAAGTGTTCATATTGTTTTCAAATCCATGCCACTAAGAGAATGACCGGACACATGTTGCCATTTTGATGGAGAGAGAGAGAGAGAGAGAGAGAGAGAATGTTGAACATTTTCTCCTTGGTAGGCTATTACACTGAACACAATGGTGCATCACACAAACATAAAGTTACCTCTGGCTACTCTGTGATGCAATGGATATGAGAGTGACTCACCAGGCAAGAGAGTGAGGGTGTGTTTGGCCGCCTGAAGGTTGATATCTGTGACCACCAATCGGGCGCCCTCCCTGGCCAGCACTTGACAGCATGCACGCCCAATGCCGCTCCCGCCGCCTGAAGTGACAGGCAGTAATAAGTTCAAGTAAACTTTAGTCTTTAAATATAAACCCTTAACTATAGTGAGTGCTTTGCTATCTCACTGAACATTTTTCTCTCTCAGTACCCAGTGCTTTCTTCACTAACTCTTTATAATATTCTCAGTCAGAGCTCAGTGCCCTCCCTTGTTTCACTGTACTGCCAGTCAGTACTCAGTGCTCCTTCTTCAGTATTATAGTTTTTCTTTCGATACTATGTACTGTACAGTGGTGGAGAGTAATATCACTGTTTTTATTGAACAATTATCAAATTCTCAAACAATTCTCTCAAAAGAATATTGGGTTCCAACGATGGCATCACTGTTCTTTGAAAGTCATTGCTCACAGTCACAGAATTAATCATAAAGAAGTAAATCGTTTTTTCTTCAGCAATTGTACAAGCATCCACATATCACTGTTGTGTATACAAGCTTATGACACCACCTGATACAGCAGGACCAGACACTAAAGAATCACAGTTCGGTCTATTCAGTGTGAGTATTCATTATTTTTCTTGATGCCCTAATACAAATTTGTTTAAAATGGGAGAGACCTTTTGTATCAAGGAATTCATCAGTGCTGTATCAAACCTTTCCAGTTCGTGTAAGCTGAATGATGTCGCCTGGAGGTAGCAAATATAAACTTATCAATAATTCATCGGACTGAAGGGATTAGTGATAAGAAACCGGTGAGCACTCCTGCAATCTGATGACAACAAGGAGACTAACAGTATGACAATGTGGTCTTGAGAAATCTTACTAACCAGCATAATTTTACATTAACCTACTACACACTGCTTGGTTACCATGGATTTGGGCTGACGTACAGTCTACAATGGCGTGCCGTCTCGCCAAACTGTTTATGTACCCTGAGATTTAACATCATATTCTAACATGGCATGTTTCGTAGCACATATTCCATAGCGATTTATTTTGAGTGATGGCCATTGACTTTCTCTTGTGTGTTAATTATAACGTTTTAATATCGACATATATCAGTAACAAGCAAGAGGATACCGAGATGCGATGGGAAGAATGAATTACGAAGGAAGACGTTTTGTGAATTCTCCCCAGCCACATTGCCTATGACCTTCATATACCAGTCATGTAGGTGGTGACGGAGTGTTATCACCACACAATAAGTGTCACCTTGGAGTAGATGGCTTGCCGCCGTCATCACTGTGACGGCCTGCCTGTTGTATCTCAAGTATTTGTTCAGCGCCCAGTATCCATCACTGCATTACATTGGTCTCATCAAAATTTTCATAAGAAAATCTAACCAGTAATAAAAATGGTTACCAGATAGTAAAGAAATATATACTATCCATAGGTGGCATACAGTAGCTAGTCAGTTATGGCGGAAAAGCCTGGGGTGTTCAGTAATAGTTATGTTGTTCAGAAAACATTTAAGTTTACCCGCGATAAGTGAGTTGATAAGGTATGTCCTCCATTAGCTCTGCTGACTTCATCGGGTGTATGAACACCAACCAGCTGCTGCTTTTGCATGAGGAGTATTGGAAACTACTGTAAATACAAGATACACTCAAGGAATGTAACACCACTGCCTCAAGATAAGTAACCTCTCAAATAACGCGAGGGTTAGGTTCCTGGAGAGGTCGCGTTAGTTAAAAACGCGTTTTTTAAACATAATTTTCCCATAAGAAACAATGGTAATATTGGGGGTTACGTTCCTGGACTCTGGAAAAGTCTACCCATTTGGGGAGTTATGCTACTCTAAACTTAAAAGCAACAGTATTAATTTGAAGGAAAATCCACGTAAAAAACAAAAACAGCATATCTGGGGAGAAATAACAACATTTGAGCCCTAGTTGGGCCGAAGTGTTGTTTACTTCTCCCCAAATACACACTGTTTTCGTTTTTTACGTGGATTCTCTTTCAATTCTGCTTCATTTACGGCATTGTGAAAGTTCTTCAACATTATTAATGCATTAGTAGGGCATAAAAACACTAAAGTATAAGCAACATTTTCATTACAGTAAGTAGGTCACAAACAATAACAACACACAGCCTCACTTCATCTATGCATCACTCGTCGTCTGCTGTTGTCCCTCCTTACCCCGCTACCCCACCTCCCGCCGCTCCCCACCCTAAATTTGTTGTCCTTCCTCGCTCTGCTGTCTTACCTCTTCCTCTTCCTCTGACTCCCGTGATACTGGTGATGAAGATAACTCCCTTAAGTTTTCTGTCTTCTTCATAAAAACCTGCTCTATCTTGGTCTGAGTGGTTTCCTTCTATCTGTTGTGCAGCATCAAGTTGTAACAGTTTAGATCTGTCATCACTTTCCTGGCCAAATTTTGTCCGAAAATGAGCCAAATTGCTCGGAATGGGGCCAATCTTCATTTTCGAATATTATAGTCCGAATAAAACCAGTTTAAGCAACAGACAAATAAAAAATTGTATTTATGCATAAACTGCCACACACGGTCTATAGCCCGGGACTGTCCAAGGCGCGCGCGGCTAATTTGAAACCATCACGTGCATGTAAAGTCGCGTTATATCGAGAAACTCTTGTTAGTTAAACATATCTCCTAAAATATTTGCTCGTGTTAAAACGAAAACGCTTTTTTAAACTCGTGTTAGTTGAGAGATAACTGTACTCCATATGGAAAGTGTGTGTGTGTGTGTGTGTGTGTGTGTGTGTGTGTGTGTGTGTGTGTGTGTGTGTGTGTGTGTGTGTGTGTGTGTGTGTGTGTGTGTGTATGTGTGTGTGTGTGTCCCATCAGTCTACAAATCACAAATGTCTCTGCGAGGGCGAAAGTGGCGTGGGCTACGAATTAGGAGTTTTTATTAGTCGGCCATCTTGCCTCCTTTAGCGCTTGTGAGAAACTCTAAGTCCTCGTGACAGCTGCCCACTATTCCTAACTGGGCTCCGAGATGTGAGAAGTCATAGCGCTTACATGTATTCATAATGAGCTCTTAGGATTTCAGTGTTTTGAGGCACTCTCTCCGGATTTACAAGTCATCCTAAGGATTTAAGAGCTTTAATAAATACCTGCCCAGACTTCTTAATAACACTGTTCCACAGTGAAATTGTTTCTGAGGTGAAAGCATTCAATTCCAAGTATTACTGGTCTGCTGATTACGAAAATGATAATTAAAATGCTCAGTTAGTTGCAGTTTTTGATATGGTATGTTGCTACATAGTAAGGTTGGTACTCCAACAAGAATACACCAACGTCAGTTTCCATACAATTCATACATATTTCTTTTTCTATATCAACGAGTTTGGGCTTATATTGGCTCTATTAATTATTTACACCTATAATGACTCTATATGCAATCACTACGCTTACTTTTTCATATTAGATATTAATTTCGTTTTTGACTTCAGAAGACTCATCTATGTACGATTAAACTGGCCTAGATATGTGGAACTGCTTCAATTCTCTAGATAACTTTTGCTACATATGTAGCAATGTCACACTGAAATCACAGAAGCAGACAATCACGCCTATGATCAAGAAGGTGAACATGCAGTATTTCGGCTGTGCAGTAAGAAACCAGTACAAGAACTGGACACCGCATGTTTGTTGCAATGCATGTGCTTCAAACCTCCAACAATGGCTAAACAAAAAAGGAAGTCGATGCCTTTCGGTATTGCAGTAGTTTGGAGAAAGCCAACTGACCACTCATGCAATTGTTACTTTTGTTTCGTGTCTCGAGTGCGTCAGTGTTCAGATGTGAGAAAAAAAAGACTAAACAGTTTGACTACCAGAATATTCCGTCTGCAATAGGCCCAGCTTCCCATGAAGATCAATTTCCTGCTCCACAGCCACCGGATACCTATACACAGTTTGAATCTGAAGATGAGCAAGATCAACGTGATAATTGAGCCTTCTACATTTGGGGATTCCACTTATGCTTCTGACTGTACAACTGAACCCCACATGATCACATAGTGTAAACTGAATGATCTGGTTCGAGATCTACAGCTTCCTATAAGCAAAGTAGAGCTTCTTGGATCATGACTACAAGGCTGAAACCTGATTATTACACTCTTTTGTCCATATTTACAAATCGACACAAAGAATTTACTCCATTCTACACAAAAGTTGGGACTTTTGTTTCATGTAACGACGTAAATGGGCTGACAGAAACTATGATCACAAAGCCGAAGACTGAAGATTTTTTTTATTGATTCTTTAAAATACAGCTTGAAAGCCGCTCCACTGCACAATGGAAATAAGTTACTGTTAAATCCAGTAGGACATGCAGTCAGCATGAATGAAACATATGAAAAATTTAAACTGTTGCATTTTATTAATATGGACAGCATAATTAACTGCAGTACTGTGCTTTGAAGGTTGTCTCAGTTTTACTTGTATTGCAACCTGGCAACACTAAATACTGCTGCTTCCTCTGTGAATGGGATAGTTGGGCCAGGGGGTTTCACTGGAACAAGAAGGATTGCCCACCCTGCAATACTTTGAATTCTGGAAAGAAAAACGTGCTGAATCTTCCTCAAGTGGATCCTAATAAGATACTTCTACCGTCTTTGCTTATCAAGCTGGGATTAACGAAGATTTTCGCCAAAGCCTTGGATAAAACTAGTGCTGATCGCTGGCATCTAAAAACGAAATTCACAACACTCAGAGAGGCAAAAATAAATGAAGGAGTATTTGTATGACCATAAATAAGGGGACTTCTAAGAGATGAAAGATTTGATGAAATATTGAGTGATGTGCAAAAACAAGCATGGGGAGACTTCCGATTGGTTCTTGAAGGCTTCTTGGGAAACAAAGAGAGATGAAAACTATCAGCATCTCATCGAAAACACGTTGCAGGCATACAGGTAATTGGATTGCAGCAGCTCCTTAAAAATACACTCACATTCGCACCTCAACTTTTCCCCAGAAAATTGTGTTCCAGTAAGTGACGAGCACGGGGAAAGATTCCACCAGAACATGTCTAGAATTATATATATATATATATGTGTGTGTGTGTGTGTGTGTGTGTGTGTGTGTGTGTGTGTGTGTGTGTGTGTGTGTGTTATGATGGAAAGTGGAATCCACCACTTCTAGCAGATCTTTGTTGCACCACAAGCAGAGATACACCTGACGCCATAACCAAGAGGCAGGCTAAAAAGTGCTTTTTGGAAGCATGATAAACGTGTTTGAGTGTTACTATTATTTTTTCCTATTGTTATTTAACTAATTTTGGGTTTGGGATTAAAACATTGAAATTTTTCAGCTATTTTCAATACCATATTATTTCCTTCATATATATATACATACATGAGTCACATGTAATATACGAACATTATTTACATGAAGACGTTAATCAATTATTAGTTTTCTTTGGTATATTATTGTTTAGCTTTCAGTGTTACTCTCAAGATATATAATTCTGTTGAACAATTTCTCATACTCTATAGAACAGTGCATGTAACTGAAGACACTAATTGGTAAGCTACTTTCTCACCTGATTATTTACTTCTTGTGTTGGTATTTTCATCATACAATTATCTGACAGTTTGTACAATAAATAATGTCAGCTACAAGGAAACAGAAGACTAGGGCCTATCAGCACATTGTTTGAATATCCATCACATTCAATCACCCGAAGCAATATTAAATCGTCTGGCGGTAGCTATACTAAATATCAAACGGACTTTATCATTAGCACCTTCAGTCCGAGTAAGGAATTTGTTATATTATGGGTGTCTCATTATTGTACTGAGTTGACGAAAGAGTTTTCGATTCGGAGGGTCTGCTATATCATTCATTAACTCCTTCAGTGTTAAGGCGCTTTCCCAGGTGGAATGCAATCGTGTGGCAGCAGCAAGAATAGACTCAAATAACTTGTCATGCAGTGGCTGGTAAGAGTCTATCTATCTATCTATAGCCCGACGCCCTAATCCCGCAAAGGGTGGCCGCAGACAAAACGCCTCCAAGTCGCTCTGTCACCCACCATTTGACTTCCTTCCCCCCAACTCACTCCCCCCTCCCTCATATACCTCTCAACTCCATCCCTCCACCCCATCCTCGGTCTACCCCTCCCTCTCCCTCCCTCCACCTCATCTACATACACCCTCTTAGTCAGTCTTTCATTCTCCATTCTCTCCACATGTCCAAACCACCTCAGTGTATTTCTTCTAATCTTCTCAACCACATCCACATCCACCCCACAACGTTCCTTCACTTCTTCATTCGTCAACCTGGTAAGAGACTTGTATATTATCTGTACGCCGACTGACCTTGGCCCGTATTCTCGTCGCCTAAGGATGATTCCTAACACCACCTCCTTTCACGATTTATTTCTGAATATGGATGATTAATATCTATTTGTGCGTTATTGATGGGTAGTATGGCGATATTGGAAGGATTTATATAAGATAGAAGAGGACAGTGAGGTGTAATAAACAAAATAAATCGCTTTGGAGAAAATGTTAAGGAGCTTCCTCAACCGACGAGAATACGAGCCCTTGAGCCGTCTGCCCTAGGGTAAGCCACTCAGGCAACCGGCGATAATAAGCCTTCATGGTGACTTGCAAGTACGGCAATGAGAAGTGCTTGTATTATCATCAGCTGCTGAGATCTCCAATGGTGTTGCCAATTATGCGTTTTTATTCTAGATCCAGATATTAACGAAATCTAGCTATAGGACATTTCTACAAAATGTCAGCGATATTCCAGTGATTATAGGCACTTTATCAATTTCCTGGATTTATTTATTATTTACAGTCATTCTTGTTCAGTGTTTCTCAAATTTTTTCACTTTATTCCCCACTTGTGGGGATCGTAACATCCTCGTGGCCCCAATTCAGTTTTCTCGCAAGCCCCCTAACGAAAAAAAACAGAAAAAAAAAACTTATTGTGTTCTCCATTATTTTAAATCTTACAGCGATCAATCGGAATGCATATTTTGTTACATACCAATGGGATGGATGGCACTGCTTTCAGTCAGTCGACTGGTTCGTGGTTCAGTCACTGGCATCGCACATCTAATATCTGGGTCCACCTCCAGCAACTTTCGGCTTTTACTTTTTATGTGTAGAAGGGTGGAGAAAGCAGAATCACGTAAATATGTTATGGAAAATGGCAAGGACTCAAGTGTGATTTCACATACACACTGACTTACTACTTACGCTAGTCCGCTATAGCCACCCTAAAATCCTGCCATGGCCTCCTTGGAATCTAGCTGTTTGTGAATGCATGTTTAGCGGTAGTTGTAGATCTGGATCTGGCAACAACACTCACTGCCTCATCTTCCTTACCAGTTTATTTTACGTGTTACACTAACATACTTTTTACTCATTTTTCAGTTTATTTGTATTTCTAAAAGAATTTCTTAGTCGAGGTCTTTCGCACTATAAGTCTGAAATAAAGCCTTCATTCATGTCAATAGGCCTGTCCTAAATGCATTAAACTATCTAGAGTTGGCGAGAATAAATTTATTGATAAGCCATAATAGTGAAGGATTAATATTAAAATATAAAATATTGACACTGCTTACAAAAATAAGTATGTAAATGAAAAAATCAGTCATTAACCCTTTATATCCGCTGGCCTTTTTGCACACTATTCTTGCTGCTGACGGACGATTTTATTCACTTAAGGGAAGACTTTTCATACTGAAGAACTTACCATAAATTTTGCACCACTTGCAGCACAAGGTATTTGTTAAATTCTCTTACCCAAATATGATGCTGGTTTACCCGAGGCATCCCATCGATGTATGGGTGCATCAAAACGTTCTGTCACAGCTAGTCCCATTGATGTACTGATACATTGTGCAATTGCACGGTTCATAATTTGCACAATTTTCAATTTTCGCGCATGATTTTCGGTACATATATGCGGGACACCTTCCTCTATTCCTCTACAAGATGCCAAGCAGGGACAATGCCTTACACCGCATAACCTCTCCCCCCCCCCCTGCACGCCATTGTCTCGGCAATTCACCTGTTACCAGTGACCTGGCCAACAAAGACATTCAGGGCCAGAGTGATTCCCCAATCGATGACATTGTGGAGGACAAAGTTTATATAGCATTGAAGGAAGAAACAGTCAGAAATGATGATCAGGTAATGTCGCCAAAAAAGGTCAGGTATGTTGATGAGTTAGTGAGTGAAACAATGCTTATAATGCCTATATTACTGTTTGAAAACCAATATACTCTCATACTACATATAAATTCGTACCAAATAAATAAATAAATACCGTTTATGAGTGGTGTGGGATAGTTACCCTCTCATAGAACTCGATTTCTTTGAAGCCAGCCTGATAGAAAACCTATTAAGGTAAGGAGGTACTGCTACCTGTCTCGAGTATTTCAAACCTCAGGTGAGTGATTTCTCTATGAATTTTCGATGTTTCTCACTAAAAGCGGAAGTTTTAGCCAAAATTTTTTTTTTCCAAAATAGCTCGGGATTGGGGGATGTCGGAGGTGCAAAATAGCTCGGGACGTGACGGGTTAACCCCTAAACCGCGGGGTTGTTTTGGCTTGACTTGCATGTCCCGTGGGCATATTTGCGCTCTGACAGACTCTTTAAAAATATTTGCCAAAAATCAGTTATTAGTCCTAGGATATTAAAATTACATATGCATATGGCACATACCTTCAGCTTTCTCCTGGGATGTTTGTTGAGCCTTCGTCGAGTACCGTAGGACTTGTGGAGACCTCTGAATTTGGGTGACGAAGTCTCCACTTCACACTTCCCAACAACCCATAATATGATTACCACAGCCTGATATCACTAGAAACACTATTCTATGATTTTCAAATAGTTTGGAATCCATACTCAAAAAAAAAAAAAAAACACTGTGAAAGCAATGAAAATTACAAATGTGTATGACCTTCCCACCTGCGCTAGTTCGCCGCTGGTGTTCTGTCATTTATTATTCATAAAAACACTCACACTTTATATTCCTATTACCATATAACACTTATATAAATCTTCAGTCTTTATCAATAAGTTTCCTTCAGTAACAGTAGTTTTTTGTCACTGCAGGGATTCAATTTCTCTTTCAGTAAAATACATATAGAGACAGTGTTTCACTATCACTGTCATAACTTCAAGTATTTGTACTCATATTCCTATATTACTAATTATTTACATTTCTATTTACATTTTCTATTGTATTTTCAATATTTACACTTCTATTTTACTTACACTATGTAATGCACTGTCACTTGAAGTAACTTATAAAAACTATATTACACTGTTCCATCATATTTACATTGATTGCTTTCACTTGCTATTTACACATTATTTACACATTATTTTCATATTCCACTTGCACTTTTAGAACTGCTTCAGGCTGTGGTAATCAAAGAAGCAGGTAATGCAGAAGGCAACCTGGCACTTAGGGCACTGCCAAGAGGTGCGTTTGTGCTCAGGTGTGCGTCGGGTGGTATGTGCACACAACTGGCACCTGCGGAGTGCAGCCTTCCTCTTGGTTGTTGCAGTCATTTGCACCAGTCTGTGCCGATCCATGTATGCCCTCTGCTCAAGACTGTCGGGAAGTCTTACTGCATGCCGCCTTGGACCTGCTGCTGTCACCCTACCATATCTTTCAAGCAGCTGCTGAACACAAGTCCTAGCAAACAACCTCAGGGAGAAGGACTTGGGTGGCTTTACCTTGATCTTGTACAGGATGAAGGCGTTCAGCATCGTCATGTCTATGAGATGCAGAAAAACTTTCCTGTACCACCTAGTGTTCTTCCTGAGGCAGTCAATCTCTCCAATCATCATGTCGGACTTGTCCCCCAGCTGCAAGTTGATATTATAGTCTATGACAGCATCAGGTTTCCTCACAGGTTCGCCTGTCCTGCGGTCGACCTTCCCACTGTCTTTCATTTCACCCTTGTGTACGGTGGTGAGCATGTGCACGACCCTCTTGTCATGCAACCGTATTGCCAGCATCTTCTCAGACTTGCGTAGGTGCACGTCTCCTCACTGCGAGTTTCCTGCATCTGGGAATTTGGGGAAGTGGGCACGATTGCTCTTCACAGTGCCACAGGAGCCGATGCCATGCTCTGAAAGGTATTTAGCAAGTTTCGGTGCTGTATAATAATTGTCAGTAGACAGCACATGATTCCCACCAAAATACCTTTCAAGCAGCACTTTCACTACATAGCCTGAGAAGCCAAGGGGGTGTGTTTTGTCCAGATCGACAGTGCTGCCTGAATAGATGATGAAGTCAAGGATGTACCCCGTCTTACAGTCGCACAGTACAAAGAACTTGGTTCCAAAGCAATGGCGTTTGCTTGGAATGTACTGTACAAACCTAAGACGTCCTCTGAACAAAACCAAGGATTCGTCTATGACAACCTTCTGAAAGAGGTGGAAGAATGACATAAACTTATCCTTCGTTCTGCTCAGAATCTCCCGGATCTTCCAGAGTGGGTCGGTTTGGGAAGGTACATCGTTGTTGGCAAAGTGCAGGTTTCCCCTGATGTTCCGGAAGCGATCTCTGGCCATGTACTTATTGAAGATGGGTGAGGGTAGTAAGGGGTCCATGGACCAGTATTCTTCCAACTCATGCTTCTTGGAGTGTGGCATGAGAAGCTTGAGGGCGAAGAACACATACAGCTCCTGCACTCCCAGCATGGACCAATGTTGCATCTTTGCTGCACTTGCACCACTTGCAGGACAATGTGATTCGTACCTGTTTGTCTCATCACATACGTGCTGCATGACTTCGTCATCGAGGAAGGCCAAAAGGAAGTCCACACACTCAGCATCCTCGTCAAGGGTGAAGGCAGGGTGTGTCCCTGAGGAACTCTCGTCAAAATTAAGATGTTCAGGGACGAAATCGGAACCTTCCGTCCACATGAAGGCGTCCCGGATTTCCTGTCATGGTAGTGTAGGGTGGGTGAGGGTGGAGGGTGGCTGTGATGCAGACTGGGCTGTTTCAAGGTCACTTGCACTGACCCTAGGTTGCTGTGTAGCACTAGCAGCCCTTACTCTACATGCTACTCTACTTTTACATGTCAGGGATTTACCTCTTCCCCTACGGCCTGCCTTCACTGTAGGTACTGGTGGTGACTCCGACGACAAAGACTCAGGAGAAAATTCCGCTGAAGATGAGAAAGAAATTAGTGAAGTGGGGCTGGGGGAGCGGGGAGGTGATTCATCTCGCGACTCATGGCTGGCTGGGTCATGCGTAGACATTGTTCCGAGGCTAACCTGCCGCCTTTTCACTCCCTTCCCATATTCCTTCCCTTGCTATACTAAGGGCTCCTTTCCTTTGGAGCTAGGGATAACTTGGGACACTGAAGCACTCGTACTAGGAGTTTCTCTCATGATTTCCTCCCCCGGCTCATTACATGATTCACCTGAAGGATCAAAGTCACTATCCATCATTATCATTGATAATTCAGCCAGTTCACATTCCACTGCTGAGTCACTTAGTTCTTTCCTGCTTCCCCCACGAGTTTTTCTAGGGGTAGAGGATACAGGGCCCTTTGCAATGGGTGCAGAAGCGGTGGAAATGGCGGGGCCCAAGTGCGACATGGTTTGACCTCAAAGGACGACAAGGAACTGAATGACGCGGAAAATATGGGCAGGCAAGGGTTGACAGTGACAACAAGGTGACAGCTGCTAACTTACATGCTAAGAATTGACTGGTAGGAAATCTCGACAATACATAAAAAAATTGGTAGTTCATGGTGAATGTAAATATCACTTATGCTTCTCCGTTCCATTCTTATATATATTTTTATTACGAGAATATATTATACGGCATATTTCAAAGGGGAAATTACCGTGGGAAATTAGCAAAATAGTGAACGTGAGGTGTTATCAGGTGATAATTAGCCAATTCCAAGTGAATACCACTATCACTTACCTTTTTTCTTTTTCGTATATATTATTTTGTATAAGAATAGGGCATAGGGCTTATTTCAACGGATGAAATCAGTGGAAAATTCTGGGGAAGCTATGCTTAGCGCAGCACGGCCGGGCAGGCGAGAGGAGAGGGTAATGAAGGTGAGGTAGGGAGGGGAGAGAGGGTAATGAAGGGGAGGTAGGGAGGGGAGTCAAGAACGGGGAAAAATGGTTAAATTGTCAACAATGGATGGGAGTACAGATGAGAGAAGGAGTGCTGACTATTGTTGGACATTAGCAGTACATGCTAAAAAATGATTGGTAGGAAATCTTGACAATACATAAAAAAATAGGTAGTTCCAGGTGAATGTAAATATCACTTAAGCTTCTCCCTTCCTTTCTTATATATATTTTTATTATGAGAATAGATTATACGGCATATTTCAAAGGGGAAATTACCGTGGGAAATGCACGTGAGGTGTTGTCAGGTGATAATTAGCCAATTCCAGGTGTATAGCACTATCACTTACCTTATATTTTTTTGCTATATAATATTTTGTATAAGAATAGGGCATAGGGCTTATTTCAATGGATGAAATCAGTGGAAATTTCAGGGGAAGATTTGCTTGGTGCAGAGCAACCGGGCAGGCGAGAGGAGAGGGTAATGGAGGGGAGGTAGGGAGGGGAGTCAGGAAGGGGGAAAAATGGCTAAATTGTCAACAATGGATGGGAGTACAGATGAAATTTGGAGTGGTGACTAGTGTTGGACATTGGCAGTACTGATAGATGATACAAGCCACCACTTGTAAGCCTGGGAGAATTCAAAATAACACAGAAAAACAAAAATGATGCCCCACCACTATGACCCATTGCGCCCGAGCGTCACGAAAGTGACGCCCCGCGGTTAAGGGGTTAAGCCAGAAGAATTACCCCGTACACGCCGATAACGTATCTTTCCCTTATATTCTTGCTACTTACAGACCTTAAGTTTAGAATATTTTTCGACATGGAGAAGTATGATGTAATTTCATTACCCATCACTATAGGGAGGCTCTCCTATATTAAAAATAATCATTTTGAGACAGCAGCAGCAGTAGTAGTAAATCTTGTAGCCCCAGCTTTATCTGTAACGTGAATCTGGTGGACTGAAGGCTAAATTTGTCCTTCTCAGACAGACCACCATTCTACTTCGGAGGGATAAGGATATAGCTGAGGGACGTTTATATATCCAGGCTATTCAGCCGAACGGTTATATCAGTGCCACCACATGAAGGCATCCCTCTCCAATGCCTTGAAGAAGTAGCAAAAACGAATTAACAACACCTCATTCAACGGATGAAGACAAGCTGCTGTACATGAAGTGCATACAATGTTACCTGTGACGAGAGCTATTCTGCCTGTGAGTGTGCATCCCGAAGTAGTGATGGTGGTTGTGTCTGCTGATGCTTCCATAATGACTGGCTCACACTTGCGCCACGCTACCGCATTGAGAGCCTTATATTGGCAGTACAGGGTTGCCAGACGTTGCACCACAAAATATGACGGACTCGGTGAAAAAATGACAAGTTCAGGGAAATAGGGACTTACATATGTATTTATATTTATGCTTATATACATAATATGTATATATACTTGTGTATATGTATAAATATATATATACAGATAGATGGTTAGATAGATAGGTAGATAGACAGACATAGATATAGACATAGATATAGACAGATGGATAGATATAGACAGATAAATATTGATACGGTATGTACAGTATGAGAGAGAGAGAGAGAGAGAGAGAGAGAGAGAATGTTGATGACTAGTTGGTTTATTGGCTGGTTGGTAGGTTTAGCTGTAAAATTATGCAAAGCAGGTACAGTATACAAGAAAAGGGGGTGGTAGGTCTTGCCACACACTTTCAGCAAATTTATTTACATAAGTTGTAAAATGAGGAAGAATGTATACGGTATTATAATTAGACAGTAGATAAAAGTGGCAATAACCTGTTTTAAAAGTATAAGTTGAGCTGCACTTCCCCAGCATGGGACAGAGGACATCATACACCTTTGTCCCCAGATCGTATGGCTTAACAGGTCCTGCGGAAAACATGCCCTCCTAACACGGCTTCAACAACCTTCCACTCCCGCCTCTCTCACTTTGTCAACTCCGTCACTCTGTTAATTGCACATGCCATTCATGGCTACACTCTAATACGTCTAGTACGAGTTTTTTTTTTTTTTTTTATGCGAGGAAGAAGGAACCAAAGGCCATGAGTTGTTAGTTCAGCATGTCAACACTGCCTGCATAAATATATACTAAACTATCTATTGTCGATTTGTAAACAGCAGAAAGCGAATAAAAAGGACAGGTTTACGCTGTCCATTTCCTTAGGAAAATAAAAAGACAGGCAGGTTTCCAAAAGGACGCTGTCCTTAAAAGGAAAACCAGGCAACCCTGCATGACTGCCACAAGGCCAGTCTGTGTGTGTGTGTGTGTGTGTGTGTGTGTGCGCGAGAGCTAGGGATGAAGGAAGGGGCAACGTGAACTTTGGATTAGTGGAATGATTTAGCACTGTAATCTGTGTATGAGAGAGAGAGAGAGAGAGAGAGAGAGAGAGAGAGAGAGAGAGAGAGAGAGAGAGAAAGTAATGTTGGCATCTGTTGTAAATGCCTGCGAATACTGTACAGAACCACGACATAAAGCTAGTGCAAGACTGTGAAGTAATGGACAGTAATGTACAATGGTGGCCGAACCCCTCTGTTTCCTCCTGGCCATGGCATCTTACAGGGCCAAGTGATACTGAGAACTCTTCCATGATGACTAAAACATCAACCACTTCATATAGAGGACGTTGTTTTGAGTTCATTGCTATTGCTTCCAGACGATTTCTTTAGCTTAGGAGAGTCCCCTGGTAATGAATGAAATACTTCAGAATATATTGTTAAGAAGCAGGGTCCTCTAGTTAGGTAGTGCTGGAGAATTTCTGATGTTTCCCGTGGTTCCGCTATGCATCGCAGTGCCAGATAGCCTGTATTTGTGAGTGGAAGTATTTTGTGCGGTATACAATAATTTTTGTGCTCCTTTTCTCTGTAATGTTTTATTTATGTGACTTAAATTATGCAGCTGAGTGTTATGCAGTGTATGTAAACTCTGGCATGTTTTGGATGTCTCCAATTTGGTAATGGTTGTAACAGTTGCTCCCTTGAGAATGCACGAGAACTGTGGAGAAGTAGTAAATGATTCTAGTAAACAGGGAGCTTATATAAGGGTGGGAAAGACACTAGAGCAGTTTTAGTCAGTTTTCAGTTCATTTTGTTGTGGTTCAGTGCAGTGCAGTTTGTGAACTCTGTATATCTTCGGTACTTGTGAAAATAGTGAAGCATTGCTGGGAAGCATTAAGTGTCAGTGCAGTTAGTGAAGTTTGTATTTCTTTGGTGCTTGTGAAAACAGTGAAGTGTAGATGGCAAGCATTAAGTGTAATTATCTGGAAATTAAAGACAGTGAACTTTAGAAGCCAATGTTTATTTTCAGTGCCTGTGCTGCTGTGTTGTTGTACACTGAAAGGCTGCCTATAGGAAGAACAACTCACTGGGCAATGTCCTTCCTATACTGATATACTGCTGTTGGAGCATCTTATACTAATCTACTGCTGTTGGAACATGTGGCAGTGTAACAGTGGTGTCAGGAGTGTAGATCATAAAGTGCTGCAGTGAGTCAAACCTTTGACATGGAGGCAGAAGGTGTACAGACGAGAAGCCAGGCTGGGCAGGACGAGGTGTCATTGGCTGCAATCATGAAACTGTTGCATGCACAAAGTGTTCAGTTAAAGGCTCAAAATGAAGGACAGAAAGAAATCAAAACACTGCAGGCACAGAGTGAACAATTAGAGACACAAAGTGAAGAACAAAAAGAATAAAATGAACAGCTTCAAGAGGCATTACAGAAGCAACAGAGAAAATTACAACTGAGGATGCAAGGACAGGTAGATGCTTTCATGGGGGAAATGAAGGGAAAACAGCAACAGCTTAACCCCTAGGATATGCAATTCGATTAATCGAACTTCCCTGAAAACCAGTACAGTATATGGAGCCGATTTTTCAACTCTTACAGAAGTAAAAAAAAATTCATGCCCAAGGTTTAGAGCTTGAATTTACACACCTTATGCCGCAAACCAGAGCATTTTAGACCAACTGGTTCATGAGCTATAGCCCATCAAAACTGAAAAAAGTTACCCTTCCAGGCGGAGCGACTTCAGTTTTCTATGCACCCCCACCCCTCCCTCCCTCTTTCCTTCCCGCCCCTCCCATGACCTTCCTCGCCCGCTCCCATCACCCCCCCTCTTTCTCCCCTCCCCATTACCCCCTACCCCCTACCCCACCCTTCATAATTTTACCACTCCATTGTGTTTTTCAAACAATAGCATGCACAATAATTATGTCGGTGTTCCTCAATCACTGTAAAGGACATGAAAAAACAGCAGTTTAGCATATCTGTACAAGCCATTATTGCGAAATACTGGGACACCAGTGTCAGGCAAAAAATAGCCGGCAATATTGACACAGGCCATATGCTATGGCCGCATGGCATATATGTAATATAGCAAATGCAATGATATTGCAAAGGAAAGCATATATATATATATATATATATATATATATATATATATATATATATATATATATATATGGATAATGCATAGGACAAATTGTCTGCTCATGGGAGAATTAGCCCTGAGGTGAGCCACAGTAACGGCAAAAGACAGCCCACTCCCACACAAGCGATAACGGGGCAATTCGGAGGCTGGAAATAAATAAAATTGTCTTGAACTAGCAAGGCAATACCGGGAAAAGTATTCCAATAGACTTGAAGATAAAAAATACAGCAAATTATGACAGACCTAACAGGAAAAGCCTGGGAAAAGGTGTAAAACTTTTGACACACGCGGTGGAGGGGTCACGAGGTCAAGAGAGATAATTACCTTGGTGCTAATCACAGCTGAGATTGCCCGAGACTCAGCTGAAACTCTACACCACAGAGAGTGACTTATGCTTTGATAAACAAAGAGTATTAAAAGGATAAGCATATGCAAAAAACCTTCTGCAGGTACATAATTGTGCCAGTAACGTGCTTCCCCCCCCCAAAGAAAAAAAAAACATTAAAAAAACATGAAAACCACACATTGTTTCGTGCATCGGTGTATGCAGTTACACAACCAATAATCTGGTATTGAACGATGACACGGGACATGAATAGTAATAATGACTTATAATACTGTGGGTGGGCGAGGGAGGAGAGGGAGGTAAGTGGACGACATACTACAGTGGTTGGTGGGTTGGGGTGGAGGGGGAGAGGCCTAGAGGTGAGGTACGGGGGTACAGAGGTGCTCGTCTGAACTGCCTTCATGCATTCCTCCACCTCTACGACGGGTGCTACGCACCCGTCTAGCAGCAAACTCTCATCCCTTTCCTGTCGCACTCTCTAATGCAAGAGTTAACCGTTAATCCCAGTTCTTCATTTATGCAACAGGTCAACTCTGGAACTGTCTCCCTCTGTCTGTATTTACTGTTTCCTATGATCTTCAGTCTTACAAACGCAGTATATCCAGGCATTTCGAAATGATTGGATCTTGAATTTGGCTCTCTCTTGTATTTTGTTTATCTCTTGCAAGGAACAGTTTTGCGGGTTCGTTGCCTTTGGTTCCTTCTTCCTTACATAAAAGAAAAAAAAAAACATGTAGCAATGTCACACTGAAATCACAGAAGCAGACAATCACGCCTATGATCAAGAAGGTGAACATGCAGTATTTCGGCTGTGCAGTAAGAAACCAGTACAAGAACTGGACACCGCATGTTTGTTGCAATGCATGTGCTTCAAACCTCCAACAATGGCTAAACAAAATAGGAAGTCGATGCCTTTCGGTATTGCAGTAGTCTGGAGGGAGCCAACTGACCACTCTTGCAATTGTTACTTTTGTTTCGTGTCTCGAGTGCGTCAGTGTCCAAATGTGAGAAAAAAAAATGACTAAACAGTTTTACTACCAGAATATTCCGTCTGCAATAGGCCCAGCTTCCCATGAAGATCAATTTCCTGCTCCACAGCCACCGGATACCTATATACAGTTTGAATCTGAAGATGAGCAAGATCAACGTGATAATTGAGCCTTCTACATTTGGGGATTCCACTTATGCTTCTGCTTGTACAACTGAACCCCACATGATCACATAGTGTAAACTGAATGATCTGGTTCGAGATCTACAGCTTCCTATATGCAAAGCAGAGCTTCTTGGATCATGACTACAAGGCTGAAACCTGTTTCTTACACTCTTTTGTCCATATTTACAAATCGACACAAAGAATTTACTCCATTCTACACAAAAGTTGGGACTTTTGTTGCATGTAACGACGTAAATGGGCTGACAGAAGCTATGATCACAAAACCGAAGACTGAAGATTTTTTATTGATTCTTTAAAATACAGCTTGAAAGCCGCTCCACTGCACAATGGAAATAAGTTACTGTTAAATCTAGTAGGACATGCAGTCAGCATGAATGAAACATGAAAATTTTAAACTGTTGCATTTTATTAATATGGACAGCATAATTAACTGCAGTACTGTGCTTTGTAGGTTGTCTCAGTTTTACCTGTATTGCAACCTGGCAACACTAAATACTGCTGCTTCCTCTGTGAATGAGATAGTTGGGACAGGGGGTTTCATTGGAACAAGAAGGATTGCCCACCCTGCAATACTTTGAATTCTGGAAAGGAAAACGAACTGAATCTTCCTCAACTGGATCCTAATAAGATACTTCTACCCTCTTTGCTTATTAAGCTGGGATTAACGAAGATTTTCGTCAAAGCCTTGGATAAAACTAGTGCTGATCGCTGGCATCTAAAAACGAAATTCACAACACCCAGAGCGGGAAAAATAAAGGCAGGAGTGTTTGTATGACCATAAATATGAGGACTTCTCAGAGATGAAAGATTTGATGAAATATTGAGTGATGTGCAAAAACAAGCATGGGGAGACTTCCGATTGGTTCTTGAAGGCTTCTTGGGAAACAAAGAGAGATGAAAACTATCAGCATCTCATCGAAAACACGTTGCAGGCATACAGGTAATTGGATTGCAGCAGCTCCTTAAAAATACACTCACATTCGCACCTCAACTTTTTCCCAGAAAATTGTGTTATAGTAAGTGACGAGCACGGGGAAAGATTCCACCAGGACATGTCTAGAATTATATATATATATATATATATATATATATATATATATATATATATATATATATATATATATATATATATATATATATATATATATATATATATATATATATATATATATATATATATATATATATATATATATATATATATATATATATATATATATATATATATATATATATATATATATATATATATATATATATATATATATATATATATATATATATATATATATAATATATTCTATATATATATATATATGTATATATATATATATATATATATATATATATATATATATATATATATATATATATATATATATATATATATATATATATATATATATATATATATATATATATATATATATATATATATATATATATATATATATATATATATATATATATATATATATATATATATATATATAAAGGAAATTGGAATTCACCACTTTTTGTAGATCTTTGTTGGACCACAAGCAGAGATGCACCTGACGCCATATTCAAGAGGCAGGCTAAAAAATGCTTTTTGGAAGCATGGGAAACGTGTTTGAATGTTGCTATTTTTATTCCTATTGTTTTTTTAACTAATTTTGAGTTTGGGATTAAAACATTGAAAAATTTCAGCTATTTTCAATACGAAATATTTTCCATCATATAATATATATATACATGAGTCACATATAATATACGAACATTATATTTATATGAAGACGTTAACTAATTATTAGTTTTCTTTGGTATATTATTGTTTAGTTTTCAATGTTACTCTCAAGATATATAATTTTGTTGAACAATTTCTCATACTCTACAGAACAGTGCATATAACTAAAGACACTAATTGGTAAGCTACTTTCTCACCTGATTATTTACTTCTTGTGTTGGTATTTTCATCATACAATTATCTGACAGTTTGTACAATAAATAATGTCAGCTACAAGGAAACAGAAGACTAGGGCCTATCAGCACATTGTTTGAATATCCATCACATTCAATCACCCGAAGCAATATTAAATAGTCTGGCGGTAGCTATACTAAATATCAAACGGACTTTATCATTAGCACCTTCAGTCCGAGTAAGGAATTTGTTATATTATGGGTGTCTCATTATTGTACTGAGTTGACGAAAGAGTTTTCGATTCGGAGGGTCTGCTATATCATTCATTAACTCCTTCAGTGTTAAGGCGCTTTCCCAGGTGGAATGCAATCGTGTGGCAGCAGCAAGAATAGACTCAAACAACTTGTCATGCAGTGGCTGGTAAGAGTCTATCTATCTATCTATAGCCCGACGCCCTAATCCCGCAAAGGGTGGCCGCAGAGAAAACGCCTCCAAGTCGCTGTGTCACCCACCATTTGAGTACCTTCCCCCCAACTCACTCCCCCCTCCCTCATATACCTCTCAACTCCATCCCTCCATCTCATCCTCGGTCTACCCCTCCCTCTCCCTCCCTCCACCTCACCTACATACACCCTCTTAGTCAGTCTTTCATTCTCCATTCTCTCCACATGTCCAAACCACCTCAGTGTATTTCTTCTAATTTTCTCAACCACATCCACATCCACCCCACAACGTTCCTTCACTTCTTCATTCGTCAACCTGGTAAGAGACTTGTATATTATCTGTACGCCGACTGACCTTGGCCCGTATTCTCGTCGCCTAAGGAAGATTCCTAACACCACCTCCTTTTACGATTTATTTCTGAATATGGATGATTAATATCTATTTGTGCGTTATTGATGGGTAGTATGGCGATATTGGAAGGATTTATATAAAACAGAAGAGGACAGTGAGGTGTAATAAACAAAATAAATCGCTTTGGAGAAAATATTAAGGAGCTTCCTCAACCGACGAGAATACGAGCCCTTGAATTGTCTGCCCTAGGGTAAGCCACTCAGGCAACCGGCGATAAATCATCATGGTAACTTGTAAGCAGTGTTGCCAGGTGTAGGGAAATTTCCCTTTTCTAGGGAAAAACTGACCCCCAGAGGGAAAAAGAGAAGAAAAGTAAAAACTAGTCAAAATCTAGGGAAATCGACATGAAGTTTTCTCTCTCTATCTATCTATCTATCTATATATCTATCTATCTATCTATATCTATCTAATCTATATATATATAGCTCTCTCTCTCTCTCTCTCTCTCTCTCTCTCTCTCTCTCTCTATATATATATATATATATATATATATTCATATGATTTACAAATGAGTCATATGATTTACAAATGAGTCATATGATTTACAAATGAGTCATATTTGTCAACCATCTTAGAATGTTACATCAAGCCAGACTACCTAAGAGGCACTAACAGTATGTAATGTATGCTTCAGAGATCCAGCCAACTTTCTCCCACTGGAGTAAATGTACCTTGGTGGTCGAGTAACAGTGTCACTTTACAGCAACCCTGACCACAGGCAGCTAGTCAACAACTTCAGAATAAGATGCCTTGATTTCTATGATGAAGGAGAGTCTCAAATAATGAAGAGATTTAAACTGACCCAGTTCTGCAAAATCTCGAGGCCATGGACCTTCAAAGTGTCCTGAAGAAAGCTATTATGTCTGTCGTTCCCCTAGCATCTCACTTTCCTAACCTGGTTCCTGTGGGGTGTATAAATGGACTTGACACTGAATGGCGTTTGCTGCGCAACACGGACTTGGGTGTGGAAAGTGATATGAATATGTGCAAGTTTTGAATGAAAGTAAACAACATGAAGGAAAGAGATAATTCACCATTGTTTCCCCCGCTTGGAAGTTTCATGATGAAACTGATGTGTTTGCTTCACGCAAGTGCTGTGGTGGAGAGTATTTTTTTCTCAGATCAATTTAATGAAAACAAAAACAAGGAACCAGTTACACTCATCAACCCTCAATGGACTGCTACATGCAAAAGTAACCTTCGAACCTGCTTCATGTAACAGTTTCAAGATTTTTCCTAGCCATCTTAAGAGGATGCAAAAAGGCTACAAAACCGAAGGCCCTAAATTGTAAGTACTGTACTCTGCTGTGACTTTTTTGCTACTCTGTAAATTCATCTATCTATCTATCTATTGCCAGACGCCTCAATCCCGTTTGGGGTGGCCACAAACAAATCGCCTCCAAGTCGCCCTGTCCCCCGCCATTTCACTGCCCTGCTCCCAACTCACACCCCCCTCTCTCTTATACCTCTCCACCCCATCCCTCAATCTCATCCTCGGCCTCCCCCTCCCTCTTCCCCCCTCCACCTCACTCACATACACTCTCTTCGTCAGTCTTTCACCCTCCATCCTCTCCATGTGGCCAAACCACCTCAGTGTGTTCCTCATAACGCTTCCTATCACATCCACATCCACACCACAACGCTCCTGTATATCCTCATTCGTCAGCCTGTCTCTCCACGTGACTCCACAGGCTCCTCTTAAATAACTCATTTCCACTGCTCTCACTCTTGACTTGTGTCCTTCCAACAATGTCCAAGCTTCACTTCCGTACGTTAGAGTTGGTATCACAATACTGTCATGTAGTAACTTTTTCACTTCCATGCTCACTTCCCTGTTTCTTATCACTGCTTTCAAGGAACCAGCAACCTTTCTTCCATGCTGTACCCTTTCAAGCACTTCACCCTCCAAACCTCCATCCTTACTCATCACACTACCCAAATACTTAAACGTACTCACATTTTCCAATTCCTCACCATCTAACCTCGCTGTACATTCACTAACTTCACCTCTCTCAAAGACCATCACTTTACTCTTCCCTACATTCTCCTTTAGGTTCCGTTTCTTACACACTCTCTCAAACTCATCCACCAAGCCTTGCAGCTCCCCTTCGTCTTCACTCAACAACACAGTATCATCTGCAAACAACAGTACAGGGAGTTTCCAAACACTATCCTCTCTCACCAGGGCCACTCCAACATCCACTATCCTACCTTGTACCTCTTTTATTACCCCATCCATGTACAGATTGAACAACCATGGAGACATGACACATCCCTGTTTCAAACCAACTTTCAAAGAGAAAAATTCACTTAGTTCACCATCCACACGCACTGCAGCCTTCGCACCATCGTACATACTCTTCACAGCATTCAACATCTTCCCATCTACTCCATATATTCTTAACACTTTCCACAATCCTTGTCTATCCACCCTGTCATATGCTTTCTCCAAATCCATGAAAGCTGCATACAACTTCTTTCCCTTCTCTAGAAACTTTTCCACTAAAGATCTAAGAATGAATATCTGATCTACACAACCTCTTCCCTTCCTAAAGCCTCCCTGTTCTTCTCCAACTAATTTCTCTGTTCTTTCTCTAACTCTGTCTATAAATATCCTACCATACACTTTTCCTATTGTACTAAGAAGACAAATGCCCCTATGATTACCACACACTTCTTTTTCCCCTTTTCCTTTGTACAAGGGAATAATTATACCTGACTTCCAATCCTCCGGGACTCTACCTTCCTCCCAGGCCAATCTGCACATCTTCCACATCAATTCTACTACTATCTCTCCCCCATGCTTCAGCATTTCACCACACACTCCATCAATTCCTGGGGCTTTCCCCGATTTAACTTTCTTCATTGCTTCCACAACTTCTATCCTACTGATTTCTTCCTGTCTTCTCACCTCCCTCCTTCTCCCAGCCATTCCCCACCCACTTATACTCGCATTACTTCCATCCTCTACGTTCAACAATTCCTTAAAGTGTTCTCTCCATCTGCTCACTTTTTCTCCCTTCTCCACTAGTAATCTACCATTTTTATCTTTCACTCCCCTGCTAACTTCACTTCCACCCTGTCTTACTCTTTTCACTTCTCTCCAGAACATTTTCTTACAGTCCCTCCACTTTACACTCAAATTCCTTCCAAATTCCTCATCCACTCTCTTCTTACTCTCTCTTACTAATCTTTTCACCTCTCTCTTCCTTTCCACATATAACTCTCTCTTCTGCCTCTGAACTTCTTCCACGCCCCGATTTCTCACCCATTCATTGTATGCTTTCTTCTTTTGTGCCACAGCCTGTTTCACCTCTTCAGTCCACCACGCTGTTCCTTGCACCCCCCTCCGCCTTCTCTTCCTTCCACACACCACATCACATGCTGCACATATTTCTTCTGTAAATATCTTACACACACCTTCCACGTCTCCCATCTGCACTAGTATATCATCACAATTTTTGCAAATTAAAGCAACCTAGAGAAATTTAACGACAAAAAGGGAAATATTGAGGGTGGATCTAGGGAAATATGACTGAGTATATCTGGCAACACTGCTTGTAAATACGGCAATGAGAAGTGCCTGTATTATCATCAGCTGCGGAGATCTCCAATGGTGTTGCCAATTATGCGTTTTTATTCTAGATCCAGATATTAATGAAATCTAGCTACAGGACATTTCTACAAAATGTCAGCGATATTCCAGTGATTGTAGGCACTTTAAAGATTTCCTGGATTTATTTATTATTTACAGTCATTCTTGTTCAGTGTTTTTCAAACTTTTTCACTTCATTCCCCACTTCTGGGGATCGTAACATCCTCGTGGCCCCACTTCAGTTTTCTCGCAAGCCCCTTATAAAAAAAAAGAAAAAAACTTATTGTGTTCTCCATTATTTTAAATCTTACAGCGATCAATCGGAATGTATATTTTGTTACATACCAATGGGATGGATGGCACTGCTTTCAGTCAGTCGACTGGTTCGTGGTTCAGTCACTGGCATCGCACATCTAATATCTGGGTCCACCTCCAGCAACTTTCGGCTTTTACTTTTTATGTGTAGAAGGGTGGAGAAAGCAGAATCACGTAAATATGTTATGGAAAATGGCAAGGACTCAAGTGTGATTTCACATACACACTGACTTACTACTTACGCTAGTCCGCTATAGCCACCCTAAAATCCTGCCATGGCCTCCTTGGAATCTAGCTGTTTGTGAATGCATGTTTAGTGGTAGTTGTAGCTCTGGATCTGGCAACACCACTCACTGCCTCATCTTCCTTACCAGTTTATTTTACGTGTTACACTAACATACTTTTTACTCATTTTTCAGTTTATTTGTATTTCTAAAAGAATTTCTTAGTCGAGGTCTTTCGCACTATAAGTCTGAAATAAAGCCTTCATTCATGTCAAAAGGCCTCTCCTAAATGCATTAAACTATCTAGAGTTGGCGAGAATAAATTTATTGATACGCCATAATAGTGAAGGATTAATATTAAAATATAAAATATTGACACTGCTTGCAAAAATAAGTATGTAAATGAAAAAATCAGTCATTAACCCTTTATATCCGCTGGCGTTTTTGGACACTATTCTTGCTGCTGATGGACGATTTTATTCACTTAAGGGAAGACTTTTCGTACTGAAGAACTTACCATAAATTTTACACCAGTTCCAGCACAAGGCATTTGTTAAATTCTCTTACCCAAATATGATGCTGGTTAAGCCAGAAGAATTTCTTCGTACACACCGATAACGTATCTTTTCCTTATATTCTCGTTACTTACAGACATTAAGTTTAGAATATTTTTCGACATGGTGAAGTATGATGTAACTTTCATTACCCATCACTATATATTGGCTCTCCCATATTAAAAATAATCATTTTGAGGCAGCAGCAGCAGTAGTAGTAAATCTTGTAGCCCCAGGTTTATCTGTAACGGGAATCTGGTGGACTGAAGGCTGAATTTGTCCTTCTCAGACAGACCACCATTCTACTCCGGAGGGATAAGGATACAGCTGAGGGACGTTTGTATATCCAGGCTATTCAGCCGAACGGTTATATCAGTGCCACCACATAAAGGCATCCCTCTCCAGTGCCTTGAAGAAGTATCAAAAATGAATTAACATCACTTCATTTAACAGATGAAGACAAGTTGCTGTACATGAAGTGCATACAATGTTACCTGTGACGAGAGCTATTCTGCCTGCGAGTGTGCATCCCGAAGTAGTGATGGTGGTTGTGTCTGCTGATGCTTCCACAACGACTGGCTCACACTTGCGCCACGCTACCGCATTGAGAGCCTTATATTGGCAGTACAGGGTTGCCAGACGTTGCACCATAAAATATGACGGACTCGGTGAAAAAAATGACAAGTTCAGTGAAATGAGGACTTACATATGTATTTATATTTATGCTTATACACATAATATGTATATATACTTGTTTATATATATAAATATATATATACAGATAGATGGATAGATAGATAGATAGACAGATGAATATAGATAGACATAGATATAAACAGATGGATAGATGTAAACAGATAAATATAGATACTGTATGTACAGTATGAGAGAGAGAGAGAGAGAGAGAGAGAGAGAGAGAGAGAGAGAGAGAATGTTGATGACTAGTTGGTTTATTGGCTGGTTGGTAGGTTTAGCTGTAAAATTATGCAAAGCAGGTACAGTATACAAGAAAAGGGGGTGGTAGGTCTTGCCACACACTTTCAGCAAATATATTTACATAAGTTGTAAAATGAGGAAGAATGTATAAGGTATTATAATTAGACAGTAGATAAAAGTGGCAATAACCTGTTTTAAAAGTATAAGTTGAGCTGCACTTCCCCAGCATGGGACAGAGGACATCATACACCTTTGTCCCCAGATCGTATGGCTTAACAGGTCCTGCGGAAAACATGCCCTCCTAACATGCCTTCAACAACCTTCCACTCCCGCCTCTCTCACTTTGTCAACTCCGTCACTCTGTTAATTGCACATGCCATTCATGGCTACACTCTGATGCGTCTAGTACGAGTAGCTAGTTCAGCATGTCAACACTGGCTACATAAATATATACTAAACTATCTACTGTCGATTTGTAAACAGTAGAAGGCGAATAAAAAGGACAGGTTTACACTGTCCATTTTCTTAAGAAAATAAAAAGACAGGCAGGTTTCCAAAAGGACGCTGTCCTTAAAAGGAAAACCAGGCAACCCTGCATGACTGGCACAAGGCCAGTCTGTGTGTGTGTGTGTGTGTGTGTGTGTGTGTGTGTGTGTGTGTGTGTGTGTGTGTGTGTGCACTAGGGAGGGAGGAAGGGGCAGCGTGAACTTTGGATTAGTGGAATGATTTACCACTGTAATCTGTATATGAGAGAGAGAGAGAGAGAGAGAGAGAGAGAGAGATGTTGGCGTCTGTTGTAAATGCCTGCGAATACTGTACAGAACTATGACATAAAGCTAGTGCAATAATGTGAAGTAATGGACAGTAATGTACAATGGTGGCCGAACCCCTCTGTTTCCTCCTGGCCATGGCATCTTACAGGGCCAAGTGATACTGAGAACTCTGCCATGATGACTAAAACATCAACCACTTCATATAGGGGACGTTGTTTTGAGTTCATTGCTACTGCTTCCAGACGATTTCTTTAGCTTAGGAGAGTCCCTTGGTAATGAATGAAATACTTCAGAATATATTGTTAAGAAGCAGGGTTCTCTATTTAGGTAGTGCTGGAGAATTCCCGATGTTTCTCGTGGTTCCGCTATGCATCGCAGTGCCAGATAGCCTGTATTTGTGAGTGGAAGTATTTTGTGCGGTATACAATAATTTTTGTGCTCCTTTTCTCTTTAATGTTTTATTTATGTGACTTAAATTATGCAGCTGAGTGTTATGCACTGTATGTAATCTCTGGCATGTTTTGGATGTCTCCAATTTCGTAATGGTTGTAACAGTTGCTCCCTTGAGAAAGCAGGAGAACTGTGGAGTAGTAAATGATTCTAGTAAATAGGGAGCTTATAAAAGGGTGGGAAAGACACTGGAGCAGTTTTAGTCAATTTTCAGTTCAGGTTGATGTGGTTCAGTGTCAGTGCAGTGCAGTTAGTGAACTCTGTATATCTTCGGTACTTGTGAAAATAGTGAAGTATTGCTGGGAAGCATTAAGTGTCAGTGCAGTTAGTGAAGTTTGTATTTCTTTGGTGCTTGTGAAAACAGTGAAGTGTAGATGGCAAGCATTAAGTGTAATTATCTGGAAATTAAAGACAGTGAACTTTAGAAGCCAATGTTTATTTTCAGTGCCTGTGCTGCTGTGTTGTTGTACACTGAAAGGCTGCCTATAGGAAGAACAACTCACTGGGCAATGTCCTTCCTATACTGATATACTGCTGTTGGAGCTTCTTATACTAATCTACTGCTGTTGGAACATGTGGCAGTGTAACAGTGGTGTCAGGAGTGTGGATCATAAAGTGCTGCAGTGAGTCAAACCTTTGACATGGAGGCAGAAGGTGTACAGACGAGAAGCCAGGCTGGGCAGGACGAGGTGTCATTGGCTGCAATCATGAAACTGTTGCATGCACAAAGTGTGCAGTTAAAGGCCCAAAATGAAGGACCGAAAGAAATCAAAACACTGCAGGCACAGAGTGAACAATTAGAGACACAAAGTGAAGAACAAAAAGAATAAAATGAACAGCTTCAAGAGGCATTACAGAAGCAACAGAGAGAATTACAACTGAGGATGCAAGGACAGGTAGATGCTTTCATGGAGGAAATGAAGGAAAAACAGCAACAGCTTAACCGCTAGGATACGCAATTCGATTGATCGAGCTTCCATGAAAACCAGTACAGTATATGGACCCGATTTTTCAGCTCTTACAGAAGTAAAAAAATTCATGCCCAAGGTTTAGAGCTTGAATTTACACACCTTATGCCGCAAACCAGAGCATTTTAGACCAACTGGTTCATGAGCTATAGCCCATCAAAACTGAAAAAAGTTACCCTTCCAGGCAGGGCGACTTCAGTTTTCTATGCACGCTCACCCCTCCCTCCCTCATTCCTTCCCGCCCCTCCCATGACCTTCCTCGCCCGCTCCCATCATCCCCCCTCTTTCTCCCCTCCCCATTACCCCCTACCCCCTACCCCACCCTTCATAGTTTTACCACTCCATTGTGTTTTTCAAACAATAGCATGCACAATAATTATGTCGGTGTTCCTCAATCACTGTAAAGGACATGAAAAAGCAGCAGTTTAGCATATCTGTACAAGCCATTATTGCGAAATACTGGGACACCAGTGTCAGGCTAAAAATAGCCGGCAATATTGACACAGGCCATATGATATGGCCGCATGGCATATATGTAATATAGCAAATGCAATGATATTGTAAAGGAAAGCATATATATATATATATATATATATATATATATATATATATATATATATATATATATATATATATATATATATATATACATATATATATATATATATATATATGGGGATAATGAATAGGACAAATTGTCGGCTCATGGGAGAATTAGCCCTGAGGTGAGCCACAGTAACGGCAAAAGACAGCCCACTCCCACACAAGCGATAACGGGGCAATTATATATATATATATATATATATATATATATATATATATAAAAGAAATTGGAATTCACCACTTTTTGTAGATCTTTGTTGGACCACAAGCAGAGATGTACCTGACGCCATATTCAAGAGGCAGGCTAAAAAGTGCTTTTTGGAAGCATGGGAAACGTGTTTGAATGTTGCTATTTTTATTCCTATTGTTTTTTTTAACTAATTTTAAGCTTGAGATTAAAACATTGAAAAATTTCAGCTATTTTCAATACGAAATATTTTCCATCATATAATATATATATACATGAGTCACATGTAATATACGAACATTATATTTATATGAAGACGTTAACTAATTATTAGTTGTCTTTGGTATATTATTGTTTAGTTTTCAATGTTACTCTCAAGATATATAATTCTGTTGAACAATTTCTCATACTCTATAGAACAGTGCATGTAACTGAAGACACTAATTGGTAAGCTACTTTCTCACCTGATTATTTACTTCTTGTGTTGGTATTTTCATCATACAATTATCTAACAGTTTGTACAATAAATAATGTCAGCTACAAGGAAACAGAAGACTAGGGCCTATCAGCACATTGTTTGAATATCCATCACCTTCAATCACCCGAAGCAATATTAAATCGTCTGGCGGTAGCTATACTAAATATCAAACGGACTTTATCATTAGCACCTTCAGTCCGAGTAAGGAATTTCTTATATTATGGGTGTCTCATTATTGTACTGAGTTGACGAAAGAGTTTTCGATTCGGAGGGTCTGCTATATCATTCATTAACTCCTTCAGTGTTAAGGCGCTTTCCCAGGTGGAATGCAATCGTGTGGCAGCACCAAGAATAGACTCAAACAACTTGTCATGCAGTGGCTGGTAAGAGTCTATCTATCTATCTATAGCCCGACGCCCTAATCCCGCAAAGTGTGGCCACAGAGAAAACGCCTCCAAGTCGCTCTGTCACCCACCATTTGACTACCTTCCCCCAACTCACTCCCCCCTCCCTCATATACCTCTCAACTCCATCCCTCCACCTCATCCTCGGTCTACCCCTCCCTCTCCCTCCCTCCACCTCACCTACATACACCCTCTTAGTCAGTCTTTCATTCTCCATTCTCTCCACATGTCCAAACCACCTCAGTGTATTTCTTCTAATCTTCTCAACCACATCCACATCCACCCCACAACGTTCCTTCACTTCTTCATTCGTCAACCTGGTAAGAGACTTGTATATTATCTGTACGCCGACTGATCTTGGCCCGTATTCTCGTCGCCTAAGGAAGATTCCTAACACCACCTCCTTTTACGATTTATTTCTGAATATGGATGATTAATATCTATTTGTGCGTTATTGATGGGTAGTATGGCGATATTGGAAGGATTTATATAAAAGAGATGAGGACAGTGAGGTGTAATAAACAAAATAAATCGCTTTGGAGAAAATGTTAAGGAGCTTCCTCAACCGACGAGAAAACGAGCCCTTGAATCGTCTGCCCTAGGGTAAGCCACTCAGGCAACCGGCGATAAATCATCATGGTAACTTGCAAGCAGTGTTGCCAGGTCTAGGGAAATTTCCCTTTTCTAGAGAAAAACTGACCCCAGAGGGAAAAGGGAAGAAAAGTAAAAACTAGTAAAAAATCTAGGGAAATCGACATGAAGTTTTTTCTCTCTATATATCTATCTATCTATCTATCTATCTCTCTATATCTATCTATCTATATATATATATATATATATATATATATATATATATACACAGTCATATGATTTACAAATGAGTCATATGATTTATAAATGAGTCACATTTGTCAACCATCTTAGAATGTTACATCAAGCCAGACTACCTAAGAGGCACTGACAGTATGTAATGTATGCTTCAGAGATCCAGCCAACTTTCTCCCACTGGAGGAAATGTACCTTGGTGGTCGAGTAACAGTGTCACTTTACGGCAACCCTGACCACAGGCAGCTAGTCCACAACTTCAGAATAACATGCCTTGATTTCTATGATGAAGGAGAGTCTCAAATAATGAAGAGATTTAAACTGACCCAGTTCTGCAAAATCTTGAGGCCATGGACCTTCAAAGCGTCCTGAAGAAAACTGTTATGCCTGTCGTTCCCCTAGCATCTCACTTTCCTAACCTGGTTCCTGTGGGGTGTATAAATGGACTTGACACTGAATGGCGTTTGCTGCGCAACACGGACTTGGGTGTGGAAAGTGATATGAATATGTGCAAGTTCTGAATGAAAGTAAACAACATGAAGGAAAGAGATAATTCACCATTGTTTCCCCCGGTTGGAAGTTTCATGATGAAACTGATGTGTTTGCTTCACGCAAGTGCTGTGGTGGAGAGTATTTTTTCTCAGATTAATTTAATGAAAACAAAAACAAGGAACCAGTTACACTCATCAACTCTCAATGGGCTGCTTCATGCAAAAGTAACCTTCGAACCTGCTTCATGTAACAGTTTCAAGATTTTTCCTAGCCATCTTAAGAGGATGCAAAAAGGCTACAAAACCTAAGGCCCTAAACACTAAATTGTAAGTACTGTACTCTGCTGTGACTTTTTTGCTACTCTGTAAATTCATGCACTAGTATATCATCACAATTTTTGCAAATTAAAGCAACCTAGAGAAATTTAACGACAAAAAGGGAAATATTAAGGGTGGATCTAGGGAAATATGACTGAGTATATCTGGCAACACTGCTTGCAAATACGGCAATGAGAAGTGCCTGTATTATCATCAGCTGCGGAGATCTCCAATGGTGTTGCCAATTATGCGTTTTTATTCTAGATCCAGATATTAATGAAATCTAGCTACAGGACATTTCTACAAAATGTCAGCGATATTCCAGTGATTGTAGGCACTTTAAAGATTTCCTGGATTTATTTATTATTTACAGTCATTCTTGTTCAGTGTTTTTCAAACTTTTTCACTTCATTCCCCACTTCTGGGGATCGTAACATCCTCGTGGCCCCACTTCAGTTTTCTCGCAAGCCCCTTATAAAAAAAAGAAAAAAACTTATGGTGTTCTCCATTATTTTAAATCTTACAGCGATCAATCGGAATACATATTTTGTTACATACCAATGGGATGGATGGCACTGCTTTCAGTCAGTCGACTGGTTCGTGGTTAAGTCACTGGCATCGCACATCTAATATCTGGGTCCACGTCCAGCAACTTTCGGCTTTTACTTTTTATGTGTAGAAGGGTGGAGAAAGCAGAATCACGTAAATATGTTATGGAAAATGGCAAGGACTCAAGTGTGATTTCACATACACACTGACTTACTACTTACGCTAGTCCGCTATAGCCACCCTAAAATCCTGCCATGGCCTCCTTGGAATCTAGCTGTTTGTGAATGCATGTTTAGTGGTAGTTGTAGATCTGGATCTGGCAACAACACTCACTGCCTCATCTTCCTTACCAGTTTATTTTACGTGTTACACTAACATACTTTTTACTCATTTTTCAAATTATTTGTATTTCTAAAAGAATTTCTTAGTCGAGGTCTTTCGCACTATAAGTCTGAAATAAAGCCTTCATTCATGTCAAAAGGCCTCTCCTAAATGCATTAAACTATCTAGAGTTGGCGAGAATAAATTTATTGATACGCCATAATAGTGAAGGATTAATATTAAAATATAAAATATTGACACTGCTTGCAAAAATAAGTATGTAAATGAAAAAATTAGTCATTAACCCTTTACATCCGCTGGCGTTTTTGGACACTATTCTTGCTGCTGATGGACGATTTTATTCACTTAAGGGAAGACTTTTCGTACTGAAGAACTTACCATAAATTTTACACCAGTTCCAGCACAAGGCATTTGTTAAATTCTCTTACCCAAATATGATGCTGGTTAAGCCAGAAGAATTTCTTCGTACACACCGATAACGTATCTTTTCCTTATATTCTCGCTACTTACAGACATTAAGTTTAGAATATTTTTCGACATGGTGAAGTATGATGTAACTTTTATTACCCATCACTATATTTTGGCTCTCCCATATTAAAAATAATCATTTTGAGGCAGCAGCAGCAGTAGTAGTAAATATTGTAGCCCCAGGTTTATCTGTAACGGGAATCTGGTGGACTGAAGGCTGAATTTGTCCTTCTCAGACAGACCACCATTCTACTTCGGAGGGATAAGGATACAGCTGAGGGACGTTTGTATATCCAGGCTATTCAGCCGAACGGTTATATCAGTGCCACCACATGAAGGCATCCCTCTCCAGTGCCTTGAAGAAGTAACAAAAACGAATTAACATCACTTCATTCAACAGATGAAGACAAGCTGCTGTACATGAAGTGCATACAATGTTACCTGTGACGAGAGCTATTCTGCCTGCGAGTGTGCATGGCGAAGTAGTGATGGTGGTTGTGTCTGCTGATGCTTCCATAACGACTGGCTCACACTTGCGCCACGCTACCGCATTGAGAGCCTTATATTGGCAGTACAGGGTTGCCAGACGTTGCACCACAAAATATGACGGACTCGGTGAAAAAATGACAAGTTCAGGGAAATAGGGACTTACATATGTATTTATATTTATGCTTATACACATAATATGTATATATACTTGTGTATATATATAAATATATATATATACAGATAGATGGATAGATAGATAGATAGACAGATGAATATAGATAGACATAGATATAAACAGATGGATAGATGTAAACAGATAAATATAGATACTGTATGTACAGTATGAGAGAGAGAGAGAGAGAGAGAGAGAGAGAGAGAGAGAGAGAGAGAATGTTGATGACTAGTTGGTTTATTGGCTGGTTGGTAGGTTTAGCTGTAAAATTATGCAAAGCAGGTACAGTATACAAGAAAAGGGGGTGGTAGGTCTTGCCACACACTTTCAGCAAATATATTTACATAAGTTGTAAAATGAGGAAGAATGTATAAGGTATTATAATTAGACAGTAGATAAAAGTGGCAATAACCTGTTTTAAAAGTATAAGTTGAGCTGCACTTCCCCAGCATGGGACAGAGGACATCATACACCTTTGTCCCCAGATCGTATGGCTTAACAGGTCCTGCGGAAAACATGCCCTCCTAACATGCCTTGAACAACCTTCTACTCCCGCCTCTCTCACTTTGTCAACTCCGTCACTCTGTTAATTGCACATGCCATTCATGGCTACACTCTGATGCGTCTAGTACGAGTAGCTAGTTCAGCATGTCAACACTGGCTACATAAATATATACTAAACTATCTACTGTCGATTTGTAAACAGTAGAAGGCGAATAAAAAGGACAGGTTTACACTGTCCATTTTCTTAAGAAAATAAAAAGACAGGCAGGTTTCCAAAAGGACGCTGTCCTTAAAAGGAAAACCAGGCAACCCTGCATGACTGGCACAAGGCCAGTCTGTGTGTGTGTGTGTGTGTGTGTGTGTGTGTGTGTGTGTGTGTGTGTGTGTGTGTGTGTGTGCACTAGGGAGGGAGGAAGGGGCAGCGTGAACTTTGGATTAGTGGAATGATTTACCACTGTAATCTGTATATGAGAGAGAGAGAGAGAGAGAGAGAGAGAGAGAGAGAGAGAGAGAGAGATGTTGGCGTCTGTTGTAAATGCCTGCGAATACTGTACAGAACTATGACATAAAGCTAGTGCAATAACGTGAAGTAATGGACAGTAATGTACAATGGTGGCCGAACCCCTCTGTTTCCTCCTGGCCATGGCATCTTACCGGGCCAAGTGATACTGAGAACTCTGCCATGATGACTAAAACATCAACCACTTCATATAGGGGACGTTGTTTTGAGTTCATTGCTACTGCTTCCAGACGATTTCTTTAGCTTAGGAGAGTCCCTTGGTAATGAATGAAATACTTCAGAATATATTGTTAAGAAGCAGGGTTCTCTATTTAAGTAGTGCTGGAGAATTCCCGATGTTTCTCGTGGTTCCGGTATGCATCGCAGTGCCAGATAGCCTGTATTTGTGAGTGGAAGTATTTTGTGCGGTATACAATAATTTTTGTGCTCCTTTTCTCTGTAATGTTTTATTTATGTGACTTAAATTATGCAGCTGAGTGTTATGCACTGTATGTAATCTCTGGCATGTTTTGGATGTCTCCAATTTGGTAATGGTTGTAACAGTTGCTCCCTTGAGAATGCACGAGAACTGTGGAGCAGTAAATGATTCTAGTAAATAGGGAGCTTATAAAAGGGTGGGAAAGACACTGGAGCAGTTTTAGTCAGTTTTCAGTTCAGGTTGATGTGGTTCAGTGTCAGTGCAGTGCAGTTAGTGAACTCTGTATATCTTCGGAACTTGTGAAAATAGTGAAGCATTGCTGGGAAGCATTAAGTGTCAGTGCAGTTAGTGAAGTTTGTATTTCTTTGGTGCTTGTGAAAACAGTGAAGTGTAGATGGCAAGCATTAAGTGTAATTATCTGGAAATTAAAGACAGTGAACTTTAGAAGCCAATGTTTATTTTCAGTGCCTGTGCTGCTGTGTTGTTGTTCACTGAAAGGCTACCTATAAGAAGAACAACTCACAGGGCAATGTCCTCCCTATACTGATATATTGCTGTTGGAGCTTCTTATACTACTCTACTGCTGTTGGAACATGTGGCAGTGTAACAGTGGTGTCAGGAGTGTGGGTCATAAAGTGCTGCAGTGAGTCAAACCTTTGACATGGAGGCAGAAGGTGTACAGACGAGAAGCCAGGCTGGGCAGGACGAGGTGTCATTGGCTGCAATCATGAAACTGTTGCATGCACAAAGTGTGCAGTTAAAGGCCCAAAATGAAGGACCGAAAGAAATCAAAACACTGCAGGCACAGAGTGAACAATTAGAGACACAAAGTGAAGAACAAAAAGAATAAAATGAACAGCTTCAAGAGGCATTACAGAAGCAACAGAGAGAATTACAACTGAGGATGCAAGGACAGGTAGATGCTTTCATGGAGGAAATGAAGGAAAAACAGCAACAGCTTAACCGCTAGGATACGCAATTCGATTGATCGAGCTTCCATGAAAACCAGTACAGTATATGGACCCGATTTTTCAGCTCTTACAGAAGTAAAAAAATTCATGCCCAAGGTTTAGAGCTTGAATTTACACACCTTATGCCGCAAACCAGAGCATTTTAGACCAACTGGTTCATGAGCTATAGCCCATCAAAACTGAAAAAAGTTACCCTTCCAGGCAGGGCGACTTCAGTTTTCTATGCACGCTCACCCCTCCCTCCCTCATTCCTTCCCGCCCCTCCCATGACCTTCCTCGCCCGCTCCCATCATCCCCCCTCTTTCTCCCCTCCCCATTACCCCCTACCCCCTACCCCACCCTTCATAGTTTTACCACTCCATTGTGTTTTTCAAACAATAGCATGCACAATAATTATGTCGGTGTTCCTCAATCACTGTAAAGGACATGAAAAAGCAGCAGTTTAGCATATCTGTACAAGCCATTATTGCGAAATACTGGGACACCAGTGTCAGGCTAAAAATAGCCGGCAATATTGACACAGGCCATATGATATGGCCGCATGGCATATATGTAATATAGCAAATGCAATGATATTGTAAAGGAAAGCATATATATATATATATATATATATATATATATATATATATATATATAAATATATATATATATATATATATATATATATATATATATACATATATATATATATATATATATGGGGATAATGAATAGGACAAATTGTCGGCTTATGGGAGAATTAGCCCTGAGGTGAGCCACAGTAACGGCAAAAGACAGCCCACTCCCACACAAGCGATAACGGGGCAATTATATACATATATATATATATATATATATATATATATATATATATATATATATATATATATATATATACATATATATAAAAGAAATTGGAATTCACCACTTTTTGTAGATCTTTGTTGGACCACAAGCAGAGATGTACCTGACGCCATATTCAAGAGGCAGGCTAAAAAGTGCTTTTTGGAAGCATGGGAAACGTGTTTGAATGTTGCTATTTTTATTCCTATTGTTTTTTTTAACTAATTTTAAGCTTGAGATTAAAACATTGAAAAATTTCAGCTATTTTCAATACGAAATATTTTCCATCATATAATATATATATACATGAGTCACATGTAATATACGAACATTATATTTATATGAAGACGTTAACTAATTATTAGTTGTCTTTGGTATATTATTGTTTAGTTTTCAATGTTACTCTCAAGATATATAATTCTGTTGAACAATTTCTCATACTCTATAGAACAGTGCATGTAACTGAAGACACTAATTGGTAAGCTACTTTCTCACCTGATTATTTACTTCTTGTGTTGGTATTTTCATCATACAATTATCTAACAGTTTGTACAATAAATAATGTCAGCTACAAGGAAACAGAAGACTAGGGCCTATCAGCACATTGTTTGAATATCCATCACCTTCAATCACCCGAAGCAATATTAAATCGTCTGGCGGTAGCTATACTAAATATCAAACGGACTTTATCATTAGCACCTTCAGTCCGAGTAAGGAATTTCTTATATTATGGGTGTCTCATTATTGTACTGAGTTGACGAAAGAGTTTTCGATTCGGAGGGTCTGCTATATCATTCATTAACTCCTTCAGTGTTAAGGCGCTTTCCCAGGTGGAATGCAATCGTGTGGCAGCACCAAGAATAGACTCAAACAACTTGTCATGCAGTGGCTGGTAAGAGTCTATCTATCTATCTATAGCCCGACGCCCTAATCCCGCAAAGTGTGGCCACAGAGAAAACGCCTCCAAGTCGCTCTGTCACCCACCATTTGACTACCTTCCCCCAACTCACTCCCCCTCCCTCATATACCTCTCAACTCCATCCCTCCACCTCATCCTCGGTCTACCCCTCCCTCTCCCTCCCTCCACCTCACCTACATACACCCTCTTAGTCAGTCTTTCATTCTCCATTCTCTCCACATGTCCAAACCACCTCAGTGTATTTCTTCTAATCTTCTCAACCACATCCACATCCACCCCACAACGTTCCTTCACTTCTTCATTCGTCAACCTGGTAAGAGACTTGTATATTATCTGTACGCCGACTGATCTTGGCCCGTATTCTCGTCGCCTAAGGAAGATTCCTAACACCACCTCCTTTTACGATTTATTTCTGAATATGGATGATTAATATCTATTTGTGCGTTATTGATGGGTAGTATGGCGATATTGCAAGGATTTATATGAAACAGAAGAGGACAGTGAGGTGTAATAAACAAAATAAATCGCTTTGGAGAAAATGTTAAGGAGCTTCCTCAACCGACGAGAATACGAGCCCTTGAATCGTCTGCCCTAGGGTAAGCCACTCAGGCAACCGGCGATAAATCATCATGGTAACTTGCAAGCAGTGTTGCCAGGTCTAGCGAAATTTCAATTTTCTAGGGAAAAACTGACCCCAGACGGAAACGGGAAGAAAAGTAAAAACTAGTCAAAATCTAGGGAAATCGACATGAAGTTTTCTCTCTCTCTCTATCTATCTATCTATATATCTATCTATCTATCTATATATATTATATATATATATATATATATATATATATATATATATATATATATATATACAGTTATATGATTTACAAATCAGTAATATGATTTACAAATGAGTCACATTTGTCAACCATCTTAGAATGTTACATCAAGCCAGACTACCTAAGAGGCACTGACAGTATGTAATGTATGCTTCAGAGATCCAGCCAACTTTCTCCCACTGGAGGAAATGTACCTTGGTGGTCGAGTAACAGTGTCACTTTACGGCAACCCTGACCACAGGCAGCTAGTCCACAACTTCAGAATAACATGCCTTGATTTCTATGATGAAGGAGAGTCTCAAATAATGAAGAGATTTAAACTGACCCAGTTCTGCAAAATCTTGAGGCCATGGACCTTCAAAGCGTCCTGAAGAAAACTGTTATGCCTGTCGTTCCCCTAGCATCTCACTTTCCTAACCTGGTTCCTGTGGGGTGTATAAATGGACTTGACACTGAATGGCGTTTGCTGCGCAACACGGACTTGGGTGTGGAAAGTGATATGAATATGTGCAAGTTCTGAATGAAAGTAAACAACATGAAGGAAAGAGATAATTCACCATTGTTTCCCCCGGTTGGAAGTTTCATGATGAAACTGATGTGTTTGCTTCACGCAAGTGCTGTGGTGGAGAGTATTTTTTCTCAGATTAATTTAATGAAAACAAAAACAAGGAACCAGTTACACTCATCAACTCTCAATGGGCTGCTTCATGCAAAAGTAACCTTCGAACCTGCTTCATGTAACAGTTTCAAGATTTTTCCTAGCCATCTTAAGAGGATGCAAAAAGGCTACAAAACCTAAGGCCCTAAACACTAAATTGTAAGTACTGTACTCTGCTGTGACTTTTTTGCTACTCTGTAAATTCATGCACTAGTATATCATCACAATTTTTGCAAATTAAAGCAACCTAGAGAAATTTAACGACAAAAAGGGAAATATTAAGGGTGGATCTAGGGAAATATGACTGAGTATATCTGGCAACACTGCTTGCAAATACGGCAATGAGAAGTGCCTGTATTATCATCAGCTGCGGAGATCTCCAATGGTGTTGCCAATTATGCGTTTTTATTCTAGATCCAGATATTAATGAAATCTAGCTACAGGACATTTCTACAAAATGTCAGCGATATTCCAGTGATTGTAGGCACTTTAAAGATTTCCTGGATTTATTTATTATTTACAGTCATTCTTGTTCAGTGTTTTTCAAACTTTTTCACTTCATTCCCCACTTCTGGGGATCGTAACATCCTCGTGGCCCCACTTCAGTTTTCTCGCAAGTCCCTTATAAAAAAAAAGAAAAAAACTTATGGTGTTCTCCATTATTTTAAATCTTACAGCGATCAATCGGAATACATATTTTGTTACATACCAATGGGATGGATGGCACTGCTTTCAGTCAGTCGACTGGTTCGTGGTTAAGTCACTGGCATCGCACATCTAATATCTGGGTCCACGTCCAGCAACTTTCGGCTTTTACTTTTTATGTGTAGAAGGGTGGAGAAAGCAGAATCACGTAAATATGTTATGGAAAATGGCAAGGACTCAAGTGTGATTTCACATACACACTGACTTACTACTTACGCTAGTCCGCTATAGCCACCCTAAAATCCTGCCATGGCCTCCTTGGAATCTAGCTGTTTGTGAATGCATGTTTAGTGGTAGTTGTAGATCTGGATCTGGCAACAACACTCACTGCCTCATCTTCCTTACCAGTTTATTTTACGTGTTACACTAACATACTTTTTACTCATTTTTCAAATTATTTGTATTTCTAAAAGAATTTCTTAGTCGAGGTCTTTCGCACTATAAGTCTGAAATAAAGCCTTCATTCATGTCAAAAGGCCTCTCCTAAATGCATTAAACTATCTAGAGTTGGCGAGAATAAATTTATTGATACGCCATAATAGTGAAGGATTAATATTAAAATATAAAATATTGACACTGCTTGCAAAAATAAGTATGTAAATGAAAAAATTAGTCATTAACCCTTTACATCCGCTGGCGTTTTTGGACACTATTCTTGCTGCTGATGGACGATTTTATTCACTTAAGGGAAGACTTTTCGTACTGAAGAACTTACCATAAATTTTACACCAGTTCCAGCACAAGGCATTTGTTAAATTCTCTTACCCAAATATGATGCTGGTTAAGCCAGAAGAATTTCTTCGTACACACCGATAACGTATCTTTTCCTTATATTCTCGCTACTTACAGACATTAAGTTTAGAATATTTTTCGACATGGTGAAGTATGATGTAACTTTTATTACCCATCACTATATTTTGGCTCTCCCATATTAAAAATAATCATTTTGAGGCAGCAGCAGCAGTAGTAGTAAATATTGTAGCCCCAGGTTTATCTGTAACGGGAATCTGGTGGACTGAAGGCTGAATTTGTCCTTCTCAGACAGACCACCATTCTACTTCGGAGGGATAAGGATACAGCTGAGGGACGTTTGTATATCCAGGCTATTCAGCCGAACGGTTATATCAGTGCCACCACATGAAGGCATCCCTCTCCAGTGCCTTGAAGAAGTAACAAAAACGAATTAACATCACTTCATTCAACAGATGAAGACAAGCTGCTGTACATGAAGTGCATACAATGTTACCTGTGACGAGAGCTATTCTGCCTGCGAGTGTGCATGGCGAAATAGTGATGGTGGTTGTGTCTGCTGATGCTTCCATAACGACTGGCTCACACTTGCGCCACGCTACCGCATTGAGAGCCTTATATTGGCAGTACAGGGTTGCCAGACGTTGCACCACAAAATATGACGGACTCGGTGAAAAAATGACAAGTTCAGGGAAATAGGGACTTACATATGTATTTATATTTATGCTTATACACATAATATGTATATATACTTGTGTATATATATAAATATATATATATACAGATAGATGGATAGATAGATAGATAGACAGATGAATATAGATAGACATAGATATAAACAGATGGATAGATGTAAACAGATAAATATAGATACTGTATGTACAGTATGAGAGAGAGAGAGAGAGAGAGAGAGAGAGAGAGAGAGAGAGAGAGAGAGAGAGAGAGAGAGAGAGAGAGAATGTTGATGACTAGTTGGTTTATTGGCTGGTTGGTAGGTTTAGCTGTAAAATTATGCAAAGCAGGTACAGTATACAAGAAAAGGGGGTGGTAGGTCTTGCCACACACTTTCAGCAAATATATTTACATAAGTTGTAAAATGAGGAAGAATGTATAAGGTATTATAATTAGACAGTAGATAAAAGTGGCAATAACCTGTTTTAAAAGTATAAGTTGAGCTGCACTTCCCCAGCATGGGACAGAGGACATCATACACCTTTGTCCCCAGATCGTATGGCTTAACAGGTCCTGCGGAAAACATGCCCTCCTAACATGCCTTGAACAACCTTCTACTCCCGCCTCTCTCACTTTGTCAACTCCGTCACTCTGTTAATTGCACATGCCATTCATGGCTACACTCTGATGCGTCTAGTACGAGTAGCTAGTTCAGCATGTCAACACTGGCTACATAAATATATACTAAACTATCTACTGTCGATTTGTAAACAGTAGAAGGCGAATAAAAAGGACAGGTTTACACTGTCCATTTTCTTAAGAAAATAAAAAGACAGGCAGGTTTCCAAAAGGACGCTGTCCTTAAAAGGAAAACCAGGCAACCCTGCATGACTGGCACAAGGCCAGTCTGTGTGTGTGTGTGTGTGTGTGTGTGTGTGTGTGTGTGTGTGCACTAGGGAGGGAGGAAGGGGCAGCGTGAACTTTGGATTAGTGGAATGATTTACCACTGTAATCTGTATATGAGAGAGAGAGAGAGAGAGAGAGAGAGAGAGAGAGAGAGAGAGATGTTGGCGTCTGTTGTAAATGCCTGCGAATACTGTACAGAACTATGACATAAAGCTAGTGCAATAACGTGAAGTAATGGACAGTAATGTACAATGGTGGCCGAACCCCTCTGTTTCCTCCTGGCCATGGCATCTTACCGGGCCAAGTGATACTGAGAACTCTGCCATGATGACTAAAACATCAACCACTTCATATAGGGGACGTTGTTTTGAGTTCATTGCTACTGCTTCCAGACGATTTCTTTAGCTTAGGAGAGTCCCTTGGTAATGAATGAAATACTTCAGAATATATTGTTAAGAAGCAGGGTTCTCTATTTAAGTAGTGCTGGAGAATTCCCGATGTTTCTCGTGGTTCCGGTATGCATCGCAGTGCCAGATAGCCTGTATTTGTGAGTGGAAGTATTTTGTGCGGTATACAATAATTTTTGTGCTCCTTTTCTCTGTAATGTTTTATTTATGTGACTTAAATTATGCAGCTGAGTGTTATGCACTGTATGTAATCTCTGGCATGTTTTGGATGTCTCCAATTTGGTAATGGTTGTAACAGTTGCTCCCTTGAGAATGCACGAGAACTGTGGAGCAGTAAATGATTCTAGTAAATAGGGAGCTTATAAAAGGGTGGGAAAGACACTGGAGCAGTTTTAGTCAGTTTTCAGTTCAGGTTGATGTGGTTCAGTGTCAGTGCAGTGCAGTTAGTGAACTCTGTATATCTTCGGAACTTGTGAAAATAGTGAAGCATTGCTGGGAAGCATTAAGTGTCAGTGCAGTTAGTGAAGTTTGTATTTCTTTGGTGCTTGTGAAAACAGTGAAGTGTAGATGGCAAGCATTAAGTGTAATTATCTGGAAATTAAAGACAGTGAACTTTAGAAGCCAATGTTTATTTTCAGTGCCTGTGCTGCTGTGTTGTTGTTCACTGAAAGGCTACCTATAAGAAGAACAACTCACAGGGCAATGTCCTCCCTATACTGATATATTGCTGTTGGAGCTTCTTATACTACTCTACTGCTGTTGGAACATGTGGCAGTGTAACAGTGGTGTCAGGAGTGTGGGTCATAAAGTGCTGCAGTGAGTCAAACCTTTGACATGGAGGCAGAAGGTGTACAGACGAGAAGCCAGGCTGGGCAGGACGAGGTGTCATTGGCTGCAATCATGAAACTGTTGCATGCACAAAGTGTGCAGTTAAAGGCCCAAAATGAAGGACCGAAAGAAATCAAAACACTGCAGGCACAGAGTGAACAATTAGAGACACAAAGTGAAGAACAAAAAGAATAAAATGAACAGCTTCAAGAGGCATTACAGAAGCAACAGAGAGAATTACAACTGAGGATGCAAGGACAGGTAGATGCTTTCATGGAGGAAATGAAGGAAAAACAGCAACAGCTTAACCGCTAGGATACGCAATTCGATTGATCGAGCTTCCATGAAAACCAGTACAGTATATGGACCCGATTTTTCAGCTCTTACAGAAGTAAAAAAATTCATGCCCAAGGTTTAGAGCTTGAATTTACACACCTTATGCCGCAAACCAGAGCATTTTAGACCAACTGGTTCATGAGCTATAGCCCATCAAAACTGAAAAAAGTTACCCTTCCAGGCAGGGCGACTTCAGTTTTCTATGCACGCTCACCCCTCCCTCCCTCATTCCTTCCCGCCCCTCCCATGACCTTCCTCGCCCGCTCCCATCATCCCCCCTCTTTCTCCCCTCCCCCATAACCCCCACCCCCTACCCCACCCTTCATAGTTTTACCACTCCATTGTGTTTTTCAAACAATAGCATGCACAATAATTATGTCGGTGTTCCTCAATCACTGTAAAGGACATGAAAAAGCAGCAGTTTAGCATATCTGTACAAGCCATTATTGCGAAATACTGGGACACCAGTGTCAGGCTAAAAATAGCCGGCAATATTGACACAGGCCATATGATATGGCCGCATGGCATATATGTAATATAGCAAATGCAATGATATTGTAAAGGAAAGCATATATATATATATATATATATATATATATATATATATATATATATATATATATATATATATATATATATATATATATATATATATATATATATATATATATGGGGATAATGAATAGGACAAATTGTCGGCTCATGGGAGAATTAGCCCTGAGGTGAGCCACAGTAACGGCAAAAGACAGCCCACTCCCACACAAGCGATAACGGGGCAATTATATATATATATATATATATATATATATATATATATATATATATATATATATATATATATATATATATATATATATATATATATATATATATATATATAAGAAATTGGAATTCACCACTTTTTGTAGATCTTTGTTGGACCACAAGCAGAGATGTACCTGACGCCATATTCAAGAGGCAGGCTAAAAAGTGCTTTTTGGAAGCATGGGAAACGTGTTTGAATGTTGCTATTTTTATTCCTATTGTTTTTTTTAACTAATTTTAAGCTTGAGATTAAAACATTGAAAAATTTCAGCTATTTTCAATACGAAATATTTTCCATCATATAATATATATATACATGAGTCACATGTAATATACGAACATTATATTTATATGAAGACGTTAACTAATTATTAGTTGTCTTTGGTATATTATTGTTTAGTTTTCAATGTTACTCTCAAGATATATAATTCTGTTGAACAATTTCTCATACTCTATAGAACAGTGCATGTAACTGAAGACACTAATTGGTAAGCTACTTTCTCACCTGATTATTTACTTCTTGTGTTGGTATTTTCATCATACAATTATCTAACAGTTTGTACAATAAATAATGTCAGCTACAAGGAAACAGAAGACTAGGGCCTATCAGCACATTGTTTGAATATCCATCACCTTCAATCACCCGAAGCAATATTAAATCGTCTGGCGGTAGCTATACTAAATATCAAACGGACTTTATCATTAGCACCTTCAGTCCGAGTAAGGAATTTCTTATATTATGGGTGTCTCATTATTGTACTGAGTTGACGAAAGAGTTTTCGATTCGGAGGGTCTGCTATATCATTCATTAACTCCTTCAGTGTTAAGGCGCTTTCCCAGGTGGAATGCAATCGTGTGGCAGCACCAAGAATAGACTCAAACAACTTGTCATGCAGTGGCTGGTAAGAGTCTATCTATCTATCTATAGCCCGACGCCCTAATCCCGCAAAGTGTGGCCACAGAGAAAACGCCTCCAAGTCGCTCTGTCACCCACCATTTGACTACCTTCCCCCCAACTCACTCCCCCCTCCCTCATATACCTCTCAACTCCATCCCTCCACCTCATCCTCGGTCTACCCCTCCCTCTCCCTCCCTCCACCTCACCTACATACACCCTCTTAGTCAGTCTTTCATTCTCCATTCTCTCCACATGTCCAAACCACCTCAGTGTATTTCTTCTAATCTTCTCAACCACATCCACATCCACCCCACAACGTTCCTTCACTTCTTCATTCGTCAACCTGGTAAGAGACTTGTATATTATCTGTACGCCGACTGATCTTGGCCCGTATTCTCGTCGCCTAAGGAAGATTCCTAACACCACCTCCTTTTACGATTTATTTCTGAATATGGATGATTAATATCTATTTGTGCGTTATTGATGGGTAGTATGGCGATATTGCAAGGATTTATATGAAACAGAAGAGGACAGTGAGGTGTAATAAACAAAATAAATCGCTTTGGAGAAAATGTTAAGGAGCTTCCTCAACCGACGAGAATACGAGCCCTTGAATCGTCTGCCCTAGGGTAAGCCACTCAGGCAACCGGCGATAAATCATCATGGTAACTTGCAAGCAGTGTTGCCAGGTCTAGCGAAATTTCAATTTTCTAGGGAAAAACTGACCCCAGACGGAAACGGGAAGAAAAGTAAAAACTAGTCAAAATCTAGGGAAATCGACATGAAGTTTTCTCTCTCTCTCTATCTATCTATCTATATATCTATCTATCTATCTATATCTATCTATCTATCTATATATATATATATATATATATATATATATATATATATATATATATATACAGTTATATGATTTACAAATCAGTAATATGATTTACAAATGAGTCACATTTGTCAACCATCTTAGAATGTTACATCAAGCCAGACTACCTAAGAGGCACTGACAGTATGTAATGTATGCTTCAGAGATCCAGCCAACTTTCTCCCACTGGAGGAAATGTACCTTGGTGGTCGAGTAACAGTGTCACTTTACGGCAACCCTGACCACAGGCAGCTAGTCCACAACTTCAGAATAACATGCCTTGATTTCTATGATGAAGGAGAGTCTCAAATAATGAAGAGATTTAAACTGACCCAGTTCTGCAAAATCTTGAGGCCATGGACCTTCAAAGCGTCCTGAAGAAAACTGTTATGCCTGTCGTTCCCCTAGCATCTCACTTTCCTAACCTGGTTCCTGTGGGGTGTATAAATGGACTTGACACTGAATGGCGTTTGCTGCGCAACACGGACTTGGGTGTGGAAAGTGATATGAATATGTGCAAGTTCTGAATGAAAGTAAACAACATGAAGGAAAGAGATAATTCACCATTGTTTCCCCCGGTTGGAAGTTTCATGATGAAACTGATGTGTTTGCTTCACGCAAGTGCTGTGGTGGAGAGTATTTTTTTCTCAGATTAATTTAATGAAAACAAAAACAAGGAACCAGTTACACTCATCAACTCTCAATGGGCTGCTTCATGCAAAAGTAACCTTCGAACCTGCTTCATGTAACAGTTTCAAGATTTTTCCTAGCCATCTTAAGAGGATGCAAAAAGGCTACAAAACCTAAGGCCCTAAACACTAAATTGTAAGTACTGTACTCTGCTGTGACTTTTTTGCTACTCTGTAAATTCATGCACTAGTATATCATCACAATTTTTGCAAATTAAAGCAACCTAGAGAAATTTAACGACAAAAAGGGAAATATTAAGGGTGGATCTAGGGAAATATGACTGAGTATATCTGGCAACACTGCTTGCAAATACGGCAATGAGAAGTGCCTGTATTATCATCAGCTGCGGAGATCTCCAATGGTGTTGCCAATTATGCGTTTTTATTCTAGATCCAGATATTAATGAAATCTAGCTACAGGACATTTCTACAAAATGTCAGCGATATTCCAGTGATTGTAGGCACTTTAAAGATTTCCTGGATTTATTTATTATTTACAGTCATTCTTGTTCAGTGTTTTTCAAACTTTTTCACTTCATTCCCCACTTCTGGGGATCGTAACATCCTCGTGGCCCCACTTCAGTTTTCTCGCAAGTCCCTTATAAAAAAAAAAGAAAAAAACTTATGGTGTTCTCCATTATTTTAAATCTTACAGCGATCAATCGGAATACATATTTTGTTACATACCAATGGGATGGATGGCACTGCTTTCAGTCAGTCGACTGGTTCGTGGTTAAGTCACTGGCATCGCACATCTAATATCTGGGTCCACGTCCAGCAACTTTCGGCTTTTACTTTTTATGTGTAGAAGGGTGGAGAAAGCAGAATCACGTAAATATGTTATGGAAAATGGCAAGGACTCAAGTGTGATTTCACATACACACTGACTTACTACTTACGCTAGTCCGCTATAGCCACCCTAAAATCCTGCCATGGCCTCCTTGGAATCTAGCTGTTTGTGAATGCATGTTTAGTGGTAGTTGTAGATCTGGATCTGGCAACAACACTCACTGCCTCATCTTCCTTACCAGTTTATTTTACGTGTTACACTAACATACTTTTTACTCATTTTTCAAATTATTTGTATTTCTAAAAGAATTTCTTAGTCGAGGTCTTTCGCACTATAAGTCTGAAATAAAGCCTTCATTCATGTCAAAAGGCCTCTCCTAAATGCATTAAACTATCTAGAGTTGGCGAGAATAAATTTATTGATACGCCATAATAGTGAAGGATTAATATTAAAATATAAAATATTGACACTGCTTGCAAAAATAAGTATGTAAATGAAAAAATTAGTCATTAACCCTTTACATCCGCTGGCGTTTTTGGACACTATTCTTGCTGCTGATGGACGATTTTATTCACTTAAGGGAAGACTTTTCGTACTGAAGAACTTACCATAAATTTTACACCAGTTCCAGCACAAGGCATTTGTTAAATTCTCTTACCCAAATATGATGCTGGTTAAGCCAGAAGAATTTCTTCGTACACACCGATAACGTATCTTTTCCTTATATTCTCGCTACTTACAGACATTAAGTTTAGAATATTTTTCGACATGGTGAAGTATGATGTAACTTTTATTACCCATCACTATATTTTGGCTCTCCCATATTAAAAATAATCATTTTGAGGCAGCAGCAGCAGTAGTAGTAAATATTGTAGCCCCAGGTTTATCTGTAACGGGAATCTGGTGGACTGAAGGCTGAATTTGTCCTTCTCAGACAGACCACCATTCTACTTCGGAGGGATAAGGATACAGCTGAGGGACGTTTGTATATCCAGGCTATTCAGCCGAACGGTTATATCAGTGCCACCACATGAAGGCATCCCTCTCCAGTGCCTTGAAGAAGTAACAAAAACGAATTAACATCACTTCATTCAACAGATGAAGACAAGCTGCTGTACATGAAGTGCATACAATGTTACCTGTGACGAGAGCTATTCTGCCTGCGAGTGTGCATGGCGAAATAGTGATGGTGGTTGTGTCTGCTGATGCTTCCATAACGACTGGCTCACACTTGCGCCACGCTACCGCATTGAGAGCCTTATATTGGCAGTACAGGGTTGCCAGACGTTGCACCACAAAATATGACGGACTCGGTGAAAAAATGACAAGTTCAGGGAAATAGGGACTTACATATGTATTTATATTTATGCTTATACACATAATATGTATATATACTTGTGTATATATATAAATATATATATATACAGATAGATGGATAGATAGATAGATAGACAGATGAATATAGATAGACATAGATATAAACAGATGGATAGATGTAAACAGATAAATATAGATACTGTATGTACAGTATGAGAGAGAGAGAGAGAGAGAGAGAGAGAGAGAGAGAGAGAGAGAGAGAGAGAGAATGTTGATGACTAGTTGGTTTATTGGCTGGTTGGTAGGTTTAGCTGTAAAATTATGCAAAGCAGGTACAGTATACAAGAAAAGGGGGTGGTAGGTCTTGCCACACACTTTCAGCAAATATATTTACATAAGTTGTAAAATGAGGAAGAATGTATAAGGTATTATAATTAGACAGTAGATAAAAGTGGCAATAACCTGTTTTAAAAGTATAAGTTGAGCTGCACTTCCCCAGCATGGGACAGAGGACATCATACACCTTTGTCCCCAGATCGTATGGCTTAACAGGTCCTGCGGAAAACATGCCCTCCTAACATGCCTTGAACAACCTTCTACTCCCGCCTCTCTCACTTTGTCAACTCCGTCACTCTGTTAATTGCACATGCCATTCATGGCTACACTCTGATGCGTCTAGTACGAGTAGCTAGTTCAGCATGTCAACACTGGCTACATAAATATATACTAAACTATCTACTGTCGATTTGTAAACAGTAGAAGGCGAATAAAAAGGACAGGTTTACACTGTCCATTTTCTTAAGAAAATAAAAAGACAGGCAGGTTTCCAAAAGGACGCTGTCCTTAAAAGGAAAACCAGGCAACCCTGCATGACTGGCACAAGGCCAGTCTGTGTGTGTGTGTGTGTGTGTGTGTGTGTGTGTGTGTGTGTGTGTGTGTGTGTGTGCACTAGGGAGGGAGGAAGGGGCAGCGTGAACTTTGGATTAGTGGAATGATTTACCACTGTAATCTGTATATGAGAGAGAGAGAGAGAGAGAGAGAGAGAGAGAGAGAGAGAGAGAGATGTTGGCGTCTGTTGTAAATGCCTGCGAATACTGTACAGAACTATGACATAAAGCTAGTGCAATAATGTGAAGTAATGGACAGTAATGTACAATGGTGGCCGAACCCCTCTGTTTCCTCCTGGCCATGGCATCTTACCGGGCCAAGTGATACTGAGAACTCTGCCATGATGACTAAAACATCAACCACTTCATATAGGGGACGTTGTTTTGAGTTCATTGCTACTGCTTCCAGACGATTTCTTTAGCTTAGGAGAGTCCCTTGGTAATGAATGAAATACTTCAGAATATATTGTTAAGAAGCAGGGTTCTCTATTTAAGTAGTGCTGGAGAATTCCCGATGTTTCTCGTGGTTCCGGTATGCATCGCAGTGCCAGATAGCCTGTATTTGTGAGTGGAAGTATTTTGTGCGGTATACAATAATTTTTGTGCTCCTTTTCTCTGTAATGTTTTATTTATGTGACTTAAATTATGCAGCTGAGTGTTATGCACTGTATGTAATCTCTGGCATGTTTTGGATGTCTCCAATTTGGTAATGGTTGTAACAGTTGCTCCCTTGAGAATGCACGAGAACTGTGGAGCAGTAAATGATTCTATTAAATAGGGAGCTTATAAAAGGGTGGGAAAGACACTGGAGCAGTTTTAGTCAGTTTTCAGTTCAGGTTGATGTGGTTCAGTGTCAGTGCAGTGCAGTTAGTGAACTCTGTATATCTTCGGAACTTGTGAAAATAGTGAAGCATTGCTGGGAAGCATTAAGTGTCAGTGCAGTTAGTGAAGTTTGTATTTCTTTGGTGCTTGTGAAAACAGTGAAGTGTAGATGGCAAGCATTAAGTGTAATTATCTGGAAATTAAAGACAGTGAACTTTAGAAGCCAATGTTTATTTTCAGTGCCTGTGCTGCTGTGTTGTTGTTCACTGAAAGGCTACCTATAAGAAGAACAACTCACAGGGCAATGTCCTCCCTATACTGATATATTGCTGTTGGAGCTTCTTATACTACTCTACTGCTGTTGGAACATGTGGCAGTGTAACAGTGGTGTCAGGAGTGTGGGTCATAAAGTGCTGCAGTGAGTCAAACCTTTGACATGGAGGCAGAAGGTGTACAGACGAGAAGCCAGGCTGGGCAGGACGAGGTGTCATTGGCTGCAATCATGAAACTGTTGCATGCACAAAGTGTGCAGTTAAAGGCCCAAAATGAAGGACCGAAAGAAATCAAAACACTGCAGGCACAGAGTGAACAATTAGAGACACAAAGTGAAGAACAAAAAGAATAAAATGAACAGCTTCAAGAGGCATTACAGAAGCAACAGAGAGAATTACAACTGAGGATGCAAGGACAGGTAGATGCTTTCATGGAGGAAATGAAGGAAAAACAGCAACAGCTTAACCGCTAGGATACGCAATTCGATTGATCGAGCTTCCATGAAAACCAGTACAGTATATGGACCCGATTTTTCAGCTCTTACAGAAGTAAAAATTCATGCCCAAGGTTTAGAGCTTGAATTTACACACCTTATGCCGCAAACCAGAGCATTTTAGACCAACTGGTTCATGAGCTATAGCCCATCAAAACTGAAAAGTTACCCTTCCAGGCAGGGCGACTTCAGTTTTCTATGCACGCTCACCCCTCCCTCCCTCATTCCTTCCCGCCCCTCCCATGACCTTCCGAGCCCGCTCCCATCATCCCCCTCTTTCTCCCCTCCCCATTACCCCCTACCCCCTACCCCACCCTTCATAGTTTTACCACTCCATTGTGTTTTTCAAACAATAGCATGCACAATAATTATGTCGGTGTTCCTCAATCACTGTAAAGGACATGAAAAAGCAGCAGTTTAGCATATCTGTACAAGCCATTATTGCGAAATACTGGGACACCAGTGTCAGGCTAAAAATAGCCGGCAATATTGACACAGGCCATATGATATGGCCGCATGGCATATATGTAATATAGCAAATGCAATGATATTGTAAAGGAAAGCATATATATATATATATATATATATATATATATATATATATATATATATATATGTATATATATATATATATATATATATATATATATATATATATATATATATATATATATATATATATGGGGATAATGAATAGGACAAATTGTCGGCTCATGGGAGAATTAGCCCTGAGGTGAGCCACAGTAACGGCAAAAGACAGCCCACTCCCACACAAGCGATAACGGGGCAATTATATATATATATATATATATATATATATATATATATATATATATATATATATATATATATATATATAAAAGAAATTGGAATTCACCACTTTTTGTAGATCTTTGTTGGACCACAAGCAGAGATGTACCTGACGCCATATTCAAGAGGCAGGCTAAAAAGTGCTTTTTGGAAGCATGGGAAACGTGTTTGAATGTTGCTATTTTTATTCCTATTGTTTTTTTTAACTAATTTTAAGCTTGAGATTAAAACATTGAAAAATTTCAGCTATTTTCAATACGAAATATTTTCCATCATATAATATATATATACATGAGTCACATGTAATATACGAACATTATATTTATATGAAGACGTTAACTAATTATTAGTTGTCTTTGGTATATTATTGTTTAGTTTTCAATGTTACTCTCAAGATATATAATTCTGTTGAACAATTTCTCATACTCTATAGAACAGTGCATGTAACTGAAGACACTAATTGGTAAGCTACTTTCTCACCTGATTATTTACTTCTTGTGTTGGTATTTTCATCATACAATTATCTAACAGTTTGTACAATAAATAATGTCAGCTACAAGGAAACAGAAGACTAGGGCCTATCAGCACATTGTTTGAATATCCATCACCTTCAATCACCCGAAGCAATATTAAATCGTCTGGCGGTAGCTATACTAAATATCAAACGGACTTTATCATTAGCACCTTCAGTCCGAGTAAGGAATTTCTTATATTATGGGTGTCTCATTATTGTACTGAGTTGACGAAAGAGTTTTCGATTCGGAGGGTCTGCTATATCATTCATTAACTCCTTCAGTGTTAAGGCGCTTTCCCAGGTGGAATGCAATCGTGTGGCAGCACCAAGAATAGACTCAAACAACTTGTCATGCAGTGGCTGGTAAGAGTCTATCTATCTATCTATAGCCCGACGCCCTAATCCCGCAAAGTGTGGCCACAGAGAAAACGCCTCCAAGTCGCTCTGTCACCCACCATTTGACTACCTTCCCCCCAACTCACTCCCCCCTCCCTCATATACCTCTCAACTCCATCCCTCCACCTCATCCTCGGTCTACCCCTCCCTCTCCCTCCCTCCACCTCACCTACATACACCCTCTTAGTCAGTCTTTCATTCTCCATTCTCTCCACATGTCCAAACCACCTCAGTGTATTTCTTCTAATCTTCTCAACCACATCCACATCCACCCCACAACGTTCCTTCACTTCTTCATTCGTCAACCTGGTAAGAGACTTGTATATTATCTGTACGCCGACTGATCTTGGCCCGTATTCTCGTCGCCTAAGGAAGATTCCTAACACCACCTCCTTTTACGATTTATTTCTGAATATGGATGATTAATATCTATTTGTGCGTTATTGATGGGTAGTATGGCGATATTGCAAGGATTTATATGAAACAGAAGAGGACAGTGAGGTGTAATAAACAAAATAAATCGCTTTGGAGAAAATGTTAAGGAGCTTCCTCAACCGACGAGAATACGAGCCCTTGAATCGTCTGCCCTAGGGTAAGCCACTCAGGCAACCGGCGATAAATCATCATGGTAACTTGCAAGCAGTGTTGCCAGGTCTAGCGAAATTTCCCTTTTCTAGGGAAAAACTGACCCCCAGAGGGAAAAAGGGAAGAAAAGTAAAAACTAGTCAAAATCTAGGGAAATCGACATGAAGTTTTCTCTCTCTCTCTATCTATCTATCTATATATCTATATCTATCTATCTATATATCTATATCTATCTATCTATATATATATATATATATATATATATATATATAGAGTTATATGATTTACAAATCAGTAATATGATTTACAAATGAGTCACATTTGTCAACCATCTTAGAATGTTACATCAAGCCAGACTACCTAAGAGGCACTGACAGTATGTAATGTATGCTTCAGAGATCCAGCCAACTTTCTCCCACTGGAGGAAATGTACCTTGGTGGTCGAGTAACAGTGTCACTTTACGGCAACCCTGACCACAGGCAGCTAGTCCACAACTTCAGAATAACATGCCTTGATTTCTATGATGAAGGAGAGTCTCAAATAATGAAGAGATTTAAACTGACCCAGTTCTGCAAAATCTTGAGGCCATGGACCTTCAAAGCGTCCTGAAGAAAACTGTTATGCCTGTCGTTCCCCTAGCATCTCACTTTCCTAACCTGGTTCCTGTGGGGTGTATAAATGGACTTGACACTGAATGGCGTTTGCTGCGCAACACGGACTTGGGTGTGGAAAGTGATATGAATATGTGCAAGTTCTGAATGAAAGTAAACAACATGAAGGAAAGAGATAATTCACCATTGTTTCCCCCGGTTGGAAGTTTCATGATGAAACTGATGTGTTTGCTTCACGCAAGTGCTGTGGTGGAGAGTATTTTTTTCTCAGATTAATTTAATGAAAACAAAAACAAGGAACCAGTTACACTCATCAACTCTCAATGGGCTGCTTCATGCAAAAGTAACCTTCGAACCTGCTTCATGTAACAGTTTCAAGATTTTTCCTAGCCATCTTAAGAGGATGCAAAAAGGCTACAAAACCTAAGGCCCTAAACACTAAATTGTAAGTACTGTACTCTGCTGTGACTTTTTTGCTACTCTGTAAATTCATGCACTAGTATATCATCACAATTTTTGCAAATTAAAGCAACCTAGAGAAATTTAACGACAAAAAGGGAAATATTAAGGGTGGATCTAGGGAAATATGACTGAGTATATCTGGCAACACTGCTTGCAAATACGGCAATGAGAAGTGCCTGTATTATCATCAGCTGCGGAGATCTCCAATGGTGTTGCCAATTATGCGTTTTTATTCTAGATCCAGATATTAATGAAATCTAGCTACAGGACATTTCTACAAAATGTCAGCGATATTCCAGTGATTGTAGGCACTTTAAAGATTTCCTGGATTTATTTATTATTTACAGTCATTCTTGTTCAGTGTTTTTCAAACTTTTTCACTTCATTCCCCACTTCTGGGGATCGTAACATCCTCGTGGCCCCACTTCAGTTTTCTCGCAAGCCCCTTATAAAAAAAAGAAAAAAACTTATGGTGTTCTCCATTATTTTAAATCTTACAGCGATCAATCGGAATACATATTTTGTTACATACCAATGGGATGGATGGCACTGCTTTCAGTCAGTCGACTGGTTCGTGGTTAAGTCACTGGCATCGCACATCTAATATCTGGGTCCACGTCCAGCAACTTTCGGCTTTTACTTTTTATGTGTAGAAGGGTGGAGAAAGCAGAATCACGTAAATATGTTATGGAAAATGGCAAGGACTCAAGTGTGATTTCACATACACACTGACTTACTACTTACGCTAGTCCGCTATAGCCACCCTAAAATCCTGCCATGGCCTCCTTGGAATCTAGCTGTTTGTGAATGCATGTTTAGTGGTAGTTGTAGATCTGGATCTGGCAACAACACTCACTGCCTCATCTTCCTTACCAGTTTATTTTACGTGTTACACTAACATACTTTTTACTCATTTTTCAAATTATTTGTATTTCTAAAAGAATTTCTTAGTCGAGGTCTTTCGCACTATAAGTCTGAAATAAAGCCTTCATTCATGTCAAAAGGCCTCTCCTAAATGCATTAAACTATCTAGAGTTGGCGAGAATAAATTTATTGATACGCCATAATAGTGAAGGATTAATATTAAAATATAAAATATTGACACTGCTTGCAAAAATAAGTATGTAAATGAAAAAATTAGTCATTAACCCTTTACATCCGCTGGCGTTTTTGGACACTATTCTTGCTGCTGATGGACGATTTTATTCACTTAAGGGAAGACTTTTCGTACTGAAGAACTTACCATAAATTTTACACCAGTTCCAGCACAAGGCATTTGTTAAATTCTCTTACCCAAATATGATGCTGGTTAAGCCAGAAGAATTTCTTCGTACACACCGATAACGTATCTTTTCCTTATATTCTCGCTACTTACAGACATTAAGTTTAGAATATTTTTCGACATGGTGAAGTATGATGTAACTTTTATTACCCATCACTATATTTTGGCTCTCCCATATTAAAAATAATCATTTTGAGGCAGCAGCAGCAGTAGTAGTAAATATTGTAGCCCCAGGTTTATCTGTAACGGGAATCTGGTGGACTGAAGGCTGAATTTGTCCTTCTCAGACAGACCACCATTCTACTTCGGAGGGATAAGGATACAGCTGAGGGACGTTTGTATATCCAGGCTATTCAGCCGAACGGTTATATCAGTGCCACCACATGAAGGCATCCCTCTCCAGTGCCTTGAAGAAGTAGCAAAAACGAATTAACAACACTTCATTCAACAGATGAAGACAAGCTGCTGTACATGAAGTGCATACAATGTTACCTGTGACGAGAGCTATTCTGCCTGTGAGTGTGCATGGCGAAGTAGTGATGGTGGTTGTGTCTGCTGATGCTTCCATAACGACTGGCTCACACTTGCGCCACGCTACCGCATTGAGAGCCTTATATTGGCAGTACAGGGTTGCCAGACGTTGCAGCACAAAATATGACGGACTCGGTGAAAAAATGACAAGTTCAGGGAAATAAGGACTTACATATGTATTTATATTTATGCTTATACACATAATATGTATATATACTTGTGTATATATATAAATATATATATACAGATAGATGGATAGATAGATAGATAGACAGATAAATATAGATAGACATAGATATAGACAGATGGATAGATATAGACAGATAAATATAGATACGGTATGTACAGTATGAGAGAGAGAGAGAGAGAGAGAGAGAGAGAGAGAGAGAGAGAGAGAGAGAGAGAATGTTGATGACTAGTTGGTTTATTGGCTGGTTGGTAGGTTTAGCTGTAAAATTATGCAAAGCAGGTACAGTATACAAGAAAAGGGGGTGGTAGGTCTTGCCACACACTTTCAGCAAATATATTTACATAAGTTGTAAAATGAGGAAGAATGTATAAGGTATTATAATTAGACAGTAGATAAAAGTGGCAATAACCTGTTTTAAAAGTATAAGTTGAGCTGCACTTCCCCAGCATGGGACAGAGGACATCATACACCTTTGTCCCCAGATCGTATGGCTTAACAGGTCCTGCGGAAAACATGCCCTCCTAACATGCCTTCAACAACCTTCCACTCCCGCCTCTCTCACTTTGTCAACTCCGTCACTCTGTTAATTGCACATGCCATTCATGGCTACACTCTGATGCGTCTAGTACGAGTAGCTAGTTCAGCATGTCAACACTGGCTACATAAATATATACTAAACTATCTACTGTCGATTTGTAAACAGCAGAAAGCGAATAAAAAGGACAGGTTTACACTGTCCATTTTCTTAGGAAAATAAAAAGGCAGGCAGGTTTCCAAAGAGATGCTGTCCTTAAAAGGAAAACCAGGCAACCCTGCATGACTGCCACAAGGCCAGTCTGTGTGTGTGTGTGTGTGTGTGTGTGTGTGTGTGTGTGTGTGTGTGTGTGTGGCAGCACTAGGGAGGGAGGAAGGGGCAGCGTGAACTTTGGATTAGTGGAATGATTTAGCACTGTAATCTGTGCATGAGACAGAGAGAGAGAGAGAGAGAGAGAGAGAGAGTAATGTTGGCGTCTGTTGTAAATGCCTTCGAATACTGTACAGAAGTATGACATAAAGCTAGTGCAATAATGTGAAGTAATGGACAGTAATGTACAATGGTGGCCGAACCCCTCTGTTTCCTCCTGGCCATGGCATCTTACAGGGCCAAGTGATACTGAGAACTCTGCCATGATGACTAAAACATCAACCACTTCATATAGAGGACGTTGTTTTGAGTTCATTGCTACTGCTTCCAGACGATTTCTTTAGCTTAGGAGAGTCCCTTGGTAATGAATGAAATACTTCAGAATATATTGTTAAGAAGCAGGGTTCTCTATTTAGGTAGTGCTGGAGAATTCCCGATGTTTCTCGTGGTTCCGGTATGCATCGCAGTGCCAGATAGCCTGTATTTGTGAGTGGAAGTATTTTGTGCGGTATACAATAATTTTTGTGCTCCTTTTCTCTGTAATGTTTTATTTATGTGACTTAAATTATGCAGCTGAGTGTTATGCACTGTATGTAATCTCTGGCATGTTTTGGATGTCTCCAATTTGGTAATGGTTGTAACAGTTGCTCCCTTGAGAATGCACGAGAACTGTGGAGTAGTAAATGATTCTAGTAAATAGGGAGCTTATAAAAGGGTGGGGAAGACACTTGAGCAGTTTTAGTCAGTTTTCAGTTCAGGTTGATGTGGTTCAGTGTCAGTGCAGTGCAGTTAGTGAACTCTGTATATCTTCGGTACTTGTGAAAATAGTGAAGCATTGCTGGGAAGCATTAAGTGTCAGTGCAGTTAGTGAAGTTTGTATTTCTTTGGTGCTTGTGAAAACAGTGAAGTGTAGATGGCAAGCATTAAGTGTAATTATCTGGAAATTAAAGACAGTGAACGTTAGAAGCCAATATATATTTTCAGTGCCTGTGCTGCTGTGTTGTTGTACACTGAAAGGCTACCTATAAGAAGAACAACTCACTGGGCAATGTCCTCCCTATACTGATATACTGCTGTTGGAGCTTCTTATACTAATCTACTGCTGTTGGAACATGTGGCAGTGTAACATTGGTGTCAGGAGTGTGGATCATAAAGTGCTGCAGTGAGTCAAACCTTTGACATGGAGGCAGAAGGTGTACAGACGAGAAGCCAGGCTGGGCAGGACGAGGTGTCATTGGCTGCAATAATGACACTGTTGCATGCACAAAGTGTGCAGTTAATGGCCCAAAATGAAGGACCGAAAGAAATCAAAACACTGCAGGCACAGAGTGAACAATTAGAGACACAAAGTGAAGAACAAAAAGAATAAAATGAACAGCTTCAAGAGGCATTACAGAAGCAACAGAGAGAATTACAACTGAGGATGCAAGGACAGGTAGATGCTTTCATGGGGGAAATGAAGGAAAAACAGCAACAGCTTAACCGCTAGGATACTCAATTTGATTGACCGAACTTCCTTGAAAACCAGTACAGTATATGGACCCGCTTTTTCAACTCTTACAGAAGTAAAAAAATTCATGCCCAAGGTTTAGAGCTTGAATTTACACACCTTATGCCGCAAACCAGAGCATTTTAGACCAACTGGTTCATGAGCTATAGCCCATCAAAACTGAAAAAAGTTAGGCGACTTCAGTTTTCTATGGACCCCCACCCCTCCCTCCCTCATTCCTTCCCGCCCCTCCCATGACCTTCCTCGCCCGCTCCCATCACCCCCCCTCTTTCTCCCCTCCCCATTACCCCCTACCCCCTACCCCACCTTTCATAATTTTACCACTCCATTGTGTTTTTCAAACAATAGCATGCACAATAATTATGTCGGTGTTCCTCAATCACTGTAAAGGACATGAAAAAACAGCAGTTTAGCATATCTGTACAAGCCATTATTGCGAAATACTGGGACACCAGTGTCAGGCTAAAAATAGCCGGCAATATTGACACAGGCCATATGCTATGGCCGCATGGCATATATGTAATATAGCAAATGCAATGATATTGCAAAGGAAAGCATATATATATATATATATATATATATATATATATATATATATATATATATATATATATATATATATATATATATATATATATATATATATATATATATATATATATATATATATATATGGATAATGCATAGGACAAATTGTCGGCTCATGGGAGAATTAGCCCTGAGGTGAGCCACAGTAACGGCAAAAGACAGCCCACTCCCACACAAGCGATAACGGGGCAATTCGGAGGCTGGAAATAAATAAAATTGTCTTGAACTAGCAAGGCAATACCGGGAAAAGTATTCCAATAGACTTCAACATAAAAAATACAGCAAATTACAGCTGTAAAACTTTTGACACACGCGGTGGAGGGGTCACGGGGTCAAGGGAGATAATTACCTCGGTGCTAATCACAGCTAAGATTGTCCGAGACTCAGCTGAAACTCTACACCACAGAGACAATGACTTATGCTTTGATAAACAATCTATCTATCTATTCTATCTATATACCTAGGGTGCTTCCCCCATGGAAAGGGAGGTAGCCGAGACAGGACGACACACTCCCCACTAACTCATCCATTCAAACACAGTCAATCACATCTTAGCCCCAAAGGGGAGAAGGGACAGTTCCTCACCGCTCCACACCACAAATGGGTCAACTGCGCAGTGCAATCAGTGACATCCGCAGCAGGGCCCGAGAGCAGAGCTGGTTTATCCCTGCCACATCATAATAGACCCATCCCCTTACTCGCACCTGACCTGACTAGCTAATCAGACCAAATGCGGGAGAATATCCCCTCAGGGCTGCGTCATCATTTATTCATTCACAATTTCTCTCCATTTATTTCTGTCATGCACAGCCACTCTTCCTTGCTCAATAGACATCCCTCTCGCATCCAGCACTCTCTTCACACTGTCCATCCATCCTATGCGTGATCTCCCTCTCAGCCTTACACCTCTCACATCAGATCTAGTTATCTTTTTCACCAATCGCTCATTATCCATTCTCTCCATATGCCCAAACCATCGCAACACCCTCTGCTCAACTCTACCAGCCATCTCCCGAACAACTCCAGTTCTCCTTCGCACTTCATCATTTCGCACTCGATCCATACGCGTCACTCCACACATACTCCTCAGACACCTCATCTCCATTACATTCAAACTTTTCCTCTCTGCTACACCCATATTCCATGTTTCAGCCCCATATAACGCAGTCGGTACCACAATACCCTCATACAGCCTTCTTTTTACATCCATTCTAAGCGAACGACATCTAAACACTTTATTCATTCCTCCCAGCACCTTTCCTACTTCATTTATTCTAAACTTCACTTCTGCATCTATTCTTCCATCCATAGCAACATGCGACCCTAAATATTTAAAACACTCCACCTCCTCAAGCAACTCACCATTCAAAACTATACAAAGAGTATTATAAGGATAAGCATATGCAAAAAACCTTCTGCAGGTACATAATATTGCCAGTAACGTGCTTCCCCCCCCCCCAAAGAAAATAAAACATTTAAAAAAACATGAAAACCACACATTGTTTCGTGCATCGGTGTATGCAGTTACACAACCAATAATCTGGTATTGAATTATAACATAGGACATGAGTAGACTTATAATACTGTAGCCGGGCGGGGGAGCGGAGGGAGGTAAGTGGACGACATACTACAGGGGTTGGTGGGTTGGGGTTGAGGGGGAGAGGCCTAGAGGGAAGGTATGGGGGTACAGAGGTGCTCGTCTGAACTGCCTTCATGCATTCCTCCACCTCTACGACGGGTGCTACGCACCCGTCTAGCAGCAAACTCTCATCCCTTTCCTGTCGCACTCTCTAATGCAAGAGTTAACCGTTACTCCCAGTCCTTCATTTATACAATAGGTCAACTCTGGAACTGTCTCCCTCTGTCTGTATTTCCTGCTTCCTATGATCTCCAGTCTTTCAAACGCAGTGTGTCCAGGGATTTCGAAATGATCGGATCTTGAATTTGGCTCTCTCTTGTATTTTGTTTCTCTCTTGCAAGGAACAGTTTTGCAGGCTCGTTGCCTTTGGTTCCTTCTTCCTCACATAAAAGAAAAAAAAAACATGTAGCAATGTCACACTGAAATCACAGAAGCAGACAATCACGCCTATGATCAAGAAGGTGAACATGCAGCATTTCGGCTGTGCAGTAAGAAACCAGTACAAGAACTGGACACCGCATGTTTGTTGCAATGCATGTGCTTCAAACCTCCAACAATTGCTAAACAAAAAAGGAAGTCGATGCCTTTCGCTATTGCAGTAGTTTGAAGGGAGCCAACTGACCACTCATGCAATTGTTACTTTTGTTTCGTGTCTCGAGTGCGTCAGTGTTCAGATGTGAGAAAAAAAAAAAAGACTAAACAGTTTGACTACCAGAATATTCCGTCTGCAATAGGCCCAGCTTCCCATGAAGATCAATTTCCTGCTCCACAGCCACCAGATACCTATATACAGTTTGAATCTGAAGATGAGCAAGATCAACGTGATAATTGAGCCTTCTACATTTGGGGATTCCACTTATGCTTCTGACTGTACAACTGAAACCCACATGATCACATAGTGTAAACTGAATGATCTGGTTCGAGATCTATAGCTTCCTATATGCAAAGCAGAGATTCTTGGATCATGACTACAAGGCTGAAACCTGAATATTACACTCTTTTGTCCATATTTACAAATCGACACAAAGAATTTACTCCATTCTACACAAAAGTTGGGACTTTTGTTTCATGTAACGACGTAAATGGGCTGACAGAAACTATGATCACAAAGCCGAAGACTGAAGATTTTTTATTGATTCTTTCAAATACAGCTTGAAAGCCGTTCTACTGCACAATGGAAATAAGTTACTGTTAAATCTAATAGGACATGCAGTCAGCATGAATGAAACATGAAAATTTTAAACTGTTGGATTTTATTAATATGGACAGCATAATTAACTGCAGTATTGTGCTTTGTAGGTTGTCTAACTTTTACTTGTATTGCAACCTGGCAACACTAAATACTACTGCTTCCTCTGTGAATGAGTTAGTTGGGACAGGGGGTTTCACTGGAACAAGAAGGTTTGCCCACCCTGCATTACTTTAAATTCTGGAAGGAAAAACTTGCTGAATCTTCCTCAAGTGGATCCTAATAAGATACTTCTACCGTCTTTGCTTATCAAACTGGGATTAACGAAGATTTTCGCCAAAGCCTTGGATAAAACTAGGGCTGATCTCTGGCATCTAAAAACGAAATTCACAACACTTAGAGAAGCAAAAATAAAGGCAGGAGTGTTTGTATGACCATAAATAAGGGGACTTCTCAGAGACGAAAGATTTGATGAAATATTGAGTGATGTGCAAAAACAAGCATCGGGAGACTTCCGATTGGTTCTTGAAGGCTTCTTGGGAAACAAAGAGAGATGAAAACTATCAGCATCTCATCGAAAACACGTTGCAGGCATACAGGTAATTGGATTGCAGCAGCTCCTTAAAAATACACTGACATTCGCACCTCAACTTTTTCCCAGAAAATTGTGTTATAGTAAGTGACGAGCACGGGGAAAGATTCCACCAGAACATGTCTAGAATTGTATATATATATATATATATATATATATATATATATATATATATATATATATATATATATTTATATCTCGGAAAGCGGAATCCACCACTTCTTGCATATCTTTGTTGGACCACAAGCAGAGATGCACCTGACGCCATGTACAAGAGGCAGGCTAAAAAGTGCTTTTTGGAAGCATGATAAACGTGTTTAAGTGTTGCTATTATTTTTCCTTTTTTTTTTTTTTTAAATAATTTTGGGTCTGGGATTAAAATCATTGAACATTTTCAACTATTTTCATTACGAAATATTTTCCAACATATATATATATATATATATATATATATATATATATATATATATATATATATATATATATATATATACATGAGTCACATATACAGTAATAAACGAACATTATATTTACATGAAGACGTTAACCAATTATTAGTTTTCTTTGGTATATAATTCTTTAGCTTTCAGTGTTACTCTCAAGATATATAATTTTGTTGAACAATTTCTCATACTCTACAGAACAGTGCATATTACTGAAGACACTAATTGGTAAGCTACTTTCTCACCTGATTATTTACTTCTTGTGTTGGTATTTTCATCATACAATTATCTAACAATTTGTACAATAAATAATGTCAGCTACAAGGAAACAGAAGACTAGGGCCTATCAGCACATTGTTTGAATATCCATCACCTTCAATCACCCGAAGCAATATTAAATCGTCTGGCGGTAGCTATACTAAATATCAAACGGACTTTATCATTAGCACCTTCAGTCCGAGTAAGAAATTTGTTATATTATGGGTCTCATTATTGTACTGAGTTGACGAAAGAGTTTTCGATTCGGAGGGTCTGCTATATCATTCATTAACTCCTTCAGTGTTAAGGCGCTTTCCCAGGTGGAATGCAATCGTGTGGCAGCACCAAGAATAGACTCAAACAACTTGTCATGCAGTGGCTGGTAAGAGTCTATCTATCTATCTATAGCCCGACGCCCTAATCCCGCAAAGTGTGGCCGCAGACAAAACGCCTCCAAGTCGCTCTGTCACCCACCATTTGAGTACCTTCCCCCCAACTCACTCCCTCTTCCCTCATACACCTCTCAACACCATCCCTCCACCTCATCCTCGGTCCACCTCTCCCTCTCCCTCCCTCCACCTCACCTACATACACCCTCTTAGTCAGTCTTTCATTCTCCATTCTCTCCACATGTCCAAACCACCTCAGTGTATTTCTTCTAATCTTCTCAACCACATCCACATCCACCCCACAACGTTCCTTCACTTCTTCATTCGTCAACCTGGTAAGAGACTTGTATATTATCTGAACGCCGACTGACCTTGGCACGTATTCTCGTCGCCTAAGGAAGATTCCTAACACCACCTCCTTTCACGATTTATTTCTGAATATGGATGATTAATATCTATTTGTGCGTTATTGATGGGTAGTATGGCGATATTGCAAGGATTTATATAAAACAGAAGAGGACAAAATAAATCGCTTTGGAGAAAATGTTAAGGACCTTCCTCAACCGACAAGATTACGAGCCCTTGAACCGTCTGCCCTAGGGTAAGCCACTCAGGCAACCGGCGATAAACCATCATGGTAACTTGCAAGCAGTGTTGCCAGGTCTAGGGAAATTTCCCTTTTCTAGGGAAAAACTGACCCCCAGAGGGAAAAAGGGAAGAAAAGTTAAAACTAGTCAAACTCTAGGGAAAATCGACATGAAGTTTTCTCTCTCTCTCTCTCTCTCTCTCTCTCTCTCTCTCTCTCTCTCTCTCTCTCTCTCTCTCTCTCTCTCTCTCTCTCTCTCTCTCTCTCTCTCTCTCTCTCTCTCTCTCTCTATATATATATATATATATATATATATATATATATATATATATACAGTCATATGATTTACAAATGAGTCACATTTCTCAACCATCTTAGAATGTTACATCAAGCCAGACTACCTAAGAGGCACTAAAAGTATGTAATGTATCCTTCAGAGATCCAGTCAACTTTCTCCCACTGGAGGAATTGTACCTTGGTGGTCGAGTAACAGTGTCACTTTACAGCAACCCTGACCACAGGCAGCTAGTCAACAACTTCAGAATAACATGCCTTGATTTCTATGACGGAGAGTCTCAAATAATGAAGAGATTTAAACTGACCCAGTTCTGCAAAATCTCGAAGCCATGGACCTTCAAAGCGTCCTGAAGAAAACTGTTATGTCTGTCGTCCCTCTAGCATCTCACTTTCCTAACCTGGTTCCTGTGGGGGGTATAAATGGACTTGACACTGAATGCCGTTTGCTGCGCAACACAGACTTGGGTGTAGAAAGTGATATGAATATATGCAAGTTTTGAATGAAAGTAAATAACATGAAGGAAAGAGATAATTCACCATTGTTTCCCCCGCTTGGAAGTTTCATGATGAAACTGATGTGTTTGCTTCACTCAAGTGCTGTGGTGGAGAGTATTTTTTTCTCAGATTAACTTAATGAAAACAAAAACAAGGAACCAGCTAAACTCATCAACTCTCAATGGGCTGCTTCATGCAAAAGTAACCTTCGAACCTGCTTCATGTAACAGTTTCAAGATTTTTCCTAGCCATCTTAAGAGGATGCAAAAAGGCTACAAAACCGAAGGCCCTAAACACTAAATGGTAAGTACTGTACTCTGCTGTGACTTTTTTGCTACTCTGTAAATTCATGCACTAGTATATCATCACAATTTTTGCAAATTAAAGCAACCTAGGGAAATTTAACGGCAAAAAGGGAAATATTGAGGGTGGATCTAGGGAAATATGACTGAGTATATCTGGCAACACTGCTTGTAAATACGGCAATGAGAAGTGCCTGTATTATCATCAGCTGCGGAGATCTCCAATGGTGTTGCCAATTATGCGTTTTTATTCTAGATCCAGATATTAACGAAATCTAGCTACAGGACATTTCTACAAAATGTCAGCGATATTCCAGTGATTGTAGGCACTTTAACGATTTCCTGGATTTATTTATTATTTACAGTCATTCTTGTTCAGTGTTTTTCAAACTTTTTCACTTCATTCCCCACTTCTGGGGATCGTAACATCCTCGTGGCCCCACTTCAGTTTTCTCGCAAGCCCCTTATAAAAAAAAGAAAAGAACTTATGGTGTTCTCCATTATTTTAAATCTTACAGCGATCAATCGGAATGCATATTTTGTTACATACCAATGGGATGGATGACACTGCTTTCAGTCAGTCGACTGGTTCGTGGTTCAGTCACTGGCATCGCACATCTAATATCTGGGTCCACGTCCAGCAACTTTCGGCTTTTACTTTTTATGTGTAGAAGGGTGGAGAAAGCAGAATCACGTAAATATGTTATGGAAAATGGCAAGGACTCAAGTGTGATTTCACATACACACTGACTTACTACTTACGCTAGTCCGCTATAGCCACCCTAAAATCCTGCCATGGCCTCCTTGGAATCTAGCTGTTTGTGAATGCATGTTTAGTGGTAGTTGTAGATCTGGATCTGGCAACAACACTCACTGCCTCATCTTCCTTACCAGTTTATTTTACGTGTTACACTAACATACTTTTTACTCATTTTTCAAATTATTTGTATTTCTAAAAGAATTTCTTAGTCGAGGTCTTTCGCACTATAAGTCTGAAATAAAGCCTTCATTCATGTCAAAAGGCCTCTCCTAAATGCATTAAACTATCTAGAGTTGGCGAGAATAAATTTATTGATACGCCATAATAGTGAAGGATTAATATTAAAATATAAAATATTGACACTGCTTGCAAAAATAAGTATGTAAATGAAAAAATTAGTCATTAACCCTTTACATCCGCTGGCGTTTTTGGACACTATTCTTGCTGCTGATGGACGATTTTATTCACTTAAGGGAAGACTTTTCGTACTGAAGAACTTACCATAAATTTTACACCAGTTCCAGCACAAGGCATTTGTTAAATTCTCTTACCCAAATATGATGCTGGTTAAGCCAGAAGAATTTCTTCGTACACACCGATAACGTATCTTTTCCTTATATTCTCGCTACTTACAGACATTAAGTTTAGAATATTTTTCGACATGGTGAAGTATGATGTAACTTTTATTACCCATCACTATATTTTGGCTCTCCCATATTAAAAATAATCATTTTGAGGCAGCAGCAGCAGTAGTAGTAAATATTGTAGCCCCAGGTTTATCTGTAACGGGAATCTGGTGGACTGAAGGCTGAATTTGTCCTTCTCAGACAGACCACCATTCTACTTCGGAGGGATAAGGATACAGCTGAGGGACGTTTGTATATCCAGGCTATTCAGCCGAACGGTTATATCAGTGCCACCACATGAAGGCATCCCTCTCCAGTGCCTTGAAGAAGTAACAAAAACGAATTAACATCACTTCATTCAACAGATGAAGACAAGTTGCTGTACACGAAGTGTATACAATGTTACCTGTGACGAGAGCTATTCTGCCTGCGAGTGTGCATCCCGAAGTAGTGATGGTGGTTGTGTCTGCTGATGCTTCCATAACGACTGGCTCACACTTGCGCCACGCTACCGCATTGAGAGCCTTATATTGGCAGTACAGGGTTGCCAGACGTTGCAGTACAAAATATGACGAACTCGGTGAAAAAATGAAAAGTTCAGGGAAATAAGGACTTACATATGTATTTATATTTATGCTTATACACATAATATGTATATATACTTGAGTATATATATAAATATATATATACAGATAGATGGATAGATAGATAGATAGACAGATAAATATAGATAGACATAGATATAAACAGATGGATAGATATAGACAGATAAATATAGATACTGTATGTACAGTATGAGAGAGAGAGAGAGAGAGAGAGAGAGAGAGAGAGAGAGAGAGAGAGAGAGAGAATGTTGATGACTAGTTGGTTTATTGGCTGGTTGGTAGGTTTAGCTGTAAAATTATGCAAAGCAGGTACAGTATACAAGAAAAGGGGGTGGTAGGTCTTGCCACACACTTTCAGCAAATATATTTACATAAGTTGTAAAATGAGGAAGAATGTATAAGGTATTATAATTAGACAGTAGATAAAAGTGGCAATAACCTGTTTTAAAAGTATAAGTTGAGCTGCACTTCCCCAGCATGGGACAGAGGACATCATACACCTTTGTCCCCAGATCGTATGGCTTAACAGGTCCTGCGGAAAACATGCCCTCCTAACATGCCTTCAACAACCTTCCACTCCCGCCTCTCTCACTTTGTCAACTCCGTCACTCTGTTAATTGCACATGCCATTCATGGCTACACTCTGATGCGTCTAGTACGAGTAGCTAGTTCAGCATGTCAACACTGGCTACATAAATATATACTAAACTATCTACTGTCGATTTGTAAACAGCAGAAGGCGAATAAAAAGGATAGGTTTACACTGTCCATTTTCTTAGGAAAATAAAAAGACAGGCAGGTTTCCAAAGGGACGCTGTCCTTAAAAGGAAAACCAGGCAACCCTGCATGACTGGCACAAGGCCAGTCTGTGTGTGTGTGTGTGTGTGTGTGTGTGTGTGTGTGTGTGTGTGTGTGTGTGTGCGCTAGGGAGGGAGGAAGGGGCAGCGTGAACTTTGTATTAGTGGAATGATTTAGCACTGTAATCTGTGCATGAGACAGAGAGAGAGAGAGAGAGAGAGAGAGAGAGTAATGTTGGCGTCTGTTGTAAATGCCTTCGAATACTGTACAGAAGTATGACATAAAGCTAGTGCAATAATGTGAAGTAATGGACAGTAATGTACAATGGTGGCCGAACCCCTCTGTTTCCTCCTGGCCATGGCATCTTACAGGGCCAAGTGATACTGAGAACTCTGCCATGATGACTAAAACATCAACCACTTCATATAGAGGACGTTGTTTTGAGTTCATTGCTACTGCTTCCAGACGATTTCTTTAGCTTAGGAGAGTCCCTTGGTAATGAATGAAATACTTCAGAATATATTGTTAAGAAGCAGGGTTCTCTATTTAGGTAGTGCTGGAGAATTCCCGATGTTTCTCGTGGTTCCGGTATGCATCGCAGTGCCAGATAGCCTGTATTTGTGAGTGGAAGTATTTTGTGCGGTATACAATAATTTTTGTGCTCCTTTTCTCTGTAATGTTTTATTTATGTGACTTAAATTATGCAGCTGAGTGTTATGCACTGTATGTAATCTCTGGCATGTTTTGGATGTCTCCAATTTGGTAATGGTTGTAACAGTTGCTCCCTTGAGAATGCACGAGAACTGTGGAGTAGTAAATGATTCTAGTAAATAGGGAGCTTATAAAAGGGTGGGGAAGACACTTGAGCAGTTTTAGTCAGTTTTCAGTTCAGGTTGATGTGGTTCAGTGTCAGTGCAGTGCAGTTAGTGAACTCTGTATATCTTCGGTACTTGTGAAAATAGTGAAGCATTGCTGGGAAGCATTAAGTGTCAGTGCAGTTAGTGAAGTTTGTATTTCTTTGGTGCTTGTGAAAACAGTGAAGTGTAGATGGCAAGCATTAAGTGTAATTATCTGGAAATTAAAGACAGTGAACGTTAGAAGCCAATATATATTTTCAGTGCCTGTGCTGCTGTGTTGTTGTACACTGAAAGGCTACCTATAAGAAGAACAACTCACTGGGCAATGTCCTCCCTATACTGATATACTGCTGTTGGAGCTTCTTATACTAATCTACTGCTGTTGGAACATGTGGCAGTGTAACATTGGTGTCAGGAGTGTGGATCATAAAGTGCTGCAGTGAGTCAAACCTTTGACATGGAGGCAGAAGGTGTACAGACGAGAAGCCAGGCTGGGCAGGACGAGGTGTCATTGGCTGCAATAATGACACTGTTGCATGCACAAAGTGTGCAGTTAATGGCCCAAAATGAAGGACCGAAAGAAATCAAAACACTGCAGGCACAGAGTGAACAATTAGAGACAAAGTGAAGAACAAAAAGAATAAAATGAACAGCTTCAAGAGGCATTACAGAAGCAACAGAGAGAATTACAACTGAGGATGCAAGGACAGGTAGATGCTTTCATGGGGGAAATGAAGGAAAAACAGCAACAGCTTAACCGCTAGGATACTCAATTTGATTGACCGAACTTCCTTGAAAACCAGTACAGTATATGGACCCGCTTTTTCAACTCTTACAGAAGTAAAAAAATTCATGCCCAAGGTTTAGAGCTTGAATTTACACACCTTATGCCGCAAACCAGAGCATTTTAGACCAACTGGTTCATGAGCTATAGCCCATCAAAACTGAAAAAAGTTAGGCGACTTCAGTTTTCTATGGACCCCCACCCCTCCCTCCCTCATTCCTTCCCGCCCCTCCCATGACCTTCCTCGCCCGCTCCCATCACCCCCCCTCTTTCTCCCCTCCCCATTACCCCCTACCCCCTACCCCACCTTTCATAATTTTACCACTCCATTGTGTTTTTCAAACAATAGCATGCACAATAATTATGTCGGTGTTCCTCAATCACTGTAAAGGACATGAAAAAACAGCAGTTTAGCATATCTGTACAAGCCATTATTGCGAAATACTGGGACACCAGTGTCAGGCTAAAAATAGCCGGCAATATTGACACAGGCCATATGCTATGGCCGCATGGCATATATGTAATATAGCAAATGCAATGATATTGTAAAGGAAAGCATATACATATATATATATATATATATATATATATATATATATATATATATATATATGGATAATGCATAGGACAAATTGTCGGCTCATGGGAGAATTAGCCCTGAGGTGAGCCACAGTAACGGCAAAAGACAGCCCACTCCCACACAAGCGATAACGGGGCAATTCGGAGGCTGGAAATAAATAAAATTGTCTTGAACTAGCAAGGCAATACCGGGAAAAGTATTCCAATAGACTTCAACATAAAAAATACAGCAAATTACAGCTGTAAAACTTTTGACACACGCGGTGGAGGGGTCACGGGGTCAAGGGAGATAATTACCTCGGTGCTAATCACAGCTAAGATTGTCCGAGACTCAGCTGAAACTCTACACCACAGGGACAATGACTTATGCTTTGATAAACAATCTATCTATCTATTCTATCTATATACCTAGGGTGCTTCCCCCATGGAAAGGGAGGTAGCCGAGACAGGACGACACACTCCCCACTAACTCATCCATTCAAACACAGTCAATCACATCTTAGCCCCAAAGGGGAGAAGGGACAGTTCCTCACCGCTCCACACCACAAATGGGTCAACTGCGCAGTGCAATCAGTGACATCCGCAGCAGGGCCCGAGAGCAGAGCTGGTTTATCCCTGCCACATCATAATAGACCCATCCCCTTACTCGCACCTGACCTGACTAGCTAATCAGACCAAATGCGGGAGAATATCCCCTCAGGGCTGCGTCATCATTTATTCATTCACAATTTCTCTCCATTTATTTCTGTCATGCACAGCCACTCTTCCTTGCTCAATAGACATCCCTCTCGCATCCAGCACTCTCTTCACACTGTCCATCCATCCTATGCGTGATCTCCCTCTCAGCCTTACACCTCTCACATCAGATCTAGTTATCTTTTTCACCAATCGCTCATTATCCATTCTCTCCATATGCCCAAACCATCGCAACACCCTCTGCTCAACTCTACCAGCCATCTCCCGAACAACTCCAGTTCTCCTTCGCACTTCATCATTTCGCACTCGATCCATACGCGTCACTCCACACATACTCCTCAGACACCTCATCTCCATTACATTCAAACTTTTCCTCTCTGCTACACCCATATTCCATGTTTCAGCCCCATATAACGCAGTCGGTACCACAATACCCTCATACAGCCTTCTTTTTACATCCATTCTAAGCGAACGACATCTAAACACTTTTTTCATTCCTCCCAGCACCTTTCCTACTTCATTTATTCTAAACTTCACTTCTGCATCTATTCTTCCATCCATAGCAACATGCGACCCTAAATATTTAAAACACTCCACCTCCTCAAGCAACTCACCATTCAAAACTATACAAAGAGTATTATAAGGATAAGCATATGCAAAAAACCTTCTGCAGGTACATAATATTGCCAGTAACGTGCTTCCCCCCCCCCCAAAGAAAATAAAACATTTAAAAAAACATGAAAACCACACATTGTTTCGTGCATCGGTGTATGCAGTTACACAACCAATAATCTGGTATTGAATTATAACATAGGACATGAGTAGACTTATAATACTGTAGGCGGGCGAGGGAGGGGAGGGAGGTAAGTGGACGACATACTACAGGGGGTGGTGAGTTGGGTTGGAGGGGGAGAGGCCTAGAGGGAAGGTATGGGGGTACAGAGGTGCTCGTCTGAACTGCCTTCATGCATTCCTCCACCTCTACGACGGGTGCTACGCACCCGTCTAGCAGCAAACTCTCATCCCTTTCCTGTCGCACTCTCTAATGCAAGAGTTAACCGTTACTCCCAGTCCTTCATTTATACAATAGGTCAACTCTGGAACTGTCTCCCTCTGTCTGTATTTCCTGCTTCCTATGATCTCCAGTCTTTCAAACGCAGTGTGTCCAGGGATTTCGAAATGATCGGATCTTGAATTTGGCTCTCTGTTGTATTTTGTTTATCTCTTGCAAGGAACAGTTTTGCGGGCTCGTTGCCTTTGGTTCCTTCTTCCTCACATAAAAGAAAAAAAACATGTAGCAATGTCACATTGAAATCACAGAAGTAGACAATCACGCCTATGAT